>NC_137623.1:37753657-38396157 GCF_963280865.1 Gymnoscopelus braueri
AGGGGAGATGGTGTTATTCTTGGTCTATACAGTTAATTTAGCACTGGTGTCACGCGAAAATAACAGATCTACACTCTCACAAGCCAACAGAGCTTGTAGATCTATTTTTTTTTTAATGCACGACACCGGCATGCGACTAATGTATAAATCAGGCCTTACAGACTCTGTGTCCGCTCTGAATGTCTTCATTCAGAGAAGACATTACATACACAGGAGGAACATAATCGGCTTCACGCCTAAAGGGTAAAGGTAAATGGACTGAATTTATATAACCTCTTTATCCAAAGCGCTTTACAATGTACATCACATGCATGCAAACATTCACACACCAATGGCAGACGAAACCATGCAAGGCACCAATGGCTACAAATAATTAATTAGTGTATTTAATTAATAAAACAACGCATAATTGAAAGCAACAAACAACCTTTGGCATTAAAGAATGTCATAGACCATGGATGTGTTTTTTTGCTGTTGTTTTGGAGTATGTTTGTAGCCTAACAGGTCAAAATGTTTTGACTAAAGACTAATTACTTTCATTTGAAAATCATCATCAGTTGAGGCAACTGTTTGCTTACATTCATGTTGTCGGTAGAGTGGGTTGGCTCTTCTCAGAAACACCAGAGCAATGAACAGCATCACAGGCCACATGATCTCCATGAAGAACCGCTCCTACGTGAGGAGAAAAAACATATCATCCTCCACACAGGGGTTCCAGGGGGTCAACTGCAGCAAAAGTAGTTAACATAGCATCACAATCATTTTATCCACTTTATCCGTTGGCTATTTTTATAAATAGCAGATAGCCTACAAGCTTTGTGACGCGCTGCAAGCTTTTTTTTCTCCATAAATATTCTCTTCTGGGGGTCCCTGGCACAAAACATTTTCAAACTGGGGGTCCGCGGCCAAATACATATCAATTTGGGGGTCTTTGACATGAGAAAGTTTGAGAACTCCTGCTCTACACAGTGATGCAGGCATACTTATGTGTGTGTTCATAATGTAAAGAAGAGATAGAAAAGGGTGGGCTGGTTTAATCTTTTTAATCAACCACAAAAAATGTTGTTTGAGTAGTAAGGTGATTCATAAAAGAAAGGTATATACTGTAGGTGTGTTGTGTGCGTGTGTGTGCGTGTGCACCATGCTTGTGTTTTAAAAGGATGCACAAAGGACGCATATAAGTAAGTATAACAAACTCTGTACTGACACGAGTTGACAGAGTTTCTTGTAATAGTAGTTTAAATCAAGCGAGACATGATCAGCATGTCTGTGTGTGTGTGTGTGTGTGTGTGTGTGTGTGTGTGTGTGTGTGTGTGTGTGTGTGTGTGTGTGTGTGTGTGCGTGTGCGTGTGCGTGTGTGTGTGTGTGTTCTTTCTTGGTGCTGCTGGTGGTGGTGTGTGTTTATCCATCTCTGGCAACACTTCAGACGAGGGGATTTGGCAACAATGAGGGATGTGGCCACGGGTGGTTGAGCTTTCCCAACCATCTAAAGCAGAACAGCTGTAGCATTGTGTTGTCCACATTCATGCAATCTGAGATCAGCACCAAGGTATAAGAGCCCTCGAAACTCCAACAGACCATTCTCCTATAATCTCTTCAGTTCACAGTGACCCAGAGCAGGGCTTCACCAAGGTCACCTGAATGAGAAATGATTTAATTTCAAGGACCCCCATAACTCTGAGAGTGTACGAATGGACCCGTAAGGGTCCATTTGGTTCCCTTCGTACACTCTACACTCTACTCTACACTCTGCCTATTTGGTCCAAAATGTAAAAAGAAAATGAAAATGAAAATGGTCTTAATGTAAAGTATACATGATTAGAACATGAATGAGCATTTGACAATTACGGTCTAATATTTCTGAAATTGCTATAAATTGCTACAAAACCTGCATATCCAATCATTCTGAGTATAAACCTGAAGTTGACGGGTGAATTTGGGTCTGATAATGATGTACAGTGCATGTTCAAATCTGGTATATCTACATTACTTGAGACCATTTTTCTAATATTAAATGTTTTAACATTTTGGACAAAATAGCTGATTTTATCGAGGTGCGCACTCTTCCTTAGTGCCCACTCTTCTTGTATCCATTTGGAACCCCCTCAAGGAACCCTGAGGGTCCCTGGACCTCACTTTGAGAACCACTGTTCTATACAACTTCTTGATGTATAGGTTTGATGACAACCTATGCAGCTTATCTAGATTAGTTGGGACTCTCTGTTCCCAATTAATCTCCCAATTTGGTAAGATTAATTAAGATGATTAGTTATGGGGATTTCTCTTTCAGGTTTCAACTAGCCTATACTATAGTTGTAGTGATAATTCATTCATTCAAAGAGTTCAAAGGGAGTGCAGTGCAGGGTAGTTTTACACTGGACTAGGTTGATAAAAAGAATATTAATAAAGAACTGAAATTAATTCCCTCGTCAGGTAGGCTATGACTGAATCATAACATGCTTTGGTATCAGTTTTGAAGAAGACAGACTGTAGCATCAGCAAACTTTGACATCTAAATCCAAACCTGGTGTTACATAACATACTGTAGTGTAGGCCAACCTACATTATGGATAGATGGATAGAAGATAGAATTGAAGGGACTCAAGGGAGTGATTTAATAGCTTGAAGACTTAAATTGATTGTTTAATTGACTACTATATAGAGGCAGGCCTATCTGTTTTAGGTATGTCAATATAGCCTTTTTTCCCTTGTGTTTATTTAGACCTGAGGCTGTTTCTAAAAATGCCTTCTACTGACCTAAGTTTCCTGAAAAACTTCAAATATGTATTGAAAAATTACAAAAAGATTATGTTGCTATATATAGCACCGAAGTCTGACGTAATTTACACATCCTAGATCCTACCTGGTTTGCGTTTTTCCATCCCCGTTCTGAATTCCCATAGACATGTTTAATATCGCGTCAAATAAGAACTGTGTTCCAAAAATAAACAAATGACCCCTGCGGTTTGACTCTTATGGATATGAAGCATCAACTGACGGTGAGAAAACGATAATGTTACTTCCGCCGAATTAGTTACATTTTCGCCAGAAACAGACTGTATCAAATATAAGTGACTCACTATCATAAACGATACATAACCTCCTCCCTAACAATATCGCCGAGACAGTTTGTTTATTTTTGGACCACAATTCTTATATGAGACGATTCTAAGAAGACCCAATGTTATTCTCCGTATACTCCGTAACTATGTATCGTAACTACCTTACGAACCAGGGGATGAACGAGTGACGTCAGGACTTCTGTACTCTATATACCAAAGGGGTTCCCGTCCTGAAAGGTATAGTTACAAATAGGGGTTCCCCCCGCCCACTTAATAGCAGATCTACACATTGCAATGTGGTCTGTTGTGAGCTTGTTGTTGTCTGCAATTTGTCTTATACCAGTGGTTCTCAAACTTTTTCGTGCCAAGGACCCCCAAATTGATATGTATTTGGCAGACCCCCATCTGAAAATGTTTTGTGCCAGGGACCCCCAGAAGAGAACATTTGTGTTGAAAAAATGCTAAATGATTCAAAAGTTTCCAAACATTTTGGATATAAAGAAAAAATCACACCCAGTGTGAAGAGAGTGGTGCCTTTCATGAGTTCATTTCATTAGTTACTTTTTACAGACTTTGATGACTTCAAAGTATTTTTACTCATTTTAAGTACTTTAAAATGTTTTTACAGATTTGTACGTGTTTTTACTCATTTTAACATCTTTTAAGTATTTTTACTCATTTTAAGTATTTTTACTCATTTTAAGTATTTTTACTCAGTTTAGGAACTTTAAAGTATCTTTACTAATATGTAAGTATTTTTACTCATTTTAAGTATTTTTTACTCATTTTAAGTATTTTTACTCAAAAGTGTGTGTGTGTGTGTGTGTGTGTGTGTGTGTGTGTGTGTGTGTGTGTGTGTGTGTGTGTGTGTGTGTGTGTGTATAATTAGTGTAACTGGTTGCATCTTTGTGTTGCAATCAGCCGCAGCTGTTGAGGCTGTGCTCAAACATACAGAGAGGCCGTGCTCATACCCGGACACCCGGACAAAGTCAAGTGTAGGAGTGGTTGGCACCACTAAAAAAAAATAGCCAACGTATAAATGGATGAAGTGGTTAAAATGACTGTGATGCTACATTAACTACTTTTAACGGGAACCCCTGGAACGCCCCCAAGGACCCCTCGGGGTCCCCGGACCCTACTTTGAGAGCCAATGTCTTATACAACAAAGTAGCCCTGTGGTCAACTTGTTTTGGAGACACAAAACGCTGCCTTGTAGGCTAACTACAACTGAACTAACCTCCCATTGATTCTGGATGTTTAAAGTGTTGAACACTTGAGCTTTACCTTCTGCCTCTTGCGGACGGTCCAGTTCTTCCACAGCAGGAGTCTGACCTGGCTGCCTGCCCCCATGGTGGCTCCACCTCTACACCCCCGTGGGGGGTCTCCACCAGCAGCACACACCTGCATGCAATCAACATACAATTAGCCTCATTTAAGCTAGCGAAAATATAGTAGACTCTTCAAAGCTCACATGTTGGTCTGCTATATGTTTGTATAGCGTGACACACCGTCGTACTTTTGAAGTATGAATCGGGCCTTGGTTTGACAACCCATATAATGTAGGCTAAAAGGACCAGTGTCTTTGTCTTTGTTCTTGCCAAAAAACGATTTTGAATTTGCACCAAATAAATACAATAGTTATCTCATCTCCCCATTGTCTCATATGCTTGTGTTTTTCTTTAAAGGAACAATAGTTAATTAAATAAAAAACTTAAATAAACATGTTATTCTAATGTCCATATAGCCCCTACGGAACCTCTCCCTCCGCTAAGTAGCTCCGAGATGAGGTCCCTCGTCGGTTCCTGCCGTTTGCGGTCGACATTGTCGCACATTTTCCACTTTACATGTTTCTTACCCCTTTCTGCACTTAGTATCCAAAAAGCAAAGCATTTGCGCCACTCTCTCAGATGTTTTAAGTTCTAGCGGAACATAACAGCTTCCAACGAGTTGAAGAAAGTATTTAATTTGCCTCGGTTTTCATCCGGTTCCATAATATTTTGCATTAGAAGATGCAATTCAACATTTGACCAGTAGGGTAATCAGTAATGTTATCTCTACGGGCGCAACTCTTGCGCAATGTCTTAAAAACATGTAACCGGATGAAAACCGAGGCAAATTAAATACTTTCTTCAACTCGTTGGAAGCTGTTATGTTCCGCTAGAACTTAAAACATCTGAGAGAGTGGCGCAAATGCTTTGCTTTTTGGATACGATGTGCAGAAAGGGGTAAGAAACATGTAAAGTGGAAAATGTGCGACAATGTCGACCGCAAACGGCAGGAACCGACGAGGGACCTCATCTCGGAGCTACTTAGCGGAGGGAGAGGTTCCGTAGGGGCTAATGTCCATAATGTATTCCAATACAATGGCAAGTTTTCCAAGAGCATATACGGCCCTTTAATAACCATATTTTCAGAAGCCAGCCATAAAATATAAAAGTTATCATTCATCCCAGTGAATAATAACAGGTGCTGCTGACTAGAGACTAGAATAATTGTATAGTATCATAGACCTGCACCTGTGTGTGATCCACTTATCCTGTGTTTATATAGGGTGATGTAATTTACTTTTATAGTAAAAAGTCAACAAAAAGATAGCCTCAAAATAATTGATCAAAACATACAGTATATAACATGTATTGGTGATGCTCTTGACAAAGTGTCTCAATTTCTCAGAATTCATCCCATATAAATTCAAATAGGCTACTATTTTCCCTAGAGAGTGAGAGGGTGTGAGGCTGAAGAGGGGTGGGCACATGGTCATGTCAGTCAAACAATCTAATTTATTCATCTGCAGAATTATTTTTGATACGTCATTGATTCAGAGGTGATTTATCTGCAATAAGCCAACATTTTATTATTATTTAAAAAATGTTATGATATGAATAGATTATTTTGAAAGCAATATTATAGTAGGGCCAATTATTATTTCTGTAATTAAAAGAAGGTGACAGCACTGCTGTGCTGGTGATTGACAAACAGGCCTGTTGTTCAACATTAAAGGTAGGGTAAGTGATTTTCTTTGATTAAAATAAGTGTTAAATAGCTCTATATTCTGATAGTACTCATTACTATAGAGTGTTTGTTCAGTAACAGGAGTCTCCATGTCTCTCCAGCTCTTTATTAAACAGAAAATGCATTTTCAGATCAGGATACCAATTTTATTCAATCAGGATAGAGAACTCAGACAGGATACAGATTAAACAAGTGAAATTGGAAGTGATGACACAAAGAAATGAGCAGATAAAATTCGAACTGGAACGCTATAAAAATGAAGCTGACAAAAGGATACTCTTTCCTGATTGGCCAAAAATGTGTCACCTATTGTACCTGAAAATGTATTTTCTGTTTATTAAAGAGCTGAAGAGACAGGGAGACACACTGTTACTGAACAACCACTCTATAGCAATGATTACTCTCACAATATAGTGCTTTAACCTTTTAACAAAAAACCTTTTCGTTTTAACCAATCACTTACCCTACCTTTACTATTGTTTTTCATTACAGCAAATCACTAGACTAGTAGTACATCTTTATGCACTTGCATTAAATGTAACTATGTAGAAGCTAAATGTAGCCTAGGCTAACGGCTGGACTGTGCACAGCATTGTCACACTAAGGGTGTTGGGCTAGTAATAGCTCTGTAATGGGGTTAATGAGCTAAGGGCACCTAAGCATGGCCCAGGCGCTAATACAAAAACATACACCATTGCCACAGCTATAGATATGCAACTTGCAATACATTTTCACCAGCAAACATTACTGTATAATGCAGCCTAATGAGGAATGATGAATGTATTATTGAGAAATCAAATAGTTCAAAATAGGAACCATTGTGTCTGTACCACCATCACAGACACAACAAATTCCACCCATTGTATTCTTTCCTTGAGTTCTTTTTTACACCTTATAATAAATATACACAAATATGCATCAACAACACCATAACGTTATATTTCAACTTACCTCAGGACTCAGGAGGAACTCTAACTCCGGGTCGACATCCTATATGAACATTAATCAACAAGTAGCAGCAGCGAACATTGCACCAGGGCATTCCATGGTCGGCTGTTTTCCCAGACCTTGTGAATAGTTAAGCAGATTGATTTAATCTTCTTTCTCTGTGCAGGGAGATTGTTAACTCCACTCATCCATTTGCGCAAAGACCTATGTGACCTAACACCTAACAAGCAAATCCATCCATCCATACATACATACATACTGTACATACATACATACACACACAGCTAGGCTACATGAGCAAATAGCAACATTTTCTTTTCAAGACTGGACTTTATTCCCAGCCAGGTCTGCTGCACTTTCTTGAGACTGGGAGCTGTTGTTTTGTAATTGTACATCAAATCAGGATTACATGACTTTATATAATATACCCTCAAGACATGTCCCTTCACCTTTTGGGTCCTTAGCTGACCACTGGCTGACAGACTGATCTATTCCCTAGTCTATATGCAGTGGTTCTCAAACTGTGGGTCGGCACCCCCAGGGGGGGTTCCCAAATTAGGGGGGGGGGGGGCAGATGATTAGCTTAATGTGCAACATTGTTTTCTCACTAAACAAGTCTAACAAACCAACATACAGTATAAGTGTATACAGGATATCTGCACATTTAAAAGTTACAATTTAATGACTTTCAAGATCGTTTTAATTGACCAAATTGTCAAATATTACGTAAGAAAGAGGCGAACATTGTGAAATAGCCTAGATCGGCGTTGTAATGCCTACAATTCCAAGTGCTTGTCAGGGTGGGGGGGTCCCCAGTTTAAATATGATTATTTTGGGGGGTCGCGGCCTGAAAAGTTTGGGAACCCCTGGTCTATAGGTTCGCCGTCAAATGTATGAGATGGAAAACCCTATCTCCACCTTAATGGTCAAAAACCTCCGAACTCCACTTGAGCTGTATTAGGGTACAGTGACGATAATACAAAGACACATTCAAGTATCTGACAATGTATAAAGTCACTATACCAACTTTGATGAGGCAGTATTGCATTGTTCTAAAAACATGTTTTTTTCATTTCCTGAAATGTTACCATTTTGGACAACGCTGGTTTCTGCCCGACAGCAGAAGCTTAATTTCTTCTCAAATTAAAATAAACATGTATGAGTAAGCTGTACAACAGAAAAGAAAGTGGGAGGACAAAAATGCTCAGTTGTCCAATATAGTTTAATAAGTTACAAAAAAGGTGTTTGTTTTTATGTACCTGTTTTGTAAAACTGAAATGAAGTTAATACAATTCAACATTCTGTCACGCTTGCACATAGAATTCATTTCTTTGAACATGTGAGTTTAGTATTAATAAAATAATTTGTTGTTTTTAAAAGAGAGAGAGAGAGAGAGGAAGAGTGCTTTGGCTATTAACAACAAATATAGGTTATATCTTTGTGTTAAAACAAGCCAGATATCCCCTTGAGAACATCCAATGACATTTCCTAAAAGCTTTTCTTTCAGTTGAGTTGAAATACAGTAGAGACACCCATTATAAGATGTTATGGTACAGTATGTAACAATGTCAGTTGTAACAGTGTCAATTGAGATAACCAACTATAGCATTGAACTGTGTTGAACAAAAAAAAGTAATTATATTGCTTTATACACAAAGTCTTACAGAAAGAAAGTAACCTAAAAAATAACACTGTATACAATATTCTGACTTACAGTAAGAAGCAACATGGTGTTGTTGCAGACTCTCTTAGGCCAGGTAAGTGCACCAAAGTCTTTTATTTTATTTTATGCAGTGGCTATACACATGCTTGTAACAGATTAAATCATCCTCTTTTTTTTTTTGGTATAAACATACATACAGTAGTGATCGGTTAAGAACTTTATACAAAAACAAAATTTGAATAAAATGTAATTGCACAGCTTAAAAAAAAGAATCATAAATATTCTGGCCTGCTGCCAGTGACTGAGCGAGTGATTCATAGCTGAAATAGTGAATTGATAACGAGGTGAAGTAACTCTACGCTCTTATAAGTGCGTCCTGTTTTTTTTTTTTTGGGGGGGGGGGGGGGGGGGGACACACAACGCAACCCAAATGCATAACATGTTGACTTCCGTTGAGATAACACCAAGGTCTATATATTAATGTAAGAATACCTCCACAGGTCTTTTTTCTTTTCACAACCCCATGTAAAATGATCTGTTCACCTAATTCTTATACCAGTGGTTCTCAAAGTCGGGGTCCATATGGACCCTCAGCATTCCTTGAGGGGGTTCTAAATGGACCCTTACAGGTCTTTAACTCTGGGGCCCCTTTTCCACCGGGTTTGAACCGGTTCCGTTCTTTTTTCCCGCCTAATTTTTAACCAGTTCAGAGTGTTTCCACTGAAAATGAATTGGTTCAGAGTTGGTTTGGAACTGGAACCAAAAAATATTAGTTTTTTTCTGGGAACCAAAGTGGACGTGTCAATATTGTACATGTTGGAAGATGCAGATTCATGATGTATCCTTGATTACAATGGTTCTGTTTAAAACTGGTGGAAACGTGGGCCGGTTTGCGGCCGGTTCGTTAGAAAGCACCCAGGTTCCAAGAATCTAGAACGGAACCGGTTCTAGAACCACATTTATTTTGGTGGAAAAGGGGAACCAAATGGACACATAAGGGTCCATTAGTTCCATTTGTACTCCTTGAAATTAAAACGTCTGAGAACCACTAGTCTTATACAATATGGCACTTGGTATACAGTACATATCTGAGCACTTGGGGGTCTCACAAACGCCGTCGAACTTTTTCAGTGGGTGAACTGTGGGTGGGTGCGACGGAGGGGAGGGGTCACACGAAATGAGCCTCGCGGTGCTCCACCTCCTGGAGGCGTCGGGGCCGTAGTCTCTGGTACAGGGGCTTGGCCTGGTTGGGGCCCAGCTCCTCGGGGGAGGAGCTAGGAGACTGATCCTGGGTGTCAACGTCCTCCTCCAGCGGCTCGTCCACCGACACCTCAATCTCGATCCCCAGCTCCTCCTCCTCATCGTCCTCATCGTCCTCCTCATCGTCCTCCTCCTCCTCCTCCTCTTCTTCGTCCTCGGCGCTGTTGGCCGACACGCTTTTCTCCAGCGCTTTGACCTTGCTGCTCCCCCCCGAGGGAGGCTTGTAGAAGGTCCCGGGAGGGGGTTGCAGAGTCCTGGGCGCCCTGAAGGCGGTGGTGGTGGTGGTGGCCACGGGGCAGTATCTGTCCACGTTGTCCTCCCGTCTCAAAGTCCTGCTGGGGCGCACCGCGATGGTGTACGGCCTGTTGGGGTACATGATGCCGGCGCTCCCGGGGCTTCCGAAGCAGAAGCCCGAGGCGTACGCCGGCACGGAACACGACAACTCGCCGCCGGCCGGCGTGTCGCCGGCCGCCGCGCTCTCCGGCGTCGGCAAGCCGACGACCGTCTTGGCAGTCCTGGCGGTGATGTCGTAGTGTTTGTACTGCTTGTCCCACGTCCTGCGTAGCGTCTGGGTGTCAATGTAAGTACTCCGGTAATGTGTGCTCGCTCGCGACGACTTGGGCTTGTGGTCCTCCTCGCTCACCTCCTCGATGGACTCGTCGCGAATGGAGGCGTTTGCGGCGTCGTCGTTTTGGCCGCGGCCGCCGTTGCGGGCGTTCTTCTCGTCCACGTGGCCGCCGGCGTGGTTGAGCAGGCGCTCGCCAGGCATGCTGAGCGGCCGCGAGGACAGTTTGGCGCGCGGGTGTCGGAGCTGGACCCTGGTGATGGTGACGTGGCCGGAGCGAGCGAGGCCTCGCTCGCCCGACCTCTGGACCTCCGGGCCGCTTGAAGGCGAGACCCCGTTGAGGTCGGCCTCTGAATCCACGTCTGGAACTTCAAGGAGACATGACAGCTAAGTTAAAAAATGCCTGTTTATAAAGTGACAGGTGCAATTTTTTTTCTTTTCTCTTTTAGATAAGTGCAATATAAGGTTGTATCATTATTATCATAATTAAAGGAGCATGAAACCCTAGGCTGATTTTGTACTTTGTTTTCCACTTCAGGTCTACAGCAGGGTAAAAACAGGACAGGCTGCATAATACTGACCTTATAATACACAGTGATGTACAGCAAGCAACACAGCTGCAGCGAATCAAATTAGGTGTGTCAATAATGTCTATCATGCTTGCACATTGGCATGCACTTAAGACACACCTATGAAAATCTAACACACTCAATATTAAATTGTTTGGTGCAGCTGTGTTGCTTACTAGGTCTGCCATGTTTTTAATCTGCTGTAGTTTTTCACCTGAACTGGAAAACAACTACAAAAATCAGCCTAGGCTGGGCGTCACGCTCCTTAAAGTATTGATGTCACCAAATCAATGCCAACGGTAACATTTCACATATATTTTTTATGGCACAAGATTTTCAGAAACACAAGACAGCATATTCCTGTACTACTGTAATCAATACTATGAGCTATGACAGTAGACCTAGATGTCTAATGTTGGTACTGACCAGGTTCAAAGTCCCTCCCTTCAGAACCAGGCATGGTCTCCTGGACCTCAGCCAGCAAATGGGAGGAGGGGATTATGGAGGAATGCCTCTTGTACACCTTGGAGCTCTGCTGTGATTGGACGGAACGTAGATAAAGACAGAAGACAGAAAGATGGAGACAAGAGACACAAGGACAAGAATAAATATAGAGCCAAAGAGAATATGTCATCATTTCTTGTCATCATCTTTTGTCCTGGTTGGTTGTAGGGCTGGGCACTTAACCTATGCGGAAGTATCCGTTATCCGTTTCGTGTTTCCGGTTTTATCTTGAGTTAACTGGTTTTTCCCCCGTTTTGGCCAGACATCAAAGTTTTCACACGGTGTGGGTACGAACGGAAAGCTCCGGTTATATTTTTATTTTCTCTGGACGACGAACAGTTATCCTCTTTGTGTTTACCAACGCTCTGACACGCGATCATAATATATATATAAATGTTCTGTGGCCAGTGGGGGGAGGGGGGAAATACGTGCATCGTTCACGTATTATATCAATAACCGACTTAATCGTGCTCATGTAGGTTAATTGAATAATCAAAAAGCAGGTTTTTTTAATATATATATTTATTTACATTTCTTATCAACAAATCGATTAGTCTGTTTAACCAATTAACCCTGTATTATTCTTTGTTGTACAATGTTGGTGTACAGAAATAGGGAAAATAGCCAATCTACAAGCTCTCAACATGCCGCATTGCAATGCGTTGTGAGCTTGCAGATCTGCTATTTGCAACAAATGGAATACAGTTAAACTTGGTGTTAACACTTTACCTGCCAAACACGAGTATAACCGTTGATGAAAAATACACCCGTTTACTGCCATCCACGAGTATAACCATTTTTTTTTTTTTTCAATTTATCCACACAGAACCAGAGATATCACGATCCAAAGATTTCTAGCTCCATTCACTCCTTGGTTAACTTATTACTTTAAAATACTGTATCTCGGCTCCTGTGTAAAAAAAAATTAAACACTGGCACTGGGGGAAGTAAAATAAAAAAACGCTCTTAAGATGTTCCCTAAATTGCTAAGACATGCTAAGCTAAATCAGGGAACGCAATGCAAAACCCCCACAGGTATACAAGAGCGGGCCCATAGCAAGACATTTAATCAAATTAACTTAGTCATACAAACTTGAATGCAGTTTAACATTAAAGCCATAGACATTTTTATTCAGTTTAGAGCCACGCAAACATTGAATTTCAGTTTACTTTAGAGCCATGTACACATGAATTTCAGTTTAACATTCAGTTTAAAGGTTTGAGTAATGCAAGACTCTGAACTATATTTATAAGGTGGAGGCTGGGGTGGTGGAGGCAAGCTTTGCCAGCACCAGCGGTGTGTGGCTGCAATTGAAAAGCAGAGACTTGTAACGTTCAGCACGGCGACTCGCTCGCTTCAGCTCGCTCGGCGGTGATGGCGCGCCTCGTCATGGTAAAAAAATATACTTTATCGGCGAAACAAATTGTTCGCAGTTGTTGGAAAAATACTGCCGGCAGACGTCGATCCCAGGAAGTTGGGGTTGGCAGTCTAATGATTAGCGAGGCACGCCACAATTATTATAAAAATGCAATTCATTACAGCTGAGGCGTGTATGACTCCCGTGCCCTGCATGAACCAACGCAATGATTCATTCATCGCAATCGAGACAAAAGTTTGAAATGATAGTGATATCGATTTGAAGTCATGTCGCCCACAGCCCTAGTTGCGTTGTGTGCAGAGCATGTGAGTGGAGCGTAGCGAGGAGCGGAGCGGGACGATTTTTTACGTAGCAGGGAGCGGGTTTATAAAAAGGTTCTCCGCTACTCGGCGCGAGGACCGCCTGCCGTTCCAAGCCGTTCCGGATCTTTTCTTTTCTTTTTTGTTGCTGCTGATAGGCCCGGTCTGAGCGAAGCGAGAGGTGAGCAAATGAACGTGAGCGACGGAGCCGGGGGCAGCGGAGCGGGGGGGGAATCAACATGAGCGGACAGCGAGCGTGACAACAACAGCTCCCTGGAGCGACGAGCGGCATTTCCCCCCGCTCCACTCCGCTCACATGCTCTGGTTGTGTGCCTCTACTACGACGTCTCACCTCCTTGATGTCTCCCAAGGACTTGGAGTGCCTGCTCAGCTGCTGCTGCTTCTCCTGGGGCGTGAGGCGGGCACCGGGGGCATGGGGGGGCCGGGGGTCGGGGTGGGGGTGGCCGTCGGGGGTCTCGGTCGGAGAGGCACCGGCCAGCGGGCTCAGCGGCGCGTCGAACACCATCTGGTAGTGTCGGATCAGGAGCTCCACCATGAGGGCCTGGTAGGGGTAGTCCACCAGCGAGGACAGGGACACCTCGGCGTCCGCCTGCCGCGGCTTGATCAGCGTGGGCCCGAAGATGATGCCCAGGTTGCTGGCCGTCATCTTGTTCTCCTCCGCTCGCTCCGTCACCCTTTTGGGAGAGAGAGAGATCGTAAAATCAGAATCCGGGGCATTTCCCAATCCAGAGTTCATACATAGCGTCACACAAACGCATCAAAAGAAGCACATCTACAAGCTTGAAACGCGTGCAAAGAGGCGTGTTTTGAGCTTGTAGATCTGCTACTTTTCACACTTTTGAATTTTCAATCCTGAAAAGTAGCAGTTTTCCACCTGAGAGGGACAACATATTGTTACCGTCGGGCAGAAACCTTGTATCTCAAATTTCTTTCGTAAATGAATGCCCTCCTTCTTCACAAGAGGGTCATAGAAAAGTAGCAAAAAATAGCTTATCTACAAGCTCATAGTGAGCTTGTGTAGATGTGCTATTCTTGCTATTTGTTTTAAGTGAAAGTGAAAGAAGATAAGTGCAGCCATTGCTGCACTAAACAAACTGCCTCGCTGATATGACGGTTATGGGGACTTCATAATTGTCATGGAGTTATGTTGTTTTGTGCTACAGTGTATGTGTTCTTCTGTTGGAACAGACTGTGAAGATGAATATCCCTCAGGGGACAATATATAATATCATTATTATTATTATTATTATTACTAGAGTACAAGTGCAGTAACAACACTAACCGGTGCAGGTGCTCGAGGAGGAACTGCAGGGTCTTGTAGTGGGCCAGCGGAAACTGCCTCAGCAGGTCCTTCAGCTTGAAGAGGACCCGGTTGAGCTCGGTCGAGCCGATCTGCGCCGGGGTCAGGGGGTTGGCGGTGTGCCGCGAGGCCTCCACCTCCTCCACGATGATGCACTGGGCCTCCTTGGCCAGGCCGATGAAGTCGTTGTAGTAGCGGAACAGGATGAGCGGCTCTGGGAGCTGTGTGTGCACGAAGAAATAAACCCAGAATGAAGGAATTTATTTAGAAAAGAAAACAATCCAAACAAGGAAGTTAATAATAAACTGTGCCAACGAAAACATTATGAAGACAAATAGACAAAAGGGGGACAGGATTAGAAATGAAGAGATAAGCAGCTGGAGGGAGAGCTGGGATGGAGAGGGGGGGGGGGGGCGTACATTATACTCTCACAATAAACAAAAGAGGACTAAATGTTATTGTGGTCATTTGGTTCTATCACAAGACAACGTGGTTTAACTAGCGAAAGCACTCGTCTGGGCAATAAAGATAGCATAACCACCACATAAGCCCTATTTTGTACTTTGTTGTATGATGGCGTTGTGCTGCAAAGGATAGCAGATCCACAAGCTCACACAACGCCTCATATAGTGTGACGCTTTGCCTATAATGACATGCCCAAAATAGGGAAGCCAGGTTGAAAGTGGTTAAAGATTAGACAGCCTACTGTTTACTTTATCACACTCTTTGAGTTATATTTAACTGACGGTCTCCTCAAATTGGGAAAAGGGGGCGGGGCGAAGGTAGGAGGTCGGGGTATCGCTAGCCTCGATCTCCAGGCTTTTATTGTTTAGTTTTGCTAAAAAATAAAAGCCTGGCCCAGCCCGTCGGTGTACTCGGTATGAGGAAGTGTTTCACTTCCCAACCAACCAGAGTGCAGTGGGCGTCGCTCGTAATGTTGCGTTAACGGGGCGGGGGTTGACGGACAGATCGGTGAACCAATGGGATCAGGCGCAGTCTCTCGCCGGCTCTATACACTAGGGTATCGCTGACCGGACACGGCTGTTTGCTGTGACCTTTGGGTTACAGGACAGTTTCTCTATCCACTAGGCCACCTTGACAACTATTTCACTTACTAACAATAGGTGATTAAGGCAGGGGTCTTCCAACGTTTTTCACGCCAAGGACCCCTTGGCTGAGAGAGAGATGAAGCAGAGACCCCCGCCCACTACATATTGTATAAAATTGTTTTTATACAAATTGGCTGCCAGTGTCTCGCACCACAAATAGCAGATCTACAAGAAAAAGCAAGCCCACCTGTCGCAGGTAGAGTTTGAGCACATTGCTGATGTCGTGGGGGTAAAGATCCGAGAGCTCCACCAGGTCCTTGCCATTCTCGAACGCCTGGCACAGCTTCTCCACGCGAGACTTGGCGCCGTTCACACGATAGATACCCTGCACAGAGCAGACAGGAAGAGCATGTCACATCAGGTTCAGCAAATATCACTGGGATTGGTATTTAAGATAGTCAAAGGGACAGTGCCCTCAATGCCCTCATACCTGATATTCAATCAATCAATCAATCAATCAGATCACACATTACGTTGCTCTATATTTCCTCATTCACTAATAATTTTGTTCACCAATATTTATTTTAACATAACGGACACAACAGCCACACACAAACAAAGGCAAACACGAATGGCTGTGTTAAATACCTTAATGTTGAGCGCTCTGTTCTCGATCTCCGAGGTGCATTTCCTGATGATGAAGGGAACGCCGTCAGGACTGTTCTTGGCTGACTGGGTGAAGTCGATGCCAAACAGGTGGAGTCTTCCTTGGAGCTTCTTGTGGCCACACTGGATGGCCAGGGTCTCCAGGCACTTCTTATGACAGGCCAACGAGCACTGCACACAGGGGACACATGGATGTCAACGTTATTTATTTCACAAAATAGCTGTGAGGATAGAAGCGATAGATACAACACGCGATAGATACGACACAAGCTTGTATATCTGCAATTTTTTTTTGTATTATTATTTGTTTTACATGGCGACGTTGTACAAAGTATTAAATAGGGCTTAAGTGGTTAAATCTAAGACAATAAGTCCAACAGGTAGCCCTGGTGTGAAGTATAAGGTTCAAGGACCCCATTCAGATATTATTTATTGATGTATTCATGATAACACTTATTTTGGTGTAACTTCAACTTAATGTGGCACCCCATTCAGATTGTATTATTAATTTATGATAATGCCTTGTTTTGGTGTAACTTCAACTTAATTTGGCTTGCTGAATTACAATTTTATATTTTCTCTTTTCATACATGTTCATTTTTCATTATTTGGAAATGCGTTCACTCTTCACAAGGGTGACGTCAATCTTGCAGACAACGTCAAACATGAATTCCCCAACTGTCAATAACTACATCAATGAAAACATAAGAGACTGTCGTGTGCGAGACTATGGTTTCAAGTGAAGTGCCGGTTGAGTCTTATCAAAACACTTCAACGTCATCGTTGCTTGGACTCATACTGTATGAATACACTGAAAAGGTTACATTCTTCCAGTGTTCAGCAGCATAACATAATGGTAACCCTGCATGAACAAATAAATGTACAACAGTAACTTAAAAAATCTATAAGCTCACACATTACGATGTGACACGTTGTGAACATGTAGATCTGCTATTTTCACTATTTAAATATTCACGGAGATTTGGGGAGTTTGGGGGAAATTCTTGCCTATAATAACACGCCCATAATAGAGACGCCAGGTGGTAAGTGGTTTGCGTGTGTGCGCGCGTGTGTGTGTGTGTGTGTGCATGCGTGCATGATTCAGTTAAGCAAGAGAGAAAGACATCAAATAATTGAACTTGTGTGTAGAGAGAGCGTCTCACCTCCTCGCACTCGGCTCCGTGGAAGACCACCAGGCTGTCACACTCGCGGCACTTGGAGGGCGCTCTGAGCTTCCTCAGCTTGTGGGTCTGGGCTGCCTTCGACATCTGGGTGTTCCTGAAGGGACCCGGGGAACTGGCTGTCTCTATCACCATCTCACTCAGACCTGGATGAGGGAGAGATAGTGAGGTTAGATCAGACTGTATATGGATGGATGGATGGACAGATAGGTAGATTAGAGTGACCATACAGCATATTCAGCCCTTCAAACCGGGACCCTTAAATCAACGCGCACGTTCGTCATGCACGCGCGCGCCCATTCATGCACGACACGTTCATATACATGTATACGCACCTACACGTAGGTGCAGACAGACAGACAGACAGACAGACAGACAGACAGACAGACAGACACTACATGTTGGAACATTTGCTCCAAACAGCACTTAACAATAGCTTAGCTCAAATTGTTTAGATAAACTCGATGTTCACATTTTCATCCATGTGATGAAAATGTATGGTGTGTGTGGTCTTGTTAGTGTGTGGTCTATGTGTGCGCACATAAGTACAACGTCTCGGTCGGGTGGAAACAAAAAAACAAATGCTGTTACTTTTCAGGATTCAAATTAAAAAAATAGCAAAAGTAGCAGATCTACAAGCTTCTCGCTTGTTGCTTCTCGCCACATTTCGAGCTGGTGGATCTGCTACTTTTGACGCTTTTGTGTGTCACTGTAGTATGATCACGTAGGGCGTTAATTTACAAAAGAAAAAGAAAACACACAAAAAGCAAAAATATGGAGACAAGAGGTTTCTGCCCGACAGCAAGAAGTATCTTCCTCTGCGTGACTCTCTCACGCCATCTTGCTCTCTCGCTCTATGTGTGTGTGTGTGTGCGTGTGTGTGTGACTCACCGTTATCAGAGGGCGAGGGGGGCTCTCTCTCGTCGAGGTCGTCGGCAGACGACATGGTCCCCGTGGAGGGGGTCCTGGGTAGCCTTCTCTTGAAGTCTCCTGCACAGGAAGGCATGAAACACCACTTAGTTCTCATTCTCCCGCACGCGATGTCACAAAGTCACAGAAAGACGAGTCACAAGTTCCGCTGTCTTCTCTCTCAAGGTTTTTTAACGGTGGGAAAAGAATGAATGACCGACCGGACCGCTGAGCTGAGGTACCAGCTTAAAACTAAACACAACTGTGGATTGAGAGGAACTCTGGATTTAAGTATCAGAACTTTAAAGGTGTGGTCATTCTGGTGTTGATGAGGGTGATCACAGGGACAATGGAGGGGATTGGGGGATTATGAGTTCACACCTCTAGCATTGATCACCATTGATCCATTGATTGATTGATGAATGGATCACTATCTGGTATGGGTCATTTACATGTCAAGGTTAATCAAGTAATGGTTATAATAATGAACCCTAAAAAGGTTACAAATGGAAACAAAAGGCTTCTAAGATTGATCTCTGTTTGACCCTTGGCAGCTTTCATTATTATCATGGCTGATCTCCATTGAGGAAATGTTTTACTGTTACACTGATTGTAGTTACATACTAATAAAATTACACATTTTTGTCATGTTGGTGCCTCATCATGGTGGGCTCAACGAGTAAACAACTCCAACAATGGGATAAGTAAATTAAAGGCATAGTATGTAACTTTGCCCTGTGTTTACATAACAAAACAATCAATAATTTCCCTCAATACTAGCAGTTATCAGCCACTGGAGTAGTGTGGTGGTATAACCAAAGGGTCCATTTGGTTCCACTTGTACACTCTCAGAGTTATGGGGGTCTGTGGACTAATAATGCATATCAAACAGGGGAGTCCTTGAAATTAAAACACTGTGGGATCACTGCACTAAGCCTAATGACAGTTGAGACTTTCCAGTAACATTTTCTCCGGTGGAAATGACTTGCCGAGTCTTGCCTTAAGATTTGCAACCGGATCTGTGTAATAACATCACCCTGTGTGACTGACACACCTCCCATACTGTAGCACGGCAACGGAACAAAATACCTGCCACCGGTGTTAAAGCACCGTTTGAAAAATATTTGTGTGAGCGTTCAATATTGACTGGTTATGTTTTGACGGTTCATAGAGGCAGAGGAAAGCTAAAAGTGGAGTCTATAATGCATAATTTATAATCCCACTTATAATGCACTTATAACGCTTCATAACAGTCGTCATAAATGTTTAGAATTATGCATAACAACTTATAACCAATGCTGGTCATAATGCATTATAAGATCAGCGGACCAGTCCATTATAACTTGTTATGCATAATTATAAACATTTATAACAAGTGTTATGATGTCCATTATAATGCATTATAAATACAATTATAATGCATTGTAGACACAAGTAAAGTGTAATAATATAATAATGTATTATGACCATCACTTAATACTTCATAAACTTTGTTATAAGTTGTTATGCATAATTATAAACATTTACAACGAGTGTTATGAAGCCTTAAAAGTGCATTACAATGCATTATATTATTATAATTTTTTTTGACGTTTTAGACGTCCTGTGGCACAGGGCTTATTACAACGGACGTTTTAGACGTCCAGTGGCACTGAATGAGTTAAAACATATCTGTTAAACCCCAAGATTCTAAAAAAACATTCCGATGGCATTAGGGTGAACCACAAGTTGGCATAGGCCCCTGCGGCCAATTTAGATACTCAGTCAGCAGCACTGAGCCACGCCTCTCCTGTTTGTCATATTATGCGATGCAGTGATGTCAACCAATCTATAAGCCTGATCGACCAGATTTTGAATGTTGGTGGTTGATGAGGTGATTTATTGTCTCTGTTGCCTGAGTGACAACAACATGACAGGAAACAACAATACACAGATAGAGAGGGTTGTGTTGATGGACAAAAAGCCACGTAACAAAAAGATTTTAATGACAGAGCAGGATACCTGGGCTGATGTATTTATGCATGGTAACTTTTCATACCTGCTGTGGCCAAAGTATTTACTGTATGTTTATATATCGTCTCTGTCGGGTGGAAACCTCATATGTCCTTTTCAGGATTCAAAGTCTAAAACAGCAAGATCGACAAGTTCGCGCCGCGTTTTGAGCTTGCGGATCTGCTACTTTTGATGCTTTTATGTACGTTTTAAGGGCTCTATACCTGGGCTGGCGGTAGGCGAGTCCATGGACCGAGACTCGCTGCTTCCTCCGGCGCTCTCAGAGTCGCTGCACATCCCTCCTCCCTGGCTGCCAGAGGCCCATGGACGAAACGGGCCCTGGATCCTAAGGGCTGAGATCACACATAATGACAGACTTTATTTAGCAGGCCTTGGCATTACATTGGTAGACAGACATCTGCCACTGGAAGTTTATCTGTGTTATAAAAAAGGTCCAATAAAACCAAGGTAAGCTTAACAATAACACACACACACACACGCACACACACACTTGCAGAACACAGCCACTTGGCACCTATCAACCTGCTGTATTGTTCTCATACAGGGCAGCTGCTGCAAATCGTTGCTGTCGGGCAGAATCCTATTATCTCCATATTCTAACTTTTTGTGTTTTTTCGTAAATTAACGCCCTACTTTGATCTTACTACACAACGTCACTACGTCACAAAAAAAGCATCAAAAGTAGCAGATCCGCATGCTCGAAACGCGAATTTGAATCATGAAAAGTAACAGTTTTGGAGATATGAGGTTTCCACCCGACACAAGACGATATATTCTCCTAGATGGACAAGCTGAACTATCAAGCCATTTACAAGGATTCACCTATTAGTCAAAGATACACTACAAAACCTGGGGACATACCCCTGACATAAACATGCTAAAAAAGGACAACCAGAAACGATGAATTTATGAATATATATATATGAATATAGATTTCTAACAGAGGGTTGACCTCCATTGAGCAGTTCAGTTAATGTGATGCTACCCGACCTTTCAAAGAATTCCCCAACCAAATTGTTACTAAGTCTAACTTCAAATTCTTTGCGACTTTTGTGCGGACTTGTAGATACAGAGACTGACTGCACTAGGGCAGAGAGGTCACAAGTTCAATCCTATCCAGGAGCCAGTGTCACCTTTTGACGATTACCGGGTGCGACACACCACAAAGGCAAAAACACATTCATTAAGCTCGCTAAAAACAATCACTCAGGTTTGGTTTGAATGTGAAGCAGGATATTGGCACTGTACTAATTAACACGAACGGCTCTGGCTGCATATCAACGGGGTGGGGTGTTAAACCACCCTTTTAAGTACTAGGCTGCTACAACAATTTTTAAACCACCGCTAATGAGAAACAAGATGAGTCAATCAATAGCATTAAAGTCATACTGTGTCACTTTCATTTTTAGTAGTCTCTTCTAGCGACACCCCTTGCAGCTCCGTTGTCATTACAGCGTTTGTCTATACGGAAGGAACACTGAAAAAAGGAATGCTACAGGCTCGTCGCGTCTGAGGTTATTTTGGAAAGCACCAAAACGTAGGCAGAAACGGTATGTATTAACTGTAAAATACACAAATAAATGCATTTAAAGTGCCTGCGTCATTTTGGCATGAGTGTTGATCTGCTATTTTTGAAAATGTTTGGAATACAAATGTGGAATGGGGAAACGGGGGTCCCTGGCACAACAACTTGCAGGTGGCCTGTGGCCAAATACATAATCAATTCAGGGGTCCTTGACATGATTTTTTTTTTGATTGAAACCACTTAACTATAATTCACCTTATTCCTGGCCACACCCACCTTGGGCGTGGCAATAGCAGATCTACAAGCTCACAACGCGTCGTGGTGTGAGCTTATAGATCTGCTATTTTCAAATAGCCTTTTGGGCTTGTTTTCATAGATCTGGCCACTTGTTTCTCTTGCGAAATCTGGCAACACACTGTTGACCTACATTACCTGCAGCCTACAAGGGTGGAAGTGACCAGAAATGGAATGAAGCAGCAGAAAAGGCAATGGCGGGCGGCGGGGCAATGGCCCTGGAGAAGGGCCAAGAATAAGGTGAATACACCACTGGCTAAAAGGTCAAATAAAAAACTCTAAAATAGTCCCCACCTTGGATGTCAGTGGTGCTGTTGGAGCGCATGTCGGAGATCTTGCCGGGTCGCATGTGAACAGGACTGTCCACCTCGTCAGCACCGAGGAGGTCGGAGGTCAGCGATACCTGGGACAGGTTGCCGTGAGACGAGAGGCTGGCGCTGAGCGAGCGCTTGGTGAAAAGCATCCTGGGAATAATGAAATGAAAAAAACACAAAGGGGAGACACACAAACATGACATTCAGTGGCAGCCGGGATTGTTTTCAGTGACTTAAATAATCTACATTGGATCCATTGGAGCAAAGTTTTTTCCATCTGACAGAGACGATATACTATTTCCATTTCAGACCAGGGACGGCTTCAAGGAACAGTTGCTACTGTATCGGCAACAAGCCCAAGTTAGTAAAATAGTAAAAATCAACTAACTTATCAACCTTTTCCTGGATCAGGGCCCACTTCTAAAGAGTTCGCGGCCCACCCATTTGACCACTTAACACGGCAGCCATTAGGTCAGATGGGTGGGTCGTGTGTGTTTTTCGTTTTTACGTTTTTTTTAAAGTTCCAAGTTATCGGTATCACAGTGAAAACTCATTTCCCAAGCTTTTAAAGAAATTAAATACAAGGACACTTTTTTTACATAAAGTTTTTGATATTAATTTTATTTTTTTTGCTAATTATGTGGGGGCCAGCTTGCAATATCCTCGCGGCCCACCAGTGGACCCCGAACAACAGGTTGGGGAATCACTGGACCTAATCCCGTCAACGATGACAGTAACCCCCCCGAATGATGGTGGAATCATAACACCGGCCCCACAGCCACATCAAAAGAAAGCAGCCAGATGGAACAACTCCTGATGAATTGAACTGAACAGGCCAGACAATGGATTCACTGAACAGTCACGGCCCTTGGATCAAGGTTAAACGGAGCACCCCCCCCCGTCTTACAGCAAATGTAGGTCAGTGTGCTATATTTATCCATGATGCTACAGCCAGTGTGTGTATGTGTGTGTGTGTGTGTGTGTGTGTGTGTGTGTGTTCTTGTTTATTATTCATTTTCCCCTCTCCCATTCTTCGGCCCTTTCGATCAGAGAGATCAGGGTTGGGAAGAGAGAGGGGTAAACAAACAGAGAACAAAGAGCTCTTCTGATCCATGCGCTTGGCGCGCACGTGTGTGTGTGTGTGTGTGTGCGTGCGTGCGCGCGTGTGTACGTGTGAGTGGCCATGAAAGTAAGGAGTCAAAAAAAGAAACTTTTCATAAACTGAAACAAGAATCAGCACCATAACCTGACCGATGTAAAATATAAAAACACTTGAGTGAAACTTTCAGAAACTAATTAAAGCGCAGCAAAATAGCAAACTTCCAAGGAGGCGTGGTAGTAGGAGGAGATGGGAAGCCCCCCCCACGACCCCACTGTTTCTCCTCTCTTCTCTTTCTCTCTCGCTCCCTTTCTCCCATGACCACAGTCATTTCCGCAGGAAGACCCTCAGGCCGTGGTCAATTGTGTTACGCTCTCCAAAAACAAGCTCTCTTTACCCCCCCCCCTCTTCTCTCTCTCTCTGTCTTCAACATTTTTCAGGCCAAGGACCCCTTAGCTGAGACAGAGATGAAGCAGAGACCCCATCAAATTGTGTTGCAGATTAAACTTTTATAGTTAGCTTCATAGACTTGTTTCACAGCATTACGGACGTTTTTGTTGTTGAAATGTCTCAGTTTATCTATTTGTGTTTTGATTACAATCACTCATCTATCTGTACAATACAATGCTGTGGCTCTCTGACGTGGGGGAAAACAACCAAGCGGTTTCCTTGGTCAGCCAGAGTAAATGTTAACCTTGAGGCAGTTGATTAGGTGCTACAGTAGCTGAATTTTGCCACCATAGTACATATTGCTGTGTTGTTCATAATCTCAGTGGGAAGTGTTTATATAAATAATAAATATATTCTAAAATATATTCTGTTTTATGATACACTTTCGGTATCCTGATTCACTGGCTGAAAAACGTTACCCTAATGAGTGTGTGTGTGTGTGTGTGTGTGTGTGTGTGTGTGTGTGTGTGTGTGTGTGTGTGTGTGTGTGTGTGTGTGTGTGTGTGTGTGTGTGTGTGTGTGTGCATGCAATGGTCACAAAACATGGTTCACAAAGATACCTGTTAAAAACCTACAGTACCAAACGGTAAACAACAAACAAAAAAAACATCGCTCTTAGTTTGAAACGGTACAACTTCAGTGTTTCTTTCGACTCCCACCGCCCAAACCCCCCAGAACCGAGTCAGCACCTCACCCTGCGTTTTGCGTGACTCCTGAGTCGAAGGACTGGGACTCGGCGGTGCGGGCCGGCAGGCCCCTGACGAAGTCGATGTAGCGCTGGCCCGGGTCGTAGAGCTTGGCGTTCTCGCACAGCGTCTGGTGGTTGACGGGCAGAGACACCACCTGGGCCTGCTGCAGCTGGAACCAGTTCACCGTCACCTGCACACACCAACACAGTGCTGGTTAGTGACGAGACGACCCATGTGCCTTTGAGAAAGGACAAACCTGACTACTACCAAATGGTTCACAAACTTTTTTTAATTTCAATGATACCCATGACTCTGAGAGCATACAAAAGGAACCACATTTTGGACCCCAGAAAACTGAAATGCTGAATAAGTGACGACAGATGGGCCTTTGAGCAAGGCATAGGTCATCTGACTACTCGAATGGCGTGTCATTATAGGTGAAGTGTTATATAAAACAAATAATAGAAAATAGGCGATCTACAAGCTCAAGCGCATTGTGACACGTTGTGGGCTTGTAGATCTGCTATTTTTTTCAAGTATAAAAATAGGGTTTAAGTGGTTCAATGCATACATGCAGGGGGCTGTGTGTGTGTGTGTGTGTGTGTGTGTGTGTGTGTGTGTGTGTGTGTGTGTGTGTGTGTGTGTGTGTGTGTGTGTGTGTGTGTGTGCGTGTGCGTGACATGTGCGTGTGTGTGCACCAACAGAAATAAGCAACACCAGTTACCTAGATTGGCTGAACAAGCATTGCTTTTCCAACAAACCACTGCTTCCCATTGATAGTTACACACATGAACACTTGGGACCTACTCAACACAAACACTGTTCTGCTGTTGGCCAGCCAGTTACTCCACTTACCAACTACGGTTATCTTAATTATAGACTTAATAATAGTACACTTAAATACTTAAGCCCTGCATACTTTGTTGTACATGAAAATACTAGGCCATCGGCAAGCTCACAATGTGTCGCAACGCAAGCTTGTAAATTAACTATTTTAGCTATTCTTGAAAATAGCCATGTCCAAATATCCTATAATGACATGCCGGAAACAGAGGCGCCAGGTTTAAAGTGGTTAATAGCTAAGACCCCTGTTCATGTTTAAAGTTGTAGCCTGGCAAATGCACAGTAAAATAAGTGTTTATCTTATTTTACTGATGTACATGTGTTTCAGACAGACAACTGACGTAAATCATTCTACAACAGTGGCTCTCAAAGTGGGGGTCCAGGGACCCTCAGGGTTCAGAATGGGCTCTTACAGGGTCTGTAACTCTGCAAGTGTACAAACGGAACCACACCACTCTCCCTGACATTTGGTTCCATTTGCACACTTTCAAGAGTTTTGGACGTCTTCGGAACAAAAAAAAAACGTTTGAGAACCTCTGCTCGTACGACTCAAACATGTCTCTGCATGACCGACCGCCGATGAATCAATCCCCCGTCTGGTTGTGTGTGTGTGTGTGTGTGTGTGTGTGTGTGTGTGTGTGTGTGTGTGTGTGTGTGTGTGTGTGTGTGTGTGTGTGTGTGTGAGTGGTGGACTTACGGCCTTGAGAGTGAGGTCACACTGAAAGACCAGCTCTCGTAGCTGTGTGAGGACCTCGCTCTTGACGTTGGCCAGGTCCACCCTCCTCTCCCGGACGTCCACCTGGCAGGCCTTGCAGTGCTCCCGGGCCTCCTCCGCCTGGCAACACAATGAAACAACCACACACACATCACACCACTGTGCAGGGACAACACTGGCGTTTTGGCGAGCCGGGACCGAGAAGGCAAACCACTCATTAATTAGGAAATCTCTCATCAAATCTTTTCACCCTGAATCTGAACTCTGCTCTCAACTTTTGTATCTTTTAAAACACATTTAATACATTTCTGTTCTAAAAGGCTAAAGGTCCTTACACACCGGCGAATATGCGAATATACACTGATGTGGACGCTTGCATTGACTTTATAAGGTTTAAAAAAGGTGCGTACCACAAAGGCTCTAATGTTCTGACAGCGAGTCCCAGGTTCAATACCGAGCCCGGTAGACCACTGCTGCAGGTCACTCCCCGAACTCTCTCTCTCCTCTATTCACTGTGTGGACTATCAGAAGACGGCCAAAGAATATATCTTTAACCCATTAACTCTCTCAGTGCCAAGCCACGATTTATCCCGAGTTTTTTCTGAATGCCCTTTTATTTATTTTTATTTTTTTTAATGTTCAGAACCCAAGATATCATTATCTGAAGATTTGCAGCTCCATCCACTCCTTGTTTAACTTATAACTGAAAAAGGCTGTATCTCGCTTCCTAAGCACTATTTTTTTACTTTGAAGAAAAAAGAAAAAAAAATTGCTGGCACAGTATGAACATATTTTTTTATTTCATTGGCACTGAGAGAGTTAAGACCTGAGGCGATTCTTAAAAATGTTTTCTAAATCCTAACAGTTTTTTGAAAAAAAAATTAAAACATTTTTTTTTCAAGATTTTTCAAAAATAGCAGATCTACAAGCTCATAGCGCGGCACTCGGTGCCGCGCTATGAGCTTGTATATCTGCTATTTTTTAATAGCCAAAGAAATCTAAAGTGACACAGATGCGTTCCAGGTCTTAATGGGTTAAAGAGGTGAGTGCACAGTGGCCCCTCGTTAAAGGGCTTCCGGTAGCGTTAAATACCTTCTGCAGGGCCTCCTCCTCCAGCCTGCGTCTCTTCTCCAGCTGCTTGGCGGCGTTGGCCCCGCCCCCCCCGCCCGCCAGCTCCTCCTCCACGCGGCCGGTCGCCACCTTGGCCTTCTCGTACTCCTCCTGCCGCTGGGCCTGCAGCAGCCGCGCCTTCCGGAGAGCGCTGTCCGCCTCGTTCTGGAACAACAACAACAACATAATGCTGTCAAATTACATTTGGAATTTCTGGAGGGACCCGCTGCTTTGTGACAGCGGGTCCTTGGGTTCGATTCTCGAGTATGTGTATTTGGCCGCGGACCCCCATCTCAAAATATTTAGTTCCAGGGACCCCCGGAAGCAAAGATATGAGTAAAAATGTTGTTTAAAACAATATATGTATTCAAAGAATTGCACAAATGTTCAAGATTTTTCTAAAATAGCAGATCTACAAGCTCATAGCGCGGCACAAATCTAAAATGACAGAAATGTGTTCCCGGATTGAATGGGGTCAGCATAAAACAACAATTTCTCTTGTGAGGACCAAAAACAATGTCTGTTTCTCAACTTCTATTTATACTTGGGGGGACATTTGACCCTTACAAGTACAGTAACACAAGTACACACACACACACTCACAAAACATTGTGCAGAGCGCTCACATACACAGACCCCACGGTTAAGCGCACACATACACACAGGCGAAGCGCACGTTAAAACAGGAGCTGCTGCTGTTGAGTCAGCACTACCGGTCCTGGTTCATTTCTCAGTTTTAGTCGACGTGTAAAAGCAAGTGAACAAACAAACGCAGGAAACCGGCAACCTTTCTCACTCTGCATCTACTGACCACCACACACACACACACACACACACACACACACACACACACACACACACACACAGTTTATACCCGCCTAGCTCGCACAATAGCTGGCACCCCCACGCACACTCGTGCAGATAGCGTTGCCAGATTTTGCGAGAGACATAAGCAACCAGGGTCTGTGAAAACAAGCCCAAAAAAAGAAGCAACTTGGCTACATGAGCACTTTAAAACCTATGTATACATTCAATCGGCTATCTGAAAATAGGCAATCTACAAGCTCACAACGCGCCGCGATGCAACACGTTGTGACCTTGTAAATCTGCTATTTTCAAAAAAGGAGAACCACTGGTTTAAACAACAGAAGACAGCAAGCCTAAATAAGCAACTACACTTACACAAAAAAAAATGCAACCACCGATTTTTAACAAGCGACTTTACAGAAAAACAAGCCCAAAGTCGCTTATAATAAGCAGATATGGCAACACTGTTGTTCACACAGTTTAGTAAGGCAGTGTATAAAGATCAGAGACAACCGCCTCTAAAGAGTCACATCACAATGGTAAAATAAGTGGCAAATGGTGCATTTCTCCAAGACGCTTTTACATTCACCCATTCACACACACACATTCATACACAGATGGTGGAGGAAACCATGCAAGGCACCAACCTGCTCATCAGGAGCAGCAGGCGTTCTCAAACTTTTTTATACCACGACCCCTGTGTGTGTGTGTGTGTGTGTGTGTGTGTGTGTGTGTGTGTGTGTGTGTGTGTGTGTGTGTGTGTGTGTGTGTGTGTGTGTGTGTGTGTGTGTGTGTGTGTGTGCGTGCGTGCGTGCAAGTTGCGTGTGTTCAAGTTGCGTGTGTCCTCCAAGACGCCTGCGTGTGTGTGTGAAGTCAGTGTGTTACTTTTCAAAAGATGACCTTTCCTAGCACGCCACCCACCATTTTCTTCTGTTCTCGCTGCCACTGCTCCTTGACGTCTTTTCGGAGTTTGTCCAGCTCACTCTTCCTGGACTGGAGAGGCTGGAACACAAAGCAAAACAGATATTAATTTTATACTATACTGTGCCGAAAAAGCACAAATCTAACAAGCTAACAAGCGTCACGATATGACGTTTAGGGCTGCAACTATCGAGAAGGTGTTTTTTTTTTTTACTTTTTGTTATATCAAATTATCAATTAACCACTTAAGCGTTAGTTTACACTCCCACGCACAACAGTGTCAAGCAGACACTGTTTTTTGGGGGGTTTTTTTTCCTATATGGTCAAATTAGGGTTCAAATCGATTAATCGATTAGTTGGATTAACTGTCGCGGCCCTAGAGATGTTATTAGCTTGAGGATCAGTTCTTGTCGGATAATAATTACAAATTATTGTGACAATTTCACCATCAAAAAAAGACCCAGAAGGCAACTGTTATGTCCATCAATGCAACAGCCTGTTGGAGCGCCCTAATAATAATAATAATAATAATACCAATGTATATAGCGCTTTTCTCAGTACTAAAAGTCACTTTACATAAACAGAACAAAAGAAACAACTGTATTAAGAGAATAACTAGTTAAAAAGCTAAAAACTAAGCAAACAAAAACATTAAAACTAAAAGGCAGAAGGGGGGATTAGAATTAGGTGGGGAATGCGAGTCTGAAGAGGTGGGTTTTGAGGGAGGTTTTGAACAGTAAGTTCCAAAGGGAGAGGGGGGCGGCAACTGAGAAAGCCCCGTCACCCCAGGTTTGTTTCTTTGTCGTGGGGACATCCAGGAGGTTGGCATCACCAGACCTGAGGGAACGGGAGGGGCCGTGGCGGTGAAGGAGGTCGTAGAGGTAGGGGGGAGCCTGGTTGTTGACATACCTGCATGAACTTGTTGGTTTGGAGAGCGGCCGCAGTTTGCAGGAGGACCTGGCTGTACTCAATGTCGTTCTTGAAAGCGGACATGTAGATGTCACGGAATGGCATGAACTCCTTGGAAACGGTCAGAGAAGAAGAAGGTCATACCCCACACGTCTGAAGATTCTATTCTATTCAATTAAATTGCGTTACTGTGAAATTAAAAAGGTAGAGGTAAAATAGTGTCGATGTGACAGCGAGGGTTTTACATGATTTGTATTACATTATTCTGTCTGATCAAAGAAAGTCACCTGTTGACTTGCGAGGGTCTTGGCGGATTCGGCCATTTTGGCGTAGCTCTTTGCGCATTCGATGTCTGAAAACAGAAGAACCTGACAGTTTATATGAAAGCAGACTACCATTCGACAAAGTCCTGTGTTTCGTTACTGCTGTACTGCCATGACAACTGCATTTCCCCCGCGGGATCAATTAAGGTCTATCAATCTATCAAATCTATCACACCTGGAAATACTCCTGAAAAAGTGTCATTTCCAACTAGCCTCTTGAAACTCTTTTGACAGCACCTGGTCTCAACCTGTACTCTGCCTGGGCTCTCATGTGAAAGAAAAAGAAAATCTGTGCCGTAAGCAAAACATGACAAAGTGTTTCCCTTTCACTGACACACAATTCCATTGGGTTTGAACAAATAAAAGATGAATACTTGTCAAGTTGACGTAAGCCATGAATCAACATTCATGAATGTACCATGATGCAACCTTTAGGAATCTCTTTTATTGTTATAAAAGTGTGTTACCAAAGGTAACCACTTAACTGCCATTATCTAATTTAGAGCGCACACATTGTCCTATTGAGCCAAAACATAAACAAGCAAACAAGAATTAAAGGTAGGGTAATGGTTTTCTTTGTTTAAAATAAAGTGTTAAATAGCTCTATATTCTGATAGTACTCATTGCTATATTCTGATAATACTCATTGCTACATGTTCAGTAACAGGAGTCTCCATATATCTCCAGCTCTTTATTAAACAGAACATTCATTTTCAGGTTGGGTTACCAATCATATCCTATCAGGATAGAGAACTGAGTCAAGATGCAGATTAAACAAGTGAAATTGGAAGTGATGACACAAAGAAACTAGAAAAAGTGCTCCTCGGAGCACAGGTCTCCGCCAGGTCAGGTACGTTATTGTGGCCTCCTGGTGGCGCTATAAAAGGCCAATGTGAAAAGGGTGCCATTTCTTCTTAGGCCTTTCACGGCAATCGGACACTGCATTCATGATTTGAGGCATTTTGTTCCAAAAATGTGTTTTGCTAAATTAGACCTGCTGGTGGCGCTATAACAGGCCAATGTGAAAAGGGTGGCATTTCTTCCTCGGCCTAGTGCGCATGTGCATGTGAAATTTCACGGAAATCACAAGCTGCGTGCATAATTTGAGGCATTTTGTTCAAAACAGACCAATCCTGCAAACTTTGGAAGCCAACCTTAGCCAATGAGGATGGAATATGGGAAATCGGACAGATCCTTGTTGATCACATGACTATAGAGATAATGTGTACCGATTTGCATGACGTTTGGATAAAATCTGTAGGAGTAATATAAAAAAAATGGGTTTTGCACAAATCGGCCTCCTGGTGGCGCTATGGCAGGCCCATGTGAAAAATGTGGGGCAGAGGTTCTGAATTGGCATCCAGGGAGTCTGTGTGTTTCGCAGCGACCGGGCCAACGGTGCCAGAGATTAGCTGCTGACAGACGGACACACGGACGGACGGACGGACGGACGGACGGACGGACGGACGGACGGACGGACGGACGGACGGGGGGTAAAACATACTCTCTCGCCATGCCTTTCGGCCTGGCGGAGACAATGAGCAGACAAAATTGGAACTGGAACACTATAAAAATTAAGCTGATGGGTACTCTCTCCTGATTGGCTGACATTTTGGAACCCACATATGTATTTTATGTTTATCAAAGAGCTGGAGAGACAGGGAGACTCCTGCTATTGAACAAACACTCTATACAGCAATGAGTGTTATCAGAATATACAAAAAATGTACGATTGTTAGACAAAAAAAGGGTTACATAAACCGATGTGCATTTGTCTGGTGATGTAACCTGTTCAGTACACCCCTGATGGAGTGTTACCTTGTGTGGACTTGTCGAGTGACTAAGCGCTGGACTGTAACCATTCATTAACTCAAGTGCTCAAATCACCGAACAAAGAGGTGGCTCACAGCAGCACACACACACAACCTTGGCTTTTCCATGCCACTCTGCCATCTTGTTCAGGGTCGCCATAGTGACACCAGAGCACACTAATGCAGTGTGGGTGGGTCGCTTTTTAATCCCAGCGTGAGCTCAAGGGAGCATGGTGTGTTTACATTTCAGCTATAACACACACACTTTCACCAGGAAGGGAGAGAATTCCTTTTGCTAAAGCATGTATGGAAGCAGAGCATTCCTGTTTTTAATCACCATGAAGACTTGAATATGTCATTAGAGCATTTCCCCCAAATAAAAAAAAATGTCCAGAACATTTAGCTAAACAATAGCCAATCTACAAGATCACAACGCACCACATTGCGACGCTCTATGAGCTTGCAAATCAGCTATCTTAGCTATTCGCCATACAACAAATACAGTAGGGCTTGAATGGTTAACCGCTGTTTGTGGCCCCTCAGGCTTATCCACTTGAACCCCAGCATCCCTATTCTGGGTGGGGGGGGACGTTCACCAAAAATAGCCAATCTACAAGCTAGTACTAATCTCTCAAGACAGATTCTGCTAACAGCAGAATCTGTCAGCACCTAAACATGTAGTGTTGTTGTTAGTAGGAATAAACACAGAAGCACCCGGGAGGAAATGGACAAAGAAAGCGGAGGAGCCAAACCGAGTTCCCGTTTACAAGCTACGAGCTTGTACTCTGGCCATATGTTTTGGTGAAGAGATTTGGTGTGTGGACAGAAAGAAAGCTGTCCAAGTACAAGTTCCAACTCAGGCCTGTTTCAATAAGATTAGGAGGGTTAAACTCACCCATGCTGAGGCGCTTGTCCACCCAGGAGAGCAGCTCTTTGGTGTACTTGGACCAGGCCTTGGCGTAGAGCAGCGCCGACTCCACGCCGCTGTCGTGGCCGTGCAGCACCTCGTCCACCTCCTCGGCACGCACCGGCACCGCCGGAGACGGCCCTGCAAGCATCACAGAAGAGAGTGAGACCCCCCGGTGTGGCAGGCGGTGAAGCAAGGGTCTCCACATGGACGACGACTGGCCAGCAACGGTCAGCGCGCCCCTCACCACCACCGACTTACACACTCGTCTCTGTGCGCCCTGCATGTGTGTGTGTAAACGTGTGTTTGAGTGTGTGTGCTTGTTGGCATCTGTGACGTGAGTGTGTTTGCGTGTGTGTGTGTGTGTGTGTGTGTGTGTGTGTGTGTGTGTGTGTGTGTGTGTGCGCGTCAGAAAAGCCCATATTGACCTTGTGCAGAGGGATACCTGCTTAAAACCCCTGTGACGGTAATTCCTTCTGACAGGAGGGTTGACTGAATGCTGTATGTTATTAATGTGCGGCTAAGCCCCACAGGATCACTGGCACTCTTTACCCCACGTAACCCCACACACACACACACACACCTGCATGCATGTGTGTGCAAATGGCAGTGACACAACAAGACAAGAAGGCAACAAGACATCAGTAAATCAGTGTTTGTGTGTGTGTGTGTGTGTGTGTGTGTGTGTGTGTATGTGTGTGTGTGTGTGTGTGTGTGTGTGTGTGTGTGTGTGTGTGTGTGTGTGTGTGTGTGTGTGTGTGTGTGTGTGTGTGTGTGTGTGTGTGTGTGTGTGTGTGCGTGCGTGTGCGTGTGCGTGTGTGTGCGCGTGCACGTGTGTTTGCGTGTGTGGTAGAGGGTAATTGCTATGTAACTTGCATATTACTCCCATGTCGTCTCTGTCAGGCAGAAACTTCTTATCTCCATATTCTACCTTTTTTAGTTTTTCCGTAAACTAAAGCGTCTCACAATTTTTTTTTTTATTTGAATCCTGAAAAGTAACAGTTGACATACCGTATGAGGTTTCCCCACGAGAGAGACGATATGCTATCTAAATATTAATCTGTACACCAGGTAAACAATGAACCTGACATTTTGTGTAAATAACATTCCATCTAAAATTACATTCATAACAAATAGGGCTCAAACAGTTATGTAACAGGTAATTATGTGAGCTTGTAGATCAGCCATTTAAGCTACAGTATTTTTTCAACAGCTGAATTCCTCCAGACGAATGGAAGCGGTTCGAACAATATAATTGCGATGGTGGATTATGTAATAACTGTCACAGGCCCTATAGTTGTTCCAAGCAGAACGCATTAAGCAGTATAATCTCTCAGCACATTCATTCTGTGGTAAAGCAAAGTGGTTTGCAACAGATCCAAGCCCTTACCTGGCGGATCATCTTTCTCCGGACCGGATCCACCAGATTCCACAGAGAGGTTCTCAAAAGACTGGGGGGGAAACAAACAAGCAGAACAGTTCTACGGTTAGGGTTTTCTCAGCAAGTAAGAGATAAGAGAAGATAGGACAAACAAGAAGACATTTGCAGAACAGTTCTACGGTTAAGGTTTTCTCAGTAGGTAAGAGATAAGAGAAGATAAGGGGGAGAAATTCAAGTCGCCAAAGGCTGCACAGCATTTAAGATACAGTTACAGGGACAAGAATAGCACTGAAGATACTGCAGGGTAAAATTATTACATTAGAAGAAACGCCATCGATAACGAACAAAATATACAACACGATACACCCTCACCAGTGCTTACATAGTGCACGACTAAATAAATCACAGCTGTCGGGCAGAACCGGCTTATCTCCATATTCAAACTTTTCGTGTTTTTCCATAAATTAATAACCTACTTGATCATACTACAGCGTCGCACAAAAGCATCAAAAGTAGCAGATCTACAAGGTCGAAACGTGGCGCGAAGCGACGCGTTTCAACCTTGTAGATCTGCTACTTTTGAATTTGAATCCTGCCTGAAAAGTAACAGTTTTGGACATACCTGTATGAGGCTTCCACCCGACAGAGACGAAATAACAAGAGAACACCCAGTAAGCATGTCGGATAATAGTGAAACTTTGAAATATTGCTGCCGTGTGTTTCAAATGTTTTATCCCGAGCTGACCTTTCCTACGTGTATGTGTAACTACCTCTGACAGCAATTCTTCACTGCACTTTTAATTGTACATACATTACTTTTGCTTCCAGTTTAGAGCTGTTATAATGAAACCTATAACAAGGAAAAAACAGGAACTCGGATTCCGGTGTCAATTTATCATCACACGGCACAGAATATTGTGTGAATACGCTGCAGCCGGGAAGGTTGCCTTTAAACCCTTAAGCTTTGCACTGAGTTGATGCTTCCTCACAACCTTTTTACAAAAACCCTGACCTCTGTTTACCCGATCAGGGTCATATCCTGTGGCCCCTTTGGAAAAGTGACTGACCTGACATTAACTTTACACAGTATGTTCTTCAACAGAAATGCTGAAATGGCTGAGATTATCTGAAATGTAGCACGAGTTTTTCCATACTAGAGAAATTATCCGATATACCTCCCAGGACCATATCGTCTCTGTCGGGTGGAAACCTCATATTATGTCCAAAACTTTTCAAGATTCAAATTCAAAAATAGCAAAAGTAGCGCTGCGAGCTTATACATCTGCTATTTTTTTAATGTTTTGAAAAATATCAAAAATGTGTGGAAACTTTTGAATCATTTTGAGGGTGCCTGGCACAAAATATTTTCAGATGAGGGTCCTCGGCCAAATACACATGAATTTGGGGGTCCTTGGCCCGAAAAGGTTTGAGAACCACCTGTAGTGAACACAATTACTCACCCTGCTTCTCTTAGTTAGGGGGATCCCCAACGCCGATCCATTCTCTACATCTCCCATAAGGAAGTCAGACACTCTGGTATAGACACACAGACAAAGCAAAGCGTAAAGGACTAGATAACAGTATGGAGACATGGCTGGGAGGTCAGTGGCTACATATTATGATAAGAAAGACTTGATTAATTTGATTTATAGGTCAGTGTTATGAATTACAGTGTCCTCTTGGTACTATATAAACACTGTAATGAAACAATACAGAGCAGCTCGGTTATCAGTGTTTTCATGGAGTTAGGGCGGGGGGGGGGGGGCAACATTATAAGACACTACAAGAAATCGTAACAGTATAACAGTATGAGTAAAAAATAGTGCAAGGTAGAGCCAAGAAACCTAGAAAGCACTATAAGGCCTTTACCTAGAAATAACACAAAAGTCAGTTAAAATAACAGACCAGCAACTAAAGGCTAAATAGTAACTAAATAGTAATTAAAAAAACAAAAAATGGATTTTGCACAAATTGGCCTCCTGGTGGCGCTATAACAGGCCAATCTGAAAAATTTGGGCCAGAGGTATTGAATTGGCATCCAGGAAGTATGTGTGCACAGTTTTGCAGCGGCCGGGCCAACGGTGCCGGAGATTAGCCGCTCGCAGACAGATGGACACACGGACGGACGGACGGACGGACGGACGGACGGACGGACGGACGGACGGACAGGGGGTAAAACATACTCTCTCGCCATGCCTTTCGGCCTGGCGGAGACAATAAATATAGAAAAGGAAAGAACAAATATAGAAATAAACCTATACAACAAAAGAGTAGTGCAGGGATGTGTGTGCTGTGTACGCGTGCGTGCGTGCACTAGTGGGGTCATTACAGAGCAATCTCCATGATAAAAGGGTACTACTTACACATTGCCAAAGGTGAACGCCAATGTGTCAATAGAGGTGTAGATCTCACTGAAGAGATTCCGCTTGTTCTCCTCGTTCACCTCCTTGAAGTTCACCCCTGCAAAGAAAGAAAGACAGGGCAAGCTCAGCCGTCGGCGGGAAAAGTCATCTGGTGCTGTGGTTCTCAACCTTTTCAGGCCGCGACCCCCCAAAATATTCATATTTGAACTGGAGACCCCCCACCCTGACAAGCACTTGGAATTGTAGGAGTTGAGGCATTACATTTAGTTTGACTCGGTTCCACAGATAAATAGTGAAAATAGCTGATCTACAAGCTCACAACGCCTCGTCGCAACTCAAGGCGTTGTGAACTTGTAGATCGGCTATTGTTAAAATGTTTGCTCTTTGTTATATTATTTGACAATTTGGCCGATGTTTGACCAGTTTTTATAGTATCATTTGTTGATTACGTTTGACGCTGTAATGGTCTTATTTCTTTTCTTTCTTTCTTTTTTTTCTCAACGTATTAAAAAGGTCTTCAAAGTCCTTAAATTGTCACTTCACGGTCATCTGGGGGCCCCATCCCCAAAATCATGTGGGGAGTGAGATGCCCCCTGGGGGTCCCGACCCACAGGTTGAGAACCACTGAGATTGTAGTTGAAACTGTGACACAATGAATTTATTAATGGGAGTAATATGCAAGTTACTCTCTTAAAACGTGACGACATCCTGCTGATTGTCATGGACTTGGTCACACATAGTGGAAACACAGATGCCAACATATGTAATCACCACAGATGCCAACATATTTAATCACCACATTAAAGGGCTGTGACTCATGACCTTGTTCTATGGGAACAAAGTATGGAGTCAGTGGAAATGAACGTGAGTCACCCTGGAGCTATGGGGACATTTCTCACTTCCTATCTGGCATGTCATGTGTGGGAATTTTGAAAAGCAAGTGTCTGTATGTCCTCGGGCAGACAACTTTTTTTTTTTTTTTTTCTTGAATGAAAGCTCGATTTCAGTGGTTCTCAAACTTGTTCATGTCAAGGACCCCCAAAATGAGATGTATTTGGCTGCGGACCCCCCCCATCTAAAAAAAGATTTTTCAAACATAGCAGATCTACAAGCTCATAGCGCGGCACTCGGTGCCACGCAATGAGCTTGTATATCTGCAATTTTTTTATAGACAAAATATAAAGTGTGGTTAAAGTGGTTAAAATGATTGTGATTGCTATATTAACTCATTTTGCTGGGGACCCCCTGGTACCCCTCCAAGGACCCCTGGGGATCCCCGGACCCCACTTTGAGAACCAATGCTCTATTTTATTGGTTCTCAAAGTGGGGTCCGGGGACCCCCAGGGGTCCTTGGGGGGGTGTTCCAGGGGGTCCCCAACTAAAATAGTTAATGTAACAAACACAATCATTTTAACCACATAATCCATTTACGTTTACTATTCAAAAATATCGAAAATGTTTGGAAAATCGGAATAATCTTGATTTGAAGAAAAAAACTTAAATCTTCTCTTCTGGGGGTCCCTGGCACAAACTCTTTTCAGATGGGGGTCTGCACCCAAATACATTATCAATTTGGGGGTCCTTGGCACGCGAATGTTTGAGAATCACTGCTCGTACCGGTAGCGTTCAATCAGAGACGCTGAGGCACACAGACAAATAGGTGAGTGTCCATGTTTGGACGTTATCAGTTTGAGGCGAACTTCCTGCTCCGAGTCTAAACAACACCATGATGAATGAAAGATAAAAAACGGAGGGCGAAAACAGCAATATAAATATGTCTGTAATCAGTGTACTCACATGACAAAACTTCCTGCTCTGACTGTGGCCAAAGAGAAAATAAAACTAGCAGTAAGTTAAGTGGCAAGTAACCCATTGACGTCACTGAATGACCTGTCTCCTGCCAGTCTCCTCTTCTAGAGCAGTGCTTCTCAAACTTTGTCAAGGACCCCCACATGAAAACGTATTTGTCCGCGGATCCTGATCTGAAAATATTTCACTGCCAGGGACCCCCATACAAGATTTGTGTCGTTTATTAATGTTTAAAATATATTCCACATTTTTCAAAACTTTTCACAATTATAGATCTATAAGCTCACACCGTGTCACAATCCCCCTCAAGGACCCCTGAGGGTCCCTGGACCCCACTTTGAGAACCACTGTTCAAAGACCTGACCTGGGGTAAAGACATTCCGAACGGCTACACTAAGCTTGATATGAAGAGTTGTTTTGGCTAGCATGTCGCTTTGGCTGATATTCAACCAATGATTTCACACGGTATCAAGAACAGAGTCACTGCAAACATATGTGAGCAGTCAGACAGATCTGATCTTGAATTTGGCTGAAATGCAGAACAATGAGACACACAAACACGTTTCAATAAGCATAAGCAACCTAGGTTTACAGAGAGAGATCTACAGTGTTTCAATAAGCAACATGGGTTTCTATAGCATTGGTTCTCAACATGGAGTCCGGGGACCTCCAGGGGTCCTTGAGGGGGTTCCAGGGGGTTCCCAGCTAAATTTCTTAATATAGCATCACAACCATTTTAACCACTTTATACATAATTTTATACTTTGGCTACTAAAAAATAGCAGATATACAAGCTCACACCTGCGAGCTTGTATATTGTATATCTACTATTTTTGAACATTTTTGAAAACTATTGAAAATGTTTAGAAACTTTTGAATATTTCTTTTCTAACATGCGTCTTCTCTTCTGGGGGTCCCTGGCACAAAACACTTTCAGATGGGGGTCCGCGGCCAAATACATATCAATTTGGGGGTCCTTGACACGAAAATGTTTGAGAACCACTGCTCTAGAGAGAGCCCAACTTGTGGAGTTACAGTAATTTAACTCTGCGAGTCAAATGAGCACTGTGTTATACTGTGTACAAGCTCTGTCCTCAAGTAACACACAACTTCAAAGTGACACACACACACACACACACACACACACACACACACACACACACACACACACAAACGTACGTATAGTCTGCATGTTGGGAGGAAACCTCCATCCAAAACTGTTACTTTTCAGGATTCAAACTCAAAAACAGCCAAAGTAGCAGATCTACAAGCTCAAAACGCGTCGCGTTGTGGCTCTGCTACTCTTGATGCTTTTGTGTGACGATGTAGGATGATCAAGTAGGGTATTATTCATTTACGAAAAAAACACTAAAAAGGTTACAATATGGAGATACAGGTTTCTGCCCGACAGCAACGATATATAAACCCCTCTCTCACCACTTACCTAAACCTGGGTGTTATTCCTATTCAATGACTAAGGCCCTCAGCATCCAGTCCTTTTCAGATGATCCAACAGTGTGACAAATAGCACAACCACAAACTCAACAACGTCTCTTCAGCATTACTCGTGCTCACTGGCAGTTACCCCCCCCCCCCCCTTGACTGTGACTATTAGCAGTTACTAATGCTGGTGGTTGACTAGGAAACCTGCCTCTTTCTCTTGTCCAGAAAGAATGAATGAGAAGTCCACTGTAGTAGAGGACCAGGTAACCACCTTCTTCGAGTTGGTGGGCCCAAAACAAATGCTCCTTTTTCCAAGAAGTCTTTGAAAAATTCCCCGATCAGCACCGCTCGAGATTTCCTCCTGAAGTTCAAGCCAGAGGAGACGGTAATAAAAGGCCCTCTCTAAGGAGCGTCGACAAAACTTTTCCAGGGAATCGGATGGGGGGTCTCACTCACCTCCCTGGGGCCCACCGGGAGAAGCTTCTGTAAAAAGGCGGACTAGCTAAAACTTCCACTATGCCGAAGAACGTTAACCCCAAAAAAAAAAAAAATCTCTAACGTCTGTTACGTACATCTCCTCCTCTTCACTGCCTCCCCCCACCATGTATACCCCCCCACACACACACCCCCCCCATACAGGACATCCTGAGCCTCTCTAGAACACAATGCCAACACTCCGCTCAGGCCCCAACCAGCGGTCCAAACGTGGAAGTTACATCATCGGGCAAAAATGGCATTGTTTCACACTGGGAGAGAGAGAGAGAGAGAGAGAGAGAGAGAGAGAGAGAGAGAGCACCACAACACTCCTGTAACACACTCGTCAGATAGATAGAGAGACCCCCCCGATCGAGGATTTGTGGGTGGGCCTGGCCAAAACACGTAATATTGATCAGCATTTGGACGCAATAATCACGACGGCGTCATTGACCACAGAGTGAATTCATTCAGTAAGCACTTTCAACCCCGCCATCCCTATTTTGGGCAGACCAACGTTTTCGATAAAAGACATAAAATCGCAGATCTACAAGCTCACAACGCGTCCAATCGTGCCGCAGCGAGAGCTTGTAGATCGGCAATTTTCCGCTATTAGTCGTACAACAAAGTAGCTTAAGGGTTTAAGGGCGAGTTAGGTCCATCTCCCCTAACTGACCAATTGAATTGATAACAATTATATCGCTGTTGTCAGGCAGAAACCTCTAATCTCCATATTTCAACTTTTTGTGTTTCTTCGAAGATTAATGGCACACACGTCCATCAAAAGTAGCAGATCTACAAGCGTGACACGTGGCATGAAACGTGGCGCGAAGCGACGCGTTTCAAGCTTGTAGATCTGCTACTTTTGCAAAAAAAAATATTTGAATCCTGAAAAGAAACAGTTTTGGACATATGAGGTTTCGACACGACAGAAACGATATATATATTTCTATTACTACTACAACAAAGGATAACATCATAGAAATCAGTTGGAATTAGCTGAAAATGAAGCCCCAAAACACCATCATAACTCAGGTTGTACTTTCCCACCAAACAGAGGTGTTGAAGTGGAAATGTATATAGGCCTGTGTTATTGCTCCTCTCTCTGGATAGCAGCCAGGGGGGCTGCGAATAAACTCACAGCCCCCTGGCTGTAAGGGGCTGAGTTAAGCCTGGTCTAAAAAAGCTAAATCCACCAGGCCAACAGGTGGGCAAGCTCCCAGACCACGCGAGTGTGTGTGTGTGTGTGTGTGTGTGTGTGTGTGTGTGTGTGTGTGTGTGTGTGTGTGTGTGTGTGTGTGTGTGTGTACCCTTGCGCCCATGCACACACACAAGAGGGGAGAGAGAGAGGGAGAGCTTTATCTTTCCATCCAAGCTGCGCAGCAACCTAGATGTTCTACATTCTCTTATTTAATCACCCTACCTGTGAGGATTACTTTAGTATCACTTTACATAGTATAGTGTGTGTGTGTGTGTGTGTGTGTGTGTGTGTGTGTGTGTGTGTGTGTGTGTGTGTGTGTGTGTGTGTGTGTGTGTGTGTGTGTGTGTAGCCCGAACTTTGACAATGAAGGAGGTCAGTGTGTGAGAGTGGACTCCCTGATTTAGCCAAGTGTTCATAGGGGTCAGCAAAGTGAGCAGTTCTGGCCACCTAGTGGCTGAAAAAAGGTTACAACCCCATTGGACACTTAACGCAGTGGTTCTCAAAGTGGGGTACGGGGACCCCCATGGGTCCTTTCGGGGGGTTCCAGGGGGTCCCAAGCTAAAGTAGTTAACACATCGGGTGCAACACGGTCTGAACCGTGTTTGCGCAGAGTAGCGGTCCGGTGCCGAACACGGTCCAGACCGTGAAATATGTCTTTTTGTTTTTTTCGTTTTTCTCCACACGGGCGGGGCTAGAGCAGCTCTGGGAGTACCCATTGTGATCTTGAGAAGGATAGGCCAGATAGATCACCGGAAAAACAAAAACATGGCTGCCATCCACTTCCTGTCTATTTCCTTCTTTAAAACACCTATATCTCCGAATCTGTTTCCGGTGGGGAAAACCGGTCATGCGCGATGCGCGATCCCCCCCCATTGTAACTCGCGAGTGAAATGTTATGGTTCCAGGCTGTAGCCAGGGTCATCGCGCAACATGAATGGATGTTTTTTTTTACATGGATTTGCTCCTCGTGGAGTCTAGAGCTTTAAACAGCAAAGCGCAGTCAATGGGGAGAATGCTGGCACCCAACGTAAGTTGTTATGAAAAAATGCTGGCACCCAATGTGTTAACATAGCATCACAACCATCTTTATACATTTATACATTGGCTATTCAAAAATAGCAGATCTACAAGCTCACAGCGCTGCACGAAGTGACTCGCTTTGATATTTTTGAAAACTATCGAAAATGTTGGAAAACTTTGCATAATTTTGAATTTTGAATTCCAACACAAATCATCTCTTCTGGGGGGTCCCTGACACAAAAGGTTTTCAAATGGGGGTCCGCAGCCAGAAACATATCAATTTGAGGGGTTCCTGGCACAAAAAAGTTTGAGAATTACTAATTCAAAGAATACAAATTTTCCACATTCAGGACATTCATGTACCAACTGCAACAGCACCTGTGCAAATACACGGGCGTTGTTAGGCGTGTGCTTCAACATAGTCCATGCTTGTTAATTCATTGTCAGTGTCAATAACGGCTAAAACATGTCAAAACAAGTGATGGTATTTTGTTTTATATAAACTAATTTATGTTCACAGACATCTGAAACAACTCCACCTATTCAATGGAATCAACTAAATACTAACTTAATCCCCAAAGCGTTTATTTATGCCAACTGTAGAGCCGTTTCAGTTTCTAGCTGAATGCATAAGGATTTAATTTGCAAATCGTTGTGTCGGGTGGAAACCTCATTATGTCCACAACTGTTACTTTTCAGGATTCAAATTCAAGAGCAGCAAAAGTAGCAGATCTAAAAGCTAAAAAAGTGCCGCGTTTCGAGCTTGTGGATCTGCTACTTTTGACGCTCACGTAGTATGATCTGGTAGGTTCTTAAAATCACAAAAAGAAAATATGGAGATAAGAGGTTTCTGCCTGACAGCATCGAAATCATAGCTGCATGATCACAGACACACACATGCACGCACACGCACTCCAAATAATGGCCGAGAATGGAATGGCATGCGTGCACGAGCAAATGACACACATGCATGCACACACATGTGTATACACACACAATTACTGTACACACACACACTTCAGTTCTTCATTAACAGAGAGCTCTGCCAAAAGCGCACGGCAAAGGACCATGCAGAGCCCTCCTCCTTTGCAATGCAAATGGCGATGACTGGTATAGTACTCAGGGGATTCTTGTGTGACAGCCAGGTGAAGCATTGACCTGTGAGCCAGATCCTAATCTCACAGAAAGGAGAGACCATAGCAGAGAGGAATTCCACAGTCTGCCTCCCTCTGGACGGACGGACACAAGAGCACAAAGACGTCACACCCACCATGAATGGAAGATGTCTGAGTCATGGATTAAAGCAGAGGTCTTCAACGTTTTTCAAGCCAAGCACCCCTTAGCTGAGAGAGAGATGAAGCAGGGACCCCCCACTACATATTGCATAAAATTGTGTTGCAGATTGAACTTTTTCATAGATAGTTTCATAGACTTGTTTGACATACATACATTATATTTTCTATGTATATTTTGCATTCATGTATTTTCAGACAGTTAAATAGCCGATCTACAACCTCACAACACCTCTTGTAGATCTGCTATTTTCGGCTAATGTTCCCCATCACACAAAGATTTGGTGGACCCCCCTGGAGTTACTCTGAGGACCCTCTGGGGATCCCGGAGCAAAATGACTGATTTTTTTTTTTTTTGTTAGCCCAAGTCCTAATATGCGATCTGTGAAACAGCATGAAAGGAGCCCATCACACACACTAGCGTTTCTTAAACAATTAGCACAATATGTAGATTTTTTATGTTTTGGAAGCCATACAACCAACCAGTTGAAGACATTGCAGATTGGTGCTAAAGTCGGCCATACTAGGGTTCTCAACGGGCCTGAAAATTAAAAAGAATTTAAGGCCCAGCCCTAACTGGGCCCTACTGGGCCGGCCCGAAAACGTCGGGTCGGGTCGGGTTCGGGCAGAATTTGAGAACTCTAGGCCATACATGCCCTGACACAAAAAAGGATAGTCACTTTGGATCATCAGGATTCTGGAATCCATGCACTGACTGCTAAATAGTATTGATATTATCTATACAGACTTTCAATAGAGACTGCTGTATTATACTGACACTTCTTTCAAGAGGTATTGTGCTTTGAGTCTATCAAACTATTCTGAAACTTTCCCTGGGAAATCTTCTTTCTTCTTTCTTTCTTCAGACTTCTTTGAGAGTTGAAAGAGTGCGAGTGTGTGTGTGTGTGTGTGTGTGTGTGTGTGTGTGTGTGTGTACGAGCTAGTGAGAGAACCAAGATGTGTGTGTGTAAGGTTTCCAGGAGAGAGGCTGTCAAGGGGGGGAAAAGGGAGGGAGGAGATAAGACGAGACAGAAAACAGACGAAGAAGAGTGGCGGAGGAGTAGGTGGTTAAGATGCACGTAGAGACCGCGCGCCCACGTGCGTGTGTGTGTGTGTTTCTATACTTGTGAGGACCAAAACGTATAATTTGAGAAGTAGACATAATGAGCACCGTTTTCCTGGTCCTCACAGGACAAATGCTTGTTTTATGGTCAAAATAGATTTTTAGAGATACGTTTACAATTAGAAAAGGATTCAAGGTGGGGTTAGCGTTAGGATTAGACATTTAGAAGTTTGGTTCAGGGATCATAGATAAGAGTTATGCCTGATTTACACTTGATTTACACCGAAAAATAGCAGATCTGCATGCTCACAGCGCAATCTACAAGCTCTGCGGCGCGTTGTGAGCTTATAAATCTGCTATTTTTCGGCTTTAGGCTTACGGTTAAAAAATTCGCAAAAATAGTAAGAAATTCATAAAATCGCTTCTCTTAAAATGTTGATGTCCTCACAAGTATATTAATACAAATGTGAGAGAGAGTGAGAGTGTGTGTGTGTGTGTGTGTGTGTGTGTGTGTGTGTGTGTGTGTGTGTGTGTGTGTGTGTGTGTGTGTGTGTGTGTGTGTGTGTGTGTGTGTGTGTGTGTGTGTGTGTGTGTGTGTGTGTGTGTGTGTGTGTGTGTGTGTGTATGAGGGAGGGCCAGGTCATCACGGCTCACCTTTGACCCTGGCGATGACGGTTCCAGCCGCGCTGAGGATGTCCACGGAGTTGAGGCTCTGGTGCTTGGCGATAACAGCCTTGAGGACACGCAGCAGCTCGCCCAGGCGCTCGTGGACGGCCTGATGAAGACAGTCCTGGTGCTCTGGAAGAAAGAAAGATGCAGAGAACTTTGTCAATGAAACGGGCCAAAGACAGTGTGACCCAGTTAGGGGTGCAACCAGTTAATCGAACATATCGATTTAATCGACTATAAGAAATAAAAATAATCTTTAATCGACGATTGCAGGGGGTCCCCAGCAAAAGCAGTTAATATAGCATCACGATCATCTTAACCACTTTTTCCATTTATACCTTGGCTATTTTTGCAAATTTTGGAAAATTATTGAAAATGTTTGGAAAATCTGGAATAGTTGTTTTCATTGTCAGTCCTAAAGCTAGCACTCCACCGCACCGACGTCAGAGGCGGAAGGCGTTGGAAATCGTCTTTTGCCGACAACCTGCCGACAACCTGTTGTAGATGGTAGCGTGACGTCGCGTCGGCTAGAGCCCGTCGATAGCCACAGGGTGGTCAAGAGGGGGGAGAGAGGGTTTTGTACGTACCCAAATAAGCAACTACACTTCAGTAACAAGCCCAAACTAAAGCAGCACGCAACTATGAATATTTACAAGCGACTTTACAGGAAAACAAGCCCAAAGTCGCTTATAATAAGCAGACCTGGCAACACTGGCAGGCAACTGCTGTGGCTTCAGCCGACAATTTGCAATAGTTTGCGCAGAACTTTTTTACTTCCGACAACAGACTGCCAGTCTATTGTAGTCTGAAGTAGTCTGTTTGGTGGCGAACTTAACAATGAAGGAGGTCACTGTGTGAGAGTGGACTCCCTGATTAAGCCAAGTGTTCATAGGGGTCAGCAAGTGCGCAGTTCTGTGTCGCCATGCGCTGAGAGCTTATTGCTTGGCTATTTTTGTGTGACATTGTTGTACAACAGCAAGCGTATTATAAAACCTCTATTACATTTTTTTGTATTGATTTCTTGATATAAAAAAAGAATGAAAAAGATTACAGAAAAAATTGGGATGCACGATTAATCGCATTACAAAAACAAATTGGGATGCAAGATTAATCAGACATCATATCGGTATCGACCGATGTTGAAAATAATTGATAGCTGCAGCCCTGGTCCAAATAGCACCCAGCTGTACCCAAAACCAGTGACACCCAGTTATGTATGTGCAGCGGAGAGGAGATTCATGGGACACACACTATAGGCCTACGTATATTACATATATCTCTACAGGCACGGACTGGCACAGAAAATCGGCCCTGGCATTTGTGATCTTCACCGGCCCATAGCGGGGGTCGGCCGTGAGCGAAGCGAGCGGGCGCCGAAAAATTGCTTGGAAAATTTGTTTTTTGGTGACTTTATTTTGGTTTTAGGGTTGGCCAGACTGCCCGGCCCTTCTGGCATCTGCCAGAAGTGCCAGACCGTCCAATCCGGGCCTGTATCTCTATATTCTAACTTTTTGTGTTTTTTTGTAATGAATGCCCTACTTGATCATACTACAGCGTCACATAAAAGCATCAAAAGTAGCAGATCTACAAGCTCGAAACGCGGCGCAAAGCATCACGTTTTGAGCTTGTAGATCTGCTACTATGTTTGAATTTGAATCCTGAAAAGTAACAGTTTTGAACATAATAATAAGGTTTCCATCCGACAGAGACGATATGTATAATCAAGGCATTCTGCAGTCTGATATTTCTAAATGACCTAATAAATCATATTTCAAACATCAATAAATGATATTTCATGTCATAATAGTTTGAAATTAGATGAGGTTTGGCATTAGGCCTGTCTGTCTGTGCAACCCTGTCAGGGTTTGTTTTCACTATCTTTAGTTTTCTCACAATCTTTTGCCTCTCATAAGGAGGAAAGGGAAGGCAACAATTCTCTCAAAGCACACATGGGAAGGATGTTGACAAACTAGTTCTCTTGTCACCCGAGATTTACAAGCTTCAAAACAAGATTTTAATAGAGCGGCTCGTAAATAAAGCATTATGTGGGGAAGTCTCTTCTGGCCAGTGGCCACTGTTTAGGGTCCACACTATTCTTATAGCTCTCATGTCTTGTATAACACCGTTTCCCAAACAGTGGGTCGGGACCCATTTGTGGGTCACAATTAAATATCCCTTTCATTTTTGTTTCCTACATTTTGTTTTTAATTATTATTTCAAAGAAATTTCTAAAATGTCCACCCCAAAAAATATATTTGTTTTTAAAAGAATTTCATTTAAAAAACATTTCAAGAAATTCCATACATTTTGAAAGAAAAAGAAATTGTAAGAATAGCCGATCTACAAGCTCACAACTCGGATGCGTTGTGAGCTTGTTGATCTGCTATTTTCACTAGTTTGAATCCCGGGGAGAAATCTTTTTTTTCTTTTGGGTCTTGAGCTAAAACGTTTGGGAACCACTGTTGTATAAGACACTTTTTACTCAAAACGTACAGGGCAACTAAAGTTTTTTTCTGAGCGCTATGGTTTAATACTTAATGAAGAAGAGAGGTTTTGTGTGGTTTTGTATCAATCAATGTATCGGAGGTGTTTGTATGAAACCAAAGAATGTCACATGGGATTGCAACTAGCAAGCATTAGCCTGACATCATTATACCAAACATGGCCAAATGAGCTAACCTTCTGCTTTACCACCCTATAAAACACAGGAATAAATCACTGGAAGAGGAACCTCTCTCTTGTCCCCTTTACTCCCATTACCATATCCTGAATAGTCTTTCAGTAAAAGAAGAAGAATCGCGACGACGCGACTCACTTTTAAAAAACGGAGAACTTAAAGAAGCCAGCAGCAACGCCAACTTTTGGAATAACTTAAAAACAAAAAAAAGGTGGGCACATTATTGAGTCAATTCAGATAAACTCCATCTTAACTCAAAAGGGTTTTTGTATTGGTTTACACTCGTTACTGAGGGAACCAGGGCAGTCTGTCACGGCCAATCCATTCACACCGTGAATCACGGCAGACCCCTGGTTTCTGTCAACACAGTAGCGGTTGGGCCCGGGGTCTGGCGCAACCCGGGGCTCTCATGGAACATAAATCAGTGAGTTCTCAAACTTGTTCATGTCGAGGAGGACCCCATGTTAATATCGTTGCTGTCAGGCAGAAACCTCTTATCTCCAGATGTAAACGTTTTGTGTTTTTTCGTAAATGAATGCCCTACCTGATCATACTTACAGCGTCACACAAAAGTATCAAAAGTAGCAGATCCGCAAGCTCGAAAACGCGGCGTGAAGCGACGCGTTTTGAGCTTGTAGACTGCAACTTTTGCCGTTTCTGAATTTGAATCCTGAAAAGTAACACTTTTGGACATATGAGGTTTCCACCTGACGGAGACGATGTGTTTGGCCGGCAGGCTAGACCCCCCCCCCCCCCCCCATCTGAAAATATTTTGCGCCAGGGACCCCCATACAAGGTTTGTGCTGTTAATATTTCAAAGATATAAAAAAAATCCACAAGCTCACAACGCTGCGACGATCAACAGCTATTTTCAAATTGCTTGATTATATAAAGTGGTTGAACTGATTGTGATGCCTCAAGGACCCCTAGGGGTGTTACCGACCGTACCCTCTCTTTGAGGACCACTGACATAAACCAGAGGGGATTGTGAGGTGCAGTTCAGATTGAGACGCACAACCTTTGCACAAAATTCCTTTTCAGTTCTCGGAAGCTCTATTTACTGTAGGACAATCTACCCACTGATACAAAGAGTGTGTCCATCCTTTACATCTTTTAAGATCCAACAATTTCTTTTTATCATGGAAACTCAAACTTATGAACATTTTTAAATAGGCTAAAATGTAGGTTTCTCTAGTGTTCTTGGGTGTTCCTTGTAATTTAGGTCAAAACTAAGCAATTTTTACTGCTGTTTTTTCTCGTCTTTTGTACTCTTTACGTGTCCTTTTTGTAATGTTGCTTGTTTTCTGTACGGGGACTACGTATGGAAACTTGCATTCTTGCTAAATCCGGTGTATACGCTGTCCCGCTCCAATAAACGTATAAATAAGAATTAAATAGATTAGAAGCACCCATAGGATTTCACAGTCTTTGGCAAACGTACACACAGCGCAGTAGCGAGGGCTCTATAAACTGACACCCTGATCAATGCATGACTAAACATGACTAAACATGACCCAGGTTGATCTTTGGGTAATTAGTGGTAATCCAGTCAAGATATGGAAGGTATGTAGTCTATGTACAGTGCGGCGGGAGGAGACGAGAGTGCCGTGTTAGTGGGTGAGTCACCATCGCCGCAGGGCAGATTTACACACAGAGAACAAGAACATTATACACTTTGCTATCAAAGCACCTTGATAAGCAGCGAGGGAGGCGATTGTGTGAGGTCATGCTAGGGAAGCTGATATATCATCGCTGTAGGGTGGAAAACATGCATGTCCAAAACCATTCGTTTTTTTATTATTCATAAAGATTTCTTTTAACCCATTAAGACCTGAGGCGATTCTTAAAAATGCTTTCTAAATCCTAACAGTTTTTTGAAAAAAAACTTTCTTTTTTTCAAAAATAGCAGATCTACAAGCTCGTAGCGCGGCACAGAGATGAGCTATGAGCTTGTAGATCTGCTATTTTTGAATAGCCCAAGAAATCTAAAGTGACACAGATGCGTTCCAGGACAGGTCTTAATAAGTTAATAATAATAGTGAAAATAGGTGATCTACAAGCTCACAGCTCGTAGATCTGCTATTTACACTACTTTTGTGCGATACTCTTGTAAGATGAAGTAGGGCATTAAAGCTGCGCTAGCTAATAGAGCCCCGCCTGCTTGCTCAGGGGATAAATTGAATCTTGACTATACGGTCAAAATTTGTGTCAGATCACTGTATCTAGGTGAGACATGACCTTTGACACCATCTAAATGTCTCAATAGAAGAGCAGGGAGTACAACCACCCCAATTGTATAAGTTATATTGTATTAATATACTCTACCAGAGTAGCCACAAGGTTTCTGCCTGACACCAACGATATGAGAAGATCTTTTTTTCATTGACCACTGTAGGGGAACATACAGATTAACTGTGGTTGGCTGTCCCAGGGCAGAGGTGAACAGCTTTCAACCTGGCGTCCATTATATTTTGGGCAGGTCATTAAAGGCGAACATCTTCGAAACATTTCAATATATATTTTCTCTGCTCGTTGTGGTGCGATGAACTATAAAAGGGCTTCAGTGGTTAAGATAGACCCATAGGAGGTTATGAAAGTTTATCTTGCGCACAAACACATATGCGCACGCACACACACACACACACATGCATGCACTCACACAGAAATGGGTACAGGCCAGTCAAAGCCACATTTGTGCTGACGGTCACCCCTGGATTACCAGGGGCATGGAACCGGGGATCAGGAGACTTTAGCCATCTCCCACTTTTTCTTTCATTCGTCCCCTGTTTTTTGGAGCAGGACAAAAAACGGCTGGCCATGGGACTAATGTTGCAGTGTGTGTGTGTGTGTGTGTGTGTGTGTGTGTGTGTGTGTGTGTGTGTGTGTGTGTGTCCACGACAATGCCAGCTGCGGGCGGACCAGGAAATCCAATCAGCTGACCAGTAGGTGACCTGTTGACACTGGCCAGCAGGTCAGAACATCACAACAAGCACCGCACACACACACACACACATACACGCATGAGGAAATTACTTTCGACACACTCCAGCAATCCAACAAACCGATACTTTAACACTGAGCCCAGGTTAATGTTTTTTTTTTATGTTCTCAATATCACTACAGTAAAAATGACAGTGGGACTGGGCGTAGTAGTTCTCACACTTTCAAGATTAAAAAAAAAAAATCAAAAATAGCAGATGTGCAAGCTCGCAGCACGGCACAAAGTGAAACGCTGTGAGCTTGTATATCTGCCATTTTTGAATAGCCAATGCAAAAAAACAAAAAATGACTGTCCCGCTTTTAATGGGTTAAACCCAAAAGACTTCATCGTAGCTCATCAATAAACTCATTTATAGATGCTATGGCTAATCTATAAACTCACAATGCATTGCAGGCATCATGTAGATCTATTATTTTTTTGCAAAGTTTGACATTTTGGGAAATTTTGGGGACATTTGGTTTGCCTTACAGTACAATACTAGAGACGCCAGGTGGAAGGTGGTCAATGCATTCTGAGAAAAATTAAAAAATAATAACAGGAATGTCAAATAACAAGCCAATAAACCGACAGTGATACAAAGAGTTCCAAAATCCCAAGTTGAGAAGGGGTCAGATTTGTTACGTAACGCACAACCCAGACATTTTGGATCAGGAAAAGTCGATATAAGCTACAACATAACAAGCGTTTTTTTTTCCCCCTGCATGATGCCTGCCAAAAAGCCTCTCCACAGGACTTATGGAGTCCAACCCGTCCTCCATAGCAACCGCCTCCATCCGTCTTCATCACATGTCGTAGCATAAGCTACTTCCAGTAGCTGAGAGAACATAAGTGGTTTTGGATGACGACAGCATCTGGTCCTTTTGTTTTTTTTAAGACCTTTTTAAACTCTGTGCTTCTCAAACCTTTTTTCATGTCAAGGAAAACCCTAAATTAAAATGTATTTGGCCGTGGACCCCTATCTGAAATGATGCCGTGCCAGAGGACCCCTAACCCATTAAGACCTGAGGCCGATTCTATACAAGTGAGCTGTGAGCTTGTACATCTGCTATTTTTGAATAGCCGACACAAAAATCTAAAACGACATAATATGCTTGCCCGGTTTTAATGAGCTAATACAAGATTTGTGTTGTTTAAAAATATTAAAAATATTTCCAAAAATCTCTTGAAATTAGCAGATCTACAAGCTCACAATGCGTCGGACGGTGATGCGCTGCAGGCTTATATATCTGTTATACTGTATATCGGTTTGGCCGAGGGTAGCTGCATGGTCTAGGCCTCTCCAAAGTTGTGATCAGCGCTGGACCAGACAATCTGGCATCTCGTCGAGCTCTAATGGCAATGTGTGTGGAAGCGTCCTCCCTACTTTCGTCTACTCTCTGTGGACCTATAGTTCAAGGACCTTACCAGCCTCAATACATGCCATTGTCTATTTGGCTTTGACCTTCAAACATAAACATAGAGCAGCGGTTCTCAAACTTTTGAATTCCCATAGGACCCCAAAGCTCTGAGAGTGGACAAATGCCATTTGTACACTCTCAGAGTTACAGACCTGTAAGGGTCCATTTGGTTCCATTTGTACACTCTCAGAGTTACAGATCTGTAAGGGTCCATTTGGTTCCATTTGTACACTCTCAGAGTTACAGACCTGCAAGCAGTGATGAGCTGTGGATTTTTGAACTAGGGGGGCTATATTTTCTGACGTCACGTGCACGCATGTGCACATAGCCAATCAGCTCAGTGCTAGTTGAAATACTGTATTCAACATGTGATTTTTAATGTAATTATATCTTATTATTTAGTTGCATTGTTAATTTGTTGTTTTTATTTTTGTTTCAATTAATTAATTATTTTATTTTCCTTTTAGTTTTATATAAAAGCCCTTTACATAGACTCACCCACACATAAGTACTTAAAATAATCAGACAACTTGTCTTTGTCTTGTCTCAGAGAACTGCCTCTTCTAAGCGATCCCCTTCACACTCTGCAGTGCAGAGACTGTTGTCTCTCATTGTGAGAGGAATGTACACATTCAATTCAAGTCCATGGCTTTTTTCGAGTAGCCTAATGTTATGCAAAGCAGCCAGGTAGACGCTATTGAGAACGGCTCGCCGCTGACGGCGCGAACCTTGAGAGGCTATTGTTTAAACTTTAAGGTATTAAGACCGCAGCTGACGGTGCGTGCTCGCGCGTGCATGTGGAGCTCCCAGCCCCCCAGCCAGCGCCAGAACTAAGGGGTCGCCGACCCCCCATAGCACCCCCTACAGCTCCATTTGGTTCCATGTGTAAACTCCCAGGGTTACAGACCTGTAAGGGTCCATTTGGTTCCATTTGCACACTCTCAGAGTTACAGACCTGTAAGAGTCCATTTGGTTCCATTTGTAAACTCCCAGAGTTACAGACCTGTAAGGGTCCATTTGGTTCCATTTGTACACTCTCAGAGTTACAGACCTGTAGTCCATTTGGAACCCCCTCAGGGAACCCTGCACCCCACTTTGGGAACCACTGATAGATCATTTTCCAATGAATGGCTTTAATTATTAATTTTTTTTTACTTTTTCTACAAAGTCATTAAAGCATTACTGAATTACCTGAATAATAATAATAATAATTCAAAAATAAAAAAATCAAATTTTCGTCATGCAGTAAAGAAGTCATGGTCTTTTGAATCACTTTCTGTAAATCAATCTTTTCTCCCAGGAATTATTTTAGCTCGACCTTTAAAAGAAAGAAAAACTAAGAAAACATGTTGATCATCGTTCTGTAACTAAATGAAACGGCACCCTAGTGGTTTTCCACGAAAATCTAACAAAACCACGGTGGGCTTTGCACTCGTCAAGTGAGTCGTAGTCAAGGGGCTAAACATTCCAGACCACTGGTACAGTCCTTTAATGGGGAGGGGGGGAAATCTAAGCATGTCTGTCTGTCTCAATCATAGGATGGAACGAGGGGCCGAAGTTTTAGAGCGAGCCCCCCTTCAAATCTTAAGCCCATAATTGGCCTTGATCAGTTTAGATGCCATTTATGGACATTATCCCATGAGTGACAAAACACATATAATGGCCTAGCTAGGACCCCATGTCTACGGGGCTCTTTCACGAGAGAGTAACTCAATCCTACGTCCCGGGGGAATCGACCTCAAGGGAGCTGCAGGGTTTTATAATGGACCCTGGCATAAACCTCTGAATGCTCGCGAGAAAGAGGCTCTTCCCTTTGTGAAGCTCCATGGGCTTCAATCTTCAATGGTTGTTGTGTGGGCCGGCCCTCTCTGACGGGGACATCCTAAATGTGGGCTAATTAGCAAGACATTATCGCTGTGTCCACCAGCCCAGCAGGACATGGGGTAATGTACATGGGTGATGATTTAACCTCGTTTCCCCCCCTAAATAGGGGGGGAAACAATGGGGGAGAGGACTTGTTCCCACCGGGCGGGGAGGGGCAGCTATAAGGTCAACTCTCCCTGGGTACATCTTTGTACCGTTTACTGTGTGTACCATCCCAGTGTTTACCAAACAGTGGGATGGGACCCATTTGTGGGTCACGGACCCATTTTTATGGGTCATGACTCGCGAGTAAATATCTTTTATATCTTTTTTTTTCGTTTCCAATATTTGAAAAACATTTATTTCAAAAGATTTCCTTTTTAAATTTAATTTTATCTAAATTATTCATTGAAAAAAATAAAATTAAAATAAAAAGAATGTCTTGCATACATTAAGACATTCCATAATACAAATTTAATGTTAAAAAACTTCCCTTTTGGGTCACGGGCTAAAACAATTGGGAACGACCACAGTTTATGAATGTTACTCAGTAGCGGTTTGAAAAAAAGGAAATCGAAACTAAACAAGTGGTCTGGCAAGGATCGTTCTAGGGTTTGTTGTGGGGTGTTTTCTTTTTACCAGGAAAACCGCAGGGTTTTCAGTGAGGGCTTGTTGTTTGAGTGAGGAAAACCCTCATTATTGTCCCTGAGGCCACTAGCAAACAGTGGGACTGGTCGGTGGCCTCACTCACGGGTCCTTCCACATGGAGCATTTATGGACAATAAATCACAACGGCAGCCTTTCACATCTCACACCAGAGAGGAGAGGGGCTTGGAGAGCGCGAGTGTGTGTGTGTGTGTGTGTGGGGGGGGGGGGGGGGAGCAGACAACAGGGGAGGAGTGGTGGTGATGGGAATAGGAAAGAAGAGGTGGGTTGGGCCGCAGTGGTTCCCAAACCTTTTAGCTCGGGACCAAAAAAAGAGAAATTAGATGTTTGCCCCGGGACCCAAAACTAGTGAAAATAGCAGATCTACGGTTCACAACTGAGCTGTGAGCTTGCAGTTCTGCTATTTTCACTACTTCTTAAACGTATTTAAATTTTGGATTTATGGAAATTATGAGATTTTATTGATGAAAAGTAGAGATTTTCTTTTGGTTTAAACTTGTTTTAATCTTTTGAAATAATTCATACAGCTACAGGTACATGTACAGTAGGAAACAAAAACAAGGGATACAAAAAAATAAAAATTGGTCCGTGATCCAAACATGGGTCCCGAGTCCCGACCCACTCTTTGGTGAAACGGTGGGTTATAGGGGGTTTGAGTGGTTTTGGCCATAGCAGGCAGCACCCTCCGTTGGGCTTCGTCCCATATGTAACAGCCCCAACAGCGCATCACCTCATCTGAGCTCTACCTAGGAAAATAAAAGCGCTGTGGAACGAGCAGAGGGAGGCCACAGGGGGTGATCAAAACTCTGATCCGTGATGAGAGGAGGGAGGCCACAGATCAGGAGCTGGACCAGCCAGCCACATTGCCAGGTTTTTACTTCATTAGCGTCATGGAAACCCAACATTCCAGCCTCTTGTTAGAGGGAGCAGGGAATGGGGAGTTGTGTGGGGGGAGCAGAGAGGGGCAGAGGAGAGGAGGAGGGGGGATCCATAATGAAAACATTGTGGGATCATTCACCATCGCGATGACACCTCGACACGCAAACATTCAGACGGAACAGCTCTCTCTCTCTCTCTCTCTCAACAAGACAGGTGTCTGGTTGGTGGGACAAACATTAAACTATATGCTCTGTGTCTCTGTGAGCCTGTTTATTGATCAACGACATATGGGTACAACATTGCCAATTGCAAATGTTTCCTGTCCAAAGGCAATAGTAATACTGCTCAAAGATACTTCCGATGTCATGTTGCGGTCGGGCAGAAACCATATTCCATCATATTCATATTTAAACTTTTTGAGGTTTTTCGTAAATGAACACCCTACTTGATCATACTCCAGTGTCACACAAAAGCATCAAAAGTGGCAGATCCGCAAGCTCGAAACACGGCGAAACTTGGTAAAGTTCTCATTCTACTGCTCTGCCACCAAAACGTGGAATGCCACCATTGATTAAAGGATGTGTATCACTGGTTTCTTTCGAAATTGGCCTGATAAAACAGGAGACCACAAGGGGGATGTCATTTCCCCATCTCTTTTGTACATGTAGTGCTTGAGTTTGCTGATGACATGTAATTGTGTTAATTTGTGTATGCTATGTTGATGAATTGAATACATAGGACCACAATGGAAACAAGTCCCCAGGATTTTAGCTTTAATGTCTGACTGTACCACGTGCCTTTTACATTTCTGACTAATAAAGTATTCATTCGCTCAACAACAACAACAAATGGTGAAATATGTACAGTATGTCGCCTTTAAAGCTTAGCATCAACGGCAGAACACTTTATATAGCCACGAAACGTCCAACTATAGGAACTGGAGGTACGATATGACTTGGCAACATTCCTCTCGCGGTGACCCCAGCTATGCTCAGTCATGCACGGCAAATCATGGGAGCAATGTATTATTTATGCTTCAAAACATTTGAGAGAACAGAGGGGGGGGGCTTAATGGCACAAAGCAAGTGTGAAATCACTAAACATGTCAGAACTGGGTCCGCGGAGGTCCCGAATCGGATGGAAGGGCCCTCCGTGGTGAAGGGGCTAAATAGGGTGCTGGACAGGCTAGCCATGACTAAATGTCAATCAAAACCTCTCAATGTGTTCCTATTGAGTCAAAGCCCCAGCTGGACATTCCAGTCACTCGCCCCTTTGAATAAACCAACTAAGAATTTGGTACGGCGGTTGTGTTAAAAGAAAAGGTGCATTCATCAAAAAAAGGCTACATTTCGGGGCGCTCCTTTGAAACTCCCTTCAATCAAGGGGGACAAGAAACCAAACGCGGGCCTAATAAATCAATCACTGAATGACTCATTTCACCTCTATTTTTGCTCAAATGGAAATGGCTCAAATTCTTCTTAAATTGTTTCGGTTGCCGCATTCCTTAGCGCAATCCCCCACCACTCACAAGTATCTTAGCGAGGGTACGCAATATTTAGCACTTTAGCAAAAAACGAACAAAATCTACTTTTTTGCAAAACATTAAACATGGGGTGTGCAAAATGGATCCACTTAACCTTTACCCATGTGCTTGCTTTTAGGGGCAGGGCCATTCTAATTGGTGGCCTAACAGACCCATAACCCCCCTCCTCTTCAGAACCCTTAAAAAACACACACACACACACACACACTTCCTGTGACCAGTGCCCCGGGTCCACCTCCGTCGAGGGACCACCGGCAGGCTGCTCGCCAAGGATTAGGAGATTACACGCCGCTGGTAAAAGCTGGAGGACCTCTTGCCTTCTCCAGACTTCTGTGCTCATGCCAGGGCAAACTCCCTGCTGCTCCACCTTTTGATGGCCTCTTTCCCATGTCTGAACTGCACAAAAGGCCAGCATTTAAAAAGAACCCTAGGCCATATACACGGTACCTTCTTCTGCCTAGGTGGGGCGGGGAGGGTTCCTATGTTCCCGCACCGTAGGGTGCTGCACCCGGCCCGAGCCCCACTATTGAAGGAAGAAAGTCAAATTATACGAATGAGCAAATTATGCCCAGTGAACCCTGGGAAAAAACATTTCACTTTTCTTTCTTCGTTTTTCAGAGAATGGCCTGGAGCAGTGGTTCTCAAACTTTTTCAGGTCAAGGACCACCAAATTGATATATGTTTGGCCTTGGACCCCCATCAGTAAATGTTTTGTGCCAGGGACCGCCAGAAGAGAAGATTTGTGTTAAAACATTCAAAATTATTATTATGTTTCAAACACTTTTTAAAAAATGTTCAAAAATAGCAGATGTACAAGCTTGTAAATCTTTTAATAGCCAACGTATAAAATTCTTGTGACGCTGTATTGGACCCCACTTCGAGAACCAATGGCCTAGAGATGTGAATCAGGGTAATGTAAAAGAAAAAAAGACAAAAATGTGGAATTCAGCCAACTGAGGCCTTGAACGCAATCACACCCAAGTGGGGAAAGAAACGCATGAAATATTCCCAATCTTCCTATTGTAAGCCATGTCTATACCCTTGGATATGTCTGGTCTGGTCCTTAGCATTTCAATGAAGATGGCCTAGCGTGGAGTCAAGAATTTGCTGCTTCTTTTTTTTCTCTCCCTTTAATTTCTCCTTGGAGCTGTCTGTCACAGTGAGGGAAGACAGGCAACCTTTTTCTCTTGATATAACCCCCCCTCCCACCATCACCGCCATCACCGTCCACCACCACCACCCTCCTCCTCCTGTTGATGCAGAACTATGAAGTCCTGGCATTCCAACTATGCTTTCTTTAGGGAGAGAAACTTGCAAATCCCCCCATGGTGCAAACCTCTAGCTGGCAGCCAAAATGGGGGTGTGGGGGGGGGGGGGCAGCATTATAGCCCTGGCGAGGGAGCTATGGAGGGCAAGGCAGGCAGCTGGGAAGACCTATCTTTACAACCGCTAAAGAATGGCTGCCGAAAATGTGTGCCCTTAGTTGCTGCACACCTGTCAAGATCCGAGGCAGAATGGGAGGCGAACCTAGCGCTGGGGAGGACAAGAGGAACTTTGTTTAGTTTCACTAGCATCCTATAATCCTTGAGTGAAAGGGGTCTGTGGTGCGCTGGGGTCTGGGGAGGCCTGCACAGTTGACTTTTTACGGTGGCATTGGGAAACGCGATTACTTTTCATACTTAGGATTTCGGTTGTTTTTGCAGTGTGGGCTGTATGAGTGACACTTTTCGGGAACAACACACTCTTTGGTATGAGGAGGGGGGGGGGAAAACATGTTTAAAGTGCTGGTGAACTTTGAATTCTTGGGTACAAAGAGTTTTAGGGAGCTCATAAAGTTCTTTGTAGATAAAAATGGGAATTAGACGGAATTTCGAGGAATCTCATTATGTGCAAACCTAATTCGCTTTCTCAATAGAATCTTTGATTGGGAGCTGAAGTAGGTGAGCTGCTCTTGCGAATTAAGAGGGCACTGGGTTTGAGTTCAATCAAAACCCTTTTCGGGGAATTCAGAATCATCAGTGCAGAGGGAGTGACAGAACCATCCAGACACTGGCTGCGCTGCATATGTTTGTGGCTCTTTGGAGCCTCTTGCTTGTTGTGGAGGAGATGTTAATTTGCACATTATGTGTCAAGCTCCCTGTTGGGACTAAAGAACATCTTAATGACAAAAGGCCCCACCTCCCTGCACAACTTAAAGAGGCCCTCCATCTCCCATTCATCACCAGTTATGAAATATGGAGATTTGGGGGAAGCTCCTTTGCACAAAATAGTTTCTGCCATAAACAATGGCGACAGGAGAGAACACTTGATAATTGTTCAATGCAGGGCTTTGTTCATTTTGGTTGATATTCAAAAAGACTAACTAGTATTGTTAAAAGTTCAATTCAATTCAATGGAGCTTTAATGGCATGTCAAAACATAATTAAATAAATGGGGAAAGTACCGTACAGTTGGAGGGGGTACAGCATTGTGTTAAACAGAGCTATGTCACATTGCAATGTTATATGTACATGTTGACAAGGGCATAAAGCTTTTTGAAACAAATAGCAGCAATCTTGCAAGATTTAGCAATTACTTTTGGGACAATTAGCAGCATTTTCCCCAAAATTCAAAAAGAAAAGTTTTAAAAGTCTATCGCGTGTTTTGGCGTCTTTCACTCACCCAGCCCACCTCCCCACCCGAGCCATTTCCAGAATTTTCCACACTCTATTTCAGTCCCCCAATAGAGGGGAGAGGAGAGACGCCATTTGGTCCGAGCCACGCTTCACGCTCGGTCTGTTTACCTCCACATCAAATAGGGGTCCCCCCGTTCTTTTCAATGAGCACAGTAACCAAAGTGCCTCAACAACATAACTAACCATCAAGGACCGAGAAGACAGCCGATGGCGAACCCACCAGTGTCTCTACCCATCAGCCCCTGTGGTCTCTTAACGAGTTATGAGCCGTTCCCAGCATGTGGGTTGCTCTAGTCACATGCAAGCGTGCCTCAAGGGTTAAAGCCCCTGGCAGCTAAACGAGGCCAATTAGGCAGCAGCATAGCTCCTCGCTATAGTTTTAAACTGCAGTGCATGACCAGTACGGGACAATGAATGCTGCAATCAATGCTGAATCAATGCTAAATATACCATACCATACCGTGGTTCTCAAAGTGGGATCCGGGGACCCAAAGGGGTCCTTGGGGGGGGTTCTAGGGGGTCCCAGCAAAAGTCGTTGATATAGCATCACAATCATTTTAACCACTTTATCCATTTATGCGTTGGCTATACAAAAATAGTATGATCTATAAGCTTGTACATCTGCTATTTCTGAGAATGTTTTAAAAATATGAATATTTAGATTTTTCTTTTACATAAATCTTCTCTTCTGGGGGTTCCTGGCACAAAACCTTTTCAGATGGGGGTCCGCGGGCAAATACATATCAATTTGGGGGTCCAATGCCATAGAGAGACCAATAAGCCCCACCCCAAATGTTGGTAAAGTGCAGAATGTGGAATCAATGCTGCCTTGTTTAATGCTAGATTACTTTTAATCCAATGTGGGGCCATGGGTTTACAGATTCAGCGGGCTGTCTAAAAGCTTATGGGGCTAATTTGTAAAATTGGCATCTTGGTTTTTAAATCCTTAATCCACAATAGGTAATAATGGGGGAGGTCTTTTGAGGCCATTTGAAAATAGCCTCAAAAGACTATCTCTCTATTTGAAAATAGCCTATTTATAAGCTCACAATGCATCATGAGCTTGTAGATCTGCTATTTCCCCCCAAAAATCGTGAAATAAAATGTGGAATATTTGGAAGATGCAACATTTTAACAACACAAATCTGGTACGGGGCTCCCTGGCACAAAATATTTTCAGATGGGGATTAGAGACGAATAAGCATACACTTAAAAAACAAGCCAAAAAAAACAAACGCAACCCCGCAACTAACAATATTTACGAGCAACTTCACGGAAAAAGAAGCCCAAAGTCGCTTATAATAAGCGGACATGGCAACACTGGCTGGTTTGTGTGTGTGTGTGTGTGTGTGTGTGTGTGTGTGTGTGTGTGTGTGTGTGTGTGTGTGTGTGTGTGTGTGTGTGTGTGTGTGTGTGTGTGTGTGTGTGTGTGTGTGTGTGTGTGCGCGTGCATGCGTGCGTGCGTGCGTGCGTGTGTGAGCGAGAGCGAGAGAGAGACTGTAGTAGGCCTTCAGTTGTACTTGTGTGGGCAGCCAGTTGAAAGTGTAAATAAAGAATGTCCGTCCATGACAGTGACCGAAACAATGATGTTTGCTGGGCCTTGTTTGCTAGCCCTGTGTGGGGTCCTCATCCTCTGTTCTGGCCAACAGTGGTGGACTCATATATCACAGCTCAACCAACAATTAATCACACTAAACACACAACTTTAACTGATAAACTCACTCATGGAAGCTTAGCTGTTGATTACTCAACTTATCAAAAGTTATCATGAACCACATTCCTCTCATGTCAGTACGGTACAGCAGGACAGTATAACACCCCCAGTACTTTGAACTTTGTGAAAGAAAGGAAGAAATCCAATCAAAAAGTAAATTAGATAGCATGTTATGTAGACAGATGCCAGGTTCATTTGTTGACCTGGCATCCTATAGTTTCAATGCACAGATTTGTTTAAATATTATACCGTTTAGTTCTCGGTTTTACCGTGATCCTAGATTAATATGTATATGCATTTCTCATGTTTACAGTACGTTGCTTACTGTAAATCGCTCTGGATTAAGAGTGCTGCTAAATGCCTTATAAATTGTAAAGAAAGAAAGAAAGAAAGCAAACAAATAACAGCAGACTGAATATTGTGTTTTACAGGCTGTCATGTGGTGTGTAAAGCTGGAGGCAGAGTGTGGGGAAGGCTTACTCATTCCGGGAACAAATTCACCCTGGTCCAAATAGAGCCACAAGTCTTTTCATGAGGGAGTGGGGAGGGGGGACAGAGAGATAGAGAGAGATAGAAATAGATAATCAAAAATAGCAGTTGTACAAGCTTGCAGTGCGCCATGAAGTGATGCGCTGTGAGCTTGTAGATCTGTTATTATTGAATAGCCAACGCATAATGGATAAAGTGGTTGCAATTATTGTGATGCTACATTAACTAATTTTGCCAGGTGTCCCCGGACCCCACTTTGAGAACCAGTAAGAGAGAGAGAGAGAGACAGAGAGAGAGAGAGAGGGAGAGAGAGAGAGAGAGGGAGAGAGAGAGCGAAACCTTTGGTTTCCAACTCTGAAAACAACTTACAAATCTTGCTGCGATGGGTAGTAAAACTTGACAAATCAGCCACGGGCCTGGCCAGAAGAAGATGGCCACCTGGTCCTGTATCCAGAGAGCTCTCACATGAGGGGGTGGCGTGCGTCCCCCCTGAGCTAATTTGTGTCTATTCACAATTATTTCAAGCTTTGTTTCCCCTCAGCCAAGGGGATAAATACACGTGCCATATGTCATGTCCCCCCAACACACACACACACACACACACACACACACACACACACACACACACTTCAATCCCCTGCCCTGAGGACATAATCCAACAGATAAGATCCAACTCTATACCGTTACTTCAGTTAACCACATTAATAACCCTGGTGTCCCCAAAAAGATCAGATCTACAAACTGCGATGTGTTGTAGATCAGTAGTTTTCAAACTTTTTCGTGCTAAGGACCCCCAAATTGATATGTATTTGGCTGCGGACCCCCATCTGAAAAACAGTTTGTGCCAAGGACCCCCAGAAGAGAAGATGTGTAAAAAGACAAATCTAAATTATTCAAACATTTCCAACCATTTTCGATATTTTTGAAAATATTTCAGAAATAGCAGATGTAAGCTGCGAGCTTGTAGATCTGCAATTTTTTAATAGCCAACGTATAAATGGATAAAGTGGTTAAAATTATTATGATGCTACATTAACTACTTTTGCTGGGGACCCCCTGGAACCATCCCAAGGACCCTTTAAGAACCAATGTTGGAGATCAGCCAAAACCCAAAAGCATGCTTGTAAACAAAGATCCTTCAAAAAACATTGTAAAACTGATTAAGTTGCCAGGATAAACATAATGCTACACTTCTTCAACAGTGGTCTGGAATTTATAATCAAGGCCTCTCTACAAACAACCATTCTGGTGTTGTTTGTAGGTAGTAAATGATTGTTACCGACAATCATTTTCCAAAGCATACCATATATTTTTTACGTTTTTCTTCTTTTTATGCATTTTTAACCAGAAAGCCACCGGCTTACATTCATTTCAGCACGGTATGACTATCAGAGACTTGACACTTGCTTGAGATACTGCAATGATGAACCAACAGTCAACTTTATTATTATGACACCTCACCTTCTTTGTCAAAGTTACGTTTATGTTGTGCTTTGCGAACTTGTCATTCACAACCCACTTGAAGACAGTCACACAACAGAATGTATGACAAACAAAAAGGTCAAAAACCATCCATAACCTATTCATTGATATGAATATTGCCCATAGAAGCAGATAATGTTAAGCTGCATCACCTGAAAGTTTGGGGATAAAAAGGGAATAGGGTCATTCCAAAATCCAAATAAAATGTGGCTTTGGAAAACATAGTAATTAGTAATACAGCAAACTAAGTAATGCAGGAGTTCTAGTCAACGACATGGAAAAACACAGATATCGTCTCTGTCGGGTGGAAACCTTATATGTCCAAAACTGTTACTTTTCAGGATTCAAATTCAGAAATATCAAAAGCTTGAGCTTTTGAAAATAATATGGAGGCAGGTTTCTGCCCGACAGCAACGATATGATCTTTTAAAGACTAGAACGGAATGTGTTTTTTGTTTGTCCCCACTAATACTCAACTGATTGTAACCTGATCTTCAAAGGAAAAGTTTGAAGTAATCAAGTCTTAGTGGTCTTGTGTGCTTCTATGGCTAATTTACAATGGCTTCAAATACGGATCTGCTCAAAGCGACCATAAAAGGAGCTTTTTTTGGAGCGCTAGAATGTGATTTGGAAGCTTTACAAGTGGATCGCAGGACCCAGAGGGACAGACCCATCTAAACAGAGCGTGGCTTCAGCCATTGAAGACGTCTGGGATGGGGATGGACACTAGTGAAAGGACCGACTGGGGGCTAATTTTAGGCTGGTATTTCACACGGGGTGATTTAGCCCTACGAAATCACTAAAACAGCATTTTAGCTTTTCTCTGAGGACCCGAGGCTGAGCCACTTTCCCACAAATCTTTGGTATCCCGCTCTCTTAAAAGAAAAAAAGGAAAAAACAGTAGAAGAAAAAAGAAAAAGATCTTGCTTTGCTGTGTACTATAGGCTCTGTACTTTGACCTTTGGCTCCACCCCAAAGGTTAAAGTTGAATATTTTTCAACAAATGACGATTATGACAAAATAATTGCGATTATTTCAAATAATTGTGATTAGACGATTATGAAATAATTGTGACAGACCTAGCGCTGCAATGCATTGTGAGCTTGTAGATTTGCTATTTTCGGCAAATGGTCCCCCCAGAAATAGGGAGGCTGGGCTTCAAATGGTTTATATTTTTATATATATATATATATTTTTTTTAATATATATATATATATATATATATATATATATATATATATATATATATATATATATATATATATATATATATATATATATATATATATATATATATGTAGATCATTGGTAAATGATTATGTTTGTCCAAGTGAGGCCGCCGTAGCCCGGTGGGCGTATGAGGAACCGGCATGCATCTCATTCATTCAGTACAACGTTACCTGTTGACTACATGCACCTATTGTCTCGGTCTGTGAATAAACCAGCAAGTATTACCTACGTCTGATCCTTGACTCACGCAGTACACGGAATAGTTTTACATGGTGTCAGAGTACGAAACGAACCCGTCGCCTGTAAGGAACTGTGTTTTTTCCACGTTTTACCGTGTTGTTTTTTTCTTCTTTCTCCGGAGCTGTGCCTAGCCGGAGGCGCGCTGTTTACAAAATGGCGGAGGGGTTTCGCAGACCCGATCCTTTACTTTTCAACGAGAATGTTGCCGAGAACTGGCGGATTTTTGAAAGGGAGTATGATATTTTCATCGCTGCCGCGCACCACGACAAGCCGGCCAGGACAAGGGCTTACATCCTTCTAAATATCGCTGGACCAGAAGCCATTGAACGGGAGCGTTCGTTTGTTTACGCCGCCGAGGTGCGTGCGCCAGGAGACGATGGCGCAGTAATCACCCCTGGGGAGTCCAGGGAGGACCCGGAATGCCTAAAGACAAAGTTTAGAGAAATCTGCAACCCCCAAAACAACAGAACGTTGGAGAGACACAAGTTTCACACCAGAGATCAGAGGCCAGGTGAGAGCGTTGAGTCATTCACCAGCGATCTAAGGATCAAAGCCAAAACATGCCACTTTGGAGAGCTAACTAACGAGCTAATCTGTGACCGTATTGTGTGTGGCATTACAAGTGACCCTCTAAGAAAATCCCTATTGAGAGACTGTGACTTGACACTTGCTAAAGCCATTACAATCTGCCGCATTCACGAAATGACGGAGGAAAGCAGCAAAACGCTAGCCACACAGGCCACCAGTGTCTATGCAGTGAAGCCTGTTTTATACAGAGCACAACAGAGACGCATACCAGCCACACAAACAACCACAACCTGCAACAATTGTGGCGGGAATCATGCGGCTGAGCGGGAGAAATGCCCAGCCTTTGGACAGCAGTGTCATTATTGCAAAAAGACAAATCACTTCAAGAGCTGCTGCAGATCTAGACCAGTGGGACAAAGTAACACAAACAGAAGGATGTTTAGACAGTCTGTACATGAAGTTGATGTAGACCACACCACAGCACGTGAAGATGACACATTTCATGTGGATGGTGTTGATGTTGACAACTATGTGGACTATGTGAGCTCCCACACAGATGAGAATGATGAAGGATTTGTCACAATTCACATACATGGCGAGCCCACTGAGATGAAGGTTGACACAGGAGCAAAATGCAATGTCATGTCACTAGAGACTTTCAAAGAGGTTGCCAACAGCGAGCACCTTGTCAAGCAAAAGAAGGCCGCTAACCTGGTTGCCTATGGGGGCACAAGAATTGAAACCAGTGGTATAGCCACGCTGCCATGCTATTTAAAGGAGCAATGTCATTTTTTGCCTTTTTTCATCGTGGACAAGGGGGTGCAGCCGCTGCTAGGATTTCGTGCATGCAAGGACATGGGCATCGTCCACATGAGCCCTGACGTCCATCATGTCACCACAGAGGGTGATTTCAGTGCACATATTCTGTCCCAATACAAAGATCTCTTCAGTGATGACCTTGGGGAACTCCCATTCACATACTCGATGACAGTAGATCCCGGCATACAACCTGTGGTTCGACCAGCTCACCGCATCCCTGTTGCAATGCAAGAAAGGGTAAAGGCTGAACTCGAACGCATGCAACGCATAGGTGTCATAACACCGGTCTCTCAGCCTACAGACTGGGTCTCGTCCATGGTCGCTGCACACAAAAAAGGCAAGGAAGAAATCAGACTGTGCATCAACCCAAAGGACCTCAACACAGCACTGAAAAGGCCCCATCACCCCATGCGCAGTGTCGAGGAGGTGGCAGCCCAGATGGCAGGGGCAACAGTTTTCTCTGTGCTGGATGCAAAGAACTCTTTTTGGCAAATACCCCTCGACAAGAAATCCTCAATGATGACCACATTCAGCACCCCATTCGGGCGCTACAGATTTCTTCGGATGCCCTTTGGCATTAGCTCTGCCAGTGAGGTGTTTCAACGCTCTATGGAACAGATGTTCTCAGGTTATCCATGCTCAGTCATCGTCGATGACATCATCATCGGAGGCCGTAGCACAGCTGAACATGATGCCAACCTGACGAGAGTGCTCGACCGTGTGAGAGAAATCAATCTCAGGCTAAATCCAGCCAAATGCAAATTTCGCCTCGACCAGGTTTGCTATGTGGGCCACATCTTCACTAGCGACGGCCTAAAAGCAGACCCCTCTAAAACGGCAGCAATCACCGACATGCCAGTCCCCACAGACGTCACTTCTGTGCAACGTTTCCTCGGAATGGTAAATTACCTCAGTAAATATATTCCAAATTTAAGTGACATCGCAGCACCACTGCGAAAGCTGACCCACAAGGACACTGCGTGGTGCTGGTTCCAGCAGCATCAGGCTGCATTCGACCAGCTCAAGTCATGCCTGTCCAGCCCAGCGGTGCTGGCATACTACGACGTCAAGGAGCCTGTCACACTCACCTGCGATGCGTCCTGCTATGGCCTGGGAGCGGCATGCTTGCAAAACGGCAGGCCAGTGGCGTTTGCATCCCGTACCCTCACAGACACCGAAACACGGTACGCTCAAATAGAGAAGGAGCTTCTTGCTGTCGTGTTCGCCTGCACGAAGTTCAAGGACTACGTGTATGGGAAGCCCACGGTCGTGGAGACCGACCACCAGCCCCTGGTAACTATACTGAAGAAACCCATTCACACCGCCCCCGCCCGTCTTCAGAGAATGTTGCTTCAGTTGCAAAGCTATGACATTGGCCTTGTGTACAAGAAGGGCAAACTCATGTACTTGGCGGACACCCTGTCCAGAGCTCCACACCCACACTCTCCCCAGGTCCCTAAAGACCACGACACTTTCGACGTCATGTCGGTCAGTTACATCTCCACAACCCGCCTGGAGGAACTCAGGCAACACACAGCGAAAGACGAGGTGCTGCAGGCCCTCGGTGCAGTTATCCTCCGAGGGTGGCCGGACAGGCAGAGCCAGCTTCAGCCTGCCACCAGCGTTTTCTTCCCCTACAGAGATGAACTGACTGAAGAGGACGGAATTATTATGAAGGGCCACAAGGCGGTCATCCCCCAGTCTCTCCACAAGGAGTACATCAGCATTGTGCACAATGGCCACCCAGGTGTTGACGCAACCAAGCGCAGGGCTAGAGGCGTGGTGTTTTGGCCATCAATGTCGAAAGACATCACAGAACAGCTGGTCTCCTGTGCGGTGTGCAACAGCACCAGGCCTCACCAGCAGAAAGAGCCCCTTCTGCTCCACCAAGTCCCTGACCTCCCATGGTCCACAGTGGCCACAGATATCTTCGACTGGCATGGTAAACACTACCAAGTCCTTGTGGATTCATACTCTGGCTGGTTCGAAATTGACCTCCTCCCTGACATAACATCATCAATGGTGATCTCCAAACTGAAGAGGCACTTCTCAGTTCACGGCGCACCACACACCCTGTTCTCTGACAATGCCCGACAATATAGCAGTCAACATTTCAGGGATTTTGCCAAACAATGGGATTTTGTTCATGCCACCAGCAGCCCTGAATTCCCCCAGTCAAACGGGCTTGCTGAAAGAGCAGTCCGCAGTGCCAAACAGCTACTGGAGAAGTCCTACAGAGATGGGACCGACGCTTTTCTCAATCTCCTGAACCTCAGAAACATCCCCCGTGATCCGACGCTCGGCTCCCCTGCTGACCGTCTGATGTCACGACAGACTCGTGCAGCCATCCCTGTGTGCAACAAACTACTGGAACCGGCGCCGAGGGACACCCGCAGCATCAGCACCCGTCTCCTCGACAAAAGACTTGTGTTAAAGCACCACTACGACAAGTCCAGTGGCCCACTGCACCCATTAGCAGAGGGACAAGTGGTCCGCATGCAGACCGCTAAGGGATACGACCGGCTTGGGACCGTGAGAGAGATCGCCAGAGAGCCACGCTCCTACGTCATCCAATCCAACGGAGGGACGTACAGGAGGAACCGCCGCCACATCCTTCCTGTCGCGGAGCCACCACCACCACAGCTCCACGCAGACGACCCAGACACCCACTTTGCCGGCCCCCCCATAACAGTCAGTCTCCCACCTACACCACCACAAACACCAGAGCCATTCGACATGCAGTCACGACACACATCCCCTCTCCGCCCGCCCCGCCCGATGCCGATGGCACACCCACCCACTGAGGACTGTGATGCATACACAACGCGCTCTGGCCGCGTCTGCAAACCAAACCCCAAATACATGCAGTGAGACACACACACACACACACACACACACACACACACACACACACACACACACACACACACACACACACACACACACACACACACACACACACACACACACACACACACACACACACACACACACACACACACACACACACACACACACACACACACACACACACACACACACACACGCCGCATGCCCGCGTGCGAATGGACTGGCTTACGTAGCCCTACGGACAGAACTATTCAAAAAAAAAAAAAAGGAATACAACAAATGTTTATTGATCTTTTGAATGTTCATGCTAAAATGTTAAGAAAGCTTCTAAGAAAGTCTGTGCATGCTATGTTGTGTTTGAACACTATTCATTGTTTCATTGAGAAGAGCAAGCTAAAGGAAAGGGATGTAGATCATTGGTAAATGATTATGTTTGTCCAAGTGAGGCCGCCGTAGCCCGGTGGGCGTATGAGGAACCGGCATGCATCTCATTCATTCAGTACAACGTTACCTGTTGACTACATGCACCTATTGTCTCGGTCTGTGAATAAACCAGCAAGTATTACCTACGTCTGATCCTTGACTCACGCAGTACACGGAATAGTTTTACAATATATATTTTATTTTTTAGTTCCTATCACACAAACATTTGGCGGACCCCCTCTAGTAACTCTGAGGACCCCCTAGGGGTCCCGGACAACCTGTTGAAGACCCCATGTTCTAGTATAATTACGCAACTACAGAACAACAGAATTCACAATTCCCAAAACTAGTTGCTGCCTGGAAATTGTCACTCATTTGAGCTGTACATTACAGCATAGCATTATGCATTACACAACACCTGTGGGGTCGTTAATGATTATAATTCCAAGCCGACATACAGTAACTACAGTGAGAAAGAGGCTGGGGAACACCACTGGCATGAAGTCACAGAGAGTAACGTAAAAAATGCGTCCGTTCAATTATAGACTGCTGCTGCGGTAAATAAAAAAAGTTGTTAACTTCTTTTGTTGAGTGCCACAGCGGTATAGTCTCTAGATCAGGAGTCTTCAACAGGGTGTCCGGGACCCCTAGGGGGTCTTCAGAGTTACTTCAGAGGGTCCGCCAAATCTACAGTATGTGTACACACTAACCACTTGAACCCCAGCATCCCTATTCTGGGGGGAACATTTACCATTTGGAACCTCCCTCAAGGAACCCTGAGGTCCTCGCCCGGACCCTAGTTTAATTGAGGCCCACTGCTCTAGCTAAAGACAAAAGGGGGGATGAGAGAAGGAGACCACCTGATAATGAGACTGCGGAGAGAGAGAGGTGCAGAGTGTGACTTGAGAGTCTTGCTGGGGATCTGTGCAAAAATCCAGCTGTTTTGAAAGCCCTGAGTGACGTACTTAAGAAATGACACGCACTGAGGCATGCGAGTCATACAGGCTTATACAGAACTAAGACAAGATGAAGCTGTTGACGGCTATAGTCTGCCATGATGAACACGTGCGGTTTTACTGCTTTAGTTCAGGGGTCCTCAATGTTTTTCAGGCCAAGGAGGACCCCTTAGCTGAGAGAGAGAGATGAAGCAGGGACGCCCCCCCACCCCCACATATTGTATACCCTTGTGTTACAGATTAAACTTTTTCATAGATTGCGTCATAGACTTGCTTGACAGCACTATCATCGGTGTTGTGTAAATTGATGTTTTTGGTTTATTTACAAACTTTTTAAAATATTTTGGATTCATGTTGTATTTTCCAGATATTTAACCATTTATAAACCCTCAATACTTTGTAAACTTGACATTTGGCTCTGTACTTGGGTGTTATTTTTTGCCTCTACACCAAACTTCTTCACCGAAAATAGCAGATCTAGCGTGACGCATTGTCAGCTTGTCGATCTGCTATTTTCGGTGAATGTTCCCCCCAGAATAGGGATGCTGGGGTTCAAGTGGAAAAAGATTATTTGGCGGACCCCCTGTAGTAACTCTGAGGACCCACCTAGGGGTCCTGGACCCCCTTTCTCAGGCATGATGTCAAGCATTTTGCCCCCAGAGCTAAAGCCTCAATGCCAGATACATTTCTGGGACTGATGATGATACCGATCCATCATTTGGAGAGTCCCGGACCACCGATTGAAATAATTTTTACACACACACACACACACACACACACACACACACACACACACACACACACACACACACACACACACACACACACACACACACACACACACACACACACACACACACACACACACACACACACACACACACACACACACACACACACACACACACACACAATAATCCTGATTCCTGACGAAAATCCACAAATAGAAATGGGGGCATATAATGGGGTTAAATACACATTCTATTTTCTAGCCCACCACATCTAGCCGAGTGCCGATCAGAAGCTATTGAGGCAACAAGTGGGCATTTGTTCTGTAGGAATGCTGGGTATGTGGGAGGGGGATGGGAAGGTGGAGCAGTGGATGGATAGATGGGGGGGGGTTACAACTAGTCTCCTGGAGGCCACAGTACAACCAGTCGGTTCTCAAACCTTTTCATGCCAAGGAGAGGACCCCCAAATGAATATGTATTTGGCCGCGGTCGGACCCCCCCCATCTGAGAATGTTTAGTGCCAGAAGGGAAGTTTTGTGTAAAAAAACTGAAATTATTCCAAAAACCAATTCTCGAAATTGCTGTGTGAGCTTGTACATCTGCAATTTTTTTATAGCCATAGTGTAAAATATGGGAAGTGGTTAAAATTATTGTGATATTAACTCATTTTGCTGGGGGTCCCCGGACCAATGCAAATGCAGCCACTGCAGTAGACAGTCAGGGGGGGAGAGACGCTCCAGCCTTCCCCCGATCAAAATGATTAGCTCGACCTGGCTGTGGCAACGTCCGCAGTGCTTTCGGGTCAATATTGATAGAGTAGTTAAAAATACACCCAGGCTGTGCGTACTACTGTAGTGTAGTAGGGCATTTGTTGAGGCAAAAAGCACTTGGAATTAGGGCTGGGGCAAATAACTGAAAAATACAATAAAACCGATCTTTAGAACCAATAACAGACTTAATCTTCATATAACCTAGAAGCAAGTTTTTTCTATATACAGTATATATTTGTTTTAATTTCTTATATATCAACGTTTGACATGAAAACTAAATTATAGATTTCTTTACTACTAAATCGATTAGTCTGATTAACCACTTGACCCTGAATTATACTTGGGTTGTACGATGGTGGCGTAGACATTTTTTGAAAATAGCCTATCTACAAGCTCACAATGCGCTGCGTTGCGACCCGTTGTCAGCTTGTAGATCGGATACTTTCACTATTTAAAAAATATATAAATCGTTCATTAAATTAAGGCAAAATTTGGAAATAATCATGGATATTGATTTGACGTCATATCGCCCATGACCTAGTTGTGTTCAGTCTGCTGTGTGACGCAATGTGCCTCATCCTCGTCTCCATCGGGTGGAAACCTCATATGTCAAAAACTGATTCAAATTCAAAAATTGCAAAAGTAGCAGATCTACAAGCTCAAAACAAGCTCAAGGCTTCGTGCCGTGATTCGAGCTTGTGGATCTGCTACTTTTGATGCTTTTGTGTGACGCTGTAGTATGAAGTAGGGCGTTAATTTACGAAAAAAAGTAAAAACATTAGAATATGGAGATAAGAGGTTTCTGCCCGACAGAGACGTAATGTAATCCAGTTGACCACGACAAACACCAAGAACCACAGAAAAACGTGAGAAACACGTTGAGAGGTTATCACTAGTTGCACACAGTATACACCATTTTAATCACTTTAACATTCCATTTTGGGAATGTCATGTAAAAAAAAAAACATCTCCAACTATTTCAAAATTATCTACATTTTCAAAAAATAGCTAAAATAGCTGAATGACACCACGTGTGTGAGCTTGTAGATCAGCTATTTTGTGTGTTTTCTGTGTATTGTATGATAAAGTATAGGCCTTAAGGGGTTAATATACGTAGCAAGAGAGCTCAATAATAGCTATGTGACAAACCTGGATATCTGATGTATCAAAACACACACACACAGCAAGAGTATTTTGCAGACATTAAACTTGATTACAAGAGCCACTTCAGTGGAGTGCATGGAAACAGGTGAAGGTCAATAATGTTCTGTATGGAACTGAATGTTCCTGAACGTTTTCTTCCACCAAAAATGTGTGATACTGTACTGTGTATCTATACTGCAGCGCTCCTATCTTCCTTTACTGTAACCTTTGTTTACTTTTTTGGAACTGAATGTGTTCTGAAAATTATTCTCACAGTGGTGTGTGTACAGTATTGTGTGTGCAGTCGTGTGTTCAGATTCCTCTACACACAGATGCGAGCGTTGTGACCTACCAACCCACAAACAGCCTGACATTATCAGTGGAAGTTAAATTAGTGTTTACAACCCTGGCTGGGGGAGGGGGAGGGGGGCAATTAGTTTTACAACTAGGAAAAGCATACCTATTATGGTCATAAATGCACAGAATAACAATGGAGACAGATCGTGATGAGGGAAGTACAGATAAACACTGTGTACAATACAAGTACGTAGGTGGTCTAAAAACCAGGTTTCACACAGACTGGAACACACAAAGTCAAGACTTCTGCATTATCATGACATAAAGCCCCATATCAAAATAGACTGCAGTACATATTATCAGCATGGTACAAGATTCTGTGTTGTGTTGTTATAAACAACATTATGCCATAACTCAAGACCAATTAGCAATGTAATGAGTTTGAAAGTGGCTCATAACACCTCTATGCCATCTCTTGAGTCTTTACTGAACTATGAAATAAAGCAAAACATGCCATAAAGTAATGTTTTGAAAAGTACTCATAACACAGGCTAAACCTTGGACTATGTAAAAATGCTGGTAAACAATGGCTTCTTATGTAATCTACAACACCCAACAAGTATTCCTGTTCAAGGAGAACAGCTTCAGCTTCACTGAGTAGGCCTACATTTGCTCGCTGGTGTTGTTTTCCATCTTAAATGGCTGACGCACAAAACAAGCAATCATTCTGCTTCACAGTGTGAAAGAAGATATAAACACCAATGACACACCTGACCCTAACCAAGCTAGCACAAACAGTACAGTACAGTACACAGAGGCTCTTAAAATAGACCATGCCATTAGAAGTACATTACACACACAGCTCCCAAATACTCTGAATGACAGTTAACCGAACCCCCGAAACCAATATTTAGAACCAATAACCGACTTATAACCAAACAACCGATAAGCAAGGTGTCTTTTATATATTTTTTCTTATATACCATGAATGGACACCAACCAATGGCATGCAAAAAAATCGCTAAAATAGCCTTCTATTTACAATGTTTAAAAGAAACATTCATTAAACGTAATCGAGACAAAAGTTTGAAATAATCGTGATATTGATCTGAAGACATAACAAGACATGAACAGCTATTTTGGTCAACTCAGACCTGCTGACAAGGCGTTCAAAGGAAAGACTTGGGGTTTGTCGTGCTAATCTCCTGATGTAGACTCAATTCTTTCTTACCATCGACCACGGGGCTGACCTCCACCTCTCGTCATCAGGTCAGAGAATGTCCTGCGTGACCCCCGCAGGCAGCTAAGACGAAGCAGCAGCCCCACAACAATAATCCCGTGCAATTACCGACATGTCCCTCACGCGAGTGGCCACCGCAACAAGTTCACGACCTTCAAAGCAATTTAAAAATCTGCCACAGTGTGTTGGAGACGTCATTAAAGACAGAGTTGTCAGGCCCCCTCAACTCAACAACGCCGGGCTGTCTGACAACAATGAAAACCCAAACCCACACACACAAAAACTGTCTTCTCAGACAACTGGCAAAAAAACAAAATCAGACATGCGTCACTGGCCCCGGCGACCAACCGATAATCGCCATTTAAGGTCGCCGACTCGCCGTGCAGGGGAGGGAAAATAAAATAAACAGTTTCTTTTAAAAAAACAAAACAGTCTTAACCCATTAAAACCGGGAGAGCATCCATGTCATTTTTGGATTTTCACGTCGGCTCATTCAAAAACAGCAGATTATACAAGCTCAAAAGCTTTGTAGCTTTTTTTTTTTTTTTTTTTTTAAGTGAGAACTGCAGATTTAGAAGGCATTTTGTAGAATCGGCCGTCAGATCTTAATGGGTTAAACAACATGAGTCTGGCTGAGGAACCCCCCCCCCCCATCCCAAGGGAGCTACAGCTATTCTTAACATGGGAAAATGTATTTTCAGCCAAAAGCCACCACAGCTAGCTATAGCGTGGGCCCTGCGCTGCGGTCTGGGGGACAGTGGGGAGGGAGATGGCGTGCTGTGACAATGAGTGTCAGACCGCACATCGCTGACTGTGAATACAGACGCCGTCGTGAGGGGAGTTCTCAACTGAATATTTGGGGTCTCTTGACCATTGATCTGTGTGGCAGAAAGAAAGACCCCCCACCCCACCCCACCTCCCCCTCCCTAATGCATGACAGGGTAATGAGAGGCACAGACTATTGTCAAGTGTTGCAGAGACAATATGGTCATAAATTAAAGAAGGGCGGCGGGGGTTACTTGGGGTTTAAATCACTTCCAATCATGGCATAAGGCGGTGATTCCCAAAACAGTGTGTTGTCACGCTCTGCTAAAGCCCCGCCCACCAGAGAAAAACCCTGCTGGCACTTTGAAGATGTTTATTGACCCTAAACAACACAAATCACCCTGATATGATCACCGCCATTAAAGCCCATTTCCTTCTTTTATCCATGTGGAGCACATGCCACATCTTTGACCCAGTGGTTCTCTCTGGACCTTTTCATGTCAAGGACCCCCAAAATTAATATTTGTTATAATTATGAACATATTTTGTGTCAGGGACCCCCATACAAGATTTGCGTTGGTAAAAAAAAGTTTTTGTTTTGTTCAGTTTTTTCAAGATTGTTTGAAAATAGGCGATCTACAAGCTCACAACACATCTCATCGCGCTGTGCTGTGAGCTTATAGATTGGCTATTTTCAAATAGTCGATGTAAAGAGGTTAAAATGGTTAAATAGACAATGTATAGGGTTAAAATGGTTAAACTGACATTGAAGCTATATTAACTCATTTTGCTGGGGACCCCCTGGAACCAATAGAAAATAACAACGAGCACTCTCAGTGTATGATGCAGTTTACGGGTGCACGGCTCACGAAGATTTATCTACTGTGACCCCCTGGAACCCCCTAAGGGTCCCCACTTTGAGAATTGCTTCAACCAAAGGGTTAGGCCATATGATACACATTATTCCTTCTTCTATCATAGAATAGGGTAGTAGTAAACATACCTTTCTTAGGAATATTAAGTAAAAGTGTAATCCACAAAGAAAATAACACTCCTCTATATTGTAATTCTGTCCTTGTGGTCTCTTTTCCTTCACACTGGAGTGCTCCGTATTAAGTTTCCTGCAGAGCAATTAGTTGTATTTCCCAAATCTGCCCTTTCCTGTACTTAGCCAATGTGCTTTCTTACTGGAATACCCTCTTTACAGTCACATGCAGTGGTTTCGGTAACTGCATCTTGATCTTCATTAATCTGGCTCATACACATTGGAGGTGTATAATATGTGGACTTTGATCACGCTATCATAGGCAATTAAACGATTAATAATCAGTTGGATTGGTCTTAGTCGACAAAGATTAGACTAGTTGATTTATTTTATTTTTATTTCTATGCTAGTTTGTTCCATTCCATGCACATCTCTTATACACTTAGATACAGCCTAATCCTTTTATTCTGCTAGTCTCTGATTGAAGGTACATACTGTACCTTCAATGCATGATTGTATGCAGCAAACACAATTTTACAGTAAAGCTAACAGAACTAGATGTTTCAATCCAGATTACGGATTTGTTTACTTATCAAATCAACTAACTGATAAGTCGACAAATAACGTCTTTAGTCGACGACAGCCGTAGGTGACTAAAGTAGAGATAATAACACCTCGCCAAAATCATCACCTAGTTAGTCATAAACATCCCATTCATTATGTGGTTTTTAAATGACGGTGTGGTGAGAGGCGCGGGAGACTATTGTCGAGTGCTGCTTGACTACAGTCAAATGTTTGTTAGCTAGCCCTACTGACAGTGCTATGTTATTACTGAAATGGCAGAACAGAACTCATACAGTTAGTGTAAACAGGTTTCTGACTGGCAGATTGTAAAATAAATCAGTGAACAAGCAGCAATGACATTTGCAGTATGACAGCGATTTACAACACCGTGCCCTAGACTGTCGTCTGTGTTTGTCATGAGTGCCAAAGGCTAGATGCACCGTCAAACAGACTAAACAAGTTATTGCATTCAAAGCGGCATTATCCTAACCAAAATGAAATCCAAACCAGACTTGTTTCATGAACTGTGTGAAACCGTTAAGAAAACCAGATACATTTCGTCTATCATATAAATCAAGTGCTTCTTCCACCCCATAAACTGAGACCTCTAAAGCTCCCGCACATTAATTTACTGCCGGGAACTTTGGGACGCTGACAGGCCACTCAGAGTCCCTCACCCTTAAAAAAGGGCTGGTCACAAGTCCAGCTCTCTAAACCTCTGGTCCTCCCAGGCAGGTCAAGCACCCTGACTGACCTCCCTCAGACAAAAAGCCTGGGACTAATTTTTCCCCACTCAGGGCACCGTAGCAGGAGGCAGGAGCTAGTACTTGACTAGTGCTAATGAAGGGAAAAAGGGTACCAGGCAGCACCTCACCCCCCATCTGACCCCTCTTTCCAAACCACTCTTATCCAGCCTATGAATTAGCACTGCTTCAGTCTGATCCAAAAGCTATCCCACACTGTACCAGGCCTGGAATGCAATAATCATACACAAATACACACAGACACTTTACACCTAATCTTTTTGCCAAAAATAGCCGATCTACAAGCTCACAACGCGGCCCAATGCAACGCATTGGGAGCTTGTGAATAGGGATACTAGTGTTCAAACTGGTCTTATTATTTTCTCTCTGCAAGCTTGGATGACAATAGTTCACTGTTGAATGCTGCAGGTGTTTAGATGAGAGCAGAGACTATTAGTATAAAACCTAAAAGTATGACTATGGGGACGCGTGCAAATACATAAGTAAGTACTGTAGGTCGGAGTGGCTTGGTATCGGCCCGAGAACGAGGGTGTCTATCCCCTGAGGGTGTCTACTGTCTATCCCCCGAGGGTGTCTATCCCCCAGTGCTAGACGCCTGTGAGATGGATGGCTGAGGTGCGACACCTACCATCCTAAGCAGCATTAAAGTCCTTCAAGCCGCTTCACTATGACGTGCTATGGATGCCAGTGATTGTTTGAGTCAAGATATGTTCTAATCCACTCCTACCATGCCATGCATGGCGCTGTGACACGCACAACAGGCCATGGAATGATAGTAAATGTTACAATGTTTTCTGTTTCAGAGATGGAGAAGGAGAGAGTGAGTGAGTGAGAGGAACTACAGAACGGGAGAGATAAGATTGGTTGACTGACCGCGCGGCCAAGGCCAGAGCAGGACAAAACAGGTGTACAGGAGAGAGAGAGAGAGAGAGAGAGAGAGAGAGAGAGAGAGAGAGAGAGAGAGAGAGAGACAGACAGAGAGAGAGTACACACTCCCGCGACCGACTGACCAACAATGTGTGCACAAGAATTGACTGGCTGACGGCTGCAGCCCACAAAACAAACGCAGACATGGCGGTTCACGGTCTATACCTTTAGAGTAGAACACCTCCTTGAGGTGTAGCAGGACGTCGGCGAACTTGCGCACGTCGCTGACCAGCTGCATGATGTAGTCCGGGTCGGCGCCGCCGCCGCAGGGGGCGGGGGCGTCCGCGCTGCTCTCCAAGCCGGAGCCCATCATCACCGAGCAGCTCCTCGTGGCGGTGGTGGGGCCCCCCGTCGACGTCGGGAAGAAATGGGAGTTGGAGAACCGAGAGATGGACATTTTGGCTCCTCCGCCGCCTCCGCTGCCGCCGTCGCTTCCCGCGCTGCTCTGGCGCAGCATGGCGGCCAGCATGGCTCTTAGGGTTTGGGTGGTGACCCCTAGGTCCCCCTCCTCCTCGTCCTCCTCCCCAGGTAGCCCGTGGTGATCCCGCTGTTCCGAGACTGACCTCTCAGATCCAATAGTTCACAGGAGCGAGGATGGATTGTCCTGTCAAAAAGGAAAAGGGAGTAAAAAAAACTCATCTCAAAGTAACTTTGAGCAACAAGAAGCGACATTCTTTTAATGCAGTGGTTCCCAAATTGGGGTCCCCAGATGATTAGCTTAATGTGCAACATTGTTTTCTCATTCAACAGTAAACAAAACAACATACTGTACAGTATAAGTATATACAGGGTATCTGCACATTTCTAAAGTAACAATTTAAATGACTTTTAGTTTTAAGAGGAAGGGCAAACATTGTGAAAATAGCCGATCTACAAGCTCACACCGCCTCGCTCCTACAATTCCAAGTGCTTGTCAGGGTGGGGGGGTCCCCAGTTTAAATACGATTATTTTCGGGGCTCGCGGCACTGAAAAGTTTGGGAACCCTTGTCTTACTGCAGGGTGCACGGTTCAGAAAGAATTATATTTTATTATTTTTGCATTTTCATATATTTCACACCAAACCTTATCTGCAATTTCAACCCCAAGAGCTCTACTTTCCCCATTTCCTCTTAGTATCCTGGGTGTTAACTGTTAACAGTTGCATTGAATCTTAACAGGCCATAGAAAATACTAATAAAACCCCTTGTAAAATCCATTGTCAGTGCGCTCTCAATTGGAGAGGCATCTATATCAGTTGATAGTGTTGTGTGCAGGACAACGAAACCCCTCACCTGTAAAAATCTGAAAAAGTTATTGCGAGATAAATCATTTAGTTGTATTCGATCAATAGACACGACACAATTATAAGACCTATCAAATAAATACACTAATGTCGGTCATTAACCCATTAAAACTGGGAAAGCAGCTGTGTCATTTTACCGTTGGCTATTCAAAAATAGCAGATCTACAAGCTCACAGCACGTCTCTTTGTGCCGCACTGTGAGCTTGTACATCTGATATTTTGTATCAATTTTTAAAAATCTTTAAAGTGTTTGAAAAATGTCGAAATACGTAAAAAGTTTGAGAACTACTGATTTAGAAGAAGGCATTTTGTAGAATCGGCCTCAGGACAGGGAAATCTGGATTCCCTTGAATTAAGGTGAGAGGCGATGTTAATTTGGCTCGAGGCCCAGGCAGCAATTTATGCAATTGCAAATAAATAATATGTGAGTGCTGGTGATCTTTTCTTTATGAATATAAACATGAACTCACTAGGAGAACCTAATGGAACTTCATCACATCATCTCCCAGTTATGACCGGTCTATTGTATCAGGTGGTATCACACCAGCTGTTTACGAAGACCCATTAGTCACACAATGCTTACCTAAAAAATAACAAGTCGTAGGCCAGTAATAAGCACTTACTGGGAAATCACAAAACAGTGAATCAGAAATGTTTGGGTTTCAGGGGAGGTTTCTAGTCGATTTGTTCTCAAAGTGGGGTCTGTGGACCCCCAGGGGTCCTTGTGGGGGTTCCAGGGTGTCCCCAGCAAAAATAGTTAATGTAGCGTAACAATCATTTTAACCACTTCATCCATTTATATGTTGGCTATTCAAAAATAGCAGATCTACAAGCTCGCAGTGCGTCAGTTTGTGCCACGCTGCGAGCTTGTACATCTGCTATTTTTGAGAATTTCTGAAAAATATCCCCCAGAAACTTTTTTATAATCTTGTATTTTCTTTGCAACACAAATCTTCTCTTTTGGTGGGGTCTCTGGCACAAAACATGTTCAGATGGTGGGGTCCACTGCCCGCCAAATAGCCAACATATCATTTTGAGGGTCCTTGGCACGAAAACGTTTGAGAACTATAGGCTATACTGCTCTAGTGAATGTGTGCTTTGAAGCCAGACAGGTTATCAGAGCAGGGTATAAGGATTGGAACAAGTCAAATAAATGTATGTCTCAATTAACGTCTCACTTCTGAGGACATACAAAACAAACCTTTATATTAGGCCTAATAAGAAAAACATCAGACACACACACACACACACACACACACACACACACACACACACAGTCAGAACTCAGAAGTGTGACCCTATGGCCAGTATTGCTTATCAGACCTTTCAAATGTAGGCGAACAGCAGTAATAATACGTGCATTTAGCAAAGTGATGCAGTGACATTAATATTGAATAAAGCCGTGTGGGTTCTACAAAACTGTTAAGAGAAAACCACCATCCTGAATCTGTAGATCTATAAACCTACATTTGGTAGTTGTATGTTTATAACCTGGTTGATGTCTGACAGTCACTCAGTGATTGAATGAACATGGCAGATAGCTGCATTGATCATAAAGGAGACTCTGACACCAAAAATCCATGAGGATTGCAAAGTGGGAACAAATGTGATGGGTTTTTAGAAAAATATCAAACATGTTGGGAAATTTGTATTTCTTCTTTTTCCTTCTTTTTTTTTTTAAATAAATCCTCTCTTCTGGGGGGTCCCTGGCACAAAACATTTTCAGACAGGGGTCCGCGGCCAGATATATCTCAATTTGGGGGTCCTTGACATGAAAAAGTTTGAGAACCACATCATTATGTGATTTAGAACTGCCTAAAAAACACCCCAACACAAATCAAATCTAAGTAAAGTGCAATAATATTGGGACGTGCATTAATACAGCTCTATGATATCATTATCATCTCTTCTGGATAGATCACACTGTGGCTACAGTATCCAATATCATCAGATCATTCAGACGTAAAACCAAAAATCCTCCTTCATTTAACACTGAAAGTGTAGCCTGCGAATGGAACATTTGCACATTTTCAGAGTTACAAATGGATCAATGAAACACTGAGGATTAGAGGATCCGTATACACAACAAACAAACAAACAAACAAACAAAAAGACGTGTAAAAAACAAAACACACCTGCAGTGGAATCCTGAAACATTGTAACCCGGGGGGGGGATCCGTTAATTCTTGATCAGACCGTATAATCCACTTATAGAACCACGTTATTCCTTATGCATTGAGAAGATCCCCGGTATATGACCTGACTCCCATGGAGGTGGATCTTTAGACTAGTGTGTGTGGGACCTGTAATGTGTGTGTACGTATGTGTGTGTGTGAGAGCCGCTAACCAAAACTTTCCTGAATCCTCCTCCTCCTCCTCTACACCATGTGATGTGCAGGGTGACTTGTGATTGGGTGAATGTGAGGAGACAGGCCCCTCCCCTGACAACAGGTGTCTAGTGTGTTTGAGTCTCTAGTCTGGAGCAGTGATTCTTCAACTTTTTCGTGCCAAGGACCCCCAAATTCATATGTATTTGGCCCATGGACCCCATCTGAAAATGTTTTTGCCAGGGACCCCCAGAAGATTTTAGTGAAACATTTTCACTTAAAAAAAATTATATTCAAAGATTTGCACACATTTTCCAGATTTTTCCACAATAGCAGATCTACAAGCTGACACGTTATGAGCTTGTAGATCTGCTATTTTTAAATAGCCAAAGTATAAATATGGTTAAAGTGGTTAAAATGATTGTGACAATGTATGGACACATTTTCCTGGGGACCCCCTGGTACCTGGTATATATCTGCTATTTTTGAATAGCCTATTTTCACCATTTTTATACCCTGTACGTTTATTTATTTATTTATGCTATGTTGATTAATTGAATGTAGCACCTCAATGGAAACAAGACCGCACTTTTTTTGTATGCTCCTTTTAGACCAATTAAGTGTATAACTGTAGGCTACTCGTGCTGTTTGCATTTCTGTCTAATAAAGTATTCAATCAATCAATCAAAGCCAAGTATAAATGGATAAAGTGGTAGTGTTTAGCCGCGGACCCCAATTTGAAAAGATATTGTGCCAGGGAGTAGGGACCCCTGCAAGAGTTTTCTTGTTAAAACCTAAAAGATTTTTTGAAATTGTCATTTTTCAAGATGTTTCAAAATGTGTCTAAAATAGCAGATCTACATGCTCACAACGCTTTCATGGAGCTTGTGCATCTTCTATTTTCTAATAACCAATGTATAAATGGGGTAAAAGTGATTAAAACTGTACATTTTGCTCGGGACCCCCTGGAATCCCCTCATGGACCCTGGAGGTCCCCGCCCGGACCCCACTTTGACCCCATTGGATTAGACTACGGACCCCGACTTGAAAGAATATTTTTTATTTCATTTTGTATAATGGGGACACTTTCGAGCCCTAAAAAAAAACACATTCACTTTATGATGACCAATTCAGTGTTGAGTGCCAGCCTGCCCCCTACTGTAGGCCACTGTGTAGTGCAGAATCAGAATCAGAATCAGAATCAGTTTTATTGTCACATCACAGGTTTACAAGGTAAAAGAGTGGGTGAAATTCTTTTTTGTACATCGTTCCCATCGCAACGTTAGTTTCCATAGAAAGAAGAGGGGGGGGGGAGAAGAAGAGGGTGGGGGGTAAGTGGGAAGGAGATCAAAACAAGAGAGCAACAGAAGGCCAGACAAGTTATCTACATATTTACAAATTACCTGAGATAATAAAAACTAAAAAAAACTAAACTAAGGTGCCTGAGCATAGCAGCAATGTATTGTATACTGTGCATGTTATACTTATACTGTGCATGATAGACAATGGACGTTAAGGTGCTTAGAGGAAAAGGAGCACAATAAAAAAGACCAAAAAAAAGTCAGTGCGTTATACAAGGGATTAAGGTGCAAAAGGTCAGTGCGTGTCCACCTAGAGTGGACTGACCCTAGTATAATCCGCAAGTAGCTCCATGAGAGAGTGCAACAAAAAGTCATTTGTACCTGGTGTAGTCCACAGGTGTGTCCGAGGGGGGGCTAAAGTCCAAGTCATTGTCCCTGGTATAATCCACAGGTGTGTTCAGGAAGAGCCAGAAAAGAAAAGGCTGCTGAACAAGGCCTATGCCTCATCCAGGCTTATTCCCCATTCAGCATTCTGACAGCAGCCGGATTGAAACTACACCAATACCTGGTGGTGGAACTCTTGATACTGCGATAGAGCCCCTTGCCCGGTCGCGGTCGTTGTAGGGGGTTGAACAGTCTGTGACTTGGGTGGTGCTTGTCCTTGATGATGCGCTTGGCTTTGAGCACGCACCGCTTTTTGTACAGTTCCTGGAGCACTGGGAGCTCGATTCCCATTATCCGCTCTGCCGATCGCACTACTCGTTGTAGGCTGATCTTTTCTCGGGCAGTGCAGTTCCCGTACCAGGCCGTGACACAGCCTGTTAGGATGCCTTCGACAGAACTGTTGTAGTACAGCCTGAGGATGCGACGTCCTACTCCGAGCTTCTTCAGGCGGCGGAGCCAGTACAGTCGCTGCTGAGCCTTTTTCCTCACGTGTGTGGAGTGCGTCTCCCATTTGAGGTCCTCCTCGATGTGTACTCCGAGGAACTTGAACTCGCTGACCCTTTCCACTGCAGCACCGTCGATGAGGATGGGCGCATGGTCTCTCCGCGGCCTCCTGAAGTCCACGATCAGTTCTTTGGTCTTGTCGACGTTAAGAGAGAGGTTGTTCTCCCGGCACCAGCGTGCTAGTGATTTGATCTCCTCTCTGTAGTCAGACTCGTCGTTGTTGACGATTCGGCCTATCACTGTCGTGTCGTCCGCGTACTTTATGATGGTGTTGGAGACATGTGTGGCTATGCAGTCATACGTGTACAGGGAGTAGAGGTGCACCCACCACCCATAATGGCTGATGTTTCAGGATTTAGGCAGTGGTGTAAAGTACATTTACTCAAGTACTGTACTGTCAAATGTTTAGGTATTTTTTACCTTACTTGAGTATTTCCAATGTTCAGTAGGCTACTGTTAACCTCTACTCCACTACATCTCAGAGACTTTTTAATCCACAACAATTATTTGAAAACTTTCGTTACTGGTTACTTTGTAGATTTTGATTACTATTACAAAACATAGATTAACCACTTCAGCCCTATGTACATTTGGCCATTTGAAAATAGCCGATCTACAAGCTCGCAATGCGTTGCGATGCAACGCATTGTGAGCTTGTAGATCTGCTATTTTCAAAAGATTGTTATACATTTGAAAACTTGTGAAATGGGACATTCTGCATAATGATTACTTTCTACTTTTGGTACTTTAAGTACATTTTGATGCCAATACTTTTGTACTTTTACTCAAGTACATTTTGAATTCCAGACTTGAACTTGTAAGTGAGTATTTCTATATTGCAGTATTGATACTTTTACTTAAGTAAAAAAAATATGTGAGTATTTTTTCCACCACTGGATTTAGGTTGGATGGCTGGATCATCACAGACATGGACCATGGACTCCATCAAGTGGTAGAAATTGTGCCATTTTTTCAAACAGCACAAGAGAGATGGCTGTTTAATGCCTGATGCACATTTTCATGGATGTGAAAACTGACATGTTGATTAATGTGCACTGTCCCTAGTAAATACATAAATACTATTAAAAAGTTCACAATGTGGCGCATTGCAATAACCAGAAATTGACCAGAAGTCTCCTTTTTTTGGAGTTTGTCCACTAGGGAATATTACTCCCATTTAGTGGACAAACAGTGGAACTGCAGGACCATAGCTCCAATCCACAAAACAATTTTTAATCTCTTGAGACTTGTTTCTCCTTTCAAACTGCCCCCCTGGCGCCCCCTGGGGGTCCAGGCCCCCAATTTGAAAACCTGTGGGGTAGAGCAGTGGTTCTCGACCATAGTTCTCAACCTTTTCAGGCCGTGAAACCCCCAACATAATCATATTTGAACTGGGGACCCCCCCCCCACCCTGACAAGCACTTGGAATGTAGGAGTTGAGGCAGTACATTTTATTTGACTCGGTTCCACAGATGAATATTATGAAAATAGCAGATCTGTAGTTTTACCATACTGCTCATCGGGACTCGAGCAATTAGGGGTTCACCGTCTTGCTCAATGACATTTCGACACTAATTCCGGGGGAGCCCGGGATTGAACTGGGAACCTTGCAGTTGCCATCCGGCCGCTCTACCGACTCAATATTTTGATGCTAAAACGTTTGTACACTGCAAGCTCCAAACCCCCCCCCCCCACACACACACACATACACCCCATACTCCACCGCCACATCACATGACATACCCCCCTCTGTCATACAAACTATACAGAAGAAAAGCCGATCTACAATGTGATGTGTGATGAGATTGTAGATCTGCTATTTTGGAAAAAGGTTGAAAGTATTTGGAAAGTGTGAGTAGATGTGGCGGCAGTGGCTCAGGGGTAGCGTGGCCGGTAGAGCGCCCGGATGGCAACTGCGAGGTTCACAGTTCGATCCCGGGCTCCCCCAGAATTAATGCTGAAGTGTCCTTGAGCAAGATGCTGAACCCCTAATTGCTCCTGATGAGCAGGGCTCCTTGCATGGTTTCCTCTGCCATCGGTGTGTAAATGGGTGAAATTTGGATGGCAGTACATTTCAAGCTCAAAAGATTGTTATATTGGTCCACACAACTCCCTCCACCCCCACACCCCATACCCCCTCTCTCTCTCACACACACACACACACACTCACTCACTCACACACACACACACGCACTTTAAACCATAGTAAATAGCTAATCTACAAGCTCACTGGAGCCAGGGGGAAGCACCCCGCACCCATCACTCCTGCCCCCTATACCCCTCCATCCCCTTACTACCATCAGCTATTCAAGTAGGCGTTTAACTGATGACAATTAGGAGAATGATAACGGGTGCCCCGATCTGATCAGACAGAGATACCGAGTCAAACTGAATTTGTACTTTTTATAACTACAGTTTTTTGGCTTTAGAGCGAGCCCACATTGTTTCTTCAGGAACAATATTTCTAGTTATGAAAGTCCTATTCAGTGTTTTTCCTTACATGTGACATGTCACTCGTGTTGTGAGTTCTCTATTTTCAAAAATAATATATAGGTATTCAGAGTAGTATGTAACACTATATTAATGCACAGCAGCAGATTCTGCAGAGGCTTTTGAGGCATACATAAGTGGGTGGATATGAGAGGTGTGAAGTGATAGGACATGACGAGAGGAAACATTACATTCTAGTGGTTTTAACCTTGTATTCCTTTTTAGTTTTAGGTGTGTGCTGTTGATCTGGTTATCATTATGTCTAGATGACTGTTAACGTAGACGTACTGGACAGACTAGCTCTGGAGACACCTGTGAGTATGTCTGAATTACCTCACTGTAACTTAGTTAGTAAAATCAGTTACTTAAGTAAAAGTATCAATACTGCAATAAAGAAACACTCTGTTACAAGTAAAAGTAAAAAATTCAAATTTGCTTCAGTAAAAGTACAAAAGTACTGGCATCAAAATGTACTTAAAGTACCAAAAGTAAAAGTTCTAAAATATTTGAAAATAGCAGATCGACAAGCTCACAACGCGTCGTGATGCGACGCGTTGTGAGCTTGGAGATCAGCTATTTTCAAAAGGCTTATGTATAAAATAGGACTAAAGTGGTTAATGTATGTTTCATAATGTAATAATATATATCTGAAAAGTAACTAGTAACAAAAGTTTTCAAATAATTATAGTGGAATAAAAGTACAATATTTGCCTCTGAGATGTAGTGGAGTAGAAGTAAAAGTCTTGGAAATTGGAAACACTCAAGTAAAGTACAAATACCTCAAAAATGTACTTAAGCACAGTACTTAAGTAAATGTACTTTCCACCACGGGTAACAATGATACTTTATACATTCATTGACAGGTTCATTGACATTGTATCTTATATTTTGATACATGTTTGACAAGGTAGCATGAGCTCACTTTCACTTCAAATCATTCAGAGAGGTGAGTGAAGAAGTGATCTAAAAATTAAAAGTACAAACTTTCAATGAAACCATGTGATATTATATCACACAGTGCTATGAAAATATAACATTAACATTGGTGAGACCATAGATGTATTGACAGCTTATTGCAGAACAGAGAGTAGGCTACATTACATTAGTTGGTTGTGAAGTGTGTCTTTCATTGCAGTTACTTGATGCTGGGGTCAGTTTTCACCTCAAGATACCATGAGGTTTCTAAAGACAATCAGTGTGATCCTGGACATTCTGATCTTGGTACCTGGTAAGGAGAGTTTATAATGGTTTCATATTCACAGTGTGTTTACCCCTCATAGATTTACTAAATGACTTCCAAACTGCAAAGTACAAATCAAATACTGTATTCAACACATAGTTAAATGTTTGGGTAATGTACAGATACATGTAAAAATATATTGGAATATATATTGAGGTAAATATAGAAAATAACAAATATTTTGTATTTCATTATATTATATTTTCATATTGAGGAAAATATCATGTCATGTTATCACAATCTAGTGGATCAACAGAATGAGGCCAGAATTATTATGATAAAAAAAAAAAAAATCAGATGATTGAAAATTGTTGACAGTTGTTTATTTTTCTGTGTGTCTTTTACAGGTCAGTGGAGAGCAACCATCACCAATCCATCTCCATGTGTCATGAGAGGTTCATCAGTAGATATTGGTTGTTCATATGACTACCCAGTGGGTCACACTGTCACGTTTACAATCTGGTACAAGAACAACATTGCTGTTCTCTATGGCTCTCAACCGCATCACGGTCGTATTCAATACATAGAGGATGCTGGGAGTTGCCAGTGTGCTGTTAAAGGACAAAAGACATGGAAGTCTGAAGCTGTGATGTTGGATGTGCAGTGTGAGTTTATAGGAGTTCATGTGTTCTTTTTCTCTCCTTGTCTGAATCTTTTTCTCTCTGTTTCATTCTGTCTTTAATGCATTCAATTAATACAACAGCACATTCAAAGAAGAATCATATTAAATTAAAGCTGCAAGCAGCGATGACCGGGCCCTCCCCTCGTACCTTTATCCACATCAGGATGCACAGTATCTGCTGCTTCTGCAGAGCAACATGATTCCAAATGTATAGGATTAGTTTGTAAAAGTAGAACTTCCAGGCAATTGTTAGCCTGGTAAACCCTCCCTCCGGAAATCTCATTTCTATTTAGAAATGAGATTTCCGGAGGGAGGGTTTACCAGGCTAGGCAATTGTTGCTATGGCTATGATACATGTTGCCAATAGGTGGCGTTATGACTTTAACTAAATATTGACACCTAAATGTTTTCAGGCTGAATCATCAAACTTGAAATTTGGGGCTGATTTGACCTTACATTGTAGTTACAAAGTATTCTCTGTTTCATGGCAAAACTTGGAAAATCACCATGGTGGTGCCACTGGTGCGTGCGATAAAAACTCATGAGTTTGATAACTTACGGTCATCATTATGGTATTTTATTTACACTGAGTGAGTTTGAAGTGGATCTGATCACCCTCTTAGGAGAAGTTTGTTAAAGTACAGCTATTATATATTTTTACCCCCAACAGATGGTCCCAAGAATGTCGTTTTGTCAGTAAGTCCACCAGGAGATGTTGTCAAAGGAAGCTCAGTCACTTTGACCTGCAGCAGCAGTGGTTCAAATCCACCAATCCAGAGCTACATCCTTCTCAAAGACAACACTGAAATGACACAGGAGAAGATAATGACCATCTCTAACATCCAACCCAGTGACAGTGAAAGCTACTCCTGTCAGGCAAAGAACTACATTACCACAGTCACTTCACCTGAAGTCACTCTTCATGTTCACTGTGAGGTTTTAATTACATTTAGATCAAATTATATAATATTTGTTTTATTATTTTGACCAAAGCTGGCATAATGTGTACACCACATTATTCAAAAGCATTAATTATTGTCATTGTTCATACCAAGAAAACAAATATTGTAACCTATACTTTGTAAACATAACAAATAGTTTGTGTCAATATCCTCCACTGTCTCTCTCTCTCTGTCCACTAAAGGCCACGGTGCATAGCTCTACTTTAGTGCCGGGAGTGCCGGGATTTTATTTGACCCGATTTTATTCCGGCTCTATAAAAGTCAATTCATACTCGCTCACGGCTTGCGCCGAAGTCTTGTAAATATTGGGGGTCCTTGACATGAAAATATTTTGTGGCCGTATACTGAGCTCTTCAGAGTGGCTACATACAGTATCTGAGTGGCCCTCGCAGCTCCAGCCAGTGCCAGGGGGGCATAAATGGAGAGAGAGAAAGCTTTTTGCTGGCCTATGTCAGACTCACAGCTTGTTTTGTTTCTAAACAAACTATTCATTTTAGCCGATAAATATGTCACGTAGTTGTTCTGTATTGATTCATATTATATTTACAGCCTCTGTTTTCAAATGCACAGTCTCTACACTACAGGAACGGGCAAAAAGACGATTTTTATCATTTCAATAGTGGACCTGAAGGCTGTGGGATTTTCATTTCAAAACGTCTTTTCGCACAACACCATGTTTTGCTATAAAACTATTAATATTTTTGCATTAATCAAAAATCGTGCACTTTAATAACTGAGGCAATTATGTACTAGCCTACACATGATGACATGCAGCATGGCAGATCTACAGGCTAGTAGGGAATTTAAAAAATCCTACCAGACAGTGGTGGATAGTCTCCATAAATTACTCATCAAGGATTACATTTACCTGCATTTGGTCAAATACGGAATCTACACAGCTGCTTCAAATAATTAATTACATCAAGCCAGTGCGCAAACGTAGGTCAAATCTATTATGCGTGTCACTCGCCGTCCAGCCACGTCTGGACTGCAGTGCATACTGACCAGCTCCCCTTTAGTCATACAATGACTAATGACATGTTGGGTATGTTCAGCCAAACAGTTGTATTTATAATAGAAACGTTTAAGCCTACACTGCATTCTACGCAAGTTCTCAACTAACTGTCACCTGAAACGCTGGAGTATTTCTTCAAAATGCAGTTGCTTGACAATAACTCACCGGTGTCTGTGGCGAGGTCCCAAAAATGGCGGGACCTTCTGAACTTAACCGATTACGCCACCTAGGTTTGAACTAGGAGCCTAGGAACTCCTTTAACAGCATTTGAAGAGAAGCTACAGCTAATGTAGCCTACTCAACATTACTAGGCTAAGGAACTACAATGCACATTAACCAGATACAAAAGGGTAGGTTCTTTTACCAGATGGAGAGCAAGGATTAAAATACAAAAAGGACAGTGGGTTAAAATACAGGTTATAATATATCAGAGTAAAATACTAAAGGCAAAGCCTTTAAAGTGCGAGTGCTGAGTCCTAAAGGGATCGTGCATCCACATTGGCCTTTGGTAGCCTACTCCCCGAAGCACTCATCTTCTCTGGCCACGCCTGTGGATGAAGGAGACTCAACGCCAGTTATGTCCTTTTATAACATCATTTAGAATGAACTGGTTTTTCTGCCACTTAAACACCAGTATGTGAAGAGACTTACATGGGAGGGAGAGATTTCACTCTCTCCCATTGCTGGCCGCTAGCATGCAGTGTTTAGGGCCCGGTCTCGAACCTCAGCTCACACGTCGCCTTGAATGCTGCTGCTTGCATCCTGCTCCTCAGCTCCCCACGTCTCAGTCCCATCCTCTCGTTCTGTGCTGCTGTCCACACCTGCAACCGGGCTGACTAGGCCGACTCCGACGGTATCCACAACAGGTGGACAAGGCACCCACCACATATTGCCGAACAACACTCTCGGCCAGATGGATGGAATAGCCATCTCACAGCCTGGCCCTTCATGGGTGGTGGCGTCCCTGTCCACCCTTACTTCCTCTTGTGGGAGCTGCCCTGCCTACACCAGGTCACAGTGCTTCTGTTCGGTCTCTCTCAACACACCTTAAATCACCCCGTTTTATCTATCCTCTGGTGCCAGCTGATTGGTTTGTCCAGTTCCATTTCCTGTTCTATTGGCCAACCGAACTGTCAGTCCATCCTACCCATTAGTCACAGATTAATTTCATTACCACTAATTGCAATGTCAAATAGGGAGAAGTCAGTTACAACAGTAGACTACAGAATAAAAGCATGCAACGCCACACAAGAAACATAAATATATATAAGCACTACAAAACCACACGTCAAAATAAATAAATGTTGTAGCTTATCACTGCAAACAGGTTGTAGATCGGCACTGCAAACAATATTGTAGATCGGCACTGCAAACAATATGGAAACGGTTCGTCTCACTTTGTGTCTGGCTTACATGTCCACTACACTAATAGCTTTTGTTCACTGCACTGCCAGAGCATAGTTGTTGTCATGTCACATGTTGTTCATTAAACTCTTACTGGACTACTGGGGGGCGCGCACGCAAGTTAAAAACATTAATGCTTATAGGCTGAAAGAGGCATAAGATTTGCCTGTTCAATGTTTGTATATAGCGCCACACTTTGGCCAATAGGAGTAATATTTATTTCAACTTTGGCATGACCCTCTGGTCTCTACCATACCAAAATGTTGTAAAAAGTGACTTGGCGGTTAGCCGTGGATAAATAATAATAAAACGAACAGATAGGGTGCATACACAGTTACACACTTCGTGTTTGGCCGCCTAAATAGGCTACAAGCCTCATTTGTTACATACACTTTTATTGAATTGGGATGGGGGTTGGGATTTTAGAAAGCGTGTAGAAAGTTTTGTGCAGATTGGGCATAATGGTACAAAATGAGGCTACCACTCACTCCCAAAGAGACCTGCCTTGAACCTATGATTTTAACTTTCTCTATGGACTTGAAAGACAACAAAGGACATGATTTTCTGGGAATTACATTTAATGATAAAACAACTTTAAAATCAAGACAATATGGGTACAAATCAAATATGGTGTACTTCTCTCTACTATTTCTAAACTAAAACATGAAACTATACATTTAAAAGTCCATACTCAAAGATGGTTGTTTTGTATCTTTGTTACAAGTTGAACTTGAAATAATTTCATTACAAAATCCAAATGTCACATCTTAACTAGGGGATAGTTTAAAGTTTTACAAAACATCCACAACTACAGCCTGAACAGTGAAACACACTAGATAATGCAATAGGTCAAATGTAAATGGCAAAAAAAATTCAAATTACAAAAAAATAAATGCTTGGTGGTAGATACTGTACGTGAAGAAGACTCTGCTTCGCAGCAAGCCTGAGTCACCCTGTCGGTATTATGTTCCAATAATGCCCAGCTCATTGTTGAATTTTTATTCCTTGATTTTTTTAATTTATATTATAATCCTCACAGCAGATTTGTCCTTTGTCATTATCTGTCCATAACATTGTCTGTTCATTGATGCTTGGACATTCATATCCATACTGTACCTGTTAACAGATCACACACAATCTTATGTCTACTTCCTGTATGTTACTACCAGTTTACTCAATTGTTTTTGTCTCTAAGCTTAAATGTATCCCATACCCTTGCAGTCGAGCAGAAACCTTGTATCTCCACATTTCAACTTTTAGTTGTTTCCTAAATTATCGCCCTTCGTCATACTACAAGCAAAATAGCACAAGCTCACAACACGCTGTGAGCTTATAGAGGTCTTTCTACCTCAATAGAGATCCAACTAATCCCTGGAGTGTTTTTCTCCCAGTAACTCTATCATGAGTGTGGGCTCATGCTGGAAAAGAGCTTTGAACAGAGCCTCTTCTAAGGCAGTGGTGGTCACACTATCCAAGATCCTCCTCATGCTTGCATGGGCCGTGTTCTCAGCTTGGACCTTGGTGGCCATTTCTGCAGGGAATCCCGCACTTCGCAGATCATCTACGATGGACTCCACGTTCTTGACTTTACTGACTAGACTCCCCCGATACTTCGTAAAGAAAGGCTGTTTGTCTTTATGAAAATCAAAGGATAACATACTGTAATACATGTCTTAAGATTGGTTAGTCACACACACAATAACACACACACACACACACACACACACACACACACACACACACACACACACACACACACACACACTTAGTATGTACTGTGCAGAGAATGGGTCTGTACCTGAACAGAAAAGGCTGCTGTTTGTTCTCTTTGGTACAGATGGCCCTGTAGATGACAGAAGTGAAAGCCTTTATTGCAGTGTTTACACATTATTAATAGTAGAAAAAAGCCCCCTTCGGGGGTTTGGCTCCTTTCTGTGAAACAGGTTTCCGAACCTTTTTGTAATTGATCCTTGGCTGCAACGTCCTGCATTTGGGTCTTACTCTGCTCTCATACCCTGACAAAAATGTTACATAGTACAGCTAGCTCCAGCTAGTCAATTAGCTTGTTAATTTCAAGTCCTCCATAAAGAGCTGGCTGAATAGCAACTGGACCCAAATTGAACCATTAAATAGTTGAGTTGTAGCAGGTTCCATGCATATACCCATGTTGGTTCTGTTATTCTTGTGTTGTACATTGGAAATTAATGCATTTATTATTGATTTTATTGTTTTAATAATTATCTTTGCTACCTTAACAATGCATTTGGTCGATAAAGATCATACGGCAATTCAATTCGGGTCAGGTCTCGAGCACATTAATAACTGTACCTTTAACTCTCAGCTTTTGTCGCTGCCACACTGCTTTGTCCTCAGGTCCCCTCACCTCCAATGAGATGTCTGCTGTATTGAGATCCATGAACACCTCAAATGATTGATGGTAATTTGGTCCATACTTCAGATGATATGGCGACGATTCCTGAAGACACATATAACTGTTTTACTATTACATTGTATTGCCGTAGTAGTGCTATCAGTGGTTAGCCTGACACTCAGCCTGATTTTTCATTTCGTTTCACTCCATTATTCAGTCTGAAAGCCCTCTCAATGCAGCCGATTTCTGAGATGGGGGCGTGGCCAAAGTTTTTTTTTTTCAAAGACTCTTTGGCGATTGGGTTCATACTGGATTATCCCGATCCCAATTCGTCATACAGATTTTCAACCGAGAAACACCCGCCTTCGACAGCGTCACCAGACCCTGAATGCGAGGCAAACGATTCAGGGGGTGGAGCCAGGCTAATCAGTGGTAGTAGTTGTACAGTAAGTATGGAAAATGATATAGGCAAGCAGTGTTTATTGTTTTAAATAACATTGAATATGAAAGATGATACACCAAAATAGTTTAATTACAGATAACCTTGTGCCCATGCCCTAAGCACCCTGCAGTGCAGTAGTTATCTTTATAATTTCCCAAATGATTTAACCATGTACATGTTCACATGTTTGTTGTTGAAAAAGACATCAAGCCATAGGCTGTTTTTAGCACCATAGTAGCTGTTGGTCGGTGTCGGCTCGCGGGCACATTTAGCAACTTTTTTCCCCACACCTTCCAACCGACTGATCTCCCAACATTCTACTGCCAGTCTATAGTTTGAGCCACAGTCGGAGACACCCACACTCAACTATACCACCAGCATCCCTCCCTGATACCTCTTCTTAACAAAAATAGTATATTAAAGATCCAGTGCAATGACATTTTCTGTCATTTTATTTTGAAGTTTCAGTCTGAAACGGCCTCGCAACCAATCAGAAGGTTCCATCCCTTCAGGCTATGGCACGGTAGAACCTCACTCACATGGTGCACAGTGCTATTGTTTGTAAAAAAAAAAAAAGGCTGCTGTAATGTCTGAAGGAAGCCAAACCAAAATAAGTTTTACTCTTATGTACCAGTACACAAGATGTAACAATAAAGTACAACCTTGAACCTTGAACCTTGTAAGGGAGAGAGAGATGGCCACTGTGCAGAATGTTTGTTACCAAGTTGCTTATTTCTAATCTAAAATGGTACATATTTTAGTGTGCTGATTAAGTTTAATGAGTAATACACCGTCTGGACGTCATCTTGAATGAGATTTAAAACGGAGTAGTTCTGTAATTAAAATCAGCTGTGTTTGGAGCAGGGTTTCCGCTAGGCATTTTTTGGGCCGGCCACCATGGCCGGCAGGATTATATTTTACCGGCCAAAGAATACATTTCCGGCCATATTATAATTAACGTCACATATATTACTCTATACATGCACCCAACTGATCATTACACCTCGTTACGTTAGAGCTGCGCTTCTTTCCACTTTATCACAGATGCAATCTGTTCCTGTTTTTATAGATAACTAAATTATATGATCTACTAGTCTATATCATGCAGATGTCGCTTGCCAAAAATGAAATGAATAAAGTGGGCATGAGTGAACTGCTGCGTGATGAATACCAAAACACCCGCTCGCCCCAAAACACAGTCGCCCCGGGGAAAATCCGGCGGCATTCGCCTGGTATTCCTAAACATATCAGTAAACTATGCCTAAACCTAACCTTATTCCTAATCTTAACCTCAGTAAAACTATACATAATCCTAAACCTATCTCTACCCTTATCCTCAGTAAAAAAAATACAAGAATACAAGAACCGCTGGTCCGCCTGAAAAATGGGGGCGAGGGTGTTTTGGGGCGAGTCCTAATTACCCTGCGGGCTGTGGTTTCCCTGCGCAACACCGTCGCACAGTATAAACAAATTAATATATATGTTGGGCTTTACATTGATTCTCATTCAACCTTGATATGCAAAAGTAGGTTTTGTTTTGTTTTGTTAACGTTAATTATATATGTCATGATATATGTGGCCTTGCGCAAGGTTGATTACTTGCCTCTATAGTTGCTTTCACCAACTTTCACCACTTTATCCATTGCAGACAGACAGTCACTGTGCTTGCATAATATCCACGACCCACACGTGTTCGGGACGGTTCCCTTTATCGACAATTGGGTCCGGTTTGGTTCAGATTCTATCACCTCGGAAAATCCCGGTTCTGTTTATCAACACCCGAGCGAACCACCCTACTCAGCGCTGATTAGGAGGAGACACAGCTGTGTCTCTCAGCTGTGTTGTGGCGTATCAAAAATAGCAGACATACAAGCTCACAACGCGGCGCGTTGCGACGTGCTGTGAGCTTGTAGCTCTGATATTTTCAACGCGCGACACCATCGTACAACGAATAGGCTATTCTATAACTGCAGCGCACAGCAGCAGAAGAGCAGGCTGTCGGAATTAAACCACACAGTCAGATCATGATAAAAACTTGAAATGATTATAATGGTTGTAGCCAACTACTTTATGCAAATAATAATATTAATAATAGGCTGGCCGGTGGTGTTTATAATTACCGGCCAATTAAACATTTTACCGGTCAATGGCCGGTAAATACCGGCTAACGGAATCCCTGTATTGGAGGAACGTGCAGCTATGGGAATCACACAGGTGAACAAAATCAAGATGTTATCACGCAGTACGTTTTCGTTCACAGGAAGTCATGAAGATTGGCTTTTTAGGGACTTTTGACATAAAAATACACAAAAATGGGGTTAAAGAGAATTACATCTATTGTTAGGTATGCCCATATGATGACCACGGATATGCTCTAAAATTGTGAAAAATATATATTTTCATTTCACTAGATCTTTAAACTATGTCCATATTTCGCCGCAGGCTGAAAACTCACCTCTTCAGGAAACACTACCCTTCCTCTCTGCCTGACCTACTTGTTGTTAACTAGTTGTACGAACGCTTGTTTTCTATTGCTGTATTGTTTATTGGATTATTGGATTGTTTATTGGATCTTGTTTAGTCGATACACTTATTTGTTTTAGCTCATGCTCATTTGATTTAGCTATTTTGTCTCCTCTGTTTAAGGAAATAGGTAGCTGATATATTGCACTTTTACCTTAGCGCTAGGTATACTCTTGGTTGCTTGTTTTTGCAGAAAATGCACTAAAGACTTCTGGTGATTAGTAGTTTTCGTTCCCTACCTATGTTGAATACACTTATTGTAAGTCGCTTTGGATAAAAGCGTCTGCTAAATGACTGTAATGTATGTCTAAGTAAATTATGTCCTAATATAATTATATCCTATTTGCTATATTCACAGTGAGGTTGTATTATCTTTATTAATAGCTTGCAATTAATAGCAAGTTGTGGTCCAGCTGTCCAGGTGACACAAATCAAGCAGTCATAGCCGGGCAGTAGAGATATCAAACGGGGAAGGAGAAACAGAGACCTTGGTGTTAGTCTCTGGAAGTTGGTCTATAAAATATCGATACATTTTAGGTGACAAATGTGCCTTCCAATTGCTCAGTCTTGACTACTTCCATAAATACACCTACAGCACTAGTTTAAAACTTAGCTTTTAATATTCGGTAAGTTTCATAGCTATATTTTCTTCATAAAAGGTGGTTAGTGTGAACATAGCCTTAGCGTGTCATAGGCCTACCTGTGGATGTACTTCATGTGGAGTACTGTGCAGACTGTACACTTGCTTTGGGGTGAGCACACAGTCTGAGGTAGTGTCGATGTATGTATCCTCTTTATGTTGTACTTTCACCTACCATGACACAAACACAACTTGACCAATACATTTTTCAGTCTACAGGCTTACATCAATACCAGGGTATTTTTTATATTGCTATTTTGTCCTTATAGCTTACTACAAACGTTGGTCTTAAATTGGTTGTCACATGTGACCACACCTACAGACTAGCCTCTGGTTGTCTATTCAAAATCAGAAACAATTTATTGTTGAATTACAAAAAATCTACAGAGATACAAAGTCTCTGTGATAATACGTAACAGATACATATTTTACCTCTTCAATAGTCACATTGCCCGGCAGCAGAAATACTTTCATCTCAAGTCTGTCACTTGGTGGTCGTAGGAACAGCAGAACTTGACCAAAGGATGGTTCGGGGGTAGGGTCAGGTTTAAAAAAGTTGAAAATCCTCAACAGCCCAAAGAGAGACAGGTGGGTCACATTTACAACCACGTGAGTCTTGGTCACTTCCACCGGTTTTAAGAAATTCACCCCCTCATCTGTGATGTGGGCCACAGAAAGGTCATCACCTGTGAAAGTTTTTTACATTTTGCAGATATTTAACATGAAACCTATGTTTCTAATTGTGAGGTGGAAGTGAAAACCAGACACAACACTCCTCGATGTGAGCCGAGTGCTGGCCTATTGAGTTTTACTTAGAAATCAAGCATAGAAAGGAAATAAAAATGTTTAATATTTTTTCCCCTCATAGAACACACTTTAAGTTGAACATTTTAAGTATTTGTTGATCTTAAAGTAATACTAGGTAACGTTTTCAACAAAACTAAAGTTAAATTGTATATCTTTTGTGAGTGGCAAAAGTTTCACAACACCCACTCCATGAATTTCACCCCCGGAAGCCTTTTATTTATATATTTTGTATTGAACGCTGTCGGGGGGGACTTTCCCGGGAAAATGACGTCATCTGGCCAGAAAACGGAACTACCACAACGGTTTCCTGTTTGGCCAGGAACTACCGCGCTAATAACAAAAAGGAACCTCACGCTGATTTTAAGAGAATGTAGGATTGGAAGATCGAAAAAGAACAGAAAAAGAAAGCACAGCTCATGGTAACTAATGCTCCACTGGCTAAGAGAAACGATCCGCAGATAGTATAAAACAATTAAAAGATCGCTTTTTGAAACGCTTCCGGCTTCCAGTGAAAATAAATGGAATTCTGGGTAATCGAGGACTACGGAAATTGTATGCAGTGACGGTAGTGACCAGCAGAGGTTGCTAAAAATCGTTATTTGTGAATCTGCATTGTACAACTTTAAAGGAGTAGTTCACCCCAAAAAAGACTTAGTTTCTATCACATTACACACCCCATGAAGCCTTGAATTCATAGAGATTGTTTGGTTTTTGTCGCATTCCTAAGCCAATCATTTGATGACCGGCTGAAATATGCTAATGTATCTGGTAGGAGACTCAAGAGTCTCCTTTGAGTCTCCTACTGGAGAGACCGCCGGTCATCAAATTATTGGCTTAGGAATGCGACAAAAAAAAAATATATATCCATGAATTCAATGCTTCCTGGCCAAGGGGTGGGTAATTGATAGAAAATAAGATTTTTTTGGGGGGGTGAACTACTCCTTTAATGGGTTAAACACGTATGATATATGATATTTATTTATTTACGATTTGCATACTTGGCAAGTAGAAGGCATTGGTAAGTGTTCTGTCTGGTTTTCACATGTCTTCCCCCTCACTAAGAATCAGGTGAATATTAGATATCGGCAATGTTCCCCTTTAAACAGTATAGATTCCTTTTTACACTAAACAAAACCTCAAAAGAAGCTAGGATTCTCTCTTTAACAACATGCCTAAACCATCAAATACAACATCCCATATTGGATTTCAACATATTATTGTCTGTTACTGTGTCGCTTTGAACAAGAATCTTGAAAACAATTGGATAATGAGAAGAACAGTGCCTCACCGGGTGTAATTTCACAGTGTGGCAGGTGTAGCTGGCAGATGGACTCCTGAGGACACTCAATGCTAAACAGCGGCCCTGCAGGAGTCTTTCCAGTCAGCCATCTTTCAGCCCACTGAACAGTTCTGAAGAGGACTTCTCCTTCCCCTGTTGTTTGAAACTTCAACCTTGTCAGACTGCAATGGAACAGCCCTGCCCAGGGGAACTTGAAGCTGTGACACAAAACAACATTTTTTATTGATACAATCTATTGACTTCATTAGGTCTCCTTTTGCCACATGTTGCATCAAGTTAACACATCGAGTGCCATAAACGGTCCGGACCGTTTTTGAGGATCCAAACGAGAAGTGCCGAAAACGGTCCGGACCGTTTTTGACCCAATTCTATTTTTATACGAGTGGCCCACGTGGGGCGCTAAAACGAAACTTTGACATCACCCAAGGAGTTTCTGAGAAGAAGAGGCTGGATGTGGCTCCATGTCAAAAATCCTTCCGGTCGGCGTTTTCAATGTTATCTCCTTGACTAAAAGCTTAATATCTCCATTTCTTTTTAACGTGGTGGAAACGAGCCGTTTTCGATCGGCGATCACGCTGCAATGGAGGATCGCGTTGGAAATATTATTGTTCCAGGCGTTAGTCGGGACCCTCCGCCGTCTCGCACGCACGCTTTGTTTACATGCACTTCCGCGTCGGGGCTTCTACAGCACGAAACGTATAACGCAAGTGGATGGAAGAAATGCAGGCACTCAACGTATAATATTTTAATAAACCTCTGGCACCCAATGTGTTAAGCTACAATCACAGTGGTTGGTTCAATAGAAACGTTAATGGAAAAGGAAGACTCTGGTGAGTGATCACAGCTCGGCTAAAAGACAGAGGTTCTATATTGGTACCAGACAGTGGATTCTTAAGAAGTGTTACCTGTATTCTATAGTTGTCTGTTCTGTGTGCATACTCGGGGTAAAACAAGTCTGAAAGATAGAAAGCAGTCAGGAAACAAACAATCAGTATCTTTCCTGATACTTAGCCTGTGCACTGCAGTGTGTAAGTTACACTTACCGGGATGTGCTTTGTTAAGGTCACATGCCCTGACTCCACTGGTGTTCGGGAGATGCTGTCAAAGGGACACATGTCTGGAGGGTAAAAACCAGAGAAAGAGTGTTTTGAATTTCGAGGAGGAGGGACGAACAGGGTTAAATGAGGTGATAAGGGAGGGCGAGGAGCTGCTAAATTGCATGCCAACACAGGAACTGAACTGAATCTGCTGGAGGCTGACGGAAATAGATTTGGAGCAAGTCTGAGGTCTCTTGTGCACATAATGATGAGTCAGCTGGTTGATAATAAGCCTGTTTCACTCCCTATAAAATGTAATTACACCAACATTCAATCAGCTCTTCACAACTGAGTCTATTCCAGCTCTGTTGTATTGGAAGCAGTGTTGGGCAGTAACAAATTAAAAATAACATATTACTGTAATATTATTACTTTTCCCAGTAACGAGTAAAGTAAGGTATTATTCTGCCAAAACAGTAATATAATACCATATGACTCGGTCAAAAAAGGCCTCGTTACTCGTTACTGATGACGAGCGTATTATTTTTTTTGCTCATTCATTCATTTAATATGTACTCTCTCTCCGTCTCTCGTAGAGGCAAGTTGTCGCATCGTGCGAAAATAGAGCAGATCTACAAGCTATCAACCGAGCTGATCAACAGAGATGCTTCTTAGCTTGCAGATCAGTTCTTTTTAGCACGCAGCCCGCGCACAGTTATGACGTAGCGCATGACCCGTATGCGACCGCCGACTTTTTTTTACTTCAAAAAGCTCTCAAACTTCTATTTTGAGGCACGGAATTTACTTATAAGATATCGTTTGGATAGAATTTAGTTGTTTAACTTCATATATGTGGTCAATTAATCATGACAGAGCCTATTTGAAAATAAAAATTCAGAGAACCGGCAGTGACACGGATTGTATCCAAATAAAGCAACCTATTTTCGGCATGACCCTTTCAGAAGTCCCCCTGCGTCACTTGTCCGGTGGTCGGGGAAACAAACTGCTGATGAGGAGAGGCAACAGTGTTCCTCTCCTCTCCTCTTCTCTCCTCTATATCATTGGTTCTCAAAGTGGGGTCCGGGGACCCCCAGGGGTCCTTGAGGGAGTTCCAGGGGGTCCCCAGCTAAATGATAGATTAGGCACCAAATGGACCCTTATGGGTCTGTAACTCGTTTGAGAACCACTGCTCTATATCTCCTCTCCTCTCTCCTCCCCCCTTGCACTTTGGCTAATTAATATTGACTGGTGTAAGATATGTTGAAAAGGTTAAGAAATGTTCAAAAAGTTTACTTTATTGTTTCAGTTTTTGAGAGGCTGCAGCCAGTGTGTGCAGTTCAGATTGATGTTGTTCCTGTAAGGATAATTATTGTTCCAATTCCAAATATGGAATTTGTAGCAGCAAAATACTTAAAAAGATAAAGACTGTTGACTGTTTTCTATTGTTCCATTAAATTGGATTCAGTTCTAAAAGGCTAAAAACTGTACACGTCTTTTCTTGCAGGGAAAGTAATATAAAGTAATATGTAATATATTACTCTTGATTCCAAGTAATAAGTAATATAATATTATTACTTTTCAAAGGAGTAATAAGTAATAAGTAACATATTACTCTCCTAAGTAATATAGCCCAACACTGATTGGAAGTAGTGTAAATGATCAATAGAGAATGGTCTTTGTGTTCTCACCTTCTGCTTGTGGGCGTCTGTCTCCTGGTTTGTCCTGTTGTGGTTGCACTGGGGAGCTGGCAGGGCTGACAATCTCAATGGCTCCTCCACTGAGGGTTTTATACTGACTTGATGACACTGCAGGGCAGATAGAAATTCAAGTTACTAACTCTGGCATCCTCTCACGCAGGTGTCTTTGTCTGAGGCTATTTGCTTTGATGATGGGGTAGGGGAAGGAAGGGGTCCTCACTTGTAGATATTGAAACCATTGAAAGCCCTAGGAGGGAAGGGGGGCTGAGGATGTATTATTATTATTCATTAAAATGATCAAATCACCTTTAATCAGTTCAGAAAACAGGCGATCTTTCACAACGTCTGGCTGTTTTCTGAGATCGTGTTTCTCCTGTTGGGGTTCTGCTTGTGTGTAGACTTGTGTGTTCCGGGCAGACTGCTCCAGCTCGCTGCTATGTTGGAACATCTCACCCTCCTCTTCACCAGCCAGCTTCCTCCTCTTACATGCACTCCCCTGATGCTCTTCATACTCGCTACTTGGTTCCTTTTATGAATTATGAACACAAGGTTACTTAGTTATGCATTTAATCAAAATTTTACATACATGGATTTGATCAAAAGGATAGACTAGCTCTACCAAAAAACACCAACATCACCAGCATTTGATGGTGCGGCACGGCAGAGCATTCGTCAGCATAACCTGTAAATGTTTATGTTGAGGAAGGCTCTGCCAAAATGCAAAATAAAAATTACGTAAAATACATTTTGCTGGAGATCTTTGCTTATATGAACATATTCTGAGAGGTGCACACGGTAAGAGACTATTCATTGAGATTTGAGTCGTGCTTGCATTTTCTTATAGCTCTACTTCCAAACCATTGTTTAGTATTATTGTATTGCCATATAGTACACTGGTTGTCAACCTTTTCTGGATCAGGTTCCCACTTGAAAATCTTGAAACTGTTCCCGTCCCACCCATCTGTCCACTTAGTCGTCAGATGGGTGGACCATGTGAATTTTAATGTTTATTTTAATGAACAATCAATCGATTGTGTTCTGACTTGGATTAATAAGTTCCTATTTATCGGTATCAAAATGAACACACATTTCTCAAGATTTTAAAGAATTAGCAACTTCTGCCCCAAAAATTATAACTGTTATATTTTCAATAACATCTTTGTGTTTTGGCTTATTATTTGGGGGCCCATTTTTAATATCCTCACGGCCCACCAGTAGGCCCCCGGCCCACAGGTTGAGAATTGCTGGTATAGTATATAATAGTATAAAAATAGTATAAAAATAAACTGTTTCACAGCAGATATTAATGTGCTAATACTGTAACTAGACGTCTATGTGCAAACTCTCACCTCTTTGTTCACCCCCATTCTACCAGAGCTGCACTCCTGCTTTGAGAGTCTTGTGTCTTCATTGACCAGGGTCAGGGTGTGTTTCTGCAGTGCTGGTACGGTGTTGTGTTCTCTGAGGTGATTATTACAGTAGGAGGCGCTACACGTCAGACAGGTCTTGACGGCTCTGCGGGGCTTGAGGCTGGAGCAAACATCACAAGCTGCTTCAAGCTGCTTCAGCTTCTTCTTCTTCTTCTTCCAAGCTACATCCCCAGATCCAGTCTGTGCCAGAGTGGAGCAGTCTGTCTGCTGGAGAACTTTCAGCACCGAGGACAAGGCTTCATTAACAGAGAGCTCAAGACGGACAGGGTAACTCTTCTTACACAGGGGAGTGAGGGGACACACGTAGTCTCCTGTGGGGCTTGGCTCTGTCCAGGATGTATTAATGCAACACTTGCAGTAACTGTGTCCACAGGGAATGGAGACAGGGTCCGTCATTATGGAAGAACACTTACAGCACCGGATGTGCTGCAGTATATGAGATGAGGAGATGAACTTACTGGAGCTGAGGGGGGGTGTTATATTAGACAGGGTGAGAGTGAATAATAGATGGAGAGAGAGAGAGACAATGTTGAGTAGAAACCTTTTATCTCCATATTTCAATGTATTTTTGTAAATGAATGCCCTACTTCGTCAAAGAAAAGTGACGAAACTTAGCGAAAATAGCATATCTATACAAGCTCACAACGACGTGACACGTTGTGAGCTTGTAGATCGGCTTTAAATTTTAAGTGAAAGTAAACTCAATAATAACTAGATACATTGTATCCATTAGATATCAAGTAATTTTTTTCCCAATTTTCTGAAAAGTAAATGATCTGGACATTTCTACCCTGTACGGCAACAATATTCTAAAGCTAAACTATTACGTGACAAAGACCAAGCTTCCTCACCTCAGATCAGGAGACCAAGTCTGTGTCTTGAAATTGATGGGTGGATTCATTGACTTGTCACTCTTCATAGACAGACAGCTGGGAGAGGGACTGTCTGTGCTCTCCTTAATGCTGAAAACCATACAGTAAAGCTGCATGTTAATATGTCTGATCTTAACAGCTCAAGTCAAAGTCAGTTCTACTTTGGCTTGCTTTAAAGTAATTTAAAAGACAGTCTCATGGATGGATTAAGTCATAATATAAAATATATGAAATATATACAAATATTTTATATCTTATTTGATACAGAAACAGGCATTAATCCTCGAAAAATTTATTAATGTAAACAATTCACCCTGTATTTGCACTCCTTCTGCTGGAGCTCTGCAGTTTATCATATATTATCTTCACTTCTTCATACTGCTCAGTGACATCTGAAACGTCATTGTTTAAAATGTATTTTACTAGTGACTGCAATATCCAAATGAACTTGTTTTGTAATATCAATTTCAATATACACGACTGGTTGATTGTGAAATCTTAGCGTTACCTGGGACTGAGTTGTCATTTGTCTTGAGTGACTGGTCAATGGATGTCAGCATATCTTTTTGTAATGTTTCCAACAATTTATCCTAGAATGAAGATGAACTACTCAGTGCCAGAATAAGATGTGTGATGAATTTGAATTTAGCTCAGTGGACTTTTATAAACATTTACAATACACACACATTCTCATATATATATATATATATATATATATATATATATATATATATATATATATATATATAATATATATATAATATATATAATATATATATATATATATATATATATATATATATATATATATATATATATATATATATATATATATATATATATCAATTCATTTAAGCCTAGAATCAAGCCATCCAGGGTCCTGGTGAATCATGACCATACAACATTTTTTTCTGTGATTTTATTTTATTTTATATTTAATTATATGATATATTTAATAAATACCCTTTGTTTTGCCGTTTAAAAAAAGTTTTTTCACAGAAACATTTTATGGTCATGATTCACCAGGACCCTGGATGGCTTGATTCTAGGCTTAAAATAATTGATATAAATATTTTTGGAAATGTCAATGCATTGACTATTTTGAAGTGGAACCAGAAAATGTCCACCACTGCTATGCCCTATTAAGAGAGCACACCGAGCTATGGCAGTCCTACAACAATGCTTGTGTTGAATGAAAAACAGATTTATATGAGCCGCTTGGTGTTCCATAAGTTGCGATGTGATTGACACACTGTGGACTTGTAGATCTCTTCTTTACGGCAAGCTACAAAGTCAGTATCAACAGGTGTTGTTTAGCCACTCTGGTATTTCTGACACACGGCTGCTACTTGTATTGGACGGTCGGACATACGCTATAGATGGGTTTCCTGTTTGTAAACATGAGAGGATGATGCGCGCGCAGTGGCGGGATGAGCCTGTAGAGGGCGCTATTACCCTAAAAATATCCTATACCCTATTACCCATAAAATAAATGGTCTTCACCAGGTTTAATGAAAGTAGATTAAATGATGCAGTTTGTAATATCTTCTTTACTCAATAAAAATGATTTGTCGGAAGTTGGATCTGTTTGTATATAATAGCAGCATTATGCCTATTATGCCTATAATAGCAGCATTATGCCTATCTAAATCCCGAAAATAACAATAGAGTGAATGGCGCTTCCGGTTCGTTCTCCCCCGCGCATGCGCAGATTGGGGACTCTGCTCTGTGATGACGTCGCGCGGAAACCCATCTATAGTCAACATGCCAGTGGGACAAATTGATACAGTTTTACCATGTCCCGCTGTGTGTGTGTGTGTGTGTGTGTGTGTGTGTGTGTGTGTGTGTGCGAGAGAGAGAGAGAGAGAGAGAGAGAGAGTATTTTGATTGCTATTTTTGATCAACAACAAGACCCGTTTCTGTTCATTAATATTTGAGCATATAGCATAAGAAATGTCTGAGTAGTGCAGGAGCAAGAAACAGCACAAACAATCTCCCCGGCTTTAAAGGGTCTAAGGGCTGTGGGAAGAGTTTAGCAGGACAGAGGGAGAGAGAGGGGGACAGCAAACATCTGGTTGTCGTAAAAAGGTTGTTAAAGGACGAGAGGATATCTGAACATTCCGAAGTATGGTGACACTAAGGGCGGATTCAGACTGGGTCCGATTGATTCGAACCGTTCCCGAGTACGATTGGCCTCTCTCAGCTGGCCAGCATTCACATTGGCCAAAATTCTTCCGTACTCGAGTACACGTCATGCAACAGTAATGGTAAATATGTGCCTCATGGGGGCGCTGTTGACTATGGGGCTTTGGGAGATAGAGAATGTCATTCACAGAAGAAGAGTCAATTGTCAGAGTTTAAAGTGAATAATAAAGTTTTACTGTGTTCCTGACATTGTCTTGAGTTATAATAATAACAGAACAACAATACACAACCAAAGCGGTGTGTGCATTGGTCTTTGAAACCTCAAAATATAACGTCGTCTCTCGCGTCTCTGTTATTATCAATATGATAGTCACGTCACTGATGCATCCTTGGTATTTTAGCAGTGAGGTCACAGACTAATCCTTGGTATATTTATCCTTATATATACGTTTGCCACACATGTGTTTTTTGTTTATTATTTTTCACGGCTCGCGCTACTCAAACACTAGCGGGATTATTATTTCTTGTCAACATTCAAGTAGAACTATGAGAAGGTATAACCCAGCTAAAGGAGGGGGGAGGACAGACAGGGGGTTTGATAGTAGGAGGGGATCAGGCAGAGAAGAGAGAAATATATATGCGTGCGAGGAAGAGAGGAGTCAGAAAGTTTGTGACAAGGTTTGTTTGCTGTATCGCTGAAGCTTGCTATCTTGCTGTAATAAAACCTTTCTATTATACTTCAAGTTTGAGAGTGCCTTCATTCTACCAATCTAACATTTACTGGATTACAAGTGGGACGTCATAGAAAACCGAACAGTAGCTAATGGAATTTGGTCTGTGTCCGAGATATATAGAGTGTTCGACAAACCTTCAGACTCTCCACTAGATACAGCATGTGTTCCTTAGCCTTTACAAACATGGTGGATTTTGATGTGTTAAGATGCGCATGCATCGCTTGCCTCATGTTTTCCAGCGTGCCTTTTCCACTGAGCTTTGCTGCTTCTATAGCAAACAGAAATAGAACAGAATTGAATTTTCTTACATGCTCAACCCAAAAGTGCTCTTGTGCAAAGACATTTTGGTCACAAGACCATCGTCAGTGCCATAGGAATATTACAGTATGCTTCAATGAAAAGGTCATACACATGTAGGAGGCATGTATAAGAGACACATTTGTAATGTGCCATTGTTACTCACTGTCATAACATGGCTGCATGGATTGCTGGATTGAGTTTGTTAGACTGGAGTAGATATTTTTCTTTTTTTCACGGATGATATTGGCAAGTTTTTTCTTTAATTTCTCCTCCTGTTAAAAGGAACTTAAAAATTAAAACTGAACACGCAGAGAAGAAAATAAACTATAAGAATGAAATAATCTGCCTATAGAACAATTATTGTCATGGTAAAAAAAAACATGGTATAAAAATAATTGTAATTATACCTCTGTCTTCAGAAATGTCATTTGCAATGCAACACCTTCGTGCTGGTCACTGAAGCTGTCTGTGTCAAGTGTGAATGTATCGATGGCCTCTTTGATGGGTCCAGGTCTTCCTTCATTCCTGAAATATATGATCTGCATTGAGTTAAAGAAGCCCTTTTACACATGTCCTCCCTCTCCCCAATAATGCTGGAAGAAATTATTTTATGCCTACTGATAGTAGGTACTCACGGGAAGGTCTTGCTGAACTCTTGATCAATGGTTTCTCTCAAGTGTTTAGATAATCTCTCATTGAGATTCACTTCGGTCTTTCTTTTGTTCTTTAGTTTTTTGTAAATGCCATTTTTCTGAACTAAAGACTTCAACATTGAATGATGTACAGTTTTTCCTTTCTGAAATAATTGAGAAGATTGCATTTACAAGACAGTCATATTTTGGTACAGATATTATTCACATAATATGGCTCTTTTCGTTTTCGACTACAACAACCAAGTGAACCATGACATGCTGTATGACGTATTTCACAGGTTCTGGATTTTCCTCCTGACATTACGGCTGGGTTTCACATAAGATTCTTAGAACCTAATTTGGGCCATGCTCTTTTTTATTAGTTCTATTTTAAAGGTAGGGTAAGTGAAATTATTTTGTTAAAATAAGTGTTAATTGGCTCTACATTCTAATATTACTCATAGAGTGTTTGTTCAGTAACCGGGGTGTCCCTGTCACTCCAGCTCTTTAGTAAACAGGAAAAAAATTATTCAGGGCAGGATACCAATTTTATCCAATCAGGAGAGAGAACTCACACAGGATAACAGGATAAACAAGTGAAATGACTCAAAGAAATTAATGAGCAGACAAAATTGGAACTGGAACACTGTAAAATTTAAGCTGATAAATGGGTAGTCTCTCCTGATTGGCTGAAATTGGCAACCCACCTGGAAATACATTGTCTGTGAATTAAAGAGCTGGAGAGACAGGGAGACTCCTGTTACTGAACAAACACTCAAAGTTTCAGGTTATGGAAAGATCTGGGTTGAAAAAAGACAAAATACTGTACTCACCGTGACACCCTTCAAGATGCTCTCACATGATTCTAGTGACAGTCGAACCCCTTCATCAAGGCATCTTTCAAAAGCCTCTTTACACTTCACAATTGTTTGATCAACATCATCAATCCAATCCTGAAGTCTTCTTTCCAGGTCTCTGCACACGTCTGCTTTGAGGGAACCCTAAAATAAAAATGGCACATTCAGAACAACAACCAAAATGTGTAGTACATTATCTCCTTCTGTGTGTGTGTGTGTGTGTGTGTGTGTGTGTGTGTGTGTGTGTGTGTGTGTGTGTGTGTGTGTGTGCGCGCTAGGGTTTAACCTTACCGTCCCGGGAACTGACTTTGGTTCCCGGGATCCCGGTGTTTTTTTTTTTCTTGTTAGAAATGAATACTAATTAGTAGAAAGGCCTATCTACAGCGCAGAGGAATTACTATTATAATTAGCCAAGTTACTTGCCGCGTTGCCGACCAGGGCAGGGTCCCATCGTCCCGAACCAATATGGGACACACTGAATGTAACAGTAATGAACAAAATAAAACACAAGTGGCCGTGATGCCCCATTACATGCCTGCCCTGCGCACGCTGATTTCACCGTTTCCTCTGCTGTCAATATGGTAGACACCAGTTGACTAGTTGAGATTCAACATCAAGTGAAACGCTGCATGAACAGTGGGTAGGTTTGATTAGGACCATTTCCCGGCCCTCACAAGAAATGGTTTCATGCTCAAAAAATATTTGGGGAGTTAGGGTTAGGATTGGGATTGGACATGGGGATAGAATTATTTACATGTTCGTACCGTTTCTGGTGTATTTGCTGCTTTCATCAGAGAAAGTATTCCATAGGCTCCAGAGACATAATAGTTGGTCTTTGATTGATGGTTATTGAGATCTTTCACAAATTGCTGAAGTTGGGGTATTTCTGGAAAATGATTTGTAACATTTTTTGTATTTTGCAGTCAAATCTACTGTATATAATGTATGTTTAGCTTAAATTGAGTAATTGAATTATTTTCACTCCATACTACACATATTTGTAAAGTGTAAAGTCCTGTCCTACCAGTGTCATCTTTTTGCAGATACTGTAACTCGTTTAAGTCTTTAGAGGTGACTGTGAACACTCGGAAAAAGCCACTGTCATCACTGAAATGTTTCTGAAAAGGAATTAAATAATATTAAAAAAATGAATTTCACATTGTGAGAAATTACACAGTGTGTGTGTGTGTGTGTGTGTGTGTGTGTGTGTGTGTGTGTGTGTGTGTGTGTGTGTGTGTGTGTGTGTGTGTGTGTGTGGCATCTGGTCCCCAAAATACCAAACACATGCAGGGAAAAACATGACAATTCCTTTCCAGAAATTGTCATTTCACCCATTCACTCCGTTTCTCGACAAAACGCCTGCCGAAAAAGGCTTTAAAACATACCTTGATGACCCCCTTTTCTTTGTCGAATTTCTTTCGCACTTGTTCCTTGACTCTTTTGTTTTTTTGCAAAACATATTGACGTATTGTCTCCTCATGTGACCTGGAAGAACATTTACAATCGTACTGTATTATGTTAAAATTCATTTTCATCTAGAACCTTTAGCACTGAAAACACATTAAATACATCTTCACCCTGAAAAACATTCCAGAATCATCAACTTCCCTCTCCAGCGATGGGATCAAAACTTCTATCATGAGGTAAATCTGCTGCAGCATCATAAGAAACTTTAACAATGAATCAGCTATCTATTCTGTGCTATCAACTAAATATATTTGGCATGTCCTGTCATAACATCTTAAAGTGTATCTTACTTCTTGTATTTGTCATCAATAACATCAGATTTGGTGCAGATGAAACTGATGCTTCGACACTCTCCACCATTTCCAATGAGACTGATGGTCTGGGTTAAGATCTCCCATGGTTCCTTCACTGAATCTACTCGACTTGTGTCACTACTCACAATCCACACAGCAGAACAATCTCCTACAAACTAGAAGAAAAGTATTGAATTATTTTACAAAGATATACAGTAGATATATCTTCATTGAATACATTATCATCATAATATGATGTTATGGCTTAAATACTGTAGAAAAGCACAAGTACATTTTAACTTATAAGGTCTCAAAAGTTGTTGTTTTTTAGCTACTGTAAATAACTTACCTTTTTCCACATTTCATCTCTGCTCTTGTTACAGTCTCCAGTTCCAGGAAGATCTATAAGTGCAACATGCTGAAGAAGTTTGCTGGTATTTGGTATTTTAATGGTAACACACTTCACTAGTGGCCAATACCGTGTTTCTGTGTTCGATCCAGTCTCTTCCTCACTGTCTCGTCTTGTATACTTTGCAATTTTGTCAGAGAGCTCTGAGGACTGGAACATACATTCAGGTGAATTAAAGGTTTCATGACATTCAGTTTTACAACACATTAAAAGTCTTGGTCATGGTCCTTCAAACGTGTATAAAAAGTTTTAACTGAAAATTCCACTCCAGTGAGCCATTGCAGGTGTTTTTCTCTCACATTTCTAAAGCCTTTTCAACTGCAATGTCAAAAGTAATCTTTGCCTGCGGGTGTCGCTGTTGAGGGATTTTGCCTGTCAAACATCGCCTCTGCTCAACCTGGGTCTTTTTCTCTCACACACACATCATCATTCTTCAGCCTGAGTGACACATAGAGAAGCTCATCCTGAAAAATATAGCATCAAAAACGTCTTAACTTACTGTGTTACATTTCAGTATCTTCTTTTGGGACAGGCGAAATTCTGGAACCTCTCTAAAAGTCTTGTCCATGTAGTCTTTAACAACTGTAAAGTTCTTGATATCTTCTCCATACAGTGCTGAGATCTTTTCCTTAATATCATCATCGTCAGAAACAGAATCACCTTCCTCATTTCTTTCGGAATCAGGATTCTTCAAAAAATCCCACAACTCATCTTCCCATTCCTGAACAATTTAATACAATCTCATTAATAGTACATGATAACATCACTTTTGCATCATTTTGCACACAATATGTCATGTTCCACTTAGCTTTACGTATAGCAAGAATATGTTATTTTTTACCTTTACTGGGATGAACTCGATCTCTGCTATGTATTTGGAGTCGATCATATTTGCCAGCACTTGAATCATGACTGAGGTACAAGCACTGATATCTCCAGAAGGCAAGAGATCCTTCTCCCCAATAATGGCATTTATCAAGGAGCTTTTCCCATCTCCTGTTCTACCAAAGACACCCACCAGCTCCATTTTGCTCCTCTCTAAATCACAAATCTTTCCCCTGTTGTGATAAAACAACAACAGCAACTTTAAAACATGGTTACGTGTGTGTGGGTATAATAGCAATAGATCCTTATATAAAAAATTGCCTTGTGGGTGGACAGCGGACAGTGGACAGTTGTCATCACAATTAAACATAACATGCCCATATATGGAGAAGTGGGCATCACTAATGCATCGCAAACACAGTGGACGGTGGGCATCACAAATGTAACATGCCCATATATGGAGACTATTCTTCAGTTATATAAACCTGGTAGTGGTAACGGGTACACTGATGATGTCACACTCTGACTTTGATATCACAAGCTTAGCTCACAGAGGTTACCATGTATTAGTCCAGTACATTAACCCTGTTTATTTTACATTATCGATACGAAGCTGATAATAGCGCCAAATTTTGCATGAGGCTTCTTTAGGACCTACTGATGGATTCTAGCCTTGGGTACCAAACTTTATTTTTAATATTTTCCATACATTTAGGCTTATCAATATTCATAAAAAAAAACAGGCCGATTCACCTTTTGGCCTATAACTCTTGAACCGTAGGTCATAGCATCAAACATATTTTTCCCCTGGACTCCTTGGATCATGACGGAACTTTGCATATAGGTCCCGCCTCTTTTCCGATTTCAAGATTTTCCGCCATTTTGCGTTATCTTCAAAACACATATTTTGCTACTACTCCTAAATATTTTGTCCAAAACTCACACAAATCGGCACACCCTCTGTCTTTGGTCATGTGATCAAGATTTATCAGTCAGAATTTTCATATTCCCTTCGGATTGGCTACGATTGGCTTCTGAAATTTGTGGGAGGGTCTGTTTGGAAAAAAATGGCACAAATCATAAACACAGCGTCCTATTTGTCCTAAATTCATATCATTGAGGGGCCATTAATAAACGTAGAGCCAATGCGATTTCACTTCCACCCATAGGGGGCGCAACAAATTCTACAAATGTCACTGTTTTTGCGCCAAATTAAGTACAAATGTGAGCAGGCCTGGTGTTTCGGGCATCAACTCGCGAGATGAGAAACGGTAGAAACTAAGCAAAATAACTTTTTTTTTTTTTTGGCTGATTTTCGTTTTTTTTCATATTAACACAGTTCGAATGTCGAGCAAGCTTTCAATCCCAACAGATATCCGTTTTAACGTCATTAAATGGTTAAATTTGTATAGTAAAGTAGGCTCCTATTCTGCTAGTCTGTGTGCCTGTTTGTGAGTCCTGTGGGCGGAGAGTTTGGTAGAGAGTTGCTAACCCGAGAGGTTTCGATTGGTCATAGCTAGGCCTAATCCCCGCCCATCAGTTTCGCTCCTCTCTGTGGTGGTGTAAAGTTACTAAGTACATTTACTCAAGTACTGTACTTAAGTACAATTTTGAGGTATTTTACTTTACTGGAGTAATATCCACTGGGTGAATATTCAACCTGAGGCTGAAACTAACTTCACCACGGTGGACCCTGGTCCAGAGCGTTAGTGAGTTCCCTCTAACGCCCTGGAAGACTCAAGAGTAGTGAAAATAAACAAAACCATTTCGCTACTCACTGAAACAAAGGCTGTTTTGTGTTGTTGAAAGTCTATTGTCGGAGGTGGGAAGCCTCTCAGCACCCCAGCTACTCTGTAAAATACACTTTTTGGGCAGAAAATGTCCGCAAGACGGAAATTATTTTTATTTACTCCACAGTGCCCTCTACAGATTTGGTTAATGGTAAGTTCAAATTGTCCAGATCTGTAGAGGGCGCAGTGGAGTAAATAAAAATAATCTCACTAACGCTCTGGACCAGGGGCTAGGAAGCGGCCAGTATTGCGTTAGTCTTTTTCGGGACAGAATCTAGTTGTATAAACAATATAACATTGTAGCGAACACAGCAGCTAGGTGAGGTCAGCCCCAGCTAAACAACAGGCCGCTCGACGTTCGTATGGAAGTATTTCACTGAAGATGTGGCCAAAACAACAGTGGAGTAACGAGGCTAGGAGCTTTAGCATTGTTAGCTCGTCGCCAAGCGTCATGGCAGAACGTACACCTGGTGGTGTTTGCATTTCTACATTTACAACTCGTACATCTACATAAACGTTCAGATTTCAAATATAAAGTTCTTATCTCATGACCACGGGTGTTATAATTATGTACGGGCCCTCATAAGTACCCGTATCTTCCGTATTGTTAAATAAAAAGCATTTTGATCCGATTGATGGCCATCTCCGGTTTTTTTTTCAACTACGCGGCCGTATCGGTTGGGGGGGGTATTGCACTCCTGATACGTTATAACTCTATGAGAAAATGGCCGCCGATCGGATTAAAATGCTTTTTATTGAACAATATGGAAGATACGGGTACTTAGACCCACCCGAAGTGAATGGTAACATCCGTTGTCATGAGGTAAGGACTTTATATTTGAAATCTGAACGTTTCTGTAGATGTACGGGTTGTAAATGGAGAGTGCAAACACCAGGTTGGAGTTAATGGACCTAGCTTGTGCGTGTCTTTATCATTAGTAGGTAAACCTCGACTATAGTCGACTACCAGTGGGTCAAATTTAGTGGTGGAAGAAGCACTTGGTGGTAGCAACACCACAATATAGAAAGTAAAAGGCCTGTGCTCAAATGTTACGTTCAAGCAAAGTAAAAGTACAAAAGTATTGGCATCAAAATATACTTAAAGTACCTAAAGTAAAAGTACTCAAATGTTTGAAAATAGCTGATCTACAAGCTCACAACACGTTGCAATGCGCATTGTGAGCTTGTAGAGCGGCTATTTTCAAATAGCCTATGTATAAAATACCTAAAAAAATGTACTTAAGTACAGTACTTGAGTAAATGTACTTAGTTGCTTTCCACAGTAAAAATCCGAAAATGGGGGAGTGGTTAGAGGAGTGGCTAGGTTGAATAAATTACCCATTGTTCACGCCCATTACAAGGATAGTTGTTGCTCCTTGCTCAAGTGCATGCCGTACATGAACCAGAATCCTGGTGTCTGCCTCCTCATGATTGCAACAGGTCGATTCAACCTTTGGCTGACATCTGGGTGGGCTTTTGGCATGTTCCAGACACAACATCTGCTTTCCACAGTAAGGGTAAGAAGTCAGCTTGGCATGCCTGGCAAGCCTATGATGATGTCACAGAGATACTTGTCAGTCTGGCCAAACATCCCTTCCAGCAGCTGAATGTTGAGAGTCAGCGATTCCAGAAGCTTGAGAGACTGACGGTTATCCTGTATGACAAATCCAGTCCTTTGAGCTCCATCAACTAGACTAGAAAATAACTCTTCTGTCATGGGAATAGGTCAATGGAGAAACTGCCACCCACCCAAGATGCACTACTTCAGCATGTTAAGCGGGCAGTGTATCAAGCAGGCATCTGGGCGACCAGCCTACAAACAGAACAAGTTATTCCTTCCCCACATGAGTATGGATGGACCAAGGAATCTGAGAGCTGATCAAATGCTCTTGTAAAGGGGACTGTTCCACCTGCAAATGTGGCAAATCAAATTTGGACTGTTCTCCACTTTGCAATTGCAAATGTTTGACTCACAAGACCATTTGTACTTAATTTGGCGCAAAAACAGTGACATTTGTAGAATTTGTTGCGCCCCCTATGGGTGGAAGTGAAATCGCATTGGCTCTACGTTTATTAATGGCCCCTCAATGATATGAATTTAGGACAAATAGGACGCTGTGTTTATGATTTGTGCCATTTTTTTCCAAACAGACCCTCCCACAAATTTCAGAAGCCAATCGTAGCCAATCCGAAGGGAATATGAAAATTCTGACTGATAAATCTTGATCACATGACCAAAGACAGAGGGTGTGCCGATTTGTGTGAGTTTTGGACAAAATATTTAGGAGTAGTAGCAAAATATGTGTTTTGAAGATAACGCAAAATGGCGGAAAATCTTGAAATCGGAAAAGAGGCGGGACCTATATGCAAAGTTGCGTCATGATCCAAGGAGTCCAGGGAAAAAATATTTTTGATGCTATGACCTACGGTTCAAGAGTTATAGGCCAAAAAGTGAATCGGCCTGTTTTTTTTAATGAATATTGATAAGCCTAAATGTATGGAAAATATTCAAAATAAAGTTTGGTACCCAAGGCTAGAATCCATCAGTAGGTCCTAAAGAAGCCTCATGCAAAATTTGGCGCCATTATCAGCTTCGTATCGATAATTGTGCGAAACGACCCCACTATATGGAGTTTATTCTGGCATGGGGACAGTTTGGCGTACGTTATCGCCAGTATAGGACTGGGAAGTTGAAGGCAGTGTGAATCACGTCCCACTGCCTTTCCTCCGTCATTAATTTGACCTTGTGAGCTTGTACAGTAGATCTGATATTTTAAAATATCCGAATAAAAAAATATGGTTAACAATTTACCCCAGTAATTTGAACCCCACTATTATTGGGGTAACATTTCCCGGAAATAGCAGATCTTCAAGCGCACAATTGGCCCCTTTTCCACCAAAAGAACTGTTAGGGATCAAAGTTTATATTTTCTATTTGTATGTAACTCACATTGTGTTTTTACTTGTACTAATCATGACATATGCTTGCCCCTGATGGGGCCTCTTAACACAAATTGCTTGCTTCCTTAACATGTTGTACTTTGACCTAAGTACACATTATATACGCTGTGAAGCCACGTCTTGGAGGACATATATTACTCATTACACACTGAGCAAACAGAAACCTGTTAGTACAGCCTTCTAGTTCCTCTTTATGATATGTTATGAAACCGCATATGTTGAATAAAGGTGTCTCACGGAGACGAGAAGTGAGAAGGTTTTTGGGGTCTAGCAGGATGCTAGACTGACTCTCTCCGTGCAGCACGTAAAACTGAGCGCTCTTGAGTCCGTCTTGTCTTTACTTCATGCGTTGTTGGTCTGACTGAACAAAGTGAGGTGTTTCATCTGTAAAATACCCTACAAGAACTTTGATTTTAGAACTGGTTACGTTCTAAATCCTTGAAACCTTGGTGCTTTCACGGAACCAGCCGTGAACCAGCTTGTGTTTCCACCAGTTTAAAGCACCATTGTAATTAGGGGCAGGAGTCCCCAGTTGACCCCGGTTCGATTCTAGGCCTGGCCAGCAATGTGTCCAATATGACCGCTCAAAGTGTCCATTTCACAGGGGAAATTCAATTGTCAATGGCAGTTACTTTCTTTAATTTTTTATATGATGGTTTTTCGCTTGCTTTTGCCATTGTTTGTATCGCATCTATATCTTCCAACCTGTAGAATAGGGACACGCCCACTTTGGTTCCCAGTTCAGGGCAAGAAAAACCAAGTATCTTTTTGTTCCAGTACAGAACCAACTTTTAGGGTTCTGAACTAATTCAATTTCAGTGGAAACACTCTGAACTGGTTCAAAATAAGGCGGAAAAAGAACCGAAACCGGTTCAACCCCAGTGGAAAAGGGGCCAATATGTGTCGCGTTGTGATGCTGTGTATGCAGACTTGCAGAGACATACAGAAGAATATAATCCAAGTACATTCATACAATTTTAACATAGGCTACTTGACAAGTAAAATAGCAAAGAACAATATCGGTACTATATGTAATAATAATAATCGTTAGTATAAGAATAAAGTTGGACACTGGACTGTTGTTTAACAAAAGGTCATTTTAGTTGGAGGCTACTCACTTTAGAAATTTGTTGAGCTCTGTCTCCTGACTGATTTTATCATGAACACGTTTCATGATATCCTTCACCTTAGAAAATTCAGCTTCTGTAAGAGATGAAAATGATAAATTCAACCTGAATCAGCAGTACATGGGATAGCTAAAGAGCTATTGTATACAGTACAAACAGACTGAATTTGAAAGACTGATTGCATTATATTGTTTAATGTACTTGAAATAACTTTCAGCCATTATAACATTTTATTTTTGGATGTTGAGGAAAAGCTGTCAAAGCATCTGTACAGGTATACCATCAATTGTTGCATTGCCATGGTGTTGTTTAACTTAGTTGCATTGCATTCTGCTCAGCTGAAAATGGATGCATTTAAACAGAAAGTATAGCCAATCTCAAAAAGATGACAATGTATGTTATTAACATACACAATGGTCATTTTAATGATGGCAGGAATATCCTTTAATCAATACCGCATTGTTTTAATATTATATTAAAATGTTAATGGAGGTCTTTACCTTGCATCGGTTCCATATCAATATTACTGGTAGAGGCCCCAATCTGAAGGTAAATACACATGTTAAGTGAGCATTTCATGAATGCATGGTTCTAGGCCAACATTTAAAGAGACCTGGTATAGCGCCACCATGAGACCGATTTGATTGGGGTGGAGTTGTCTTCCAAAGATTTGACACGTAAAGTATAGTGAGATTAGCTGCGCAGACAACAGAGACGCACAGACAGACGCGCACACACACACACACACACACACACACAAGGTTGTATTTATTTTTCAATTAATGAATTTCGGGTGAAAAATATGGACCATGCATGCAAGCTGCTTCATGATTATTTTAATTGTGGATAGACTTCCTGCTTCCATGTGTACCTGTGATTCATTAACACATTTATCACTGGTCACCTGACCTTTGTAATGGTTTATGGCATTCCACTTCCCTCTCGCTCAAACTCACTCCCCTCCCTACCTTCCAATGTTGCAATCCTTAGTTTTTTTGTTAATTTCGTTAATTGTGGTTTAATTTACTCAAGCATAACATAGCCTATAGTTTTGTATACAAAATGGTCAGGAATAATATGAACATTGGAAAATTTTCTGTCAACTTAAGGTGCGTTCACACAGGAGGCGAAGATATGTTTACGTTGCTTAATCATTCACGTGATTTTGGTTGCGTGTTCGCCTATTCTTGCATGCTGTCAATCACAGTCAGACAACTCTTAGATTTAATTTAGAATATATTTTTATAGAGCATAATTGAGCATAGATATATGAAGCATAGTTTGGCGTCAGGGCTCTGTCTCTATTCATTCCCTGTAAGTATGAACATTTTAGTTAAGTTCTATGCCAAATAGAATTACAGGGAATGAATTAAGACCCCCAAGGACAATCAAGAAACAGAGCCTACAAGTGGATGCCGGGGAGGCGGTGGGATTGCAAACTCCATGGGCAGCCAACCCGATCTCACACGACTACATTGCACGTAGTGTCATTCTGTGCATAGACAACTGGAAAACCCGAAAATCCGTGCATCGCCGCCTCGCATCTACCCCATTGACGAAACCATTTCGGAGGCGCGCAGTCTCAAGGGAACTGGAGCCACGTGAGGGACCACCGAGTAAGTTGCCGTCTCGAACGTTGCGACGTTCCCTTGAGCACTCAGCGCCGTTTGAGTTATGTACCGATAGGCACAGAATCGTAAATTTTGTTGTGGGGACTGCTCTGCTTCCGGGTTTTTCCGGGTTGCAACTGGTTACGCCCACCTTGGGACTCGCCGTACATATGCACGGATTTTCGCGTTTTCTAGGCGACTATGCACGGAATGACGTGCGGTCCGTGCAATGTATACTACATTCTGTGAGATCAGGCTGGGGCAGCAGCAGACAGCGAGGCAAGGCAGCAGACAGCAGAGGAGACGGCAGAGAGGCAGAAGCACAACCAGGAGAGAAGCCGGAATGTTTATGTTTATCTATTATGACAAGTCCAGAATAGGGACACTAGGGTTCATGTGGTTAAAAAACAGGCCTTGCTGACAAGCAAGGCCACGTTGTGAGCTTGTAGATCTGCTATTTTTGCCGAATGTTCACCAGTTTCATTGAATGTTCATCTATGATGATGATGTGGTTAAAAGACAGGCCTTGCAGAAAAGGTCTGAGTGTGTACTGCGGTCTGTCATCACCTGCCGTTATTGTGTGCTATTGTATGTACTGTTGTCGGATACGTAGTGTGCCTTGGAAAGGAATTTCCTTTTGGGAACAATAAAGTCTAAGTTCTATACTTTGTAAAATGGGTAACATCAGTTGAAGTTTCAGGTACACATTGCTAATGACATCTGCAAGATTTTACATAGGGGAATGGGGGTGGGGTGTGCATGTGTGGCATGAACTACAGGTGTCAAACCAAAGCCTGTCTGGCAGCTTTTCTGTCGTAGCAGAAGTTGTGGCACAGGATAATGTTTAGAGTCTAAACAATTGATGGTGCAAAGAAATACAGTCTAAACGTTAGACTGTATTTCTTTGCACCATCAATTGTTCCACATCTGCCACTAAACTCCGGAGAAATATCAAATGCAGATGCAACTAGTCCTAACAGATTGGTGGTAGCATAATTATGCTAAAGCATTTGAGGAGTTTCGTTCCAGAGGCCAGATTTTAGTTGTTGTGTTTTAACGTAAGTTTATCTCTTTAATGAAGAATGAGCATAAATTAAACATGGTTTATTTCTTGAATAAAATATATCGATCATTTACAGTTAAGCTGTCAAAGACGCAAACCCATTGTGTTTTTTTCTCCCCCATAAAAGCTACTGTACCTGTTGGTGGGGTTTCTTTAGTTCGCCACTGAGATCAATGTCATGATGAGTTTTGAGGTGTCCTAGCATAGCTGAAGTGCTGCTTGACGGCGGCCGAGGAATTATTTTGTGACAAATCTGACAAATTGTTTGTGTTTTGTCAGGCTTGCCATCATCCCCTTTCAGAAATTCAAAATGATTCCACACTGCTGATTTGCGGATGAATGGGCGATCTGCAATCTCAGGATTACTGGCCATCTTGAAGTTTTAAAAATGGTGAAACTGCAAAACAAACACATAAAGGATAGCAGTCATAATCTTATAAGACCATTTTCAACCTATCTTCATATAATTGGTCCTCACTATTGCTCAATATAATATGGTACCATTTTTGTCTACTTGTGTCTCAGAGGAGGGCTGTGGACCGTTCAGAAACCTGCCTACCAGTGACATTATCGATAGGTAGACAAGATTTCCAACTTTTTATTTCGTTTTTTATTTATACAAAAACAATTCTATTATAGCATGCTAACTTTTCAGGAAGGGAAAAGCTGGAGTATATTAGCTTGGAATCCTCCTTGATGATGTCACTGGTAGGCTGGTTTCTGAACTGCAGTGGTGTAAAGTAACTAAGTGCATTTACTCAAGTACTGTACTTAAGTACAATTTTGAGGTATATTTTACTTTACTGGAGTATTTCCAATTTGCAGTACTTTTACTTCTACTATACTACATCTCAGAGGCAAATATTATACTTTTACTCCACTACAATTATTTGAAAACTTTAGTTACTAGTTACTTTGTAGATTTTGATTATTATTACAAAGATAAATTACCCACTTCAGCCATTTGAAAATAGCAGATCTACAAGCTCACAATGTGTCACATCGCGAAAGATTTTTATATACTGTATTTGAGAACTTGTGAAATGGGACATGAGTACTTTCTACTTTGGTACTATAAGTACATTTTGATACCAATACTGTTGTACTTTTACGTAATTTTTTAAGTACATTTCGGACTTTTACTTGTAATAGAGTATTTCTACATTGCCGTATTGATACTGTTACTTAAGTAAAGAATTAGAATACTTTTTCCACCACTGCTGAACTGTCCACAGCCCACTAATGAGTTGCAGAGTGTAGATTTAAAGTGTAGATTGTCTTGCAATTCAAAAGAACGCAGTACAATAAAAGATAGAAACCGTGATCACATGTTACTTTGCATCCAATTCATGAATGAAATTGAGAAAACTCAATCAATTCTATACTTTAGATTATAAATTCCACAAATGTCAACATACCTCTAGATATGTCAACAAAAATAAAATGTAAAATACGTACCTAAAAAGGACAAGATATTTGCCGGTAACATTGAAAACTACTGAACTTCCTGGAATGAATCACAAAAGAACATGCAGCAGCTTTGCATAAAACTGTATGGAGTGATCAGGGAGTGGTGTCAGTGTTTGCAGCTGTCACTGTACAGCTGAAGTGGATGTCAGCCCTCATAGTTCAACAACTACTAAATATAACCATCTCCTCACATTTATAGGACCCGATGTTGCAATTCTTCAATTGATTCGCCCCATCCTTTCTGATGGGGTCTGGTTCTTGCGCAACAAACAACACAATAACATGTTGATCATCTAATTTCTGGGAATTTCCTCGAGCAAACCCTGACTTGTACAGCTTCTAAAACTTTCCACTGCCTTCCCAGACGCTCTGTGTGCTGCTGCCTTAAAGTAATACTAGGTAACCTTTTCAACAAAACTAAACTAAATTGTATATCTTTTGTGAAAGGCAAATGTTTCACAACACCCACTCCATGAATTTCACCCCCGAAATCCTTTTATAAACAATTTTATATTGATCGCCAGGAACTACCGCGCTAATAACAAAAAGGAATCTCTCGCTGTTTTTAAGAGATTGTAGGATTTGAAGATCGAAAAACAACAGCAAAAGAAAACACAGCTCATGGTAACTAAAGCTCCACTGGCTAAGAGAAACGATCCACAGATAGTATAAAACAATTAAAAGAACGCTTTTTGAAACACTTCCGTCTTCCGGTGAAAACAAATGGAATTCTGGGTAACGCAGGAATAAACGAACGTGACGGTAATGACCAGCAGAGGCTGCTAAAAATCGTTATTTGTGGACCTGCCTTGTATTACTTTAAGTAGAAACATCTGTATAACAGTGGTGTAAAGTAACTAAGTACATTTAATAAAAGTATCAATACTGCAATATAGAAATACTGTAAGGCGCAGTCCCACCGCACTTTTAGTTTACCTCTGGAGCGGAATCTGCCAATGCTTTGTCAATACAAATGCGTGGATTCATGGTCTTTTCAATGAATCCACGCATTTGCATTGACAAAGCATTGGCAAGTTCCGCCCCAGAGGTAAAATAAAAGTGTGGTGGGACCGTGCCCCTAAGTGAAAATCTGTAAATTGTACTTGAGTAAAAGTACAAAAGTATTGGCATCAAAATGTACTTACTTGTACTTGTAAATACCAAAAGTAAAAGTACTCATCATGCAGAATGTCCCATTTAATGTTTTCAAATGTACACAAATATTTTGAAAATAGCAGATCTACAAGCTCACAATGCGTCGCATCGCAACACATTGTGAGCTTGTAGATCAGCTATTATCAAATGGCCGAAATGTATATAGGGCTGAACAGTGGTGTAAAGTAACTAAGTGCATTTACTCAAGTACTGTATTTTTTACTTTACTGGAGTTTTTCCAGTTTCCAGTACTTTTACTTCTACTACACTACATCTCAGAGGCAAATAGTATTTTTACTCAACTACAATTATTTGAAAACTTTAGTTACTAGTTACTTTGTAGATTTTGATTATTATTACAAAACATACACTAACCATTTCAGCCCTATATACATGTATATATTTCGGCCACTTGAAAATAGCAGATCTACAAGCTCACAATGTGTCGCGATGCGACGCACTGTGAGCTTGTAGATCTACTATTTTCAAAGGATTTCTTTACACATTTTAAACTTGTGAAATGGAACATTCTGCACATGAGTACTTTTACTTTTGGTACTTTAAGTACATTTTGATACCAAAACTTTTGTACTTTTACTCAAGTCAATTTTGAATTCCGGACTTACATATAACACAGTATTTCTACATTGCAGTATTGACATTTTTACTTAAGTAAAACATTGTACTTTTTCCACCACTGGGGTTGAAGTGGTTAATGTATGTTTTGTAATAATAATAAAATCTACAAAGTAACTAGTAACTAAAGTTTTCAAATAATTGTAGTGAAGTAAAAGTACAATATTTGCCGTATATGTAGTGGAGTAGGAGTAAAAGTACTGAAAATTGGAAATACTCCAGTAAAGTAAAGACACCTCAAAATTGTACTTAAGCACAGTACTTGAGTAAATGTACTTACTTACTTACACCACTGGGACCTTGTTTAACAGAATCTCAACTGATTTGTGTCCGTTTGAAGGACTATAATTCAAGATTTCAAGATACTGTGGTACACAATTGTTACAGAACACAGTTTTAGTTTAGTCCTCAACATTGCAGCTGTAATACTATACAATAACAAAATAAAACATTAAGAATAGCAGCAATGGTAACAAAAAACAGAGATGTTCTTGCATTACATTCTTCATATCAAATGAGGTGCTGTGTGATGATTCCTACACACAGAACTTCTAAATGTTATCAATATGTGTATGTGCACACTGTGCAGCAATAGGCTTAATATCAGTGGTGAACAGTAAAAATAATTACTTGAATATCTGTACTTTACACTCCACCACATGTAAAAGACAAATATTGTACTTTTGTCTCCACTGCATTTCTAGGAAGGGAAAAAAGTACATTATGAATTAACCACTAAGCCGATTGTGAGGTTGTAGAAATGCTATTTTCCATTACTGTATGGACAAGATGATAGGTGGAAGAAATATATAGTGGAAGTGATGCGTGGTTGGGGCGGGTATGGGTAAGCCTCAGACGCAAAGGTCAAGCGGGTCAACCCCGGCTGGATCGGGTCGGGTTCGAGGTGGGTTGGGTCGCTAATTAACACATATTTCTTTGGGTCGGTTCAGGTCGGATCGGCGGCGGATGGGGTTAGCCTGGTAAACCCCCTCCCTCTGGAAATCTCATTTGCATTTGATTTCAGGGAGGTCTGGGATTGCGCAGGGAGTAAGCATGCCCGAACACTGTGTGTCCGAACCAATCAGCGGCTGCTAGGGGCGGGATCATCCAATCAGCTGCCTAGTAGCTTGAAAAAAAAGAAAAACTGTCTGTCATCGATTCTGCGACCGAAGTCTCAGATGGGAAGTAGGCTGTGAAACAAATGTGTGTCGCAAGCTTCTTCCATTTGACGGTGTCAGGTTAGGATGGGGTCAGGTTAAAAAGAAAACATCCTGACCAGCACCGGACGGACGGACGGACGGACGGACGGACGGACGGACGGACGGACGGACGGACGGACGGACGGACGGACGGACGGACGGACGGACGGACGGACGGACGGACGGACGGACGGACGGACGGACGGACGGACGGACGGACGGACGGACGGACGGACGGACGGACGGACAGACAGACAGACAGACAGACAGACAGACAGACAGACAGACAGACAGACAGACAGACAGACAGACAGACAGACAGAAGTTTTCAAAATTAACTTGGGACGATTAATTTGCGGAATTCATGAATCAATATGTGTAATCCATTTTAATCAACTTCTCATGCCAGATATGGTTCTTCTAGCAGATGACTTTACTTGTGTGACACATTGGCTCCGTTAGGCTACTCTGTGCAAGGAGGACCTCTGGAAAAATCACAGATGTTCCGGACCCTTTTTTAGCAAACACGCCCCCTTTTTCCCACAAACAGACCGTTCTTTACCAAACCCGGCCCCTTTTTCACCACAGCCACGCCCACCTATAAAAGCTAAGAGGAGTGCACGCCTACATTCAATTCATACCATTGTAGCCAAATGAAGGAGTGTGTCCCACACTCAAAAACAGATGATGATTCATTCTTATGAAGTTCTATCAACCTCATAGACACATGAAAAACAGAAAAGGTGCAAAACCATGGCACCACCTCCTTAACCCTCTAGAACCTGAACTATGAAGGAAAGGTCAGAAAATTCATTTTTTTTTAAAAGGGACACTTTTTTTTATTTTGTTTTATTTTTTTTAACATTCCTTTGTATCATTTATTTGTTGTATCATATTTGATACAAGGGGTATTAAAAGGGGTATTTCAAGTTGGTTTTACTGCCTCCCCCTGGCCAGCCGGGGCACCTGATGGAGGGGAAAGGAACTGGTTGGAATAACGTGTTCCTTCCACGCGCTATGTCCAACCAGGTAAACTCTCCCCTGTCAGGTGATAAGAAGGTCAGTTAGCTCTCATGCATTGAAGGAGGCATGAGCTCGGCCCTGGCCTCCCTAGGTTGGCAGAGGGAGTGTAGTGCCCAGGATTACATAGAGATTGGCACTGGGTGTAAATGTTTTTCTTTTATACCTGTAGTATCAAATATGATACAAACACTTTTGACATCATAAAAAACAAACTCAAATGCTAAATGTTGAGAGCTCATAAGTGCATTCAAGTTATCCAACACTTATTTCAAAATATTAGTAAAGATATACTAGGAAAACGTACCCGAACTGCTTAAAAAATTATTGTTTGTTAGTAGTGCATCAACCTCTCCTGTTTAGTTGATGGCAGCCATTTTGGGTCAGACCACCTGAGAATCTGTAACTACCTGCAGTGCAAATCGTATGGTCCAGGGGGAAGTGGGGACGTGTCAGATATGATACAACAGGTTCTTGGCCCAAGTATTCATTGCACTGATTTATTTAAAAATCAGTGTAATGTGTGCATCATATATGATACGTTTGGCGTTATAGGGTTAAGTAAAGAATTAGAGTACTTTTTCCACCACTGCTGAACTGTCTACAGCCCACTAATGAGATGAAGAGTGTAGATGTAAATTGTACTATCTTATAATGAGCATTAGTGAGGACCAATTATATGAAGATAAGGTTGAAAATGGGTGAAGTGCACCTTTAAACTTAAACGTCTTCCAATTCAAAAGAACGCAGGACAATAAAAGATTGAAACCGTGATCACATGTTACTTTTGCATCCAAAAACAAAACTCAATAAATTATTTACTTTAGATTATAAATTCCACAAATGTCAACATACATACATATGTCAACAAAAACAAAACAAAAAAAATACGTACCTGTACACCCATTGAAGACTTCTGACGTGAGTGCCTGTACATTGACTGGTACTGCAGAACTTCCTGGAATGAATCCCAAAAGAACATGCAGCAGCTTTGCATAAAACTGTATGGAGTGCGCAGTTAGGAGGGAGTGGTGTCAGTCAGGGGCGCCGATGACGTGGGGGCGTCGGGGCTAGCGCCCCCACAGTCAATTGGTCAGCCCCCTCATGAATCTCAGATGTCAGGCTCAAACATACAGTACCATTACTATTACCATTACTATAGCGGGGCGCAGATAGGTGTTAACGCGCCGTTGACACCTAGAACAATAGCCCAGACAGAGAAACGGCTCGCGGCGGGGGGGGGCGGGGCTATTGCGGCTCGAAAAATCGAACACAACTTGTTTAGACCAGGGGGACTCGGCACCAAGCGTCATGTGAACCATGGCTATGGCTGTGTGCTAAACATGTTCTGCAGGTTTTTGCTCTGCCGTGTGCCCTTATTGAAATGAAGGGTCGCTATGCTGTGTCCCTTGACTCCCTCGTCCTGTGTGAACAGTCACTCACTGCATGCACTGAATACCAGTGGTGGAAAAAGTACTAAAATGTTTTACTTAAACAAAAGTATAAATTCTGCGGTGTAAAAATACTCTATTACAAGTAAAAGTAAGGTATTCAAAATGTACTTGAGTAAAAGTAGAAAAGTATTGGTATCAAAATGTATTTAAAGTACCAAAAGTAAAAGTACTCATTATGCAGAAGGTCCCATTTCACAAGTTTTCAAACGTGTAAAATGTATACAAATTCTTTGAAAATAGCAGATCTACAAGCTCACAACGCATCGCAAATCTGCTATTTTCAAATTGCCAAAGTATATACTGTATAAGTGGTTTTGTAATAATAATAATCAAAATCTACAAAGTAACTATAGTAAATAAAGTTATCAAATAATTGTAGTGGAGTAAAAGTACAATATTTGTCTATATGTAGTGGAGTAGTAACTATAGGCTACTACTAAAATAAGTACTTTTATTTAAGTAAAACATTTGAGGATGGGACACACTGAAGGATGGGTAGAGTGTTGTTAATGTTGTTTTATGGTCATTTAATGAATTAATTAAGCAAAAAAAATCGCGCGCGCTTCGTGCGCCTACATGCCCGCGACGCAGTGGGTGGAGGGGGGGGGGGGCGGGGGGGAAGGTGGGGGGGGGGGGGCGAGTGGTGGTCAAGTTCAGCCCCCATGGTCGCGCACAAAAGTCAGCGCCCCTGGTGTCAGTGCTTGCAGCGCTGTGCAGCTCCAGCTCCCTGTAGTTGTGTTCCGTGAGCAGAAGTTAATTATCAGAAATAAGGCTTCCGGTCAACAATCTCTTCAGAATAAGAGTATCCTCTAGAGTAAAAAGAAGCCATTGAACACCATTGAAAAACGGTTCATTTGCACATTAAAACTATAAATTAAGCATTTAAACGAAGCTTTACAACACATATTATGTTTCCGTGTAACAAAAACGGATTTAAAACATTGATAATTTATCTAAATGGATAAATGCTGTTCAAAGGAGTGCATAGCCTATACAAATAGACCCCCTCTACACCGCCACCCTCTCCGCTAAGCGGGAGAGGTGTAGAAAAAAGTGTGGCGGACCGTCCAGTGAGGTCAGAGGCCCAAAAAGTGCCGTTTTCAGACAATAGTGGACACTGGACCGGAGACGGTTGTTGGTGCCAGCACTTCTGAAGTTCTGAGGTACGCACTCGTTCGGGGAGACCCCCTCTACACCGCCACACTCTCCGCTAACCTATAACGCAGTGGTTCTCAAACCTTTGAATAAAGTCCTGTTACAAATGGACCCATATTTTGGTGTGAAGTGCACATTTAATGGGGGTCAATAGCCAATTTCAATCTGGAACAACCTGGCACTTAGAAGTGATCTAGTATAAGCCATTTAAAAAGAAATACATAAATGTATTTTTTAAATACAATTGTGTCTTTTTTTAAAACTTGCCACTTAGAAGTGTTTTAGTATGAGCCATTTAAAAGGCATACTTCATAAATATATTTTTAAAATAGATTTGTGTCTTTTAAAAAACATAAAAAAAATGTGCGATCTTATTTTGAAGGCAACGGGAAACCTTATTTCTGCTAGCTCGAAAATTAGATGTCCTATTTCTGCTCACGGAACGCAGCTTGTCCCTGTGCAGCCCATCCTCCATTATCCTGTTTACACAGAATCGCAACTGATTTCTGTCCGTTTTGACAGAAACGAAACCTATTTGTGTCCGTTTGAAGGCCCGTAAAATTCAAGATTTCAAGATTAGACATAATTATAGAACACAAATAAAACTAACAACAGTTTTAGTTTAGTCCTCAACATTGCAGCTGTAATACTATTCAATAACAAAATAAACTAGAAAAAGTGCTCCTCAGAGCACAGGTCTCCGCCAGGTCAGGTAGGTTATTGTGGCCTCCTGGTGGCGCTATAATAGGCCAAAGTGAAAAGGGTGCCATTTCTTCTTAGGACTTGCAAGGCAATCGGACACTGCATTCATGATTTGAGGCATTTTGTTCAATTTTTTTTTGTTGCTAAATTAGACCTGCTGGTGGCGCTATAACAGGCCAATGTTAAAAGGGTGGCATTTGCTCCTCAACATAGTGTGAATGTGTGTGCAAAGTTTGATCGCAATCGGATGCTTTTCATTCATGATTTGCGGCATTTTGTTCAAAACAAGCCACTACTGCGAACTTGTCAAACTTAGCCAATCAGGATGGAATATGAAAAATCAAACACATCTGTCTTGATCACATGACTATAGAGATCATGTGTACCGATTTGCGTGAAATTTGGATAAAATCGGAAGGAGTAATATAAAAAAAAATGTTTTACATAAGTCGGCCTCCTGGTGGCTCTATAAAAGGCAGATGTGAAAAATGCAGGGCAAAGGTTTTTTCTTGACCTGTAGGGAGTGCGCTTACAAAGTTTTACACAGATCGGTACAGTTATGGTAAAAACACGAATCGGTCTGTTATAGCGCCACCATGAGGCTGATTTGAAAATTTTGTGGCATTTCTTCCTCGATATAGTGGAAATATGTGTGCAAAATTTCAAGGAAATCGCATGCTGTGTTCATGATTTGAGGCATTTTGTTCAAAACCGAGCACTCCTGCAAACTTTGGAAGCCATTTTTAGCCAATCAGGATGGAATATGAAAAATCTGACTATAGAGATACTGTGTACCGATTTGCGGGGTTTTTGGACAAAATCTGTAGGAGTACTGTCAAAAAATAGGTTTTGCACAAATCGGCCTCCTGGTGGCGCTATAAAAGGCCCATGTGAAAAATTTGGGGCAGAGGTTCTGCTGTGGCATCCAGGGAGTGTGTGTGCACAGTTTCACTGCGAGCAAGCAAACGGTGCCGGAGATTAGCTGTACACAGACAGAATGACGGACGGACACACGGACGGACGGACACACGGACGGACGGACACACGGACGGACGGACAGGGGGCAAAACATACTCTCTCGCCATGCCTTTCGGCTTGGCGGAGACAATAATTAAGAATAGCAGCAATGGTAAACAAAAAACAGAGATGTTCTTGCATTACATTGGTCATATCAAATGAGGTGCTTGAAGGTGCTGTGTATGATTCCTACACAACTTCTAAATGTTATCAATATGTGTATCTGCACACTGTGCAGCATGTATATATTTGGCTTAATATCAGTGGTGAACAGTAACACAGTACATTTACTTTAGTACTGTACTTAAGTGTGTTTTTTGAGTAGGCCTATCTGTATTTTAGGATACTTATGACTTACACTCCACCACATTTAAAAGACAATATTGTACTAGATCGGATTCGAGGTTAGTTGGGTCGGGTCGCTAATTAACACATATTTCTTTTGGTTCAGGTGCAAGTCCGATTAGAGGCAGATCGGGTGGGGTCAGGTTAAAAAGAAAAAATCCTGACCTGGCCATGCCAGGCTACATCAGTAATAGATAGTTCGGACGGACGGACGGACGGACGGACGGACGGACGGACGGACGGACGGACAGACGGACAGACAGACAGACGGACAGACAGACAGACAGACAGACAGACAGACAGACAGACAGACAGACAGACAGACAGACAGACAGACAGACAGACAGACAGACAGACAGACAGACAGCTGTAATGTTTTACTGTTGACAGTGTTGAGACATTCCACCATGTGTCCACCAGATGGCGCCCATTGACCACCACATTTGTTGGTGATATCCAACAAATGTTGGATATCACAACAATTATGTGGAGTATTAACCGCCACACTGGCTATGAAAATAAACTCAGAAATAAACTCAGCATGCTCATGCTCATAGCGGCCGACTTAGCCCTGAAACATGACTGTCATACAAGCGTCATGTGAACCATGGCTAGTAGCGGCCGACTCCGACTGTAGCCTACATGCCAACATCAAATTGTATCCAGTTAGAGTTAACTGCTGCATTCACACCAAATGACGCTTTTGTGGGGGGAAAAAGAAGCAGAAATCCGTTTGAATTGCCTTTTTTTTTTATATCAAACTGGGCGCGTCCAAGGACCTGTCACTCAAGTCTTCAAGGACCCTGCGTCATGGTGCCGAGTCCCCCTGGTCTAAAGTTGTGTTCGATTTTTTCACATTGCCATCTCTCACATAAACATAAACGTTCAGATTTCAAATATAAAGTGCTTACCACCGAGCCACGGATGTTACAAGGCGATGCGGACCGCGATGAGTACCCGTATCTCCCGTATTGTTCAATAAAAAGCATTTTAATCACATCGCCGGCCATTTTCTCCAAATTGTCTCCGATACTTTCAACCATGCGACACTAATGGTTGGGAGGTGTATTGCACTCTGATACATTACAAAACAAAAAAATTAAATAAAATAAAATGGCCGGCGATGGGATTAAAATGCTTTTTATTGAACAATACGGGAGATACGGGTACTCATCGCGGTCCGCATCGCCTTGTAACATCCGTGGCTCGGTGGTAAGCACTTTATATTTGAAATCTGAACGTTTATGTTTATGTGAGAGATGGCAATGTGAAAAAATCGAACACAACTTTAGACCAGGGGGACTCGGCACCATGACTGTCATGGTATGACAGTCATGTTTCAGGGCTACAAGGACCCCAACGCCAACGGAAACAAGTCCGCAAGGACTTTTTTGGTCGGACCTTTTAGACAAAAGTATTATAAATGTAACGTGGTGTTTTACATTTGCCTAATAAAATCTCCTCAAGTGTGCTTTTTCGAGGCAAGACAAAACGGGCTGTTTGAGCAGATGCGCATTATGAAGTAAAACATTAAAAATAGCAGCTGTAGATGAGAAATAAGTCTATATTTAGTTACTGCATAACTATTTATGGATACAGAATGTTTATAAACAAGCTGCTAAATAACTGAACGGGGAGCCGTCTTGTTGCTACCCCCCACGCTGCTCTCCATGAGCCCGTCATAGGACACTCTGTCACGGCGAGCACCACTCGGTGGTTCCCTGTGCTAGAAATGACCAAAGCGAACTTAATAATCTCAATAAAAAAGCACAAACTAACTACTTCGCAAGAACAATGTTGGTGTAATTAGGAGATTCGACAGGGAATCTATATTTTATATACACAAATTAAGTTAAAAGAAAAAATCATGTGGCAGTATTTTCTGTTTTTTTTTGCGGACGTTCGCCTCTCGTCTCGCCGCTCAGCTGCTGCTGTCTCGGGGTAGAGGTGACTGCGGGAGTCCTGTTCCCTCCAAGGCCGGAGCCCGTAGTAGACAGACAGTAGTCTATAGTTTATTTCATGGTTTGATGCTTCGCTAGTGGAGCGACATTATTATATAGGCCTATGCACTAATTATTTAGTAAAAAGAGACACACACACACACACACACACACACACACACACACACACACACACACACACACACACTCCACAGACCCTCCAGAAATGCCCTTAGTGTATGATGGTATGGTATTTGTCTTTTGATGTTTCTATCAAGATGCACCCGTGAATGTGTCAGTGGAGGTCAGTCCACCAGACAGTCCAGCAGAGGGCAGCAGTGTGAACTTGACCTGCAGCAGTGATGCTAACCCACCAGTACACAACTACACCTGGTACAAGAGGACTGGGCCTCCTGGTTCCAGCCAAGGCCAAGGGCGTACCGTCATAGAGGCCAATGGGGCCATGGCCCGGTCTGGAAAACTCTGCTCCCCTATTTTTGTCTCCGCCGAAGGTGGAGAATATGTTTTCGCTTTGTGTGAGCAAACATTGTTAGCCAAGCTAACATTGGGCAAGCTCCACGTGACACGTGTCAATTTGTTGACACCAATGCCTCTGATTGGCTAGAGGGACGCGTGGCGAAATAAAATTCTATAAATAGGTGTGTCACTTCAAAAAGCCCCTACTTTTTGAAGTGAGGTAAAACAGGATCAATCAGACTTGATTGGAACAGTACCTTCAGTAAGTCCAAGTCACCCGTCTGTGCGTGTGTGTTTCCCTCTGAGAACACCTAACATTGGTCAAGCAAAGGCGCAGAAGGCCAAAGCTAAGAAAGCATACTCATCTACAATTGTAACGTAGAAGAGGACTAGAGTTGAAATGATCCCACAACAAAGCCGAACTCTTAATACGTGTCAATATGTTGACATCAATGTCTCTGATTGGCTAGAGGGACGCATGACGAAATACAATCCTATAATAAAAAGGTGTGTCACTTCAAAAAGCCGTTTACGTTTTTGAAGCGAGGTAAGACAGGATCAATCAGTCTTGATTGGAACAGTATCTTCTAGTCCAAATCACCCGTCCGTGCGTGTGTGTGTCCCTTTGAGAACACCTGACATTGGTCAAGCAAAGGCGCAGAAGGCCAAAGCTAAGAAAGCATACTCATCTACAACAGTAACACAGAAGAGGACTAGAGTTGAATTGATCCCACAACAAGACCGAAATCTTAATACGTATTAATATGTTGACACCAATGCCTTTGATTGGCTACAGGAATGCATGACGAAATACAATTCTATAAATAGGTGTGTCACTTCAAAAAAACGTTTACGTTTTTGAAGCGAGGTAAGACAGGATCAATCAGTCTTGATTGGAACAGTATCTTCTAGTCCAAATCACCCGTCCGTGCGTGTGTGTGTTTTTAATAAATATTTCTTTAACATACACCTTTTTATTTAACTACAGTATATATCTTTTACTCTACTGTATCTCATTAGTTATTGCTATGATAATATAATTGCTATAGTCTGCTGGCGGAGACTTGTGCTCCGAGGAGCACATTTTCTAGTTTTATATATATAAAAAATAAATTAAAAAAAAATCGTCTTTTTTTTCCTCTACCGGCGCAGTAGCTCCGCAGCCTCCGCAGCCTCCGCCCACCCCACCGTTCCCATTGTCAAGCGGCCCCAGCCAGACATGCTAATTGCCTCTAATATACAAGTCCTGATATCTGTGGTTGTGCTAAACATGTTCTGCAGGTTTTGGCTCTGCCCTTATTGAAATGAAGGGTCGATGTGCTGTGTCCCACGACTCCCTCGTCCTGTGTGCACTAACAGTCACTGCATGCACTGAATACCAGTGGTGGAAAAAGTACTCAAATGTTTTACTTAAACAAAAGTATCAATTCTGCGATGTAAAAATACTCTGTTACAAGTAAAAGTAAGGTATTCAAAATGTACTTGAGTAAAAGTAGAAAAGTATTGGTATCAAAATGTATTTAAAGTACCAAAAGTAAAAGTAGGCTACTCATTATGCAGAAGGTCCCATTTCACAAGTTTTCAAATGAGAAAAACCCTTGATACTTTTACTTAAGTAAAACATTTGAGGATGGAACACACTGAGGGATGGATAGAGTGTTGTTAATGTTGTTTTATGGTCATTTAATGAATTAATTAAGCAAAAAATCGCGCGCGTTTCGCGCGCGTAAATGCCCGCGACGCAGGGGGTGGGGGGATGGGGGGAAGGGGGGAGTCATTAAGAATCTTGCCCGGTCCACGTTAGAACCCACCGTACGCGGCTGGTTCCAGCTCCCTGGTCCAGGTAGGGTCAGGACAGGTGCTGGTTCTGGCCTCTCTGCAGCCTTCCCACACTGGACTGTACTTCTGTCACACCAGGAACTCACTGGGAGAAAACAACTCTACTGAGGTGCTGCTGCACATGGACACAATAGACAGCAGTGGTGGAAAAAGTAGGCCTACTTAGATTTTTTTACTTAAGTAAAAAGTGCTTGAGTAAAAGTACAAAAGTATTAGCAGCAAAATATACTTAAAGTACCAACAGTAAGAGTATTCATTATGCAGAATGTCCCGTTTCACAAGTTATCATATGTCTAAAATGGATAAAAAATATTTTAAAAATAGCATAACGCGTCGCATCGGGACATGTTGTGAGCTTGTAGATCGGCTATTTTCAAATAGCCAAAGTTTAAATAGGGCTGAAGTGGTTAATGTATGTTTTGTAATAACAATCAAAATCCAAAAAGTTACTTTTAAAGTTTTTAAATAAATGTATAAAAGTACAATATTTGTCTCTGAGATGTAGTGGAGTAGAAGTAAAAGTATAGAACATTGGAAATATTCCGCAAAGTACCGCAAAATTATACTTAAGTACAGTACTTGAGTACATGTACTTAGTTACTTTACACCACTGATAGACAGTGAGTAGACAGAGGGGGTTGTTGGAGGGAATGATTGGAATGAAATGTACTTTACAGTCTGTAACCTGACAACTAAATCTACTAAAGTGTATAATGCAGTTTCAGATGTAGTTTTAGATTTTAAATACATAATTAACCATGAACCACACTGAAAACTATTGACTATGTTTCTTTCTCAGTTGATAATGAATGTTAAATATGGTGTAATTTTGCTGCAGGTCATCTTGTCATTCTTCGTGTTGGTATTGGAGTCAAGCTGTTGGCAGTGCTGCTGCTTCCTTTGGTTATGTGGTGGGCCTGGTGAGTTTCCTGTCATCACAACTCTTTACAATGACAGTCTAAGTTACAATACTCTATTAAACTATATCCTGTTCGTGTCAGTATTGCAACATATTTTCTCAAAACCTTAAAACAATTGTTTTAAAATACTTTTTCTTGTTTTTAAAGGAAACAATATTCTGGCGTGGACAAAGAAGTGAGTAGAGCTAAATTATTTGAATTGATTGCACTTATCTATACTGATGATGAATTTTACACGTTATGATGTATTCATGATTTTTATTTAACTGTGTTGTCATGTTTCAGGAGGACAGTCCAGATTATGTAAACATCAGTGGAAGTGTTGGTCGTAGACGAGGCTTCATCTCCTCTGCCAAAATCAGCTAGCTTGTTATTTGATTAGAGAATATACACTGTGATAAAACTGTGTTGAAAGAGTGAGATTCTCAGAGTCATCACAGCCATACTGACCAGAGAGGAGAGATGAAGATGCACATATTGAGCCAGAGAGGAGAGATTGTAGAGTGAGAGAAAGAGGAAGTGCATACATCTCACACATACCAGGGCCTGTAGTTCACACACGCACGCACGCACACACGCACGCACGCACGCACGCACGCACGCACGCACGCACGCACGCACATTGAGGAATCAGCAGAGGAGTTTTGGGTGAAATAGAGAAATTATATAATGTGGTAAAGATGTTATGGTGGAGTTGGGAATAGAAGGGGGAGAAACCCAGAGGGCGGATAGGTACTATACAAAAAGAACATGTTGAAATACAGGCTACGGATGCCATAAGCAACATCCTTCCAAGATAATGTCTACAATTCCCCCAGCAATCTACTCTGTTGTTTTTATTTTGTTCCTCTCTGCATGATAAAAGAAAAAGGTAAATTCTCTTGAAAGTGCTGTTATAACATTTCTACAGAGGCAGAGGTCAGCCAGGTCAACTGTTAGGGAGTTAAAAAGTTAGAACAGACGTCTACTCTGATTTCTTCCAAAATGTGGTAATATATATTTGTATATTTGTGTAATTATATTTGTTTTATTTCTTTAATAGTTCAACAAATGTTGATTAATTTTACTTATGTATTCAATGGATAGTCACATGCTAAGCTAAAGTGCCTGCAATAAAATCATATCTAAAAGTTCAATTCTGACTTTGTCACTATTTATCCACATCATAGTATTTCAGTAACTCCTGCTGAACAGTAAAATATTACAGTAGGTTTTGCATGCTTGACATTGTGAAAGGTTGGCTCCAGTCAGTCATAAATCTACATTTCCTTGCAGTAAAAGTACAAACTAATATGTCATTAGAGTTGTACTACAGTTAACTAGATAGTATCTTTCTACAGGTCAAAGGGAAGTGCATTTAGGTAATAAGCAGGGAAGACATCAGGATGCAGGTAGTGAGAGGTCAGATGAGTCCATTTATACCAGCTTTAATATAGCCTTAAATATCTAGAAGTGTGATATGTTCTGCCTAAACACTGACCCCTATAGAGGGAAACTAGCACACTAGGTGGTCTGTGCTATTGTTATTGTAGCTATTGTATTTACTAAAAGTTAGATTAACTAGCAAACAGTGTGCAGTAAATGCAGTGTATACTGTCAGTAGTTTGTATATTTAAATGCAGTGTCAGTACACAGTAAACAGATTGTATAGTTAAATGCAGTGTCAGTACACAGTACTGTCCTGCAAGGCTCTGCTGTCCTGAAAATGAGCAGTTTTGACCAGGTCACCCTAGGTGTAACACTGATACTAGATAATCACAGGAATAAAATAAAATAAAAAGCTCATTATGAGAGTCCAATTTAGTGTTTTTCTCACACGAGACATGTCACTTGTGTTGTGAGCTTGTAGATCTGCTATTTTCTCTACTTTCTCTATTCAAATAACATTTATTAAAAATGTAAAACTTTTCTAAGGCATAGAATTTGCCTCTGTATTGGGAAATGAGTGTGCATTATGTTATGTAGTTTTTTATATGTTGTAACTTTTGTGCTGCTGCAGGGCTCCCTCAAAAAATAAATCTTGTACCTCAATAATAATAATAAAGTCTGGTTTAAGCAAGAAACAAGTGAATTGGCATGCTGGGCACCTGCCCTCTCAAAAGTCTGTGCAAGGCCCTGGCATCTATTGTAGCATCAGAAGCGTCATTCTGAACGGATATAAACTCTCTCTGTAATCTGCAATGTCTGATTGTTAATTCCTTGTGCCAGTTATGGTTTATCATCAGCCAATCACATTTTATTACTTGAAATGTAGGCTAAACTTATTTATTTCTCTCTCTCTTGCTCCCTCACTCTGTGTCACTATCCGTCTCTCTCTTTTTCAAAGCCTTGTTCTCTCTCAATTAGAGAGAGAGAGAGAGAGAGAGAGACAGACAGACAGACAGACAGACAGACAGACAGACAGACAGACAGACAGACAGACAGACAGACAGACAGACAGACAGACAGACAGACAGACAGACAGACAGACAGAGTGTCCTTGAGCAAGGCACTAAAAACCTCTAACTGCTCCCGATGAGCAGGTTGGTGCTTTGGCATAGTTTCCTCTGCCACCCCCCATCAGTGTGTGAATGTGTGTGAATGGGTGAATACTACTGTACATTGTAAAGTGTTTTGGATAAAGGCAGTAAATAAAAGCACCATTCAACATTAAGACAGAGAACAATGAACTAAAAGTCAGCAGTAGTTAAGTTTCATACTGTCCATTCTGAATCATAAATGTGTACAAGTAATGAAGACCACATTCTGGTGGTTTTAACCTTGACTTCCTTTTTAGTTGTGTGTGCGTGTGTGTTGTTGATTACAGAACAGAGAGTACAGTACATTAGTTGGTTGTGAAGTCTTTCATTGCAGTTACTTGATGCTTCACCTCAAGATACCATGATGTTTCTAAAGACAATCAGTGTGATCCTGGACATTCTTATCTTATTAGCTGGTAAGGACAGTTTATATTAATGAATTTCATATTTACAGTGTGTTCAACCCTCATAGATGTACAAAATGACTGCCAAACGGCTATTTATGGATCTGATTCTTATGTATCTAAAATTCTAAGCTTAGCTCCTTGCTAACAGAATTTTCTTTGGTTTAAGAATGGCTTTTAAATAATAATCTCATATTAAACAAGCAGAAATCTTGCAGCATGTTGTTGGTATTAGGTACTACAGTATGTTAATCGTACATCTTCTGAATTAGCTATTTATTTTACAGGTGGGTCTCCACTTAAAACATTACAGACAGATTCAAATATTTAGGACTTTGGTTAGATTCTGAATTTTCTTTAAAGCCTCATATTGAAGTAAAGCAAATAATAGTCTCAGATGAATGTATAGATCATCAATTGTTTTACTTTTCAAATAAGAAAACACATTGTTCAGCATCTTCTACTTCCTATCATTGGTTTATGGTGATATCATATATCAGAACACCTCTGAGACACATCTTCATTCTTTAAATGTACTCAGGTGTCTTTACTGTACACATCACTGCTTTATGTACAGTATGATACACTCAATTGGTTATCACCTCATGCTAGGAGACATTTTCATTGGCTGCTTTTTGTTTTGAATTTTCCTTTATATTTAAAACAGCTTTTAGTTCCGTTCAGATCAATATATCCACTAAGACATATACTCAACAACCTTTTTTTTTATTGTACCTAGAATTCAGAAATAAATTGGGAGACATTAATTTAAGTTAAAAGCACTGATCAGACTGGAACAATTGACCTACTTCATTTAACAAAACATCTACTGATGCACAAACTTGGACACGTCATCAGTGTTGTTTCCTGGAGTCACTGGGTGTTTCGGGTCTTGCAACAGACACCCTCCTCCACCGAGGCTGATCAGACCCCCGCCTGTGTCCAAGTGGCATGCTACTGCCCCCACTGTCTCTTAGGGGCTTAGGGTGGCAGGTGCGCTGTTAGCAGCAGGTGGTTGGCGACACTAGGAGGCTCTTACCTACATCTTAAGGGGTTTATCCTCCAATCACATTTTTAAATAAATAAAATAAAGTAGGCTACTAGTCAAAAACTGCTGAATGTACAAAAATATTGAGGTACAGTGAATGTAAAATTTAAGAAAATAATTTCTATTCTGTCAACTATTTGAACTATTTGTCATGTAATCACAATCAACTTAATGTCAATCAGAATGTGGCCAGAAGATCAGAATTAGTATCTCATATGATTTAAAAAAAGATTGACCTTTTTTGTTGACAGCTACTTATTTATTTATTTATTCTTTAACAGGTGTTTGCAGTGGTGAGTGGAGAGTGACCTTCACCAATCCATCTCCATGTGTCAGCAGAGGGTCATCAGTAGATATTAGTTGTTCATATGAATACCCAGTGAATCAGTCTGTCACTGATGCATACTGGTTCTTCTACTCAGGGAACACTCATGTTATTATCTCTAAACAACGTTCATATCAAGGTCGAATGAACTATACTGGTGATGAACACCATGATTGTAACATGAGGATCAATAACATACAAGCCAGTGATGAGAGAGATTATAACTTCAGGTTTTCAACAACAGATGATAAAACGACCAGTCAGACAGTATCTTTGTCTGTAACAGGTAAACAAGAGTACTTTTTTAACCTTTCATGTAATCAAAGTCAAATCTTTCCTGACAATCTCACCAACTGACGTCCATCTTGTTTTTATTCTTCTGATCAGAACTGTCTGTACAGGTGACTCCTCCCACTGTGTCAGAGGGGACATGGGTGACACTCACCTGTCAAACATCTTGTAAACCAAGACCCAACATTGTCTGGTTTAAAGATGGACAACGGGTATCCAACCCAGAATTCCAGTTCAAAATAGAGGATGCTGGGAGTTACCAGTGTGCTGTTGAAGGACAAGAGAGATGGAAGTCTGAAGCTGTGCAGTGTGAGTTTATATGAGTTCATGTGACGTCTTGCTCTCTCATTGTTTTATAAAAACTAATAATTCATAATATACTACTAATAATTATAATTTTATATACTACAACTACTAATAATAATAATAATAATAGGCTAATCATATCAATCATAATCAATGTTTATTCCACCACAGACCCTCCAGAAAACAACTCTACTGAGGCACTGCCGCCCATGGACACAATAGACAGTGAGTAGACAGAGGAAGATGTTGGAAGGGATGATTGTAATAACATGTACTTTATAGTCTGTCTGTCTGTCTGTCTGTCTGTCTGTCTGTCTGTCTGTCTGTCTGTCTGTCTGTCTGTCTGTCTGTCTGTCTGTCTGTCTGTCTGTCTGTCTGTCTGTCTGTCTGTCTGTCTGTCTGTCTCTCCATTCCCTGTGACCACTCCCACAGTCTAATCTAGTCACTGTTACCTGCACACCTATTTCCACTTTCTTGTTAGACCTGCCAATCTATTCATCTTACCTCATCCCCCCTCAACCGATCCGGTCACCTGATCATACCAAGTCTACCATACCAGCCCTGTATTTTAAAACAAAACAGGGACGCCACCATTCACTCCCTGAGTTCTCTACCTGTTCCTTGACATTGTTGTTGTGTGTTTCTTGTTTCTTACACCCTGTTATGCCTGTCCGTTTGATCCTTTGTACCTGTCTTTTGATTCTCTACCTTTTTACCCTTGCCTGCTATTTTGTTCTGGACATGATCCGTTTTGCTGTTGTCGTCTGCTTCTGAGTCTCACCTGACACACACTGTGACTTGTAAACTTGGTGTATTTTTTTCTACAGTTGCTCTTATCCTTTGTGTTGGTGTTGGAGTCAAGGTGTTGGCAGTGCTGGTGCTTACTTTGGTTATGTTGTGGACATGGTGAGTTTCCAGTCATCATAGCTCATTAAAATGACAGTCTAATCCCAATGCTCTATTCTTGTGACATCATGCCCTAGTGTGTGCAAATAGGGGAAGGGAATTGATCAAAGTCATGTGAGTGTGTTGGAGGTGCAACCAAAGGCACTTCTTCCATGGATTTGGCTTCTTTTTGTGGCTCGGGACGGGAGCTTGAAAAGGATATTTGGACGTCCTCATTTTTCACATTGCAGGATCCTGCACTATGATACTTAAGGCTAGGACGGAAAAAGATCACTGAGATCAAGCTCTCAAACGTAATGCTGATACCTGTGTTGTTTGCACCTTCAAGACAATGGCTTGGCCACATCCTCAAATATCCATGCGTGTATCGAATAATTGAGCTACAGGTGCATTTCCCCCCCAAAAAACATTTGTGGAAAAGTACGTTTTTTTTCTGTAATATAGCCTAATTATAAAAGTGACACTTCATATATTGTATTCAGTACACAGAAATATTGTACTTTCAAGCCTTTTTGAAAATAGAAAAAAATCTGTATCTCATTAATCTAATGAATGTTTCACTTTTTTGAAATGTTACAGAAAGAAATGCAATTTTCTATTATATATTTCTTTTTTGTAATGGATCTATACTGTATATCCTGTTTTTGTCAGTATTGCGATATATTTTCAAAAAACCTTAAAACGATTGTTTTAAAATAATAAGTCTTACTTTTAAAGGAAACAAGATTGAGGCTTGGACATAGCAGTGAGGAGAGCTAAGGTATTTTCATTGATTGCACTCATGTATACTGATGCATTTCCTACATTATGATTTATTGATTATACATTTTAACATGTAAATGTATCATGTTTCAGGAGGACAATCCAATTTATGTAAACGTCAGGGTAAACTGGGGTCGTAGACGAGGCTTCATCTCCTCTGCTGATCAGGACACCAGGGTTGTAGAAGAGGAAAGCAACGTGTAAAGAAATACAGAAGCATGAAGACTTTCCTTTACATTTACAATAGACCAGGTGCTTATCAGTGTCTGCTGCCTGGACACTGAAATACAGCTTGGCCTGAGATCAGCTATAGGCCAGAGAGGAGAGATGGTAGAGTGAGAGAAAGGGGAAGTGCATACACCTCACACACACACCAGGGCTTGTAGTTCACGCACGCGCATGCACATGCGCACGCACGCACGCACATTGAGGAAACAGCAGAGGAGTTGCGGGTGAAATAGAGAAATTAAATAATAATGGTAAAGATGCTTTGGTGGAGTTGGGAATAGAAAGGGGAGAAACCCAGAGCTCAGGGAGAGATAAGAACACCATCAACATGTGGTTGTTTTTGTTTTTTTTACAATGAAAATACTAGGAAATACTGAAGTACGGATGCCTTAATTCTAGCATCCTTCCAATATATTGTCTAAAATTCCCTCAGCTGTCTTTATAGATGCTCTGTCATTGTTATAAAAGAAGGAAAAAGGTCAATTCTCTTGAAAGTACTGTTATAACATTTCTAGAGAGGCAGAGGTCAGCTAGGTCAGCTGTAGGGAGTTAAAGATGGAACAGCTATCTACTAAGTAGGCTACCTCCAAAATGTGATAATTATGATATATTTGTATAATTATATTTGTTTTGTTTTTTTCTTTAATAGTTCAACTAATTTTGATTAACTTTTACTTATGTATTCAATGGATAATCACCTGCTAAGCTAAATTACCAGCAATAAAAACACATCTAAATTTTCAATTCTGACTTTGTCACTATTTTTCCACATCATGGTATTTCAGTTCTATGGTGAATGATTGTTACTCCTGCTGAACAGTAAAATATTAGGTTATGCATGCTTGACATTGTGAAAGACTACATGTCCTTGTAGTAACGGTTTACTTACAGTACTGATGTCCTGATATGCACAACTAGCCTGCGAATGGAACATTTGCACATTTTCAGAGTTAGAATTGAATCAATGAAACACTGAGGATTAGAGGATTCCGTACACACAACAAACAAACAAACAAACAAACAAAAAGACGTGTAAAAAACAAAACACACCTGCAGTGGAGTCCTGAAACATTGTAACCCGGGGGGGATCCGTTAATTCTTGATCAGACCGTATAGTGTACCAACGTCGCGTCACCAAAAGTTAGCCACGCCCCCCTTTTCGACGCTCCAGCCCTTTGGGGGTCAGACGGTACATAGAGACGCTTAAGACTAGAGAGTGACGGTGGTTTGTGTTTGTAAACATTAACTTCTTTGCCGAATACATAGTGATCAGTGCACACTGCACATGTGTGGCTGGTCTATGAGAAAGCTGTTCACATGTCGCAGCTCTCCTCTTCAAGATTTAATACAGTGTGAGGCTAACAATGTATTCAAGAGCAGTGGTGGAAAAAGTTTTACTTAAGTAAAAGTACCAATACTGCAATGTAGAAATACTCTGTAAGTAAAAGTCCAGGATTCTAAATTTACTTGAGTAAAAGTACAAAAGTATTGGCATCAAAATATACTTAAAGTACCAAAAGTAAAAGTACTAACATATTTGAAAATAGCAGATATACAAAGCTCACAACGCGTTTTGATGCGACGCGTTGTGAACTTGTAGATCGGCTATTTTTAAATAGCCGAGGTATAAGATAGGGCTGAAGTGGTTAATGTATGTTTCATAATATAATGATTTATATCTGAAAAGTAACTAGTAACTAAAGTTTTCAAATAGTGGAGTAAAAGTACAATATTTGCCTGTGAGATGTAGTGGAGTAGAAGTAAAAGTATTGGAAATTGGAAATACTCAAGTAAAGCACAAATACCTAAAAAAAATACTCAAGTACAGTACTTGAGTAAATGTACTTAGTTACTTTCCACCACTATTCAAGAGACGTAGTATGGCTTGGATCTCAGCTGTACCACACAAAGATTTAACGTTCAACAACCTACCCAAGTACAGCCGTGTTTGTTCACGTCATTTTCTCAAAGGTACATTTTTACCAAAAACATGAAACTGCTATTTTGTCTCTGCAAACTAAAAGTAACTAGGTAATGCAACTAGGGTGGTCCAGAGTGTTAAGTGACTTTTTTTCCCTCTCTAACGCTCTGACAGGCGGGCTGCTCTGCTCATAGACCGAACATTCCACTACCATGCGAGGTCTCCAACTTTAATAAAAATGAACAAAACTATTTCATTATTCAGGCAGTTTTGTGTTGTTGAAAGTTTCGGTGAGTACCTCGCACGGTAGTGTAATGTTCGGTCTATGAGCAGAGCAGCCCGCCTGTCATAGTGTTAGAGAGAGAAAAAAGACAATAACACTCTGGACTATCCTAGGCTACCCTATCCTAGTTGCATACCTAGTTACCTTTAGTTAGCAGAGACAAAATAGCTGTTTCATGTTTTTGGTAAAAAAAAAACTCACCATTGTGACTGTGAGTAAAAAAAAGAACACGGTCGGGTCATTGTTTACAAGCTGTTTATGTACCCTCCGGCCCCAACCCTCCGGCGGCTAGCCTCCCAAAATGGCCGCCGCTACCAAGTTACACATGTTGACGCCCCCTTTAGGATTTTTTGGTACACCTAATAGAGCCACGTTATTCCTTATGCATTGAGAAGATCCCCCGTATATGACCTGACTCCCATGGAGGTGGATCTTTAGACTAGTGTGTATGGGACCTGTAATGTGTGTGTGTGTGTGTGTGTGTGTGTGTGTGTGTGTGTGTGTGTGTGTGTGTGTGTGTGTGTGTGTGTGCGCAACGTGTGTGTGTGTGTGTGTGTGTGTGTGTGTGTGTGTGTGTGTATGTGTGTGAGCCGCTAACCAAAACTTTCCTGAATCCTCCTCCTCCTATCACCATGTGATGTGCAGGGTGACTTGTGATTGGGTGAATGTGAGGAGACAGGCCCCTCCCCTGACAACAGGTGTCTAGTGTGTTTGAGTCTCTAGTCTGGAGCAGTGATTCTTCAACTTTTTCGTGCCAAGGACCCCCAAATTCATATGTATTTTGCCCATGGACCCAATCTGAAAATGTTTTTGCCAGGGACCCCCAGAAGATTTTAGTTAAACATTTTCACTTAAAAAAAAAATAGATGAAGATTTGCACACATTTTCCAGATTTTTCCAAACTAGCAGATCTACAAGCTGACGCGTTATGAGCTTTTAGATCTGCTATTTTTGAATAGCCAAAGTATAAATATGGTTAAAGTGGTTAAAATGATTGTGACACTGTATTGACAAATTTTCCTTGGTAACCCCTGGTACCCCCCCCCCCCCCCCAGGACCCCCCTGGTCTAGAGCAGTGATTCTTAAACTTGTTTGTTGGCTGCGGACCTCCCCATCTGAAAAGAGTTTTATACCAGGAATCCCCAGAAGAGAAGCTTTGTGTTACATTTTCTTTTTGAAAAGATTATTCAAAATGTTCCAAACATTTTTGATATTTTTAAGAAATGTTCAAAAACAGCAGACAGTGACGCGCTGTGAACTTGTAGGCTATATATCTGCTATTTTTGAATAGCCTATTTTCACCCTTTATATACTCTGTACATTTATTTATTTATGCTATGTTGATTAATTGAATGTAGCACCTCAATGGAAACAAGACCGCAAAGACTTTTTTGTGTGATCCTTTTAGACCAAGTGTATAACTGTAGGCTACTCGTGCTGTTTGCATTTCTGTCTAATAAAGTATTCAATCAATCAATCAAAGCCAAGTATAAATGGATAAAGTTGTAATGTGTTTAGCCGTGGACCCCAATTTGAAAATATATTGTGCCAGGGAGAAGGGACCCCTGCAAGAGTTTTCTTGTTAAAACATAAAAGACTTTTTAAATTGTAATTTTTCAAGATGTTTCAAAATTGTTCTAAAATAGCATGATCTAAATGCTCACAACGCTTCATGGAGCTTGTAGGGCCTACATCTTCTATTTTCTAATAACCAATGTATAAAATGGGGTAAAAGTGATTAAAACTGTTATATTAATACATTTTGCTCGGAACCCCATGGAATCCCCTCGTGGACACTGGAGGTCCCCGCCCGGACCCCACTTTGACCCCACTGGATTAGACTACGGACCCCCACTTGAAACATTTTTTATTTCTTTTTTGTATAATGGGGGACACTTTCGAGCCCTAAAAACAAGCACATTCACTTTATGATGACCAATTCAGTGTTGAGTGCCAGCCTGCCCCCTACTGTAGGCCACTGTGTAGTGCACCCATAATGGCTGATGTTTCAGAATTTAGGCAGTGGTGTAAAGTACATTTACTCTTAAGTAAAATGTTTAGGTATTTTTTACTTTACTTGGGTATTTCCAATTTTCAGTAGGCTACTGTTAACCTCTACTCCACTACATCTCAGAGGCAAATATTGTACTTTTTAATCCACAACAATTATTTGAAAACTTTCGTTACTGGTTACTTAAATAGATTTGGATTATTATTACAAAAGCAAAACATACATTAACCACTTCAGCCCTATATACATTTCGGCCATTTTGAAAATAGCCGATCTACAAGCTCACAATGTGTGGCATTGCTATTTTCAAAAGATTGTTATATATTTGAAAACGTGTGAAATGGGACATTCTGCATAATGATTACTTTCTACTTTTGGTACTTTGAGTACATTTTGATGCCAATACTTTTGTACTTTTACTCAAGCACATTTTGAATTCCAGACTTGAACTTTAGTGAGTATTTCTATATTGCAGTATTGATACTTTTACTCAAGTAAAAAAAATTGAGTAATTGTGAGTAATTGTGAGCTTCTTCATAGCAAAGTCGTGTTGACCAATACACACCATTAGAGTTGAATTGAGCTTGAAATGTACAAGATTATTGCCATCAAAATGTCACCCTTTTACACACACATTCATACACCAACCTGCTGCTCATCTGGAGCAATAGGGGTTCAGCGTCTTGCTCATTTCGAAACTAATTCCGGGGGAGCCCGGGATTGAACTGGGAACCTTGCAGTTGCCATCTACCGACTCAATATTTTGATGCTAAAACGTTTGTACACTGCAAGCTCCAAACCCCCCCCCCCCCACACACACACACACACACACACACACACACACACACACACACACACACACACACACACACACACACACACCCCATACTCCACCGCCACCCCACCTCCCACATCACATGACATACCCCCCTCTGTCATGCAAACTATACAGAAGAAAAGCGATCTACAATGTGATGTGTGATGAGCTTGTAGATCTGCTATTTTGGGAAAAGGTTGAAAGTCTTTGGAAAGTGTGAGTAGATGTGGCGGCAGTGGCTCAGGGGTAGCGTGGCCGGTAGAGCGCCCGGATGGCAACTGCGAGGTTCACAGTTCGATATGCTCCCGATGAGCAGGGCTCCTTGCATGGTTTCCTCCGCCATCATCGGTGTGTAAATGGGTGAAATTTTGATGACAATAATTTTGTAAATTTCAAGCTCCAATTTAACACTATGGTGTGTATTGGTCAACATAACCCCACACAACTCCCTCCACCCCCACACCCCATACCCCCTCTCTCTCTCTCTCTCTCTCTCTCTCTCTCACACACACACACACACACACACACACACACACACACACACACACACACACACACACACACACACACACACACACACACACACACACACACACACACACACTTTAAACCATAGTAAATAGCTAATCTACAAGCTCACTGGAGCCAGGGGGAAGAAAGCACCCCACACACCCATCACTCCTGCCCCCTATACCCCTACATCCCCTTACTACCATCAGCTATTCAAGTAGGCGTTTAACTGATGACAATTAGGAGAATGATAACGGGTGCCCCGATCCGATCAACCGGAGGCAAGTCTGCACCCACACACGACACAAAGACAGAGATACCAAGTCAAACTGAATTTGTAGGCCTACTTTTTATAACTACAGTTTTTTGGCTTTAAAGCGAGCCCACATTGTTTCTTCAGGAACAATATTTCTAGTTATGAAAGTCCTATTCAGTGTTTTTCCTTACATGTGACGTGTCACTCGTGTTGTGAGTTCTATATTTTCAGAAATAATATATAGGTATTCAGAGTAGTATGTAACACTATATGAATGCACAGCAGCAGATTCTGCAGAGGCTTTTGAGACATACATAAGTGGGTGGATATGAGAGGTGTGGATAGGACATGACGAGAGGAAACATCACATTCTAGTGGTTTTAACCTTGCATTCCTTTTTAGTTTTAGGTGTGTGCTGTTGACCTGGTTATCATTATGTCTAGATTACTGTTAATGTAGACGTAGGCCTACTGGACAGACTAGCTAGCTCTGGAGACACCTGTGAGTGTGTCTGAATTACCTCACTGTAACTTAGTTAGTAACAATCAGTTACTTAAGTAAAAGTATCAATACTGCAATATAGAAACACTCTGTTACAAGTAAAAGTAAAAAATCTAATTTGCTTCAGTAAAAGTACAAAAGTATTGGCATCAAAATGTAAAGTACCAAAAGTAAAAGTTCTAAAATATTTGAAAATAGCAGATCGACAAGCTCACAACGCATCGCGATGCGACGCTTTGTGAGCTTGGAGACAGACAGACAGACAGACAGACAGACAGACAGACAGACAGACAGACAGACAGACAGACAGACAGACAGACAGACAGACAGACAGACAGACAGACAGACAGACAGACAGACAGACAGACAGACAGACAGACAGACAGACAGAGTGTCCTTGAGCAAGGCACTAAAAACCTCTAACTGCTCCCGATGAGCAGGTTGGTGCTTTGCATAGTTTCCTCTGCCACCCCCCATCAGTGTGTGAATGTGTGTGAATGGGTGAATAATACTGTACATTGTAAAGTGTTTTGGATAAAGGCAGTAAATAAAAGCACCATTCAACATTAAGACAGAGAACAATGAACTAAAAGTGAGCAGTAGTTAAGTTTCATACTGTCCATTCTGAATCATAAATGTGTACAAGTAATGAAGACCACATTCTGGTGGTTTTAACCTTGACTTCCTTTTTAGTTGTGTGTACGTGTGTGTTGTTGATCTGGTTATATCAGTATGTCTAGATGTTAATGTAGACGCATGGACATAGCCATATATTTATCGTCAGCTCATTACAGAACAGAGAGTGCAGTTACTTGATGCTTCACCTCAAGATACCATGATGTTTCTAAAGACAATCAGTGTGATCCTGGACATTCTTATCTTATTACCTGGTAAGGACAGTTTATATTAATGAATTTCATATTTACAGTGTGTTCAACCCTCATAGATGTACAAAATGACTGCCAAAGCGACTATTTATGGATCTGATTCTGATGTATCTAAAATTCTAAGCGTAGCTCCTTGCTAACAGAATTTTCTTTGGTTTAAGAATGGCTTTTAAATAATAATCTCAACAAGCAGAAATCTTGCAGCATGTTGTTGGTATTAGGTACTATGTTAATCGTACATCTTCTGAATTAGTTATTTATTTTACAGGCGGGTCTCCACTTAAAACATTACAGACGGATTCAAATATTTAGGACTTTGGTTAGATTCTGAATTTTCTTTAAAGCCTCATATTGAAGTAAAGCAAATAATAGTCTCAGATGAATGTATAGATCATCAATTGTTTTACCTTTCAAATAAGAAAACACATTGTTCAGCATCTTCTACTTCCTATCATTGGTTTATGGTGATATCATATATCAGAACACCTCTGAGACACATCTTCATTCATTAAATGTACTCAGGTGTCTTTACTGTACACATCACTGCTTTATGTATAGTATGATACGCTCAATTGGTTATCACCTCATGCTAGGAGACATTTTCATTGGCTGCTTTTTGTTTTGAATTTTCCTTTATATTTAAAACAGCTTTTAGTTCCGTTCAGATCAATATATCCACTAAGACATACTCAACAACCTTTTTTTTATTGTACCTAGAATTCATTTAACAAAACATCTACATGATGCACAAACTTGGACACATGATCAGTGTTGTTTCCTGGAGTCACTGGGTGTTTCGGGTCTTGCAACAGACACCCTCCTCCACCGAGGCTGATCAGAAGTTTCATTTTTAAATAAATAAAATAAAGTAGGCTACTAGTCAAAAACTGCTGAATGTACAAAAATATTGAGGTACAGTGAATGTAAAAAAAAAAAATATTTTCTATTCTGTTCGATTCTATTATATAATCATATTGAGGAAAATATCTACATTCAACTATTTGAACTATTTGTCATGTAATCACAATCAACTTAATGTAAATCATAATAGAATGTGGCCAGAAGATCAGAATTAGTATCTCATATGATTTAAAAAAAATGATTGACCTTTTTTGTTGACAGCTACTTATTTATTTATTTATTCTTTTACAGGTGTTTGCAGTGGTGAGTGGAGAGTGACCTTCACCAATCCATTTCCATGTGTCAGCAGAGGGTCATCAGTAGATATTAGTTGTTCATATGAATACCCAGTGGATCAGGCTGTCACTGATGCATACTGGTTCTTCTACTCAGGGAACACTCATGTTATTATCTCTAAACAACGTTCATATCAAGGTCGAATTAACTATACTGGTGATGAACACAATGATTGTAACATGAGGATCAATAACATACAAGCCAGTGATGAGAGAGATTATCACTTCAGGTTTTCAACAACAGATGCAACGACCAGTCAGACAGTATCTTTGTCTGTAACAGGTAAACAAGAGTACTTTTTTAACCTTTCATGTAATCAAAGACAAATCTTTCCTGACAATCTCACCAACTGACATCCATCTTGTTTTTATTCTTCTGATCAGAACTGTCTGTACAGGTGACTCCTCCCACTGTGTCAGAGGGGTCATGGGTGACACTCACCTGTCAAACATCTTGTAAACCAAGACCCAACATTGTCTGGTTTAAAGATGGACAACGGGTATCCAACCCAGAATTCCAGTTCAAAATAGAGGATGCTGGGAGTTACCAGTGTGCTGTTGAAGGACAAGAGAGATGGAAGTCTGAAGCTGTGCAGTGTGAGTTTATATGAGTTCATGTGACGTCTTGCTCTCTCATTGTTTTATAAAAACGAATAATTCATAATATACTAATAATAATAATAATAATTTAATATACTACAACTACTACTACTAATAATAATAGGCTAATCATATCAATCATAATCAATGTTTATTCCACCACAGACCCTCCAGAAAACAACTCTACTGAGGCACTGGACACAATAGACAGTGAGTAGACAGAGGAAGATGTTGGAAGGGATGATTGTAATAACATTTATAGTCTGTCTGTCTGTCTGTCTGACTGTCTGTCTGTCTGTCTGTCTGTCTGTCTGTCTGTCTGTCTCTCCATTCCCTGTGGCCACTCCCACAGTCTAATCTAGTCACTGTTACCTGCACACCTATTTCCACTTTCTTGTTAGACCTGCCAATCTTTTCATCTTACCTCAGCCCCCCTCAACCGATCCGGTCACCTGATCATACCAAGTCTACCGTACCAGCCCTGTATTTTAAAACAAAACAGGGACGCCACCATTCACTCCCTGAGTTCTCTACCTGTTCCTTGACATTATTATTGTGTGTTTCTTGTTTTTTTACACCCTGTTATGCCTGTCCGTTTGATCCTTTGTACCTGTCTTTTGATTCTCTACCTTTTTACCCTTGCCTGCTATTTTGTTCTGGACATGATCCGTTTTGCTGTTGTCGTCTGCTTCTGAGTCTCACCTGACACACACTGTGACTCTGTTGATAATTCATTTTAAACGTGGTGTATTTTTTTCTGCAGTTGTTCTTATCCTTTGTGTTGGTATTGGAGTCAAGGTGTTGGCAGTGCTGGTGCTTACTTTGGTTATGTTGTGGACATGGTGAGTTTCCAGTCATCATATCTCATTAAAATGACAGTCTAATCCCAATGCTCTATTCTTGTGACCTCATGCCCTAGTGTGTGCAAATAGGGGAAGGGAATTGATCAAAGTCATGTGAGTGTGTTGGAGGTGCAACCAAAGGCACTTCTTCCATGGATTTGGCTTCTTTTGGTGGCTCGGGACGGGAGCTTGAAAAAGATATTTGGACGTCCTCATTTTTCACATCGCAGGATCCTGCACTATGATACTTAAGGCTAGGACGGAAAAAGATCACTGAGATCAATCTCTCAAACGTAATGCTGATACCTGTGTTGTTTGCACCTTCAAGACAATGGCTTGGCCACATCTTCAAATATCCATGCGTGTATCAAATAGTTGAGCTACAGGTGCATTTCCCCCAAAAAAATATTATTGTGGAAAAGTACGTTTCTTTTCTGTAATATAGCCTAATTATAAAAGTGACACTTCATATATTGTATTCACACAGAAATATTGTACTTTCAAGCCTTTTTGAAAATAGAAAGAAATCTGTATCTCAAAATATTAGAATCCTATATCAAAGTTGTCATGTAGGCATCACTAAAGTAAGATCCAGGTTTGATTGGTCAAATCCGGTTCCAAATGTGTTACAAACTTAACATTAATTTGATTGGAGTCGTAGTAAAAGTACAATTTCACTTTATGTGTAATGAATCTATTAATCTAATGAATGTTTCACTTTTTTGAAATGTTACTGAAAGAAATGCACTTTTTACTGTATATCCTGTTTTTGTCAGTATTGCAATATATTTTCAAAAAAGTCTTACTTTTAAAGGAAACAAGATTCTGGCTTGGACATAGCAGTGAGGAGAGCTATGGTATTTTCATTGATTGCACTCATGTATACTGATGCATTTCATACATTATGATTTATTGATTATGCATTTTAACGTGTAAATGTATCATGTTTCAGGAGGACAATCCAATGTATGTACCCTTCAGTGTAAACCGGGGTCGTACACGAGGCTTCATCTCCTCTGCTGATCAGGACACCAGGGTTGTAGAAGAGGAAAGCAACGTGTAAAGAAAGACAGAAGCATGAAGACTTTCCTTTACATTTACAATAGACCAGGTGCTTATCAGTGTCTGCTGCCTGGACACTGAAATACAGCTTGACCTGAGATCAGCTATAGGCCAGAGAGGAGAGATGGTAGAGTGAGAGAAAGGGGAAGTGCATACACCTCACACACACCAGGGCTTGTAGTTCACGCACGCACGCACACACGCACGCGCACGCATGCACATTGAGGAAACAGCAGAGGAGTTGCGGGTGAAATAGAGAAATTAAATAATAATGGTAAAGATGCTTTGGTGGAGTTGGGAATGGAAAGGGGAGAAACCCAGAGCTCAGGGAGAGATAAGAACACCATCAACATGTGGTTGTTTTTGTTTTTTTACAATGAAAATACTAGGAAATACTGAAGTACGGATGCCTTAATTCTAGCATCCTTCCAATATATTGTCTACAATTCCCTCAGCTGTCTTTATAGCTGCTCTGTCATTGTTATAAAAAAAAGGAAAAAGGTAAATTCTCTTGAAAGTACTGTAATTTCTAGATAGGCAGAGGTCAGCTAGGTCAGCTGTAGGGAGTTAAAGATGGAACAGCTATCTACTAAGTACCTCCAAAATGTGATAATTATGATATATTTGTATAATTATATTTGTTTTGTTTTTTCTTTAATAGTTCAACTAATTTTGATTAACTTTTACTTATGTATTCAATGGATAATCACCTGCTAAGCTAAATTACCAGCAATAAAAACACATAAAATTTTTTAATTCTGACTTTGTCACTATTTTTCCACATCATGGTATTTCAGTTCTATGGTGAATGATTGTTACTCCTGCTGAACAGTAAAATATTAGGTTATGCATGCTTGACATTGTGAAAGACTACATGTCCTTGTAGTAACGGTTTACTCACAGTACTGATGTCCTGATATGCACAACTATTAATATGTCATTAGAGTTGTACTATTACTTACAGTACTGATGTCCTGATATGCACAACTATTAATATGTCATTAGAGTTGTACTACAGTTAACTAAATAGTATCTTTCTACAGGTCAAAGGGAAGTGCATTTAGAAAGAAGGGAAGACATCAGGATGCAGGTAGTGTTGGGTCAGATGAGTCCACTTATACCAGCTTTAATATAGTCTTAAATATTTATGATTGTGATATGCTCTAATCCTAAGGACTGACCCCTAGGAGGGAAACTATAACAGTCCACACATACAGGTAACATGCTATTGTTATTGTATATATTGTTTATATATTCTGCATAATGAGTACTTTTGGTACTTTAAATAGGCCTACATTTTGATACCAATACCTTTGTATTGTACCAGAGGGCGATGATATCCCATAAGTAAGTTTCTTAAGTAGAAACGAAATAATAACTTTAGTTACTAGTTAATTTGTAGATTTTGATTACAAAACATACACCAACCGCTTCAGCCCTATATTTTGGCCATTTGAAAATAGCTCACAATGTGTCATGCGACACATTGTGAGCTTGTAGATCTGCTATTTTCAAAATACATATTTTTTTAAACTTGTGAAATGGGACATTCTGCATAATGAGCACTTTTACTTTTGGTACTTTAAGTACATTTTTTATTCCAATACTTTTGTGTAAATTTACTCAACATTTTTAATTCTGGACTTTTACTTGTAATGGAGTATTTCTACATTGCAGTATTGATACTTTTACTTAAGTACACAATTTGAGTGGCCTACTTTTCCCACCACTTTACTTTAGATAACTAGACATAGTTGCAACACACCAACATGCATTTTTTTTAAACGGCCAGCCTGGTTCGGCCTGGAATGGAGCGGCCGTTCTGGAATTTCCCCAAATTTCCCAGTGGCCAGCACGTCCCTAGTAGAAATCTTACTGGCAAAAAAAACAGTTCTTTAATGTAAAAAAAAAAATTCTTTCCCCATGTGCTTCCCAATTTCACAGCCATGTGTAAATGTTGGATGTTGATTAGATTTAAGGTCATATCGATGGCCAAAATGCAAAACCTCCTAAGTGCAAATTTCATGATTTTCGGATTTCACTGTGGATGAGGACTATAGGCTGTGCTGCACATGCTCAGTCTGTCTGCAAGATAGTCCCGCCTCTCATTTTGTCAGAAAAGTCATTTGACTAAAACCTCCTATCTTGTTCAGTGCCAATTAGTGCTAAAATGTTGAAGCGCAAAACCTCTTATCTGCACCAGAACTAGTTGAGCAGCAGACAGAGCTGAAACTTGGGAATTCTATGTTATGTAGACCGTCTAAATGTCTTTCAGTTTGTAGTAATCAATTATTTTCAAAATATAAAAGTGTCTTCCACCCTTACTAGTTAAGTATTTGTTAGTAACTGTCAAGTTAATTGCATTGCCTTGTTGATTGCTAATGATTAGTGTCAGGTGGTGAAACTTTTATCACACCAAGAGTGTGAGTTGATCAAAAATGTTAATGGTATTACTTGTTACAGTACTGTAGAATGTCTTGATCTCAAAATGAGCATAAAAAAAGCATTATTTAACAAAATAATGTTTGTTTGTAAGCCTAACTATTTCTAGGTAAAAACCTCCTATGTGCATCTATGTAGATAGGAGGTCATTTTTAGGTATAGATAGGAGGTTTTGGCATTGAACATTTTGAACTTGTGGTTAGAGGTTGTCATTGCTGCTTAGATGTGAACGTCCATGTCGTGATTTTTTAATAATTGCAGATCAAAATCACACGTGAACACCGTGGCAGCCAACAAACCTGTGAGAATATTGTGGTGTGTTGGTTGGAGGGTATAGGGTATGGGGGTGGGATGGGGTTTGGAGTTATGGGGTGTGGGAGGTCTGGGGTGGCGGTTGGGGGGTTATGGGGTGGGGGGTGCATGAGGGTTTGGGTGGGTGGAGTTTGGGGGTTGTGGTGTGCTGGTTGGGGGCATGGAGATCGGGGGTTCTGGAAGTGGGGGTAATGGGTTGGGTGGGATTTGGGGGTATGGAGTGGGATGGGGTTTTGAGTTATGGGGGTTGAGAGGTGTGGGCTGGCAGTTGTGGGGTATGGGATTTGTGGGAGTGGGGGAGTATTGCAGGTGGTGGAGTTGGGGGTATAGGGTATGGGGGGGATTATGTTGAGGGGGGCATAGGCCAGTTAGGCCGGATCATATAGGATTGGGTCTTTGCGATGCGATGCAAGAGTGTGGTCTAGCCAACACCAACTCGGGACTCCTGAAGTGGGATGGGGGTTTGAGTTATGGATGTGGAGATGTGTGGGCTGGCAGTCTGGGGGATGGGGTTTGTGGGAGTGGGGGAGTATTGCAGGTGGTGGAGTTGGGGGTATAGGGTATGGGGGGGATTATGTTGACGGGGGCATGGGCCAGTTAGGCCGGATCATATAGGATAGGGTCTTTGCGATGCGAGTGTGGTCTAGCCAACACCAACTCAGGACTCCTGAATCACTGCCCTCCACACTCTCCTATCTAGCATCAGGGCCTTGAGCTCTACAGTGTTGTTAGCTAAGCTGTTACGCCGAAGTTCATCTACGTAGGTGGTGCACTTATTGTCTTTCCTGGCTTTGCCCTGGGTTGGCTCCCATAGTGTCAGTTTGCTTGCCACTAGTTATGGGTGCCTGACGCAGTGCCCTGCCTCATCCTTCTCTCTCTGACTTTGTCTGTGACCCATGGTAAGTTACCGTAGAGGACCACATTTCTGATGTGGTCCGTCCATGTGGCTCCTAGTGCCATTCGTAGCATTCTTGTGTAGACTCCATCCAAGGCCCTTTCCTGTTGTGCTGTGACGGTCCATGTCTCAGCCCCATACAGCAGTACTGACACTGTAGCTATACGAACAGCCGCCTCTTGAGGTCTTCTCCCATGTCTGATTTCCACACTCTCCTCATCCCATGCAAGGCATTCTAGTCAAGTACCCCCTGGACCTTCAGGTCCTGTTCCATTGAAGCAGTCCAGGCCCAAGTTATTTGAAGTCCTGGACTGTCTCGAGTAGCTTGTCTCCATCATTTGAACCATCTTCTCAGGAACTCAGTAGGCCCGGAGAATGTTCATCAGTTTCCCCCGGTGGAGGGTGCCAAAAGCCTTTTGGAAGTCATGAAGGTGATCACCACTGAAAGATTCCGCTCTCTTACTCCTTCCAGTATCCTCCTCAGCACCAGTATCTGCCCGCCTGCTGTTCGCTCCGGGCGGAAGCCGTTCTGCGAGTTTCTCAGTACAGGGTCTGAGATGGGTCTAAAACCTGCGACTTGTGAGCTCAGGCTAATACCTTGGAGGTGTCTGTCTTGGTGAGGTTGCCTGACTTTGGTACTGGATTGATGATCATTTTGCGCCACAGCTTCGGCAGCTCGCTAGACGTGTGTGCTTGATAAAATCCAACACCACCTCGTCTATGGGCACATACATCACTCCATCCTCCCCGCAGCTCTTGCCTCACTTGATAGTAGCCTTGGCCCTCTGGTACTCATCCATGGTGAATGATCTGTCTTCCATGACCTTCCCATACCAGACGGGAACATCGGATCATCCTCTTCTTCGGTTGAAGGAGGATTTCCTAGGAGTGTTTTGAAGTGCTGGTACCATGTTTCAACTCGTTCCACTGCGCTTTCTCCCCAGAAGTCTGAGAAGAGCTTCTGCCAGAAACGTCATTGATGAGCTTCCAGCTCTTGCCATGCTTCTGGTTAACATGCACCTCTTTAATGTCCCTGATCTTTTGGGTCAGCTCCTGTTGTTCCAGTTGCATACACGTGGTATAGCTCCTCCTTCTTCCGCTTATATTCCTCCCTCAGACCCTCTCCCTTTTGGTCAGCGACAAAGTCCCTGTGTGCTGCTCTCATCTCCTCCCTGGCTTTGGTGATTCTAGGGTCAAGGCATCCGTCTTTCCTCCTTGCTTATAGGCTCTTTAAGACATTCAATGATCTTACATACTATTCCACTATCCACACTGGACACAAGGTTGGTGATCCAGTTGTATGAGTTAGGGGAGTTGGAGGGCATGAGGGTTTAGGTGGGTGGGGTTTGGGGCATGTGGTGTGCTGGTTGGGGGGAATGGGGCTTGTGGGAGTGGGGAGGTATTTCAGGTGGTGGAGTTGGGGGGTAGAGAGTATAGGGGGGATTATGTCGAGGGGTGCCTGGGTCAGTTGTTTTGTGGTCCACCTAATTGTATTCCTGTTGTCCTTTTAGTAAATTTTATTTGTAAGCACTTTTATTTTAGATTCTTGCTGTGGACTGTTCTTAGCAAATTTTTTGTGAGCATTGCCCTGCAAAAAAGCATTCAATGCAACTCAGTGGTGTGTTCTACAGTGTTACGCTGTATACGCTGTATACAGTGCAGATTTTTTTGGGGAAAAGCGTATACAGTCTACCATTTAATCCATTGAAAACGCGCTAGCGTATACCCACGACCACACGCATCTCGTGCAGGGAATGATTATCGTATACCTCCGGAAAAAAAACTAGACCACACCACTGATGCAACTGTTTGCAGCTGTAAATGTATGTATTTACAGCCAGTATTATTTGTCATTATTTAGTTATGCAATCACTTAACATTGAAGTGTAAAAGCTCCTATCTGCAGAATTATCCAGGAAAAGTGGGGAAAAACCTCCTATCTGCATTTGCAATATGAAATCAGTGTAATTAACATATAATAATGTAATATAGTCCAGACATCCAGAAACGGTGTATTATGTGATGGGTTTCATAAAAAAATAGCATTGTGCAAAAAAAATACAACATTTTGTAGTCTTCTTTTTCATTTTCCCAACAATGAACATTTTTCAGATAGGAGGTTTTGCGTTTTGGCCATCGATATGACAACACTGTTCTAGTTTTCTACTTACCCACTGGCTCATCTTACCTCGTTCTCCCCTGCAGTGCTTAATTAATGCCGGAGCTGTCCGGAGCCGAGCTCTGGAACGTGCCTCCTGCGCTAGAAGTGTACCGTCACCGCAAAATCACATAGGCCTACAATACAATATGTTTTTATGTAGTCTATTTATTATTATTTCAGCTTTCACATTTCCCCCTCAATGTCCCTTCCTGCAATGGAAAGGGACTGTGGATGAAATTAACTTTCATTGCAGTTACTTGATGCTGGGGTCAGTTTTCACCTCAAGATACCATGAGGTTTCTAAAGACAATCAGTGTGATCCTGGACATTCTGATCTTGGTACCTGGTAAGGAGAGTTTGTAATGGTTTCATATTCACAGTGTGTTCACCCCTCATAGATTTACTAAATTACTTCCAAACTGCAAAGCACAAATCAAATACTGTGTCATAGAGCTACCGGTAATTAAATTGTGTGGGTAATGTACAGAAAAAACATATAGAAATTCTATTCTATTATCATATTGAGGAAAATACCTACTTCAGGCATTTTTTTGGATCAGAAGATCAGAATGATCTCACATGAATAAAAAAGAAAGAATAATCTGCAGATTCACCAATTTTTGACAGCTGTTACATGTTTGTCTTTTACAGGTGCTTGCAGTGATGAGTATAGAGTGACCTTCCCCAATCCATCTCCATGTGTCATGAGAGGCTCATCAGTAGATATAGGTTGTTCATATTTCTACCTAGAGGGTCACAAGGTCACTGATACATTCTGGTTCTTCTACTTCTACTCAGGGAACACTGAAGTTCTTATCTCCGAACAACTTCCATATCAAGGTCGTATTCAATACATTGGTAATAAACGCCATAACTGTGCCCTGAGGATCAATAACATAAAAGCCAGTGATGAGGGAGATTATTACTTCAGGTTTTGGACAACAGGTGATAGGATGACCAGTCATCCAGTATCTTTGTCTGTAACAGGTAAACGCGAGCACTTTTTTAACCTTTCATGTAATCAAAGTCAAATCTTTCCTGACAATCTCACCAACTGACGTCCATCTTGTTTTTATTCTTCTGATCAGAACTGTCTGTACAGGTGACTCCTCCCACTGTGTCAGAGGGGACATGGGTGACACTCACCTGTCAAACATCTTGTAAACCAAGACCCAACATTGTCTGGTTTAAAGATGGACAACGAGTATCCAACCCAGAATTCCAGTTCAAAATAGAGGATGCTGGGAGTTACCAGTGTGCTGTTGAAGGACAAGAGACATGGAAGTCTGAAGCTGTGATGTTGGATGTGCAGTGTGAGTGATTTTTCATAAAATGTGTTTTTAATAAAAACGTATAATTCATAATAATAATAATAATAATAATAATAATACATGTATATACTACAACTACTACTACTACTACTACTACTAATTACTACTAATAATAATAATAATAATAATAGGCTAATCATAATAGTTATAATAATATAAAATAACAATATATAGTGTATGATAAAAATAATATTCTGTCATTTTGATGTGTATAAAGATGCCCAGTGAATGTATCGGTGGAGGTCAGTCCACCAGACAGTCCAGCAGAGGGCAGCAGTGTGAGCTTGACCTGCAGCAGTGATGCTAACCCACCAGTACACAACTACACCTGGTACAAGAGGACTGGGCCTCCTGGTTCCAGCTCCCTGGTCCAGGTAGGGTCAGGACAGGTGCTGGTTCTGGCCTCTCTGCAGCCCTCCCACACTGGACTGTACTTCTGTCACACCAGGAACTCACTGGGAGAAAACAACTCTACTGAGGTGCTGCTGCACATGGACACAATAGACAGCAGTGGTGGAAAAACTAGGCCTACTTAGATTTGTTTTACTTAAGTAAAAAGTGCTTGAGTAAAAGTACAAAAGTATTAGCAGCAAAATATACTTAAAGTAGGCTACCAAAAGTAAAAGTATTCATGCAGAATGTCCCGTTTCACAAGTTATGTCTAAAATGGATAAAAAATATTTTTAAAATAGCATAATGCGTCGCATCGGGACGTGTTGTGAGCTTGTAGATCGGCTTTTTCAAATAGCCAAAGTTTAAATAAGGCTGAAGTGGTTAATGTATGTTTGTAATAACAATCAAAATCCAAAAAGTAATTTTTAAAGTTTTCAAATAATTGTATAAAAGTACAATATTTGTCTCTGAGATGTAGTGGAGTAGAAGTAAAAGTATAGAACATTGGAAATATTCTAGGAAAGTGAAAGTACCTCAAAATTATACTTAAGTACAGTACTTGAGTAGGCTACATGTACTTAGTTACTTTCTTTACACCACTGATAGACAGTGAGTAGACAGAGGGGGTTGTTGGAGGGAATGATTGGAATGAAATGTACTTTACAGTCTGTAACCTGACAACTAAATATACTAAAGTGTATAATGCAGTTTCAGATGTAGTTTTAGATTTTAAATACATAATTAACCATGAACCACACTGAAAACTATGTTGACTATGTTTCTTTCTCAGTTGATAATTCATGTTAAATATGGTGTCATCTTGTCATTCTTCGTGTTGGTATTGGAGTCTGTGTGTCTGTGCTGCTGCTTCCTTTGGTTATGTGGTGGGCCTGGTGAGTTTCCTGTCATCACAACTCATTACAATGACAGTCTAAGTTACAATACTCTATTAAACTATATCCTGTTCTTGTCAGTATTGCAACACATTTTCTCAATGTGTTGCAATGCATTCATGATTTTTATTTAACTGTGTTGTCATGTTTCAGGAGGACAGTCCAGATTATGTAAACATCAGTGGAAGTGTTGGTCGTAGACGAGGCTTCATCTCCTCTGCTGATCAGGACACCAGGGTTGTAGAAGAGGAAAGCAACGTGTAAATAAAGACAGAAGCATGAAGACATTCCTTTACATTTACAATAGACCAGGTGCTTATCAGTGTCTGCTGCCTGGACACTGAAATACAGCTTGTGAAGCCAAAATCAGCTAGCTTGTTATTTGATTAGAGAATATACACTGTGATAAAACTGTGTTGAAAGAGTGAGATTCTCAGAGTCATCACAGCCATACTGACCAGAGAGGAGAGATGAAGATGAACATATTGAGCCAGAGAGGAGAGATTGTAGAGTGAGAGAAAGAGGAAGTGCATACATCTCACACATACCAGGGCCTGTAGTCAGAGCCGTGCGGGAGAAATGCGGGGCCCTGTGCGAACTCGCGTGCGCGCGCGCAGCACGCGTGCCAGCCCCCGTCCACGCGCGCGCGCGATTTTTTTGCGGTTTTGGGCGGATATTTCCGAGTTTTTGGTGGTTATTTGCGGTTATTTCTTTTTATAACTCTTAATAAATGTGATTCTGTTCATTAAAAATGAACCCCCAAGCGCGGGGCCCTGTGCGGCCGCACCGTTCGCACTACCCTTGGCGCGGCCCTGCCTGTAGTTCACACACGCACGCACGCACGCACGCACGCACGCACGCACGCACGCACACACACACATTGAGGAAGAAAGAACTTTTTTTTCCATTTTTTTCCCGTTTTTTTTTTTCAAAGTGAGTGTTTTTTTTTCTTTCAAAAGGAGATTATTTTTTCAATAAAATGTTTTCTTTTTCATTTTTTTTTGGTAATTTTTCATTTTTTTTCCCAAATATTGTTTCATCTTCAAAGTATTTTTTTTCAAAGGCCGGGGGTCCACAGGGGTCCCCGTGGCGGGGGTGGCGGCCGGGGTTCCACCGAGGTCCCCGTGGACCGGCCAGGGGTCCACGGGGGTCCCCGTGGCGGCCGGGGGTCCACGGGGCTCCCCGTGGCGGCCGGTGCTCAGCTGCCCGACCCCCCCGAAGGGCCACCCTTCCTGGGTACCAGATGGGACGAGTCCCCTCCCTGCCCTGGAGGTGCGCCTGCTGAGTTGCTCCAGGGGCTCGGGCAGGGACAACGGGGGACCCCCCCCTGGAGCTCGGAGGCACACCTCCAGAGCTGGGAGGGGGGCACTCGTCCCATCTGATACCCAGGAAGAGTGGCCCTTCGAACGGGTCGAGCAGCTGAGCACCATCCCTGGATGTTCCATCAGAAAAGTCGAAAATTATTCAAAGTGTCTGGAGCTCCAGTGGTCCGCGGGGACCCCCATGGAACTCCGCCGGGACCCCCGCGGACCCCGAGGCGGGTAGAGACGAGGACCCCCGTGGACCCCGGCCGCCACGGGGAGCCCCATTCTGATGGAAAAAATCTCCTTTTGAAAGAAAAAAAACACTCACTTTGAAAAAAAAAAAAATCCTACATTCACTTTAAAAAAAAAAAAAAACTTTGAAAAAAAAAGTTATTTAAAAAAAAAAATGTATCTCCTTTTCAAAGTCGTGCGCACGACTTTCGTGAAAACACTCACTTTGAATTATTTTTTTTTTTTTTCTAAATAAAAATCATCCCTCTTTACAAAAATGTCATTCTCTAAAAAGATTATTTTATACACCCTTTAATAATAAAGCAACTATAAAAAAAATATGTTAAAGGCATACTAGGTAACGTTTTCAACAAAACTAAAGTTAAATTGTATATCTTTTGTGAGTGGCAAAAGTTTCACAACACCCACTCCATGAATTTCACCCCCGGAAGCCTTTTATTTATATATTTTATATTGAACGTGGACTGGGGGGACTTTCCCGGGGAAATGACGTCATCTGGCCGGAAAACGGAGGTGGAAATGCACTGGTTTCCTGTTTGGCCAGGAACTACCGCAACGGTTTCCTGTTTGGCCAGGAACTATCGCGCTAATAACAAAAATGAACCTCACGCTGATTTTAAGAGAATGTAGGATTAGAAGATCGAAAAAGAACAGAAAAAGAAAGCACAACTCATGGTAACTAATGCTCCACTGGCTAAGAGAAACGATCCGTAGATAGTATAAAACAATTAAAAGATCGCTTTTTGAAACGCTTCCGGCTTCCGGTGAAAACGAATGGAATTCTGGGTAATCGAGGACTTCGGAAATTGTATGCAGTGACGGTAGTGACCAGCAGAGGTTGCTAAAAATCGTTAGTTGTGAATTTGCATTGTACAACTTTAACCCCCCCAAAAAAATTCCTCCCCTTTAAAAAAAAATCACCCCCTAAATATATTTTTTTTCTTTTTTTGCTATGATTTTTTTCCCTATACCACAAAACATAAACCACCAGCTTTTAAAAATAAAGTGACCCTTTAAAAATGTTTACCTCCCCTTAAAACAATCTACCTAGTAATGTCCCTTCAGGGGCTCCGAGAGAGAGAGAGAGAGAGAGAGAGAGAGAGAGAGAGAGAGAGAGAGAGAGAGAGAGAGAGAGAGAGAGAGAGAGACACAGACAGAGAGAGAGAGACACAGACAGACAGACAGACAGACAGACAGACAGACAGACAGACAGACAGACAGACAGACAGACAGACAGACAGCCTTGCTCAAGGACACAGAGTGTCCTTGAGCAAGGCACTAAAAACCTCTAACTGCTCCCGATGAGCAGGTTGGTGCTTTGCATAGTTTCCTCTGCCACCCCCCATCAGTGTGTGAATGTGTGTGAATGGGTGAATAATACTGTACATTGTAAAGTGTTTTGGATAAAGGCAGTAAATAAAAGCACCATTCAACATTAAGACAGAGAATTAACTAAAAGTCAGCAGTAGTTAAGTTTCATACTCTCCATTCTGAATCATAAATGTGTACAAGTAATGAAGACCACATTCTGGTGGTTTTAACCTTGACTTCCTTTTTAGTTGTGTGTGCGTGTGTGTGTGTTGTTGATTACAGAACAGAGAGTACAGTACATTAGTTGGTTGTGAAGTCTTTCATTGCAGTTACTTGATGCTTCACCTCAAGATACCATGATGTTTCTAAAGACAATCAGTGTGATCCTGGACATTCTTATCTTATTAGCTGGTAAGGACAGTTTATATTAATGAATTTCATATTTACAGTGTGTTCAACCCTCATAGATGTACAAAATGACTGCCAAATGGCTATTTATGGATCTGATTCTGATGTATCTAAAATTCTAAGCTTAGCTCCTTGCTAACAGAATTTTCTTTGGTTTAAGAATGTCTTTTAAATAATAATCTCATATTAAACAAGCAGAAATCTTGCAGCATGTTGTTGGTATTAGGTACTATGTTAATCGTAAATCTTCTGAATTAGCTATTTATTTTACAGGTGGGTCTCCACTTAAAACATTACAGACAGATTCAAATATTTAGGACTTTGGTTAGATTCTGAATTTTCTTTAAAGCCTCATATTGAAGTAAAGCAAATAATAGTCTCAGATGAATGTATAGATCATCAATTGTTTTACTTTTCAAATAAAAAAACACATTGTTCAGCATCTTCTACTTCCTATCATTGGTTTATGGTGATATCATATATCAGAACACTAGACACATCTTCATTCATTAAATGTACTCAGGTGTCTTTACTGTACACATCACTGCTTTATGTACAGTATGATACGCTCAATTGGTTATCACCTCATGCTAGGAGACATTTTCATTGGCTGCTTTGTTTTGAATTTTCCTTTATATTTAAAACAGCTTTTAGTTCCGTTCAGATCGATATATCCACTAAGACATACTCAACAACCTTTTTTTTTATTGTACCTAGAATTAATTTAACAAAACATCTACTGATGCATCATCAGTGTTGTTTCCTGGAGTCACTGGGTGTTTCGGGTCTTGCAACAGACACCCTCCTCCACCGAGGCTGATCAGAAGTTTCATTTTTAAATAAATAAAATAAAGTAGGCTACTAGTCAAAAACTGCTGAATGTACAAAAATATTGAGGTACAGTGAATGTAAAATAAAAAAAATATGTTCTATTTTGTTCGATTCTATTATATAATCATATTGAGGAAAATATCTACATTCAACTATTTGAACTATTTGTCATGTAATCACAATCAACTTAATGTCAATCATAATAGAATGTGGCCAGAAGATCAGAATTAGTATCTCATATGATTTCAAAAAAGATTGAAATTTTTGGTTGACAGCTACTTATTTATTTATTTATTCTTTTACAGGTGTTTGCAGTGGTGAGTGGAGAGTGAACTTCACCAATCCATCTCCATGTGTCAGCAGAGGGTCATCAGTAGAGATTAGTTGTTCATATGAATACCCAGTGAATCAGTCTGTCACTGATGCATACTGGTTCTTCTACTCAGGGAACACTCATGTTATTATCTCTAAACAACGTTCATATCAAGGTCGAATTAACTATACTGGTGATGAACACCATGATTGTAACATGAGGATCAATAACATACAAGCCAGTGATGAGAGAGATTATAACTTCAGGTTTTCAACAACAGATGATAAAACGACCAGTCAGACAGTATCTTTGTCTGTAACAGGTAAACAAGAGTACTTTTTTAACCTTTCATGTAATCAAAGACAAATCTTTCCTGACAATCTCACCAGCTGACGTCCATCTTGTTTTTATTCTTCTGATCAGAACTGTCTGTACGGGTGACTCCTCCCACTGTGTCAGAGGGGTCATGGGTGACACTCACCTGTCAAACATCTTGTAAACCAAGACCCAACATTGTCTGGTTTAAAGATGGACAACGAGTATCCAACCCAGAATTCCAGTTCAAAATAGAGGACGCTGGGAGTTACCAGTGTGCTGTTGAAGGACAAGAGACATGGAAGTCTGAAGCTGTGATGTTGGATGTGCAGTGTGAGTTTATATGAGTTCATGTGACGTCTTGCTCTCTCATTGTTTTATAAAAACTAATAATTCATAATATACTAATAATAATAATAATTTAATATACTACTACAACTACTACTACTAATAATAATAATAGGCTAATCATATCAATCATAATCTATGTTTATTCCACCACAGACCCTCCAGAAAACAACTCTACTGAGGCACTGCCGCCCATGGACACAATAGACAGTGAGTAGACAGAGGAAGATGTTGGAAGGGATGATTGTAATAACATGTACTTTATAGTCTGTCTGTCTGTCTGTCTGTCTGTCTGTCTGTCTGTCTGTCTGTCTGTCTGTCTGTCTCTCCATTCCCTGTGGCCACTCCCACAGTCTAATCTAGTCACTGTTACCTGCACACCTATTTCCACTTTCTTGTTAGACCTGCCAATCAATTCATCTTACCTCATCCCCCCTCAACCGATCCGGTCACCTGATCATACCAGGTCTACCATACCAGCCCTGTATTTTAAAACAAAACAGGGACGCCACCATTCACTCCCTGAGTTCTCTACCTGTTCCTTGACATTGTTATTGTGTGTTTCTTGTTTTTTTACACCCTGTTATGCCTGTCCGTTTGATCCTTTGTACCTGTCTTTTGATTCTCTACCTTTTTACCCTTGCCTGCTATTTTGTTCTGGACATGATCCGTTTTGCTGTTGTCGTCTGCTTCTGAGTCTCACCTGACACACACTGTGACTTGTAAACTTGGTGTATTTTTTCTACAGTTGCTCTTATCCTTTGTGTTGGTATTGGAGTCAAGGTGTTGGCAGCGCTGGTGCTTACTTTGGTTATGTTGTGGACATGGTGAGTTTCCAGTCATCATAATTGCTCACAGGTTCTCATTGGAAACAAGACCGCAACGACTTTCATGAACAACCTGTTAAAATTAATTATCCTTTATCCTTTATATCTCGTTAAAATGACAGTCTAATCCCAATGCTCTATTCTTGTGACCTCATGCCTTAGTGTGTGCAAATAGGGGAAGGGAATTGATCAAAGTCATGTGAGTGTGTTGGAGGTGCAACCAAAGGCACTTCTTCCATGGATTTGGCTTCTTTTTGTGGCTCGGGACGGGAGCTTGAAAAGGATATTTGGACGTCCTCATTTTTCACATTGCAGGATCCTGCACTATGATACATAAGGCTAGGACGGAAAAAGATCATTGAGATCAATCTCTCAAACGTAATGCTGATACCTGTGTTGTTTGCACCTTCAAGACAATGGCTTGGCCACATCCTCAAATATCCATGTGTGTATCAAATAATTGAGCTACAGGTGCATTTCCCCCCAAAAAAAAGAATATTGTGGAAAAGTACGTTTCTTTTCTGTAATATAGCCTAATTATAAAAGTGACACTTCATATATTGTATTCAGTACACAGAAATATTGTACTTTCAAGCCTTTTTGAAAATGGAAAAAAATCTGTATCTCAAAATATTAGAATCCTATATTAATAATAATAATAATAATAATAATAAACTTTATTTGTATAGCACCTTTCATGACATGAAATGCAGCTCAAAGTGCTTTACAGAGCAAGAATACAATTACAGTTAGAACCAATTTAACAATAAAGCAAACAAAAATAAAATAAAATAAAATAAAAGCAAAGGCTCGTTCTCAGAATAAAATGCAGTGTGCATAGACTTATCTATGCACAACTACAACACAAATGAATATAACTTAAGTGTAGTGGCCACTGTCCTCTACAACACAGCTAAAGAAATATCCACACTTCACACAATTGCCAATATTACATGTGTACCTTAGTAATTTATCTTCACACAATTGTCAATATTACACCTTAGTAATATATTTTCACTTAGTAATATTACACCTTAGTAATATATTTTCACCATGTTTACCACGTGTGGACTAGCCCAGGGGATCTGCTAACTTATCACATCCAAACCACACACCGTACACCCCTGAGAATGATATCGGGGTTATACAAGATATATAGACTAAACATAGACAAAAGGATCTGCCCTGGAGGGTCCACCACGTGTCGACGTGCCCCAGAGGATAATTCACTGAATCCTCCGGATGGAGTTATCAGACTCTTGTTTTTTAACTACCGTGACTCTCTCTTCCACTCACACAAAACAAAAGCAAAGGCATAAAACAACATTAAAATAGGGAATACAGTGAGGAATTAAAAATCAACCAAAGAATCAGCTAAAAGCAAGAGTGAAGTAATAGGTCTTGAGCTGTGCTTTAAAGCTATCGACAGAGGCTGCCTGTCTTAAGTGTAATGGGAGTTTATTCCACACTGTCGGTCCGTAAAAGCAGAATGCTGCTTCACCGTATTTTTTATATGTCATTGTAGGCACCTCGAGCAGGTCAGCACTTGAAGACCTGAGGGCCCGGTTTGGAACATATCTCTCTAGGCAGTCAGAGAGGTAGGAGGGTGCCAGACCATTTAGAGCTTTATAAACTATTAAAATAATTTTAAAATCAATCCTAAAAACAACCGGGAGCCAGTGTAGTGAAGCTAGAAGAGTGATATGTTCTCTCATCCTGGTTTTAGTTAAAATTCTGGCTGCCGCATTTTGAACAAGTTGTAATCTGTCAGTTGTTTTCTTTGGCAGGCCAGAGTAGAGTGCGTTGCAGTAATCAAGCCGAGAGAAAACAAAAGCGTGGATCAGCGTTTTTGCATCGTCTAACGACAGATAGTCTCTAATTCGTGCAATATTTCTAAGATGAAAGAAAGCAATCTTGGTGACATGATTAATGTGTGTATTGAAATTCAATTCAGAATCGATAATCACCCCCAGGTTCTTTACTGTGGTGTTACTTTCTACAGCCAGGTTACCAAGTCTACTTGTTATTGATTCTCTCTGCTCACTGGAGCCAATTATGAGAACTTCTGTTTTATCCTCATTTAGCTTAAGAAATTTCTCACTCATCCAGCATTTTATACTGGACAGACAGGTCAACAATGGGTCTAGAGCGCAGGGGTCGTCTGGAGCTACTGAAAGATACAGCTGGGTATCATCAGCATAGAAATGGAAGTTCACTCCGTGATCGGCTATGAGTTCTCCCAGCGGTAGTATATACAGGGAGAACAATAAGGGACCCAGAATTGAGCCCTGTGGAATACCAGAACAGATGTTGTGTTTGTCTGAGTCAAAGTTAGCTAGACTGACAAAATAGCTTCTGCCTGTTAGGTAAGAGTGAAACCAAGACAAGGCTGTGCCTGACAAACCAATCCAGTACTCCAAACGTTGTAGTAGAATTGTGTGATCAATCGTATCAAAAGCAGCGGTTAAGTCAAGGAGTAGGAGAACAGATACATTTTTGTCGTCAGCGGACACCCTAAGATCATTTATTACTTTTACAAGTGCTGTTTCTGTACTATGACCTTTCCTGAAGCCAGATTGGAATTTGTTATGAACCTTATTGTTCTGTAGGAACACATCCAGTTGATGAAAGATAGTTTTTTCTAAGACCTTGCCCAAAAATGGCAGATTTGAGATTGGTCTATAATTACCCAGCACCAATGGATCAAGGTTGTGTTTCTTGAGTAGCGGCCTGACTACAGCCGTTTTCAGTGAGTCTGGAAAGACGCCTGAAAGTAGAGAGCTGTTTACAATTCTTAGGATATCTCCAATAACACTGTCTAAAACCTCTTTGAGAAACGGGGTGGGTATTACATCCAGTGAGCAAGATGATGATGTCATCTGTGATATAGTTTTACGGAGTTCCTCTTCATTAATTGCGCAGAATGATATTAGGCTTCCTCTGGAGGGATCTACATTTTTGCACCATGCACCATTTGCCGCATTTGCAGTGCTAGCAGCAGCATTCATAATACCAGCTCGAATGCTAAAAATTTTGTTTTCAAAAAAGGATGCGAACTCATCACACTTAGCTTTAGAAGCAGGGAGCGACTCCTTGTAAGCCTGGGGGGGGTTTAAGAGATGTTCAATGGTAGAGAATAAGACTCTGGCATTTTGCTTGTTGTCATTGATAATGCGTGAGAAATATGCCTGCCTTGCCAAGCGCAGTGCTTTGTTATAGGCCACTGTTGACTTCTTAAAGATCTCTAGGTGGACAGTGAGTTTGTTTTTTCTCCAAATTCGCTCAGCTTTACGACATTCTTTCTTGAGTGAGCGCATGTGCTCGTCAATCCAGGGTGTTACTCTAGAGTTAAGTTTCTTTTTAGTTTTCATAGGAGCCACTATGTTGAGAGCTGACTCTAATTTGAGATTAAGATGTTGAACCATATCATTCACTGAGGGAGCATCAAGTAGGGGGGGCACCTGCACACACACCAGATGACGAGGAAACTCGTTTGCTGCAGATGAGATAAAAAAACGTTTTTTAATAGTATATTCTGTATTGTTTTTCCCTAGATCAGAGACAGTCATATTAAAACACAATAATTAAAGAGGTGGTGCCATGGTTTTGCACTTTTTCTGTTTTTCATGTGTCTATGAGGTTGATAGAACTTCATTAAGCCCCCTGGTGGTGTTGTTATGGTGTTTTATGTCTTCTCTGACTAGGGGTCAAACGTGCCAATAGAAAAACAGCCCTTTAGTGACATAGTAAAAATATACCCTCCCCCTCATTATCATAACACAACAGGTGTGGGCATGAGGAGGAGGAGGGACTAGGACAGGTGGGTGGTGCTAAGGTGGTGGAGGAGGTGCTAAGGTGAGAACCAGGTATACTTAATGAACTGGAGGCGTGTCCACATAAAAACATAATTTTAACAATTTCTGTACACTTTTTTGAAAAAAATCTTCCTCCTAGTATACCTGATGATTATGTTTTAGGGGGGGGGGGGGAATCACTGAAAATCGGGGCACCCCGTCTTTAAAGTTGTTGAGGTATATTCTTCCACTGCCAACAACCCATATGAAGTATCTCTTCCACGGCCTTAAAGGCTCTATTGAGTTGCCAACAACGCCATATTGCAGATAAGTTTGTTGTTCCAGAGATGAGAATGAATGGTTGTAGAATGAATTTGAGTCATCACTCCAGCAAGTGAGGTTCCTTTGCTTCCATTTATTGCATAGTACAGAACAGTACAAAACAGCTCTTCCATGGACCCTGAGGTCTTCTCAGCAGCCTGCCGGCTACTGAGTGTCACACACTAAGATGCATTTCGGTACAGTTTATATAACAGAGAGATCTAAAGAAAGAGGAGGTACAGGTATGGGTGTGTCAGACTTCAATGGTGAGCCCCCACCCGACCCAAGACATTTGCAACTGTTTAGGGCAGGAAGGGGGAACACATGCTCTCTGTCTCCTGCAGGTAAGACAAAGAAAATGCTAAGAGCACCCCCACCCCGCTCAGACAAACCGGCACCTCTCTACTTGAATCCACTCTTGTGTCTGACTGTAGGCTACCTGTAGACTTGTGAAGTTAAATAATGCTAACAAATGTGGATGTTATGTTATTAAATATACTACATTGTCATGTAGGCATCACTAAAGTAAGATTCAGGTTTGATTGGTCAAATCCGGTTCCAAATGTGTTACAAACTTAACATTAATCTGATTGGAGGCGTAGTAAAAGTACAATTTCACTTTATGTGTAATGAATCTATTAATCTAATGAATGTTTCACTTTTTTTAAATGTTACTGAAAGAAATGCACTTTTCCATTATATATATTTTTTGTTGTAATGGACCTATACTGTATATCCTGTTTTTGTCAGTATTAATTTGCGATATGTTTTCAAAAAACCTTCAAACGATCTTTTTAAAATAATAAGTCTTACTTTTAAAGGAAACAAGATTCTGGCTTGGACATAGCAGTGAGGAGAGCTAGTGAGGAGGTATTTTCATTGAATGCACTCATGTATACTCATGCATTTCATACATTATGATTTATTGATTATACATTTTAACATGTAAATGTATCATGTTTCAGGAGGACAATCCAATGTATGTAAACGGCAGTGTAAACTGGGGTCGTCGTAGATGAGGCTTCATCTCCTCTGCTGATCAGGACACCAGGGTTGTAGAAGAGAAAAGCAACGTGTAAAGAAAGACAGAAGCATGAAGACTTTCCTTTACATTTACAATAGACCAGGTGCTTATCAGTGTCTGCTGCCTGGACACTGAAATACAGCTTGACCTGAGATCAGCTATAGGCCAGAGAGGAGAGATGGTAGAGTGAGAGAAAGGCACGCACGCACGCACGCACACACGCACGCACGCACGCACGCACATTGAGGAAACAGCAGAGGAGTTGCGGGTGAAATAGAGAAATTAAATAATAATGGTAAAGATGCTTTGGTGGAGTTGGGAATAGAAAGGGGAGAAACCCAGAGCTCAGGGAGAGATAAGAACACCATCAACATGTGGTTGTTTTTGTTTTTTTTACAATGAAAATACTAGGAAATACTGAAGTACGGATGCCTTAATTCTAGCATCCTTCCAATATATTGTCTACAATTCCCTCAGCTGTCTTTATAGCTGCTCTGTCATTGTTATAAAAAAAGGAAAAAGGTAAATTCTCTTGAAAGTACTGTTATAACATTTCTAGAGAGGCAGAGGTCAGCTAGGTCAGCTGTAGGGAGTTAAAGATGGAACAGCTATCTACTAAGTACCTCCAAAATGTGATAATTATGATATATTTGTATACTTATATTTGTTTGGTTTTTTCTTTAATAGTTCAACTAATTTTGATTAACTTTTACTTATGTATTCAATGGATAATCACCTGCTAAGCTAAATTACCAGCAATAAAAACACATCTAAAATTTCAATTCTGACTTAGTCACTATTTTTCCACATCATGGTATTTCAGTTCTATGGTGAATGATTGTTACTCCTGCTGAACAGTAAAATATTAGGTTATGCATGCTTGACATTGTGAAAGACTACATGTCCTTGTAGTAACGGTTTACTTACAGTACTGATGTCCTGATATGCACAACTATTAATATGTCATTAGAGCTGTACTACAGTTAACTAAATAGTATCTTTCTACAGGTCAAAGGGAAGTGCATTTAGAAAGAAGGGAAGACATCAGGATGCAGGTAGTGTTGGGTCAGATGAGTCCACTTATGCCAGCTTTAATATAGCCTTAAATATTTATGATTGTGATATGCTCTAATCCTAAGGACTGACCCCTAGGAGGGAAACTATAACAGTCCACACATACAGGTAGCATGCTATTGTTATTGTATATATTGTTTACTAAAAGATTGATTAACTATAAACATAACTCTGAGGACACCCCAGGGGTCCCGGACCCCCGTTGAAGACCCCTGCCCATACTTGTTATTATGAAGATGTTGGGTTTTAGATAAAGCCACAACTATTTGTCACAATGTAGCTGCATATCGGTAGCCTGGTAAACACCCCCTCCCTCCGGAAATCTCATGCATTGCATTGCATTTGGTTTCAGGAAGGAGGGTCTGGGATTGCTCACAGAGTAAAGCTGCCCGAACCGCTGCGCATACGAACCAATCAGCGGCTGCTAGGGGCGGGATCATCCAATCACCTGCCTAGTAGCTTGAAAAAATAAAACTCCGTCTGTCATCGATTCTGCGCCCGGAGTCTCAGATGCAATACGCTGTGAAACAAAATGTGTGTCGCAAGCTTCTTTCATTTGACGGAGTGAGGTTAGCATATCGGTGGTTCACAGCAAATATTCAATAGGTATGTTAAGCCCAGGCCACAGTCCATACCAATGCAACTATTCGCAAAAGTTGCATATACCAGTTGCAAGAAATTGCAGCGGTCTGGACTGACCATTTGCAGACCGGTGCAATTTGGGGATAATGGTTGCAAGTCGTTGCAAGCAGTTGCAGTTGCAACTAGTTACGTGGGTGTTGTGACTATATGCAGCTTGAACCACAAATTCATTAGCTATCATTAAAAGATATTCACAAATTCTAATATTTTAATTATAGACAAATATGTACTCGAGTTAGGCCTACATCCATTCATAACCAAGGCCAGCTGAGCTTAGCGAGGATCCTTTATTTCTACACTACAGCAATGCAACTGATGTGTTAAAACCGGGAAAGTATCTGTGTCTATTTTAGATTGGAGCTATAAATCATTTTAACCACTTTAACCATTATTTTATACTTTGGCTGTTCAAAAATAGCAGATATACAAGCTCATGGTGCGTCACTTTGTGCCGTTTTTCAGAAAATTGTTAGGATTTTGATTGAATACTTAACAGTTTGCAAAAGAAAAGGCACGGTGGCACAGATTTATACAAAAGAATGCTAAAAGGATAACCCAGATAAGCCCTCAGGGCTGGTTTTCATTAAGGTCCTGTGTAATCAATTCATCGAGACATTTAAAGACAAACAATAATATACAGTAATATGCAAAAAACGTCATATATACAAGTAGTAATAAGAAAGAAAGATATGTACAGTTAAGCTTAGACTTTTCACTTTTTACAGGGGCCAGTTACAATTTGCCGCCACCTGCGGTTTTGAAGGAGGGTAAGGAGTCACACTTTTTTATGACTGTTTTTTATGAGGCATTCCACATTCTGGCGGCATAGCAGTAGAACGAATTTGACCCCATTTTTGTGCCAAAACTGGGGGGATGGGGCTCCTTCTGGTGTCGTGCCTGTGTGTGTCTTTTACGCTAAGTAGTCTGACAGGTACATGGGTATCCCTGTTGTCCCTGTTTTCTCGCATATCTTGAAAACCAGGCCCATTGCAAGTTCCTTTACTCTATCCTCTACCCCATGGGTTCCCAAACTTTTCAACCCACGACCCCAAAATAATGCGGCCATTGACTCGCGACCCCAACTAACCCTGGAGGTAATTTATGCACTTTAACTTGCACGTTCGGTGCGCATTTGTAATGTATAAAAATGCTAAAATATACTATTTGTAATCATTTTTATATTGTATTTCATCCATTCTGTTGAATTGATTGATTGATAAATAAAAATTATGACCCAAAATAATTTCGCGACCCCACCTTCAGTGTCCCCCCAACTTTGGGAACCCCTGCTCTACCCTGAGCCATCCCACCCTAGCATAATGAGCAGGGGTTAGGTGAGTGTAAGGCATAGTAGTAACCTGACCAGTTTGTTTTGAGAGGTCTGCAGTTTTGTTTTTTAATGCATTTGAGGTGCTAACGTACCACGAGGTTCATGCATATAGTCGAAATGACATTGGATGAGTGCTCCAGCTAGTGTCCTCAGTGTTCCTACTGACCACCGAGAAGATCCTGAATAGAAAACTTGTTCTTTGGTTGACTTTTCTGATTACTTTTGTTGCCATTTCTTCCACTTGAGACGTTGGCCTCTAAGATACAACCCAGGTAGGTAATTTCATCTTTCCTTGATGACATTGTCGCCCACTTTGACCATGAAGTCTTTGGCCTTGCAGAGGTTTATTCTGGACCCAAAGAGAATGGATTCAGTTTTGCCTAGGTGTAGTGATAGTTTGTTATCAGTGAGTTCAGAGAAAGGGCCTGATTTCTACACTACAGCAATGCAACCAACTGATGTATTCAAACAGCATAGAGTTTTAAAGGAGTAAAATAAAAAATCATGGAGATTCATGATTTTCGTGGAGACTCAGTAGGAGACTCTATGACCATGTCTCTTTGAGACCGGCTTTGAGAGACTCCGGAGACTCTGCCGGGTCATCATCAAATTATTGGCTTAGGAATGCGACAAAAAACCAAACCATCTCTGTGAATTCAAGCCTTCATAGTGTGTGTAGTTGATAGAAAATAAGAACTTTTTTTGGGTGAACTACACCTTTAAGTTGTGTTGCTAATGCCATCAGCGTATCCAGGCAGTACCACTTATCAACCAGTAGGTGTCCTACGGCCACCAGGGTCTGAACAATGGGAGACCATCACCTCCAACCACTGCAGATGTTAAAAGTTTCAGGAGGGATATAAAGTTATTGTATCAACAAACTCTACCATACATATTGGTTACAATAAAATAAAAAAAGATTACCGGCTTTATTCAGGCTTTAAATGAACACCCATGATTTGACAGTGTCAAGTGTCAAATCAAGGTTATTAAAATGTGCATAACTGTAGTTGGTTGTTGTTACATCCCATAGCCTGGATGGTCGCTTGGTAGCACTATTGGTTGTGATACAAGAAGAGTGGGCAGTGGGCAGTGGGCACTAAGGAAGAGTGGGCACCTCGATGTAAAATTTGCTATTTTGTCCAAAATGTTAAAGATATTAATAATAACATTATTAATGTAAAGTATACATGATGTGAACATGCACGGTACATCATTGTCAGACTTACTTTTATCCTTTGACTTCTTGTTTATGCTATAAAATGATTGAATATGCAGGTTTTGTAGCAATTTGTAGCAATTGTAGAAATATTGTTTTTCCGATTCATTTTTTAATTAAATTTTTTTTTTCATTTAAAAAATATATATATTTAAGAGGTGGTCGCTGTCGCTGTACGGTAACCATGACAACCCATCGGCCATTCAGAGCGCGCCCCTTCCTTCTGGCCTATGGGATCTTGGACATTGATCCGTCTTCCTTTTTCCTTCCTTCCCCCACAATGCACCTCGTCCCCCTGCGACCGCTGTCAGAGCAAACATGGCGGCCGTCAGCAAGTATGTGACAGCGAAGAGCTCCACCATAGCCGGCGGTGTTCTGCTCGTCCTGTACCTCCTGAAGAGACGACGACGGCAGGCCGGGGCGCGCGGGTACGTTATGAAGTACTAGTAATGAAAATGGAGTGTGTTTGTTCGCTCTGAAACGCGTAGAAGACACTTTATACCCACGGGTTGTTCTGTTGTCTGAGTGTCAAACAAGGGGAGAGCCTCTTTCTTTGGTGTTTCGACCAGGTGGGCGTGGTTTTGAGGCATAGTCTTTTGTGAGGTTCGGGTTAGGTTTATGCATATAACCACGCCCACCTGGGCGAAACACCAAAGAAATGGGACGGATGTAGAGCACAGGTGTACTACTGGAGTGTGTCGTATAATGATAACAATAGTAATATACTGATAAGCATTGGTGGAAAGTAACTAAGTACATTTACTCAAGTACTGTACTTAAGTACATTTTTGAGGTATTTGTTTTTAACTTAACTGGAGTATTTCCAATTTTCAGTACTTTTACTTCTACTCCACTACATCTCAGAGGCAAATATTGTACTTTTTACTCCACTACAATTATTTGAAGACTTCTAGTTGCTAGTTACTTGTTATTACAAAACATACATTAAACACTTCAGCTCTATACACATTTTCGGTGTGTCGTTATAATAAAAAACAATAAAGTAATTACATGTTTTACTAGTAAAAGTAAAAGTATCAATGCTGCAATGCAGAAATACTGTTACAAGTAAAAGTCCAGTATTCAGAATTTACTTAAGTAAAAGTACAAAAGTATTGGTATCAAAATGTACTTAAAGTACCGAAAGTAGAAAGTACTCATTATGCAGAATGTGCCATTTCAAGTTTTCAAAATGTATAAAAATCTTTTGAAAATAGCAGATCTACGCATTGTGAGCTTGTAGATCTGCTATTTTCAAATGGCCTAAATGTATATAGGGCAGAAGTGGTTAATGTATGTTTTGTAATAATGATAAAAATCTACTAAGTAACTCAAGTTTTCAAAGAATTGCAGTGAGCACAATATTTGCCTCTGAGATGTAGTGGGGAAAAGTAAAAGTACTGAAAATTGGAAATACTCCCGTTAAGTAAAAATACCTCAAAATTGTACTTAAGTACAGTACTTGAGTGCATGTACTTAGTTACTTCACACCACTGCTAATATAATGATAAAAGTAGGTATTATTTGTTATGAGTGAGTGGTTGGACATCCCAGCCACGTTGCTCACTAAATCGGGCCACATCGCCTCATATTTTGGACAATGGAGGTCTTTGTGACCTGCAGGCAGGCAAGGGTTAACCTCATCTGACTGGGGTCTTAGGCACGTACCGTAGTAATTACACATACTGTATGCTATTGCATACACTAGGAGTGTATTAATTTAACATATTACACATGAAATTCATTTGATTAATATATGCATTACATAGTAATTACACTGCACATGCCAATCACACACATGTAGTAGTATTTAAACATATAAGCCTATGTTAATTATATAGTTAACTTATAGTAATTAATCATGTTAGTTACACATACATAGGCTAGTAGTAATTACACATATGTTAATCACACATAATAGTAGTAAGTACACATATGTTGATTACACATAGTGTTAATTAGGCTACATAGTATTAATTTCACATGTCACAGTATATAGTACCCATACTGTAGTAGTACTCATAGTATTAATTGCAATAAAGTTTGTTGCAATAAAGGGTGATTGAACTTGTCCATCTGTGTTTATTTACACACTGACATTGGTCAAAGTGCGTTTGGTTGTTCCTTGCTTCAGACTGTTGTATTAAATGAGTGTATTCACTGTTGTGAATGGAAATATTGCCGTTGTATTGTAATGTACAATCACTGATGTTGAGAATGACCTTTTTCCCATTGCAGTAAAGCGAGGGGCTCAGAGCTAGTGCTTAACAATGACGTAAGTTTACCTTCCATTAGTTCCATATCAATCTCAACAACATTAAGAACTCCTCAGAGACTTTACAAAAACTTCGGCAATTGATTGTCAATGTCAACAGTTATTAGTTAGCCTAATAGGCTCTATGCACAGCAGCCATATTGGAAAGAAATTGGGCCTCTTCCTTACTTTCTTCACAGGTGCTACCAATGATACTAACGAAGGCTCTGTTCCATTCTGTTCAAACAGAGTCAGGGTGCTGATATTGTGCATCTTTGCTCCCTGGAAACACTCTACATCAGTAGGTCTGTAATTGAGGTTCCAGGGACCCTCATGGTTCCTTGAGGGGGTTCCAAATGGTTCCTTACGGGTGTGTGACTCTTGAGAGTGTACAAATGTGGGTACATTTGGTGCCATTCGTACACTCTCAGAGTTATGGTGGTCCTTGTCATTAAAATGTTTGAGAACCACTCTGCTGCACTAGATGGAACAGAGCCTTTGTTAGCATCATTGGTAACACCTGTGATGGTAACACCTGTGAAGGAAGTAAATAAGCGGCCCAATTCCTTTCCAACATGACTGCTGTGCATAGAGCCTATGGCAGTTTGGCTTAGTTCCAGAGATGTGTGGGTACATGTGTGTGACATTCTTTTGTTGACTCTGTTCATGCAGAAAGATGCCAAAAAGGACCGGGCAGCTGTGGACAAAGCGTTCTTCCTCCGAATCGGCCAAATCGTGCGGGTCATGGTGCCTCAATTTCTCTGCATGGAGGTGGGTCTTCTTAAAAAAAGAATCGACAGTACCATCTACATAATGCGTTTGTCATTCATTATGTACCAGTCGTTCTAATTATCATCTAGTTATCCGCTTATCGTTCCCCAGCCTTTTCTCAGAGATGAGAAAAGGCTGCCTGGTAACAACCTGATGCAGAGCGGTTCTATAGGGCGGGACTTCTGTTGTATGCACTTCCCCCGGAAGCTGTCTTTTTCTGACCAATTTCAACACGGGTTTCATGCATGTGGAATAGGCCTGTCACAATTATTACATAATCGCCTAATCAAGCTTACAACAAGTGACGTGTTGTAAGCTTGTAGATCTGCTATTTTAACTTTTTTTTAAAGTCTAAAATTAGATCAATTGTCAGTAATTTCTTTTTATATTTAAGTTATTTGTCAGCCCTGTGCAATTTTCAATATGTTCCAATGTTCATTGCCAAACACACAATTAAATCGTTAATTGCAATTATTTGTGTGACAATTAATCGTCAACTTAAAGGAGTAGTTCACCCAAAAAATGACTTATTTTCTATCAATTGCACACCCCATGAAGCCTTGAATCCATGGATTTATTTTAGTTTTTGTGGCATTCCTAAGCCAATAATTTGATTCCCGTCTCCTACCGGCTAATGTATCCGGTAGGAGACACAAAGTAGATTATTTGTGTCTCCTACCGGATACACACCCGGTCATCAAATTATTGGCTTAGGAATGCCACAAAAACAAAAATTAATCCATGAATTCAAGGCTTCATGGGGTGTGCAATTGATAGAAAATAAGTCATTTTTTGGGTGAACTTCTCCTTTAAATGTGTAATCGTGACAGCCCTAATGTAGAATGTAACCAGATCTGCACAGCATCAATGTAACTTCCTTCCCTGGGCGGTGCAGGTGCTTCCGTTACTTCTGCTTAGACACACTCACTAGCAGCTCTCGCCCAGCGTGCTATTTTCAGCCAAAGCTTTCCCCACAGAAAACTGAAAATACACTAGTATAGAGCCCTGAGGGACCCCGGTCAACCATATAGTGTTTTAAGTGGTTAAACCCCTATAGAAGTACTTTGTCGTACAAGATAGTGAAAATAGCCGAAACTAAACAAGCTTGAATCGCGATGCGTTGTAAGCTTATAGATAGCTGTTTTCAGTATTTTGGGGACAATTTGGGACACCAGGGTTAATGTGGTTAATTTAATGTATAGTGCAAGCCTCTATTAGGCTACATAATATACATTATGAACATGTGCTATGCATAAACCTAGAGCAGGGGTCATCAACATTTTTCAGCTGAAGGACCCCTTAGCTGAGAGAGAGATGAAGCAGGGACCCCCACTACATATTGGATTCATGTTAAATGTGTGTTTTCAGACATTTCACAAGTTAAACCCTCAATGCCTTGTTATCTTGGCCTTTGGCTCGGTACTTGGTCTGCTCTTTTTCCCCTCTACACCAAACCTCTCTGCCAAAAATAGCCGATCTACAAGAAGTGTTGTGAGCTTGTAGATCTGCTGTTTTCGGGCTGATGTTACCCCCTAGAATAGGGATGCGAGAGTTCAAGTGGTTACTGTAAAAAACAAATGAAGTCCCTAACACACAAAGCTTTGGCGGCCCCCCTGCAGTGTCTCTTGAAGACAACTTAGTGATCCCAGACCCCCTGTTGAAGACCCCTGACCTAGACCATAATCTGCTGTAGGATGTCATGACTCCTAGATAAAACGGTGTAACCAATGACACAGTCTATTCTGGCAAGAACCTGCGATAGTCTCTCCTTATGGAGGTTGACCTTGAAGTAATTGATCCTATTGCTGAAAATTCAGACCGGCCTTGCACAAATCTCTGGAGAGATTGCAAGAGTAGAGGAAAGGGGATGTGTGAGGATATGGGCGTGTTTTCACGTGCGCAACGTGTCAACTGTGTCATATTTTACACGCCTCAACTTATCGCTGTAATCAAACCAGAGAGAGGGTCAGTGAACACAGGCCAAAGAGCTGGTTCATTCAGTGATGTGTTCTGTAATCAGCTGATTGGCTCATCCTGACAAGTCCTGAAGAAAGCATACACGGTGTCAAACACATTGAATATCGTTGCTGTTGGGCGGAAACCGCTTGTCTGCCTATATTCACACTTATTGTGTTTTTTCACTCAGACCTGAATTTAAGCCATTAAGACCAGGAAAGCATTTGTGTAATTTTAGATTAAATTTGATTATTAAACATTTTGAAAATGTGTGCAAATCTTTGAATATATATATATTTTTAAAGCGAACATTCTTAACTCAAATCCTTGCTTCTGGGGGGTCCCTGGAACAACATATTTTGAGATGGGGGTCCGCGGCCAAATACATATAATTTTGGGGGTCCTTGACATGAAAGAAGTCTGAGAACCACTGATATTATAGCAACGTTAGGATTTAGAAGACATTTGTAGAATCCTCAGAAGCAAAGATTTGAGTTAAAATGTTCGCCTTAAAAAATATATATATTCAAAGATTTGCACACATTTTCACGATTTTATAAAAATAGCAGATCTACAAGCTCATAGCGCAGCACTCGGTGCTGCGCTATGAGCTTGTATATCTGCTATTTTTTTGAATAGCAAGAAATCTAAAATGACACAGATGCTTTCCCGGTCAATCACAAAGTCAGCCTACTATCACCTCAAAAATATAGCATGGGTTAAAGGATTCTCAGCAAGGATCTAGAAAAACTTGTCCATGCGTTCATCTTCAGTAGACTTGACCACTGTAACGATGTCTTTACAGGTCTCCCTAAAAAAAATCAATCGGACAACTGCAGTTGATTCAGAACGCTGCTGCTTGAGTCCTTACTATTACCAAGAAAGTGGAGCATATCACTCCAGTTCTTACATCCTTACACTGGCTCCATGTGTGTCAAAGAATTGATTTAAAAAATACTACTGTTGGTCTACAAAGCTTTGAGTGGTTTATGTTTAAAAATACATTTCTGATCTTGTGCGATATCATGAACCATCCGGATCTCTCGGGTCATCTGGGAAAGGGTCAGCTTTCTGTCCCTAAAACCACAAATAAACGTGGGGGAAGCAGCATTTAGTTTTTATGCACCACACATCTGGAACACCAACTCCCAGAAAACTGCATGTCTGCTGCCACTCTTATATCCTTTAACACATTCAATCCGGGAAAGCATCTCTGTCATTTTAGATGTCTTGTTATTACAGCCTTATTCAAAAATGTATTGAGTTAATTTTTTTGCTCAGAATTCTACACACTATGTCGAATAATGACAAAATGAAAATTTTTTTTTAGAAATGTTTGCAAATGTGTTTAAAAATACAAAATTACATGCATAAGTATTCACACCCTTTACATAATACTTTTGTTGAAGCACCTCTGGCAGAAATTAGAGCCTCAATTCTTCTTGAGTATGATGCTACAACTTGGCACACCTATTTTGGGGCAGTTTCTTTCTCCCATTCTTGTTTTCAGATCTTCTCAAGCTGTACCGGGTTGCTTCGGTGCACAGTCAGCCATTATCAGATTTCTCCAGAGATCTTGAATGGGGTTCAAGTCAGGGCTCCGGGTGGGCCACTCAAGGACAATCACAGACTTGTCCTGAAGCCACTCCTTTGTTGTGTTGTGTTGTCTGTATGCTTAGACTCCATTTCCTGTTGGAAGGTGAACCTCTGCCTCAGTCTGAGTGTTCTGTCCAGTTAGGGTGCCTGATACCACAAACTTGACAGTAGCCAAACTCCCTTTTTCACAAGGGTCAGGATTAGCCTCTTGCTCCTTTATTTTATATCTGAAAGTGGAGTGAAAACTGGAATGATACAAACATACATACAATCAGTGATGTGCTCATAAAATTGTACATTGCCTATTAAACATACATTTCCAGACATAACATACAACATAATCTTACTTACAGCATTGCATCGAAGGGACTCAAAAATGAAGAAAGTAAAATCACATCAGGTGACAAAAAAACATGTCTGCACTCTACAAGCAAACTGTAGCTTCTGCTCAGACTCTGCTAATTAACAAAGTAACAACACCTGCTTTGATTAGTGTGTTAGCTGCACCTGCTTTAGGTTAAGTAAGGAGTGCTACAATAAACCTGCCAATACGGGCGCTGTTTTACTTGTTTAAAAGAATAAATCTGCCCTGAGGGCAGAACACTGAGATCCAGAGCGCTCTGGAGCAGGTTTTCATCATGGATCTCTCTGTACTTTGCTGCATAAATGTTTCCCTTGATCCTGACTTGTGTCTCAGTTGCTGCTGCTGAAAAATATTCCCACAGCATGATGCTGCGACCGCCGGGGTGCTCCTTCCATTCCGACATCTCACTACGCCGACTAGTGGCTTCCGCGTGCGGTTAGGGTTAGGTATAGGGTTAGTAACCGTCGGAAAGGCGACATGTCGGAAAGCCGACATGTAACCGCGACCGCCATGCTTCCCTGTAGGGATGGTGTTGGCCAGGTGATGAGCGGTTCCTGGTTTTACACTTGGCTTTCAGGCCAAAGAGTTCAATCTTTGTTTCAACAGACCAGAGCATTTTTAGGTACCTTCTAGCAAACTCCAAATGGGCTGTCATGTGCCTTTTTACTGAGGATTGGCTTCCATCTGGCCACTCTAGCATGAAGGCCTGATAGGTGGAGTGCTGCATAGATGGTTGTCCTTCTGGAAGGTTCTCCCATCTCCACAGAGGAACACTGGAGCTCTGTCAGAGTGACCATTGGGTTCTTGGTCACCTCCCTGACCAAGACCCATCTCTCCCAATTGCTCAGTTTGGCCCGGGGACCAGCTTTAGGAAGAGTCCTGGTGGTTCCAAACGTCTTGCATTTAAGAATGATGGAGGCCACTGTGTTTGTTGGGACCTTCAATGCTGCATTTTTTTTTTTTAACCCTCCACAGATCTGTGCCTCGATACGATCCTGTCTCAGAGGACAACAGACACTTCCTTTTGACTTCATGGCTTGGTTTGTTCCTCGACATGCACAGTTAACTGTGGGACCTGATAGAGACACGTGTGTGTGCCTTTCTAAATGATGGGAAATCAATTTAATTTACACAGACTCCAATCAAGTTATAGAAACATCTCAATGATGATCAGTGTTAACAGAATGCACCTCGGCTCAATTATTTGTGTCATAGCAAAGGGTGTGAGTTTGTGTTTTTAATTGTTTTAATACATTTGCAAAAAAATCTTTTATTTTGTCATTATGGGGTTTAGTGTGGAGAATCTTAAGTTAAAACATTTATTGAATCCATTCTTGAATAAGGCTGTAACATAACAGAATGTGGAAAAAGTGAACGGGGTGAATACTTTTGCAAGGCACTGTTATCTGCTATTTTTGAATAGCCAAAGAAATCTAAAATGACAGATGCGTTCCTGGATTGAAACACAACTAAAGACCTTTCTGTTTGCCTCTACCTTTGATTGAGTTGATTGAGTTACTTTTCCTTTCTCTTCTGCACTGTAACTGTATCTGTTATTTTTTACTTCTTTTGTTTTATGCATCCTAATGTCATTGTATAATTGTGTTTCCTTTGCTTGATGTTGTGCGTAAAGCACTTTGAATTAGGATAATTCCTACAGGTCCGTTCATGACTCACAGGCAAATGGTCTTGTTTCCAATTGCCTGTGAGCAATTAGGGGTTAAGAGTTGGGGACAAATTTCATTTCATCGACACATTTGCTGGCCTGGCCTGGAATCGTACCTGGGGCAATCAGGGCCTCTGGCTCCCTAGGCGGGCTCACTAACCACTCAGCTATGGCCGCCCCTAAATGATTGCCTTGTTGTTGAAATGTGCTATACAAATAAAATTGCCTTGCCTTGCCTAACCAGTATCTTATTTTGCTGTTCTTACCACAGACGGGATACCTTCTCCTCATTGCTGCCATGCTTGTGACCAGGACCTACTGCGACGTATGGATGATCCAGAACGGTACAATGATTGAAAGGTCAGGAGTACAGTCTCTTTGTGGGGGACACTTTGTAGTGTTGTTAATCCATTAAGACTGGGATCTGTGTCATTTTATTGATTTCTTTGGCTATAAAATCTATATCTATTGCAGATATACAAGCTCATACTATTTTTTGTGGGGGAAAATCGTGAAAATGTGTGCAAATCTTTGAATATATATAGAGATTTTAACTCAAATCTTTGCTTCTGGGGGTCCTTGGTCCAAAATATTTTGAGATATATATATATATATATATATATATATATATATATATATATATATATATATATATATATATATTTAAAAAATATATACAGAATAGAGCACTACAGGAACAATATCTTTTCATATAGGTCAACCCTGAAGTTGCCTCCACCTTGGTTTTCCCGCTACAGGTTTCCTGTAGAATGTAATTTTTTTTGGATACATTAAGAAAATAAGCAATGTAGCAAACAAAGGCTTGTGACAGTATTCACACAATTGGTTCAACAACATAAGCTCCACAATTTTGCGACTTTTGAAGCGACTTGTCATTTTAGATTTCTTCGGCTATTAAAAAATATTAGATATACAAGCTCATTGCACGGCACCAAGTGCCGCGCTATCAGCTTGTATATCTGCAAAAAAAAAAATGTTATCGTGAAAAATGTGTGCAAATCCTTGAATATACATATTTTTTAACTGAACATTTTTAACTCAAATCTTTGCTTCTGGGGGTCCCTGGAACAAAATATTTGACAAATGGTCGCTTTAAAAAAATATATATTCAAAGATTTGCACACATTTTCAAGATTTTTCAAAAATAGCAGATCTACAAGCTTGTATCTCTGCTATTTTTGAATAGCCAAATAAATCAAAAAATGACAGATGTGTTCCCGAATTGAATGGGTTAAGAATTGGGAATCTGGCTAAGGGAACCCATTGCAGACTCACTTTTAGTAGGGGTTTAGTAGGATTACAAACTGTAGCACTCTTATTGTGCTTGATTTCAAAGGGGTAGGTTGGGTTGCAAATCCTGTTATATTGTCTTTGCAGGCACTGATGCCTTTGTCTTAATTCCCCACAGTGGGATCATAAGCAGAGATATCTCTCTGTTCAAGACACACTTTTATGCCTACATTGCTGCCATACCCGGGGTAATTTGACCGTCATGTGATTTATTCTCATAGAAATGCATTCCCCAATCCTTTTAACCAGTAACGTTGTGGTGGTTAACATCTTCCTTTTTAATGGTATATTGTTTGGTGTGTCGCTGAACATTCTTTAACATAGATAGTGCTGGTTCTGCGCTGCTATCCAGGCCAGCGGGGCCTTAACTTTGGCCTACAGTATGGCTTCCATGCAATGAATCTATGGGTCTCTTAAGGTAGACGAGTAGATGTCTCAAAGGGGAATTTCATCAAATGTATGTGTTTTCAAAAGTACATGTTATTCTTATGGCCATTAAAATGCCTGTCTGAATTTGTGAAAGGATTAGTACTATGTCTTCTTTGGTAATTAATGATATCAAATTAGTAACCAATGGATCGTGCCATACGAATAACATCCTTAAACTGAGCGGTATTCCCCTTTTACGTCCCTGTCAGGACTCCTCTGTTACCCTTAAGTCAACACACTAATTGGGTTGTTTTGTCAATGCTTTATATTGAAGTCCTTGTTCTAAGCATGAATTAATATGTCCCTTATAAGTCCTTTATAAGATGCGTATTAAGTTTATATTAACATTATGTGTTGATAAGACTAGTAGGTGATTTGAATTGAATTTCTTTCTTTATTTTGGCGTGCTATCTTCAATAGTTGCTAATTGATTATGCAAAATATTCTCCCCCAGTCCTCATTGACTTGCATCGTGCGGTGAAACTCAAGTCTCAAATTCACACTTTTAGCACACAAACGATGTGAATTTAGCAGAATCTGCCAATGCGGAAAATGACAAAGCTTGATTCAGCGTTTTTTATTCATTGCACAAGCCAGAAGATCCAGTAGTTACGCTGCTGAGATGAAATTGAAAAACTCATAGGGGCGTTTTAATAAAGTACTTAAGCAGTTAATAACACATTTAAGTTCTTATACATTTCTTGTAATCAAACAATAAACGTGTTTATGCTTATAGCGCTTACTGTATTATTATTAACACATAATAATGTAAAAAAAAAACATCTGACAAGGACTTCTAAGAGCCTCCTTAGTTAATGACGCTTATTATAAGGACATTCATATAAAAGCATTACTGTTGGAATGTTTTCCTCCTCCTGAGCTGTACAACCTAGATAAACGTTGCATCAGTTATCTGTTCCACTAGCCATGCTGGGAAATGTTGGCTCATTCTTGTGCATGTTGTGGTTTGCAGTGCAATTATCGGTCGATCATCTAAAGATTTCAAGAAGTTCTTGTTCAGCTTTATGAAATTCATGCCATTTGTAAGTTCATTTTTTTTGTTCCCCCTTCTCTTGTTTTTGTCGCACTCTTTAGTCAAGTGTGTCGACTGTGATGTATTCATGTTTCTGTGAGAGTTGCATTGCAAATTGTCAGTGAACAATTCAGAGGAGGCCTGATATTATTAAAAAACCCTAATATGATTACTAACACTAACCTTTCTCTCTAATATGACCTTCATTTAGGGCTGCACAATTAATCGAAAGTAATCGGAATGTCCAGATTTTATGTTTCCCAATTATGTGATTGGGAAACTTAGAAAATTCATTTACACATCTCATTTTGGTCAGCTTGCCCTCATCCTCCTCATCATTACATGTAGTTAGTTAGTTGTAACCAGAACATTGTACAGCCCATCTCCCCATCCATCAGGCACACACACACACACACACACACACACACACACACACACACACACACACACACACACACACACACACACACCAATTACAGAGGCCATTACATACCATGTGGCCTTAAACAAAATGAGTCACAAAGGCATTAAGAAAGTTATCTAATAATTGTGATTATTATTTTAGCGATTATTGTGCAGCCCTACCTCCAGTACATAATTTCCTACTGATCTTAATGGTCTCATACATTCATTGGAAAACCTGCTTGTTGCATGATTAACATATTACCGTAATATTCCTCGTGTTAATGAGCTATAATCAAATCACAATCAACCAAATCAATGTCAAGTCAATAAAATCTGTGTACTTTCTTGCTTTGCAATCTGCTGTTTTTACAATCTTGGTTATTATTTATCTTGGCATTGCAATTACAATTCATCCTAAGTATCTTCAAATGCATGAGTAAAAAAAAAAGAAGAAAATATACTGCAAAGCATTAGCATAGCCTAAGTGCTATGCCGAAGGACAGAGCACATGGTGAGAGGTGTGTGTGTGTGTGTGTGTGTGTGTATTGCAGATTGCCTTGGTGAACAACTTCCTCAAGTTGGGCCTGAATGAGCTGAAGCTGAGGTGCCGTGAAAGGCTCACGAAGCACCTGTATGACCAGTACCTCAAGTAAGCCTTCTCACATCACACTGACTTTGCACTGAGTTGACACTGCACTGCACCAACTATAGGCTTGGAGAAGAGTTTGTTTCTGGGCCGCAGATGCGATGGGGGAAAATGGCATATCGTTGCTGTCGGGCAGAAACCTCTTATCTCCGTATTCTAACTTTTTGGTAAATTAACGCCCCAAGTATGAAGTATGAAAAGTAGCAGATTGAGTACTGAATTGTGTGCTGTGCTTCTGCAGTGGTTACACATATTACAAGATGGGTAACTTGGACAACCGGATAGCCAACCCTGACCAGCTGCTCACGCAGGATGTGGAGAAGTTCTGCAACAGCGTGGTGGACCTCTACTCCAACCTCAGCAAGGTAATTGAGCTGATAACTTTCAATAGATTCAGACAATTAGAACTTTTGCTTTTCGTTGTACGACAACACACTTAGTGGTCAAGGATCCTTTTTAATCATGTCTTTTCTGTCCCCCAGCCTCTGTTGGACATCGGACTGTATATCTATAAGCTGACAAGTGCCATAGGTGCCCAGGTACTGTTAACTTGATTGCAGCTTTTACAGCTTTACAAACCCACATGCATTCTAGGCCTTCTCCACTAAAACAGGAAGTCTGGTGTGTGTCACTGTCTCCCCCTCCACCTAGGGCCCAACCAGTATGATGGCCTATCTGCTGCTCTCAGGCCTGATCCTGACCCGAGTCAGGAGACCCATAGGGAAGATGACAGTCATAGAGCAACGCTACGAGGGCGAGTACCGCTTTGTCAACTCCCGCCTCATCACCAACAGGTAACCCACCCGTGCTACCTTTTTAGAGCTAATTCTAGGTCCCCCACTCCTATGCCCTCCTTGGCAATATCTGATGTATGGATGTCCTGTGTTCATTGTCGCAGTGAGGAGATCGCCTTCTACAATGGGAACGAAAGAGAAAAACAAACCATTTATGGCACATTCAAGAAACTGGTTGGTAATGTTTTTTTTGTTTGTTTGTCTTAGTTTTTTTTCATGGGGTGTATCTTGAGCAATCGCTCATATTTGATTTCAGTAAGTGAATGTTGTTCTTTTGTCCCCAGGTCGACCACTTGCATAATTTCATCTTCTTCCGCTTCACCATGGGCTTCGTGGACAGCATCATTGCCAAGTGTAAGTGGCTGCATCCAGTCTCCACAACTGCCAGTAACTTCTGTCACATAGTTGCTAACGTGTCGTGAGTCAGTCAGTACAATTTTTTGCTTGGACCTGCCAAGCCAAAGTGTGTAAATGTTTTAGGTTAATGTTGAATGTACAGCTGGCTTGTGTGATATCATTTCCAAGCGAATGCATTGTTGCACAGTGTATTATGCTCCCACTTGGGTCCCGTCATTCAGCAATACATTTCATATAAGTCCTATGATGACGACACACCGTTCTACATATCTGTTTCGTCCAACTACTATCCATTATATTGTTGATATCAAGGATTGGATGATTCGGTCCCAAGGCTTTCAGTTAGTAGGTTTGATTGGTTGAGTGAATACTTAATTAACAGTTTGCAAAAAGTGCAGAGGTACAGTTACAATAATGCTAAAAGGATAACACAAAAAGCCCTGAGGGCTTGCTTCCATTGTGGTCCTGTGTATTCAATTCACCAAGACATATAAAGACATACAATACTATACAAGAGATCATCAATACTAGGAGCAGTAAAAGTATATTTACAGAAAAACAGTGGGGAGTTATTTATTTTGTCAAGCTAGAAGACTTGTCTAGGTCCAGTTGCAAATTGCAGATAGGAGCTCTTATATGGTGGTTTTGAAGGAGAGTAGGGATGAATTTGAATTCATCCCCATGTTTGTGCCGAATCTGGGGGGAATGAGATCAGGTCAGAGTGTCTTTTTTTTCGGTACTGTGAGCTGGCGGGTAGGTGTGGTGCCCCACATCTCCCAGGGGTCTAGCACATTGTAAAAGGGATAGACACCCTCATTGCTTTGCTTTGAGGCAACAGATTCACTCTTTGCTATGTCCTAAACCTCATGCCAAAACTTGGGTGTGATTCTTAAACCTTGTGAGCATGCCAAAACTTGGGTGTGATTCTTAAACCTTGTAAGCATGCCAAAACTTGGGTGTGATTCTTAAACCTTATGAGCATGCCAAAACCTGGGTGTGATTCTTAAACCTGGTGAGCATGCCAAAACTTGGGTGTGATTTTGGATGCTGAGCTTGACTCCCAGAAGTACATTATCTACTATTTCCAAGAATTCCGGTTGTCATCTTAGCAATATATCTAAAGTTAGATTCTTCCTGTCACAGTCAGATTCTGATTAACTGGTTCATGCTTTTATTTCCTGTAGAACTGCATACTATGATACTATGACTATCAAAGCAGGTGTTAAATAAACTCCAGCTTATTCAGAATGCTGCAGCCAGAGTATTAAAGGAGGATTGATTTTGTGTTTTAGGTTCAGGTGTGCCAATGTGTAAGCATTGCACATTGCTAAATCTAATACACCTATTATTCATTTATTAGCTGCAGCTGCGTTGCTGACGAGACAGTATTGTTTTACTCGCCACATGCAGTTTTTAAAAACAAACTACAACATGGGCCTAGGATTTCATGCCCCTGTAGCTAAAACCAAACATTTAACCACATCCCTCCTATTTTAACTTCTCATCACTGGCTCCCATTAAAACAAAAACAACATTTGAAAAGTACAGTACTGGTAAAGTACCGTTTTAAAAAAATACGAATGGTTTAGCACCTTCCTAGTTCCTGCATTGTTGACACGCTCACTAAATACAAACCGAACAGATCCCTTCTTAGATCAGGGATGCCACCTGTTCAGGCACATGATCACTTGGCTGTTTTCAAGGCTGGCGTGTTCACCCAGTGTTAAAGGAGAATTTTGGACTAAAGTTTTCTTACCTTTTCTATGACGTTATGATATCTTAGGATGAATGGTACAGTAGAAAATTTTCATAACTCCACCCCTGAGCCGCCACAGCTTAAAAGGTGCGCGGATAGGCCTTAGGTTAGATCACATATTTTAATAGCTTTTTTTCCCTTTTTTTTTGGTGAGATCTGACGTTCATAGTGACAGAACACTATGCAAAAAAAAAAAAAAAACAGAAGTCTCGCTAGACGAGATTGAAATCTCGAGATTTCAATCTCGTCTAGCGAGACTTCTGTTTTTTTTTTTTTTTTTTTTTTTTTGGGACAGTGTTCTGTCAATATGAACGTCAGATCTCACCAAAAAAAAAGGAAAAAAAAGCTATTAACCGTTCACCTGTTATGAAATACCCAGAATTGGGACACTGATGGTTCACGTGGTTAATAATAATAATAATACCTGAGATTTATATAGCGCTTTTCTGAATACTCAAAGACGCTTTACATGTCGAACTAAGTAGAGCAAAATAAAAACAAAACAAAACAAAACAACTTTAATAAGAGAATCTAGAGAATAAAAAGTTAAAAGGCTGCAGAGGGCCAGGGAATAAAACAAAAGTTGAATGGCAGTTGAAAAGGTGGTAGGAGATCAGGCTAGGTGGGAAAAGCAGTTCTGAAGAGGTGGGTTTTGAGGGAGGTTTTGAACATGGCAAGGGTGGGGGCGGTTTTGATGTGAGGTGGGAGTGGGTTCCAGAGGGTGGGTGCTGCAACGGAAAATGCCCTATCACCCCAGGTGTGCTTGGTTTTTTTTGGTGGGGAATTTGAGGAGGTTGGCATCGCTGGATCTGAGGGAACGGGTGGGGACGTGGTTGTGAAGGAGGTCGGAGATGTATTGGGGTGCCTGGTGGTTGAGGGCTTTGTAGGTGATGATGAGGATTTTGAAGTTTATCCTGTGTTTGACCGGGAGCCAGTGGAGGTCACGGAGGACTGGTGTGATGTGGTCTCTGGAGCGGGTGTGAGTGAGCAGGCGGGCGGCTGAGTTCTGTACATATTGAAGTTTATTGAGGGGTTAAGAGCTGCTACAACAGTGTCTTCTTTTAAAAGCAGACTAAAAACTCTCTTTTCACAAACTTTTAGTTTGGCTGAAAGTGTGTGTGGTAATATGGGAAAACCTTTTATTTTAGAATCAGTATTATAACTATTGATTCCTTTTACTAATAATAATACATTACATATTCATTATATTGTGTGGTTTTATTCTAATGCCTTATACAGTACTGTATATGTTTTTATCTTATTGAATGCTATATGTAATATATCTTGTATAGTCTGTCGGGTGGAAACCTCATATGTCCAAAACTGTTACTTTTCAGGATTCTAATAAGACATTTGAGAAAGTAGCAGATCTGCAAGCTCTGCTACTTTTGATGCTTTTGTGTGACGCTGTAGTATGATCAAGTAGGGCATTCATCCATATATTTTGTTTTTATTTTGATTGAATCTACGCCTGTCACATGAAATGTGTTAAACTGGACTTGACTTGACTGTTCTCCACCCCCTCCACAGACCTGGCCACTGTAGTGGGCTACCTGGTGGTCAGTCGACCCTTCCTGAACCTGTCCGACCCCAGACACCTTCACAGCAAACACTCTGAGCTGCTGGAGGTCAGAATGGACACACACACACACACACACACACACACACACACACACACACACACACACACACACACACACACACACACACACACACACACACACACACACACACACACACACACACACACACACACACACACACACACACGCGCGCACACGCGAACATGACTAAGGGCTGTTGTCTGGCACACTCAGCCAATAGCATTGTTTTCTCCTCTATAACTAAATATCCTGTTGGCTCTGACAAGTATTGTGATACTGCAACACATTACGATGACGCAAGAGTGAGTAGGGGTGTGCCCAGCGATTAAGTTCGATGATGCTTAACCGAAAAAAAATTAAACTTTAATTTGAATAGTCGAAAATGTATTAATTAAATGTATTCCTCCTGCTTTCCCATCAAAACCAAAGTACTCACAAACTTTGCTCCTTTTTTTCAAACCGACAGTGTAGGCTAGATTCACTCACTGCTGCACTGGGATGTGAATGATGCCATCTGCAGTTTACCAGCACTGCACAAATCGGTGTGACTTGTAGGACTACTACCAGATTGATTATACTGTATTGATATTTTGCTTGTAGGTCTACTACCAGAGTTATAATGTACGTATTGATGTTGTAGGACTACTACCAGATTGATCATACTGTATTGATGTTGTACTTGTAGGACTACTACCAGATTAATTATACTGTATTGATATTGTACTTGTAGGACTACTACCAGATAGATCACACTGTATTGATACTGTGCTTGTAGGACTACTACCAGAGTGGCAGGATGCTGCTACGGATGTCCCAGGCCCTGGGGAGGATCGTCTTGGCTGGCAGGGAAATGGCCCGCCTCTCAGGGTGAGTCACTTCTATCAAATCAAATGACTCGGCACTGTCTTTATACTGCGGTATTAATGACAATTATTGTGGTTTCTAGACTATATAGGGTTCTCAAACGGTGGGTCCCCCAAAAGTTTTTTTTGCTTAACATGCAACATTGTTTTCTCACTCAACAGTAAACAAACCAACATACAGTATAAGTGTATACAGGGTATCTGCACACTTCTACGGAGACAATTTAACAAATTAAGGACTTAAAAGACTATTACTGTGTCAAGAGTATTCAACAAACTATACAATAAAAATGGTCAAACATTGAGTCAAACTAAATGAAATGCCTCTACTGTTACAATTCCAAGTAGCAGTCCCCAGGTTAAATATGATTATTTGGGTGACTGGGTCCCGGCCTGAAAAGTTTGAGAACCAGACTATAGCACTGAAAACTGGATGCCCTCATGTCGATGAAGGCATCCAGGTCCTAGAGCCTTCATCGACATGAGGGCGTTCAGTTTTTGCAGTGCGTTTTCCAATTTCTTAAAAGAAATGTTTACCCAAATCAGATGTTTTTATGTAGTATGATCAAGTAGGGCGTTAATTTACGAAAAAACACAAAAAGTTAAAATATGGCAATAAGAGATGTCTCTCCATCCCACCAGATTTACTCTTCGCATCACTGAACTGATGAAGGTGCTGAAGGAGCTCAATGCTGGCAAATATGAACGTACCATGGTCACCCACCAAGAGAGAGGTAACTAAATCTAGAATAGGAGAAAGTTGGTGAGAGTAGGTACTGTAGGTATCTACGTGTCAAAATTGCTTTATGAATTTAGTAGAAAAAGTCCTTTTGCCCACCTACTGAAATGGACAGGTGAGTAGGAGTTGAGAAGAACAAATGAGGGGAGTTCTGTATAGGGCTGTCACGATTACTAATTTAAGTTGACGATTAATTGTCTCACAAATAATTGTGATTAACGATTTAATTGTGTTTTTTCGTATTGAACATTGGAACATAATACAAAAATAATGTTTGCCTTTTTTAGGCTTCGTAATAACAACTTGCACGGAGTAGATATGACAAATTACATAAATATACAAAGACATTACTGACATATTTGATAATTAATACTTTTTTTTATAGCGGAAATATTTCTGCTATTTTTGGAAAATTTATGAACATTTTTCAACATGGAAACGATTATGATGATTATGCAAAAATAATCGCGACTATCTCAAATAATTGTGACAGGCTTACGATCGAATCCTCTGCAATTTTTTTCCCACCATAGATTCGGACTCTGAGAAAATGACGATGGTACCAGGAAGTGGCCGGGTCATCAACATGGACAACGTCATCAAGTACGTGTGATGCATGCGACCCTCTCAAATATCATACTTAACGCTCTTTTCACCAGTTCTGTGTTTAAAGTGGCAGTGTGTTCCTTTTGTCAGGTTTGAGCACACCCCACTAGCTACACCCAACGGAGACATCCTGATCAGAGACCTGTCGTTTGAGGTAAGGCCCTCTCTCTGTCTGTCTTGTTCTCTGATCATAGAAAGACTTTTTTGTTTTGTTATAGAGGGCAATTATAATGTAATAAGGCTTATTAGCCAGGGTTCCTTTTTAGATTTCCTGTAGATGTAACTGTCTGTGTATGTGCAGGTGACATCAGGCACCAACGTCTTGGTGTGCGGGCCCAACGGCTGCGGAAAAAGCTCGCTCTTCAGAGTCCTCGGAGAGGTTTGGACATTTTCAGCTATTGATGAACGTTTTCCTCCATTCCCTAATCCATATTCATAAACTGACACGCATCATCTGAACTGCATCTTTCTAATGTACAGTATATTTGGTGTGCTTTTCAGCTTTGGCCATTGTTTGGAGGGCAGCTTACTAAACCTGAAAGAGGAAAGCTCTTCTATGTTCCCCAGGTAAAACCCTTTGTGGTCTTGTTGCGAGAGCCCTAAACATGACGATGAAAATGTTTAACGTGTCCTTTTATATTTAGCCATTTTTGTAGAATGACTGTCTGTTTCAGATCCAAATATGACATACTTTTCAATAGCGTCGAACCAACCTGTCACGGCTACAAAAAAAGAAAAGGGGAAACTGTTGATGATCAGAGATGCATATTTGCATACAGTAATGCACTTATTTGTTAGTCAATGACATGAGGTTTATTACCATGGCAAACAAACAACTGTGTGTCATTGTTAATTTGAATAAAATTCCATTTAGTTTTAGCCATATTTTAGTCATCTGAAATGTTATACTTTTAGTTTAGTTGTAGTTGTAGTATCATAATATGTTGTTTGACTAAATACAGTTGATTTAGTCCACACATTTTTATTTTGGCAGGCCTTGATGGTGTTGTAATGCTTGATTTATATTTAGCTGTGTGCTGAAAATAGCTGGAGTGTGACACCCATGCACAACCAAGCATAAAATTACTTGTCTTAGTTCTACGGGATCTCTTCTCCGTTAGTCCCTCCCTAACACTTTGGTCTGGGCTAGGGTTTGGTCTAGGCGAAATATTCAATATATTTAGGCATAATTTTATCATGGCCTAGTTTCTCTTTAGTTTTCATCTGTGAAAAAAGGTAGGCGACGAACATTTTTCATCATATTTTAGTCGGTGAAATAAACGTGTGTGTGTGTGTGTTTCCAGAGGCCCTACATGACCATAGGCTCACTGAGGGACCAGGTCATCTACCCAGACACATACGAAGAACAGAAGAGGAAGGGCATCTCTGATCAGGTGCGAATCGCGACACACTCCGAAGGAAAAAAAAGCCCTCGCGAAAAAGCTGCCACATCCTTTTAGTATTCCTTGTTAAGTGGTTTTATTTCTCTGTATGTGTGTGTGTGTGTTGTAGGTGTTGAAGGAGTATCTGGATAACGTCCAGCTGGGTCACATCCTGGAGAGAGAGGGCAACTGGGACATAGTCCAGGACTGGATGGACGTGCTCAGTGGAGGAGAGAAGCAGAGGATGGCTGTAAGACTTCATTCTGTCCAACATTATATAATTTTTTTTCATTTAAAAATTCAACTGTTCCTCTTCCCATATTATATATGGCTCTTGTTTTTTGTTGTAAAAAACCCTGTTTGTGTGCATGTGTGCAGATGGCCAGGCTGTTCTACCACAAGCCCCAGTTTGCCATCCTGGACGAGTGCACCAGCGCAGTGAGTGTCGACGTGGAGGACTTCATCTACAGCCACTGCAAAACCGTAGGTTCCACACACATGCCTTGGAAACCCGTGTTTTACTGAACCACTTAAACCCTATACGGTTGACCGGAGTCCCTCAGGGCTCTATACTAGTGTATGTTTTGTTATTGTGGGGAAAGCTTTCGCTGAAAATAGCCAATCGACAAGCTCACAACGCGTCGCTTGTCGATATGCTATTTCCTGGGAAAGCTTTCCCCACAATACCGATGCTAGGGTTTAAGTGGTTTACCACTTTTTGTTAAAACAACTTAACCACTTATGGTAACCACTTCATTAGTTAGCAGTTTGAATGGATCGGAGAAGCTAATGTCTTTCATTTTCCTTTGGTCCACAGGTTGGCATCACCTTGTTCACCGTGTCCCACAGAAAGTCACTGTGGAAACACCACAAGGTAAGAGCAGACATAAGCATGTATGCCCAATATTCTATATCAGTGATTCGCAGACTGTGGGAACTTTTTCACAACTCCTGTAAAAAAAAAATTGTCACGAGTGTCTGCCCCCGACACTCGTGCCAAAATGACGCAGACACAGGAAATGTATTCATTCACAATTCACCGTTTCTGACAAGATTATTGCTTTCCAAAATATCCTCCATGCTAGGACCCTGCAGCATGGGGTACTTTTGGGGTGTTTTTTTGTTTTGTTTTTTAACTGAGAATCATAGTTTCTGGAGCTGCCAGAGGTGTCACCAAAAAGATCCTAACCCTTAAAAGTTCCATTAAATGTGTGAAATTCCTAGTCCTCACATTAATCATTTTGTGGTTGACAAGTGAAACTTCCCTGTTGTCTCATAATCACTGAGAATGCCTCAGGCCGATGTGGTTTTTCCCCTCAGTCTTGATACTGACAACATTTTGTTCTTCGTCTCCCAGTACTACCTGCACATGGACGGCAGAGGGAACTACGACTTCAAACCCATCACGGAGGAGACGGTGGAGTTTGGCTCCTAGTGGATTTTCAGCGGTGCCCGACTGCCCCGCCGCGCTCACCCCAGTTCTCACAGCCAGAGTCCACTAATTCCCTGCACTCAAAAATGTTGGAAACTAAAAATCATAGACAGTGCCGTTTTTAATCAACTGTAACTCTGTTTTACGAGATGTTATTTAAAAAAAAGTCTTTAGTCGTGATTAATAGATTATTGATAATCTATGTAAGTTGATTGTACAGTATGTAACTTTGAAATGTATGGCCAGTCTGTAGTGGTCAGTCTGGACCAGACTTGTCGAGATTGTAGACACAAGGGGCTGAATCTAGAATAATTGTTTTGCATCACACACCTGAGAACTGAAATCATGTCTCAATTGATGTAACTAGTCTAAGCGAGCTAGCCGCCCCATCGTTCTGCAAAGCAACAGGTCACCCCAGAATCGCGTGTTGTTGTCGGTTCGGATGACAGTACAGAGGTATATGCAAGAGGCGCAACGTGATGAAATGTTTTTGTTTTGTTTTTGCTGCTCCAGTTGCACAAGTTTATTCTGCCGGGTACTACCCCCTAGGGGAATGAAATAGTTTAATCTGTAAACCCGTTTTAAAGTGCCGTCTCGTAGCCAGCGTTCCCTGTGTGACTGACTGCTGCCTATAGAGCAGAAAGTCTGTGCCACTGAGGCGGTACACACTGCAGTTACTAAATGGCCTTGTCCAGGAGCCAACTCTTTGTCTGAGCGGTCTTCTGATCTGTATGAAGGATTTGATCGGTGTGTAACACGATTTTTGTCTAATGAGGTTAGAATCCCACACACACTCTCTCACACACGTGTGTGTGCGTGCACACACACACACACACACACACACACACACACACACACACAAGCTTATAGATCTGCTAATTAGTAGCAGTATTAACAAGAGCTTGTAACTAAATAATAACTACATTGTATGGACAGAACACAGTTTGGGACATACATGGTGTGTGTCCGACAGCGACGATATAAAATATTTACATTTAACGTGTGTGTGTGTGTGTGTGTGTGTGTGTGTACTCCTTGGTTAATGGAATCGGGTTCTAGGATTTTGGGAAAAAATAAGAATGCAAAGTTGTCACTGGATGTAATGTGATTGGGGTTTAGTGGGATCGTTTAGTACTTGCTCAGAGACAGAAAGCCTTTCCTTAACCCCATCCTCTGTTTGTCACGTTTGTCACTCTTTGTCACTGTAAAATAACACTATTCTTTTATTGAAATGTAAAGCAACCTCTGTAGAGAACTCCTGGTTTTGTATTGATAATGATTTATTAATGATGTGATTCTGCACTTGCGCATGGACCTGCAAATAAACTCAACAGTGCATTTTCATTGAGAGTTAAAAAATGGGTTTTGTTCTTTCTCCAAGCCAGTGTGTTGGACCAGGAACACTCCTGGTGAGACTTGTGTCATTCATTGTGAGGAGAGGTGAGTCAATTGTTCAACTTGACTTTGGGACATCAGTCGGGTCCAGAATGTGACCCAAGTGACAACAAGACACTTGGGAATGTGTGTAAAGGGTCAACACTCATGCAACGCAACATCTCGTCGCTGTCTAGCAGAAACCCCTTATCTCCATAGTCTAACTTTTTGCTGAAAATTACTGACCGACGAAGCTCCCAACATGTCAGGCTTAAGATTAAAGATGAGTGACTTAGTGGTTACCTTTGCCCCATTTCCAACCCTGGTTCGGTTCAGCACACCACACCCCAGGCTATCGTATAACTGCATTTTAAGATACAATTATATTTATGTATGAGGTTTGTGCTCACAAAATTCCACTCTTAACCCAAATGAGTCTTTTACTCTTGACATTGTAGATTGTTGTTAAAATGACAGTGTCACAACTGTAAAGTCATGCTTTGGAATACCATGTGATATTGTTCTTTTTAATTTCATTTAAATATCATGGGATATCCTGCAGTTTAAGTCGACATAAGGATATTTAAAATGTGTATCAAAAGGCAGACATATGGAATGTAACCCATCAGGCACTTGCTTTTCACTGAAAATGCCAAGGAGGGGCCCATGCGACTCCTATTGTTATCAAGAGTTGATGACATGTCTGAGTTGCTCTTTGTTTATTGAGCGTAGATAATATTAACAAGCATCGGCTGATCAGCTGACATCCAGCGCGTTGCTGCTCACACAGCACAAAACAGGAAGCGATATTACAAACCACAAAACTTTATGACAGCAAAACTGAAAGTAAGTGTCTGGTTCTCTGTCCTAGTGACACATGGACTGTTTTGTTAGTTGACTATAGAAAATGACAGGTTGAAACGGCAATGGACCGGATGAATTTTGTGCTGTTTATGTGCTGCTTCCAGGCCACATTGCATCTTAGCCATCCTCTGGAACAAGGTAAGAACTGTACTTACAGTCTGCAGCTGACAAAAATGTCATTTTGTTTTCATAATTCATAGGATTATTTGTCATCTTCATTATCCTTAAAGAACTTACTTTATCAATGCATTTGCTTGATGTTTTCAATACATTATTTCCACCGTGGCTTCTACAGTATGTGGATCTCAGACGTCATGTTGACACTGATGTCATACCATTGTGACATATTTACTTCCAAATATGGACCATTGAATTCCAGTATGAAAGTTTAAAAAAGTTAAATATTTCAAAAAGTATACAACGTTTACAATAATACTTTTCGAATTCGAAGATGTACTTCCTTGACCTATATAGGCAGTGCTGACTGGTCCAGTGGCAGATAAGCCACAGACACACAGACCCTCATCTAGACCCCTCATCTGCCCCTATTGGAACCACGCCTTGAAATGCAAAAACATAACGTCTCTGTCGGGTGGAAACCTCATCCAAAACTGTTACTTATTCAAAAATGGCAAAAGTAGCAGATCTACAAGCTCGAAACGTGTCGCTTCGCGCTGCGTTTCGAGCTGCGTTTCGAGCTTATAGACCTTCTACTCTTGATGCTTTTGTGTGACGCTGCAGTATGATCAAGTAGGGCGTTAATTTACGGAAAAACACAAAAAGTTAGAATATGGAGATGAGAGGTTTTCTGCCCGACAGCAAAGATAACCTGTGTTTTTTGTTTGGTTTTCTACAGTACCACTGCGTTTCATTGGTCTGGGGGACTGGGGTGGCTCTCCGTTTCCTCCCTTTTATACCCATCACGAGAAGGCCGTCGCGGCGGAGGCCGATTGGCTGGCCCAGAACGCTGGCCTAGACATGGTCCTCAGCCTGGGGGACCACTTCTACTACAGCGGGGTCAGGGACGTGGACGACCCGCGCTTCAAGGCTAGTCCACACACCCCAACACACGTATACCAAGATGAACCTACTATAGCTCTGTGATTTATTACCTTTTCTGTTGTTGACATAATGACAACTCCAGCCATTTTGAGCCATCATGCTCATTTAGCCTACCACTGACAGGGTTGCCAGATCTGCTTATTATAATTTCCCCGCAATATTTTGTTTGAAAATAGCCGATCTACAAGCTCACAACGCGTCGCATCGCGACGCGTTGTGAGCTTGTAGATCTGCTATTTTCAAATAGCTGATGTATATGTTAAAGTGCTCATGTGGCCCATAGTCGCTGCTTTTGGGCTGGTTTTCCTAGACCTGGTTGCTTGTTTCTCTCACAGAATCTGGCAACACTGACCACGGACCGCAACTTACACCAATCTTTGCTGTCGGGCTGAAACCTCTAATCTCCATATTCTAACTGTTTGTGTTTTTTTTAATAAATTAACGGCCTACTTGATCATACCACAGCGTCACACAAAAGTATCAAAAATGGTAGACCTGCAAGCTCGAAACGCGGCACAAAGTGACAACGTTTTGAACTTGTACTTTTGATTGTTTTTGAATTTGAATCCTGAAAAGTAACAGTTTTGGACATAATGAGGTTTCCCCCCCGACACAGAGGAAATGCATTATGAATTAACCACTTAAGCCCTATTTAAAGTAATTGTGAAAGTATAGCTGATTTATAAGCTCACAACCCTTTTTTTTTTTTTTCAAGATATTTTTGGGCCTTTTTAATGCCTTTATTGATAGGACTCATCAGAGAGATGAGGGGGACACACAGACACAAAGGTCGTCGGGTTTGGGAGTCGAACCCGCGACACGATGTGTGTGTGTGTGTGTGTGGGGGGGGGGGGGGGGGTCTACATTTCAATATAGAAATGATTTGTTATTAAACAGAAAATTAACATCGTAGTTTGCACATTTGAATACTTACATTGAGCGGTGTAACTTTTTTTAATGAATAAAATGTAATTTCGTCCAATCTGTATGGTGGAGTAAGCTATTAATACAATATACAGTATGAATGAATGAATGAATTAAATTTTATTTTCGTGTCATGCCACCATTTTGGCCCATCCCATATGGGATTATATGACACATTATACAAAAAGAAAACAAGACATTAACAGTCCATTAACAGTCCTTCCTGTTCATATTACGTCCTTCCTTATAACATACCACTTAAATAAAACATGCGTATAGTACTTATATGAACAAAATAAGAACAAAAAAAGACAATGCCATTTTACATATAAATGGCCCTCCTCCTCATTGACCAGGCCTTGTCAAGAAATGAAGCAAATGAAAAAATATCATGTTGAAAGAGACATTTCAGTTTCTCTGAATCCTCCAACCACACAAGTTCATATTTAGGATCTACCTTATTAAAAAGTCTCTGCCTGATAGAGTTGTAGAATGGACAATACAAAACAAAATGCATTTCATTTTCAATTTCATTAAGATCACACAAACCACATAATCTATCCTCCTCAACCGTGCCTACATATCTACCCGTCTCAATATGAAGACCAAGTATGCCAGCCCTGATTTGAGCACATAGGCTTCGTTTCTTTTTTTGACAAATGATACAATACATAATTTTCTGGACAATAGACATGCTTTATCTCACAATAAGTACGGAGCTTTGGTTTACACCATATATCCAGAGCCCATCTGTCCTTTATTTGTTGAAAAATAGTTTATTTTATTACCATAGTCTCTACTTTTTCTTTATTATAAAAATGGTCTTCATATCCTGCTCTCAAAAGAATGGCATACATGTCCGTAGCCCATGCGCCCTTGATCAAAATGTCCCACTCGAAGACCTTTCTTACAATTCTATTGGTGTTCAGCCCCAGTATTCTATTCCACAAACGTACCATGTGCTCACTCCACCGTACCTCATTGGGTTCCCACCCCATATCTCCCATGATGGCCAGGGTTGGCGTAAATTTGTGTACTCCCAAGAAGTACCGCATTGCTCTATTGTGGACAGCCTCACTTTTAGGATATTGTTTAAATCCCCACACTCCTGCTACGTAATCCAACACTGGACACACACAAGCCTGGTATAGTTTGGAGTAGGTAGAGAAACCCATATCCCTCAGGATCTTTGTTTTAGCTATGACTCCAAGTCAATAGAAGCCTCTCCCGTTAAATGAGTTTCATTTAATGAGATTATGTCTGGTCGTAGGTGATTTAAAATCACAGTTCTTAACTCACGGTTCTTGTCTGTCCATCCGTTTACATTCCAGTGGATTAAAGAGAGATTTTTGGCATCAATCTGTGTGGTTGTAGACGCGGCTCACTTCTCTCCTTTTTTCTCTGACGCCACGACCCTGACAACTCCGGAGCGGTCAGGTTCACGTCCACGTCCAGTGTCCCGTCTCATTACTCGGCCATTCCCGTTGATGAAGAAGTCCTTTCCCGATGGCATCTCTTCAAGGATAGTTCTGAAGTTGAGATCGATCAGACGTTCAGTGTGTGATTTGGCTGATCTAATAGAGACCTTGCCAAACGTCGTGTTGTCCTTAAGCTCCCTTTTTTGTCTCAACACTGCCACTTTATCTCCAGTTGTGTTCAGTTCCATCTTAATCAGCCCCGGGCCCCGTCCTCTCGGTACCAGCCGTTTCACGGCAACAATCACCGGTACCGGGTCGCACCGCAGCCCCTCAGCCAGCAGCGCGTTCATTCTCTGCATAAGATCCTCACCATCTTCAAACAGCAGGCCCGAGATAACGATGGAAACATCGGGGTCGAATTCTGCACGTTTAACTTTATTGTTAAAGTTGGCTTCCACCTGGTCGATTCTCGCAATTACGTGCCCGATTTCCATATCCACATTGGCTTGAATCTCGCTTTGTTTTTTTTGCAGTTCTGCTCTCATGTCGTCTTGGTTCTGCTTTACCAGTGTAACCATCGAGTCACGCAGACTGTTGATTTTACCATCAAGTTGTTTCTCCAGAGAGGAACCCATTTGTTCAATTTTGTCTTTAAATGTCTTCTCCAGCGAGCAGCGTGTCTGGTCCATTTTCTCATTTAGTTTCTTCAGCTCTTCCATGACCGACATATCGTTTAGAGCCGTGTCTTTTTTAGCACTTCTGAGCGATATCTTATCACCTCCGTCACTCATATTTAATACTCTTCAATTTGATAACACTTATATGTCATTTCGATTTGTTTGTCTCCGTTTATCTTAGTTTGTTCTCTGAATTTGTTTGGAGCACACGCAAACGCGCGTCTCCGTCTCCAACAGTAACTTATACTATTGGGGCGGTTGTCTTTATATCCCTGCTCTATTATTGAGACATTTAGATGGTGTCAAAGGTCATGTCTCACCCAGACACAGGATCTGACCCAATTCTTTACCCGATGGTCAAGAATCAATGTATCCCTTGAGCAAGCAGGCGGGCTCTATTAGCTCAATGGTGAAACATTTCAGCACTTGCGCAGGAAACCGGGTTCAAATCTGGGGTAGAAGAGGAAAGTTCCATTGTGCAGCTTTAAGTACTTTTAAAAGCAAATACTCCATTACTTAAACTCAAGTACCAATTTGACTGAGCAACTTTGACTTGTAGTGGAGTAATAGCCTATTTGACATGGGGTATCTGTACTTTGACTCAAGTCTTGGAGTTGAGTACATTGTCCACCACTGCGTACTACTGTACACCGTATGTGTGTGATTGTACAATAACATCAGAGAACTAGATGACAGCATGGCAGGCTACAGTAGTGTCACACGACATGGTCTGAAACTTTTTTGCACAATTAACATTATACTGTACTTTTTCCGGACACATTAAAATGTGTCCGGAAGAGATGAGAGTTGAGTTATGATGACTGATACAGAAGTGAGCGAGACGGCAGGAACAGGAACTGACAAATGTGGTACAAACGGGATGCCGGGCATAGATAGGCCTACAGTTATGTGATATGGGCCGGTCACACCAAGCATTATAACTATAACGTTAACTATAATTATATTGTTAAATGCAGTTATAGCCTATAGGATTAACAGATACTGGGATGTGGGTCCAGCCTTGAGCATATTGCAACATGACGACATGTATTTGAATATGTCCAAAACTGTTACTTTCAGGATTCAAATTCAAAAACGGCAAAAGTAGCAGATCTACAAGCTCAAAACGCGGCGCGAAGATCCGCTACTTTTGATGCTTTTGTGCGACGCTGTAGTATGATCAAGTAGGGCGTTGATTTATGAAAAAAAAACACAAGTTAGAATATGGAGATAAGAGGTTTCTGCCCGACAGCAACGACATGGAGCTTGCAAGTTGGAGTGAAAATATGGAACTCCCTTCAGTACAAAACAGAATCTTTTCTTCTGGGGGGGAAATCTCTCTCCCCATCTCTCTTCACAGGAAATGGGGAGAGAGATGGGAGTGACATGCAGCAAAGGCTTTCTGGATCGGGACTCGAACCCACAACGCGCCGTCAGGTTACATTGAGCCTAGGTGCCTGCCTGGACCGCTACGCCAGCGGTGCAAGGCCTACAATGCAGAAATGAAAGAGCTTTCATAATGTTATCTAGAGAATGTGGTCTGTTGAGATGTGTGTGTGGTGCAACCTTTGGCAGTTGGACAAGTTGTGTTAGGTGCAACAAGTTCTCAACAGAACAGAGATAGAGGGCATGTGTGGTCATTCAACTGCTTTCACCCCGAGAGGGCCTCTTGACTGGCTCTTCCACACAGAGTGGAACTACTGCCCCCTTGTGGCAGACAATTGACAGTGAATCACTTTTTTGTCGACATGAATCCATGTTCTCACTTCTTCTTCAAGTACATTTACTCAAGTACTGTACTTCAGTACAATTTTGGGGTATTTTTTACTTTACTGGAGTCTTTCCAATTTTCAGTACTTCTACTCCACTACTGGAGTATTTCCAATTTTCAGTACTTCTACTCCACTACATCTCAGAGGCAAATATTATACTTTTACGCCACTGCAATTATTTGAAAAAATGTAGTTACTAGTTACTTTGTAGATTTTGATTATTATAACAAAACACACTAACCACTTCAGCCCTATATACATTTCAGCCATTTAAAAATAAAATATTTTTATACATTTTGAACTTGTGAAATGGGACATTCTGCACAATGAGTACTTTTACTTTTCGTACTTCAAGTACATTTTGATGGCGACGCTTTTGTACTTTTACTCAATTACATTTTTATTACAGGACTTCTACTTGTAACAGAGTATATCTACATTGCAGTATTGATACTTTTACTCAAGTAAAATAGAGTACTTCTTCCATCACTGCATGAATCCATGTTCTTCTCACTTCTCAGCAGTGGTGGAAGAAGTACTCTCAGAGTTTTTACTGGAGTAAAAGTAGCAATACCACAGTGTAAATAAATAAGTAACACTAATAACACTAAGTAAATGCACTTAGTTACTTCCCACCACTGTGTTGAAATAAGTGTTGAATAGCTCTATATTCTGATAGTATTGCGTTAGAGTGTTTGTTCAGTAACTCTCCCAGTCTCTGCAGCTCTTTTAGTAAACAGAAAATGCATTTTCAGGTCGGGATACCTATTCTATCCAATCAGGATAGAGAACTCAGTCAGGATACAGGATAAACAAGTGAAATGCAAAGAAAAGAACAGACAAAATTGGAACTGGAACACTATATAATTTAACCCATTAAGACCTGAAGCCGATTCTACAAAATGTCTCCTAAATGCGAACAGTTGTTTGAAAAAACGTATGATGCTATGTCAGTGGTTCTCAAAACTTTTTCATGTCAAGGACCCCCAAAATGATATTTATTTGACCGCGGACCCCCATCTAAAATATGTTGTTCCAAGGACCCCCAGAAGCAAAGATTTGAGTAAAAAATTATCGCTTTAAAACAATATAAATATATTAATTTGCACACATTTTCACGATTTTTCAAAAATAGCAGATCTACAAGCTCGTAGCGCGGCACTCGGTGCTGCGCTACGAGCTTGTATATCTGCTATTTTTGAATAGCCAAAGTGTAAAATAATGCTTTTTTAGCTCAGGTCTCCAGGTCTTAAAGGGTTGAAAATGGGTATGCCTACTCTCTTCTGATTGATAGAAATGTATTTTCTGTTTATCAAAGAGCTGGAGAGACTGGGGAGACTCCTGTTACTGAACAAACACTCTATAGCAATGAGTACTATCAGAATGTAGTGCTTTAACCTAAAAAACATATCACTTACCCTACCTTTAACTCCCGTTTCCTCCAACAGCAAACATTTGAGAATGTTTTCTCTCATGCGTCACTGCTCAACATCCCCTGGTACCTGGTTGGAGGCAACCACGACCACAGGGGGAACATCTCGGCACAGATGGCTTACTCCAACAGATCCCACAGATGGTAAATAACAAACTGGACAGATTTGATTATTTTGTTTTATTTGTCACTATTTGAACTATCAGGCACAATTTGAACTAGATGCTTTAACCCAGTAGTTCTCAAACCTTTTCGTGCCAAGGACCCCCAAATTGATATGTACTTGGCCGCGGGACCCCCCAACTGAGAATGTTTTGTGCCAGGGATCCCCAGAAGAGAAGATTTGTGTTTAAAAAAAAATCTCAATTGTTCAAAAGTTTCCAAACATTTTCGATGTTTTTAAAAAAATGTTCAAAAATAGTAGATGTACAAGCTCGCTGTGAGCTTGTAGATCTGCTATTTTTGAATAGCCATATAATTGGAGAAAGTGGTTCAAATGGTTGTGATGCTACATTAACTATTTTTGCTGGGGACCCCCTGAAACCGACCCTCAGTTTGGGAACCACTGCCATAGTGAGCAGAGCATTAGTGAGGACCCATATAGAGATGATGTTGAATAGAAGGCAAAATGTTCTCCCTCGGACGAGGGGCGGGTGAGGATTCCCCTGGGACTGAGCACTAGATGCTTGGTTACCCATGCAGGGGACCCAGGTGCACATCCAGGTGGTTGCAACAGAGTTCTGTTCCACAAGATATGTCAAAAATAGCTGATCTACAAGCTCACAATGCATCGCAATGCAATGCGTCGTGCGCCTGTAGATCTGCTATTTACTATTAAAAAATGTTTAAATGTTTGCCTATAATGGTATACTCAAAATAGGGATGTCGGGTTTTTGATTGATTGATTTGAATACTTCATTAGTCAGAAATGTAAACGGCACGTGATACAGTCAGACATTAGGGGCTAAGGTGATTTTATTTACTTATAAATCACTAAATGGGCTGGCTCCGCCATACAGTACCTCTCTGCGCTCGTTTAACCTTACATCCCAGCCTGGGCTCTGAGGTCTGCTGACAAGCTGTAGCTGGTCGTTCACAAGACTAATAGAAAGAGCAGAGGTGACTGTGCGTTTGCAGCTGCGGTCCCCAGACTCTGGAATAGTCTGCCTCTCCCTATCAGATCTACCCAGTCAATTGGGCCCTACTTAAAACCCATCTGTTTTCCCTGGCTTTAATTGCATTTGAGTTTACCTCATTTGTTTTTAACTTTTGCTCATTTTGCTACGTGTTAATGCATGTTATCTGTTGATGTTTTTCTTTTGTTTTGATGCGTTTGAATTGTTTTTGTTTTAACCATGTACAGCACTTTGGTCAGCTCGCTGTTGTAAACGTGCTATATAAATAAAGTTTGATTTGAATAGGATAACACAAAAAAGTCCTAGGGACTTGTTTCCATTGTGGTCCTATGACCACCTCTACTAACCTACTGTGTTTGCTTCATAGGAACTACCCAGCCCTCTACTATGACCTGCTGTTCACCGTTCCACACACCAACGTGTTGGTGTCTGTCTTAATGATTGACACGGTGATACTGTGTGGGAACACCTATGATGAACTGCAGCCTAAAGGACCTCAGGATCCTAAAGCAGCAGAGAAGCAGTGGGAATGGATCGGTGACACACTGGCAAACACCAAGTAAGTCTCCCTGGTCCATGTTGTTACACTGAACAGATGAGCAGGACTATCCCGGTCGGTGCCACTAGGTGGTAGCAGAGACTCAATGAAAGTACTACAGATATTAAGCAATTAGTAATGATGCATTAGCCTTTTAAAAAAAAGAACCTAATCTGTGGTAAGATTGCATTAAGAAAATGTACAGATCTACAGAAGCCTACGATCTTTAATACATCACCCACTCTTCTACAACAATAATGGGCCGGGAAATGTGAGTTGATGTCAAATGTCATGTTAAGTCATGTTTCAGTCATGAATATACAGTAGTAAGTAAGTAAGTAAAATGTATTTGTAGGGCACCTTTCACAGACATTGATAGTCACAAAGTGCTTCACAAGCATATCAATAAAAGAATCAAAGACAGAATAAAACAATCACCATCCTATTATATTAAAATTGGCTTAAGGGAGGACTGGCCGACCGGCGGAACTCTGACGTCACTCTGACTCAGACATAACCATAAACAAACCCGATACCCACATATAGGCATGTCACTATGACTATGATGGAGATCGGGGATCTCCATATATGGGCATAAAAGGGGCACAGGTAGACAGATCTAGAGATCTCCATATGAGCACAAAAGGGACTCGAAGCCGCCGACACTATATGACTCAGACATATCGGTCGGATCGGCGTAACGTAGGCGAACCTACTGTATAACAAATCAACCAAAAAGAGTTAAAGAAAACAAACTAATTAAGGGAGATGTCTCAACACACAGAGCTGTCATCACAAGGAGCTATGTAAAAGCCTGTTTGAACAGATCTGAGTCCTTAACAGTCTTTTGAAGATGTCCACAGAGTTCACAGTTCTGAGGTCTAAGAGGAGAGTATTCCGTAGCCTAGGGGGGGTGGGGCGGGCGAAGCTTGCAAAGGCGCGATCACCTTAACTTGTACTATTCCGTCTCGGCTGAAGGTGTTAGGAAAGAGTTTCTCGCATTCAAATTCTCAAAAATAACCCATCTGGGATTTGAACGGTTGTTGACCTTGACCTTCTGTCGACACCATTAATGCTGCCCTTAGAAAAATGTCTAGGGCCCTTTCTATCTGTTAGGTCAGGAGGTCCGTTCTGGGGATAAGAACTGCTGGCCCAGAACACTTTAATGCCGGGTTTATACTTGGTTGCACGCTGTGTTGCACACCAAAAGATCAAGTTCAAGTTCACCCTGCGTCGCATCGGTGCACGACACCAGTATAACATCAAGTATAACTCAGGCTTAAGTCAGCACATAGATTTGTAGTGAGGCCATGAAACAGGCTCCATAATCCAGATAGATAACATTGTTTACACTCAGGCCCATCGCCTAACACACTGGAGACGTGTTGTGTTGGCACTGGCACACACACAACTGACCCACTCTGTGCCTTGTTCCACACAAGTAGGCAGAACACAGTGCTTTCTGGGTGCACTTTGTGCCTGTCTGTCTGTCCGTGACGGCAGTTTGGTGAAACCACAAACAAAGGATTACTGCTGGGCTAAATGACTACTGACCAGTGACCACAGACTACATTCTTTCACGCTCGAGAGGGAAAGAAAGCAAAGAATTGTGGTTTAAATCTGCAACCAAAGAGCGTGATAGATTCTAGGGCATTTTTATTCAAGATCCCAAAATGACCGGCGAGTTTCTGAACACTCGCATGGACATTCCAATGATTCCTGTGAGCTGTGACTGTGACACCCTTATGTAAGAGTTACAACACATGAAACCATCATCAGGTATAAGGTATTTAGGTAAAAGGTATCTGGTGGATGTGTAATATGCACCATGAGGCAACACTTAAAACCACTTTCAATTAATTGTTGATCCCTATTTTGGGATGTTTTTTATTTTAAAATGTAGTTTTGCAAAAATAGCCTCACCCAGCTGATTGCTGCCTAAGTGGTCAGACTTGAGCGCAGGGGGTCAGTTGGGGGTTAAGTGTCTTGTTCAGGGACACATCAACACATTGCCGGGACTGGAAATGGAACCTGGGACCTTCTGCTTCCCAGGCGGCCTCTCTACCCATTCAGCTATGGCCACTTGTGTGGGGGACATGATTGCAGGTTTATGTTGATAAATTAGGACAGCAATGAGAGCTAGGTGTGGTGCTGACAGCAGGCATTGTTCCTGCCATGCTCTCTCTTTAACAGGGTGTTCTCCAATATGTCATTTAAATAGTTTGACATGAGCTCACTTAAGGTACCCATAATAGGGATTAGACCACATGAGCTGGTGTGCTGATATTAACGTTGCCAAGGTACCAACCACATGGAACAAAGCTCACATTGTGATGACTCCTCATTTGTTTGGCTCTGATTCTTATCCCCAAACAAGTCTTCTGTCTTCGGCTTCTAATTGACTTTGCTGCTGATGACAGGTCAGCATTCCAGATGATACTGGAATGCATTGTTTATTCCACCATCTTAGCACTGCACTACATCAGCTCACTATTGAAGTGCAACAGTATAGTTAACTCTAACTTCAGCAGAGATATGTGATTGAAGTGTATGTAATGTAATAATGTCATATACTGTATCGTCTCTGTCGGGTGGAAACCTCATATGTCCAAAACTGTAACTTTTCAGGATTCAAATTCAAAAACAGCAAAAGCAGCAGATCGACAAGCTCAAAACGTGTCGCTTCGTGCCGTGTTTCGAGCTTGTAGATCTGTTACTTTTGATGCTTTTGTGTGACGTGTAGTGTGATCAAGTAGACCAGGGCATTAATTTACGAAAAAACACAAAAGGTTAGAATGTGGAGATAAGCAACGATTTACTGTATGCTGAACTACTTTGGCTTCTAACCACTTAATGCCTATGTACTTTATGGTAGGTTTCACCTACTGTATAATGATATGCTCATAATAGGGATATGCCAGATCGAAAGTGATTAATAATGGTCAACTCTGGGAGAGTGTCTGGTTGCTAAATTGTGACAATGTGACAGGTCAGAGTATGTGGTGGTGGCTGGTCACTACCCTGTGTGGTCCATCGGCCACCACGGTCCGTCCCGATGTCTGCTGGACCGTCTCAGACCCCTGCTGAAGAAATATGCCGTCACTGTCTATCTGTGCGGCCACGATCATGATCTGCAGGTGTGTACTAACTAGTCTACCACGTGTTGTATTCTCACACCATATTACTGTAATGCACTGATTTTTATGTCACTTGTGTATGCTTATAAATATAAGCATACACTGCAAATATACTGCAATACAACACTGACAGAGTGACTGTTTTGAACTTGGTAGCCTATGGAACAACTTTGAATCAGAGTTTGACATACGAGTAACTGTTTATAGAAGTTACATGTGATATTATATGCCGTATTGTTGTTTTTTGGAAGTGCTGGTGTGCCCTTTCTTTTTTTTTATCACCAAATACATTCAACATCCAAATCCCAGCCCTGAGTTATGATATAAGAACGTTTTTGAGGTGTCAATAAAAAAAAACGTAATGATAATGCTGTATCACTTTATTTAATTATTTATCACCCTATACCCTTTAAAATGAGCATACAGTCAAACCTGTGTTCAACCAAAGTGCATACGTGTGTGTGAGAACAGTCCACTCTACATCTGTACCTTCAACAGTTCATCAGAGAGGATGATGGGAGCTCCTACGTGGTCAGTGGGAGTGGGGTGGAAAGCGACCCCTCCACCCATCACAGGGACAGCGTTCCACGCTCCTGGCAGAAGTTCTCCAGCCCGGCCAACAACGCGTCCGGAGGACTGGCTTACTTTGAGGTCACGGCGCAGCAAATGACCGTCAGCTTCTTACAGACCGATGGCAAGTGTGTCTACCGGGCACAACTGGCTAAACGGAAACTATAATATTTGACAACACATTTCACTCAGTGGTTCTGAAAAATGTTCATGTCAAGGACCCCCAAATTGATACTGTATGTATTTGGCTGCGGTCCCCCCATCTGAACAGATTTTGTGCCAGGGAACCCCAGAAGACAAGCTCACAGAGCTTGTAGATCTGCTATTTTTGAATAGCCAAAGCATAAAATATGGTTGAAGACAGTGGTTAAAATTGATTGTGATGCTTATGCTGGGGACCCCCTGGTAGCCGCTTAAGGACCCTTTCGGGGTCCCCGAACACCACTTTGAGTTGAGAGTGTGGGTGTGTGTGGAGCACAGATACAAACATTTAGCATGTCTCTTTTCATTGCACTAATCCCGCCAAACCTCAAAGAAACATTTTTCTCAGGGGACACCTTATTATGTGAATCATCTCACTGGTGACCTGCAGAGGGCAACAGTGAGCTGTTTGTTTGTTTGTTTGTTTGTTTTATCATGGGAATGCTGATTAAAATCTGTTATTAAACATGAAGGAGGGAGTCTGCTTAGAATAACACTCCTTTTTGATTATGTAACAAGTGTTGGATTTTGATGAAGCCAAAAAGCTCTGCCGCGATGAAAGAATGTCAGATTAAATTGAAACACAAAGGGAAAGTGGAGAATTCTTCATTTCTTGAGTATTTTATTATGGTCTAGTTTGTTATCTACTTAAAGTGATATAAAACATCAAACACGATCATTTTACAGTGTTCACATATCCAGATAACGTACATAACACATTGTTCGTTTTGTAGTTTCTGTGAAGATTTAAATAATACACTCATGAATAACATATTCTTAACATTTTTCAGCAAATAACAAACTGATCCCCAAAGCTCCTTTGAAGCATAAAATATATCTATAAAAAGGGCAACATTTACAAACGGCAGGTAAAACACAATAAATTAGCAATCTTAATACAAAAATAAAATATACTAGCTTTTGATTTCGCATGATAGTGTAATCGTTCACCAGTCTCCCACAATCATTATACTCTATTTTCCCAACATTCATTTCAAGTTATAGTAACCACAAGGCAAATGGAAATAATAAATAAATACGGTTAATATAGTTTATCAAAAGTCAAAATCAGCAGAAGTAGTACCAGTCACCAAAAAAAAAATAGAATATAGTTCCGGCCCCGAGCAGCATTTGTGCAATAAATCTCATAAATAGTTGTGGAGTGTTATGATTGAATCATATATTTCGTCTCTTTTGGGTGGAAACCTCATATGTCCAAAACTGTTACTTTTCAGGATTCAAATTCAAAAGTAGCAAAAGTATCAGATCTACAAGCTCAAAACTCGTCGCTTCACGCCACGTTTCAAGCTTGTGTCTGCTACTTTTGAGGCTTTTGTGTGACGCTGTAGTAAGATCAAGTAGGGCGTTCATTTACGGAAAAAAAACACAAAAAGTCAGAATATGGAGATAAGAGGTTTCTGCCCAACAACGATAATATACTGCATATACAGTACTTTCCCCTGGTCCATGTCTTTCTGCAGCATTCAATGAGCATTACATATGTCTAACATAGGCTATTCATTAAGGTTGTTTCCCAGAAACAAAAAACACAAAACAAACTAGGTTTCACTTCCAGTGTGTTGACAGTGGAATGTCGACCTGGGGGCTGTGCCCCCCCTCCCCACAACCCCCGCCCAATTCCTCCCAATGGTTGGGTCCAGTCCAGCTGTACCTTGTACATATTCCCATAAATGTGCGTGTGGCGTACGTGCACACACGGACAGGCGTGCTCCTCTGGATCACACGTTCAGAGGCTCCACTTCCACCTTCCTCGGGTTGTCTCTGTTCCTCGTGCGCCTGACGCAGCACACGCCCACGCCGATGATGGTCAGAACCACAGCCAGGATGAGGAGGATGCCACCGGCGATCACACCGACCGAGAACTCTGCAAGACAGACGCGGAGAAAGTATTTTAAACCGACTGTCTTTAAACTACTTTCAACTATTACAAATACCTTCTAAATCAGTAGTTGTCACGCTTTCAAGATTTCTCAAAAAACGTTCAAAAATAGCAGATGTACAAGCTCGCAGCGCGGCACGAAGTGGAGCGCTGTGAGCTTGTAGATCTATTTTTGAATAGCCAACACATAAATCTAAAATGTTGTATTTTCAAGTTCTCTGCAAGACAGACACGAAGAACGTATTTTAAACTGACTGTCTTGACTTTGAAGTTGTTTTGAACTACTTTCAAGTTGTTTTGAACTACTTTCAAGTTGTTTTGAACTACTTTCAAGTTGTTTTGAACTACTTTCAAGTTGTTTTGAACTACTTTGAAGTTGTGTCACCCATGTTGGGCATTATAGGCAAAAGAAATCAGGAAAATGGCAAATCTATTGGCATATCTAAAAGCTCATAACGTGTCGCATCGAGTCACGTTGTGAGCTTGTAGATCGGCTATTTTTGTTATCCGGCATACAACAAAGTATACTGGGCGTAAGTGGTTACCACCTTAGCGTGGAGCTGAATTTATAACTACTATATGTAAACATAAATATTCTCTTTATTGTACATTTCAACTCATGGTTATATGTGCAAGTATTGATTAGACTGAAAAAATGTGGTTGCACACATGCTGCTGACGAGTATAAACTCACGCACATTCACCAAGTTCACCCAGTTCACCACCCGCCCCCCCCCCCCCACACACACACACACACACACACACACACACACACACACACACACACACACACACACACACACACGTTCAGGGACAATTGCTGAGTAGCATCATATTCATTTAGTCCAAACAGAGTGTTGAGCGACTCATCTACTCCCACGCTCAACTTCCCGTTGACCATTGAAAGAACTGCTGACCTAACTCTGATCGTGTGTGTGTGTGTGTGTATGTGTGTGCGTCCTTGCGTGCGTGTGTGTGTGTGGAAGAACCGCAGTTTCATATCGTTGCTGTCACAGAAGCATCAAAAGAAAGTATCAGATCTGGCCAGCTCGAAATTTGAGCTTGTCGATCTGCTACTTTTGCTGCTTTTGAATTTGAATCCTGAAAAGTATCAGTTTTGGACATATGAGGTTTCCACCCGACAGAGACGATGTCTTATCACCTGGATAAAACATTTGGGCGAGGCAACCTTTTCACCGGAGCTCATCAGAAAAGTGCTGAAAGCATCTCTATCTGTCCCCTCCTTAATTGCACATAATAACCCAGCACTGGTTTTCATCAGCACACAGCAGTGGCTCTAGATTTCCCTCCGCCCCAACTTTTGTAAAAGATTCCAGTCCAGAACATTCTGTACAAAATATAACCTATTAAGCAGGGACAGCGAGTTTAATTAATTTATATTTCATCTGATGTTCTGATTTAAAGCAAAATTCTCCATGTTAACTTAACTCTGAGAGCGTAATAATGGCCCTTGGAGATCCATTAGCCTACTACGCTATTGGGGGTCCATTTTAGCACTCTCAGACTTGAGCTAACGTAGAGGATTTTGCTATGTACGAAGGGGTTCAGAAATGTGACTCCTGATAACGATTGTGAAAGTCTAGTAATATAAAATGACCTGAGTTCTTCAGAAGTACTGTAATTTCCAGGAAAATAAAAATTGATTCATGTGAATCTCGAGATCCATATGGGACCTGCGGGTTGAGTTATTTCAAAAGAATGTAAACCATATGTTAAAACAATGCGTGGAGGTGCTTCTCTGGCCTGCTGGTAGTGTGCACAAGAAATGTGGCACTGATCAGTCCAGTGGTTTGCGAGATTACAGTAGCTACACGAGACATCGTATATAGACGTCTAGCCTCTTACATTTATAGGGTAAGTAAATATTCACTTGGTTGCAACATCCATAATGGGAATCCCTCTGTTCTCCCCTCTCTAAATACATTTCCTCTATACCACAATGGACTCGATGGATGACGAAAGCGTCCACTTCCCCTTTTATGGAAACTCATGAGCTCTGCATGATCCTGAGAGAATTACTGTAGAAGTTTCCCAAAAGTTTCCAAAATCTTCAACGTTTTTATGAGCTTGTAGATCTGCAATTTTTGGCAAAGAGTGTAGAGATGGGGGGGGGGAAAAGTGGTCCAAGTAGAAAGCCAACTCAGGTCTAGTGGTTCGAGTTTAAGTGGTTCATGTGGTCCTCCTCCTTACCTTCAAAGAAGGACGTGTTGTCATTGTGGGAGCACTTGGGAAGGCTCAACATGCCCAGCTGTTTGCCATTCTTTGCCATGCGGCTGGGGATGTAGGCCTGCACCTGGAAACAGTAGCTCTCTCCTTTGTCCAATCCCATCAGCTCAATCTCACTGGACTTGGAGGTGTGCATTTTCTGCGGAAGGACACACAATGGTTAGACACTAAAACCACTTTCAACCTGCATGGCGTCCATAATTTGGGCGAGATTTATAGTAAAGAATTATCACAAATTGTCACAAATAGCCAAACTAAAGATTCACAATGCATCGCAATTGCCACATAACACCATCATATGATTTAACACTTCATAGCATGTACGTAACACTTCAAAAGCATATTGGCTTATCTTCTATTAATTATTGTGTTTATTATTGTATATACAGTACATGCTATACTAGATAGACAGACAGACAGACAGACTACAATAGCATGCAATTTAATGCCCTGGCCTAAATTGTTGAAACTGGAAAGGATCTCCTGAATTTAATGTCAATTTAATCAGATAGTAGCTTTCTATTTTCATCTTCCATGTAGAAAAAGAACTTCCTCCGGCTTTACAGGAAAAGCATCACTGCACCCCCCACAGCTCTGACGAAATGTTTACAAGAGTCCTTCCCTTTGCGTCTGGAAAGAAATCTCTGCTTGCTTGAGAGGAAGCATCTCTCTGCTTGCTTTGAATAATAATAATAAACATACCTTAGATTTATATGCTACTTTTCTCAGTACTCAAAGTAGCTTTATAATGACGTCCTATAATAGTTCCTTCTCAACCTTTTTTAAATTCAAGGACCTCCAGTCGTAAAGATATGCATGAGGCCACGGAACCCCAATTATTTTTCTTTATCACAATCTACACTGTAAACTGCTCAGTGGTAATTTAACTCTGGGAGTGTACAAGTGGAACCCTAATGGTGCGTTCACACGGGCAGATAATAAAAGATACATGCTACCATTCATTTTCAATGGAAGCCAGCGGCATGAAGACAAAGATACATCCGACGTTTGTAGCTGTAGCTCTAGCTACAAATTCTAGTTGAGCTGGGTTCAACTTCCGGATACAAAGAGAGATACAAAACTACAACTGTAGCTCCGATGATGATGATTGATGACGTCAACGACCGTATTGAGCAACACGGATACAAAGCGACACAGCGACAAAGATGCTGTGTGTTTTGGTATCTTTGTATCCGGCCCGTGTGAACGCACCGTTACGGGTCCATTTGGTTCCATGTGTACAGTGGTGGAAAGTACATGTACAGTACTGTACTTAAGTACAATTTTGAGGTATTTGTACTTTACTGGAGTATTTCCAATTTCCAATACTTTTACTTCTACTCCACTACATCTCAGAGGCAAATATTGTACTTTTACTCCACTACAATTATTTGAAAACTTTAGTTACCAGTTACTTTTCAGATATAAATTATGATTTTATGAAACATACATTCACCACTTTATCCGTATTTTATACCTAGGCTATTTGAAAATAGCCGATCTACAAGCTCACAACGCGTCGCAACGCGTCGCGGCGCGTTGTGAGCTTGTAGATCGGCTATTTTCAAATATTTTTGTACTTTTACTTTTGGTACTTTAAGTACATTTTGATGCCAATACTTTTGTACTTTTACTCAAGTAAATTTTGAATTCTGGACTTTTATTTGTAACAGAGTATTTCTATATTGCAGTATTGGTACTTTTACTTAAGTAAAGAATTTGAGTACTTTTTCCACCACTGTGTACACTCTCAGAGACAGAGTTACAGACCTACAAGTAGCTCTTGGTGGTCCCTGGACCCGACATTGAGAAACACTGTTCTATAATGTCTTGCTCTTCAGGGTAGGCCTAGGTAAAAAATGAACACTCTTTAACGCTCACCTGGCCGGTGCTCTTTGCTTTCCTGTAGGTGACTTTGTACTGAAGGTCATCTCCGAAGACGTCTCGGATGGTCAGCGGCCTGTTGTCTTTGGACAGGGCTGTTTTAGGGTCGCTTACGTTCAGGGTGATCGTCCTCTTGCCCTTCACGATCTTGAGGTCCTGCACGATATTGAAGTCAGGACTACCTATATCGGCTGGAAACAAAGGTTGTGATGATTAGAGTCGGTCCAACATCGATGCTGCTAGTATCGTACAAGCTGCCGATACTGCCTTAAAATGCTGGTATCGGAATCGGCGAGTATACCAGTCTCTGATATTTAATTTACAGTATTACAATTATTTTGTATTTTGAAAGCTTCAGCTGATGCTGCACTGCAGTTTTATACTCTTACTGTACTATTTACATTATTGTTACACTTGGACCATTATTAAGGGAATTATTACTTATTCCTAGATTTTTTTCTAAATGTGTTATCTTATCAGTACTCTGTATCGACCGATATGCAAGTATCAGTATCAGAGATTGGAAGTCTTTTTTTGTGTTCTTTTTTTTTTACAGAAACTCTTGTTTGCTTTGTCTCATGTGTTTATGCTGGCATGCAGAATTCCCTGCATGGGTGTTTGTGTTTGTGTGCTCATCCACAATCTAGAGGTTGAATCTTTTGTGTTGTCTGCAGCAGAACTGAACTGTTGTGAAACAATGCCTTCGAATACCAACGTGTCCTGGGGTATTTTTAGGCACGAGAGAGAAGAATGCATTGCGTACAGGCACGTTTGTGGACCCATGTGGCTGCGTATCAACATTTTTTGCGGGGTGACACTCACTGTCTGTGTAGGGGCAGAAGCCAGGCGAGCGGGTGTGTGGGAACTCGATGAGGTCGGAGGTCTCCCCCAGCGGGGGCTCCGACAGGATAACGGCCGAATACGAGGCATTCAGTTTGGTCAGGGAGTTGGTCAGGTCACACATGGTCTCCGCGGTTCGGATGCAGAACTTGTTCTTCTCCCGGTCCTGGTTGACCCTGGATGAACGAAGATCAGAGGAAAACATTTAGAAATCGTGTTACGTGCCTATGCAAGAAAACAAAACAAAAAACAACCGATGTAGGAAAATATGCTTAGGCTTAGATTAAGTTAACAGCTTAAAGCCCAGCTATCCGTATTGTGAGGAAGAAAACTCACACAATCACAGACAACAGAAAAGATATAGCGTTGAGCATAGTGCCCGGTCAACCATATACAGTAGGGTTTAAGTGGTTCAAGGAAAAAAAGAGCTATAAAACAGGTGCAGGACAACCTGACCACAGCAGGTACAAATAAATAGAATCCGCACACTGTAAACGTAACTGGCTCCCAGTCAATAACTTCAAAAAAATCTAAAAGTTTATTTTCTCTGAAGAAGATCAATTTATTTGTATGTAAGTTTAGATGAAGAAGCCGACAATTCCTCCACTATTGATTTGGTTTCTCTTAATTTAGCAAGGCTGGTAAAGGAGATGCTTAATTGGTTATAGGAAGGTGACGGTACATCTATGACCTAAACTGGACATTCCAGTAAAAGCTTTTAGTGGATCAATAAGGGAGTCTCCTCATCACACTCTACCGCTCTCCATCTTGAGGATTAATCTCCCTCACAAGGATGCCTGCCTGGGCAAGTCTGATGTGCACATGATTTCATTTAAGACTGGGAAAACAAATGGCTGATTTATTGTTGCTCACAATTAGTTAGCCTATTAAATCTAAAATGACATTATAGATTACTTAATACTTACACAGAAAATTCTACCGTGTAGGAATACTCAGTAGTTGGTTTAGGTTCCCACGTAAGCAGCGTTTTGAAGTTGGTAGATTGCCAAGTGACATTTTGTGCCTTGGGATAGGAACCTGCAAAATGGAATAAGACGTCATGCAAAATGCAATGAGAGTGGCAGCTATTACCGGTAGATAAAATAGCTATAGGCCTACGTGACTTCTAGATCTAGCTAATATTTGCCACAACAGTGCATTGAATCAAGGATTCATGTATTATAGACCAACATAATCTGGAAAATGCACATGACCTTTCCTTAAATATGTAGACAAATAATAGGCTACTCTTTTCTCAATGGTCTGCAGTGGTGGAAAAAGTATTCATTTTTTTTACTAAAGTAAAAGTATCAATACTGCAATATAGAACTACTCTGTTACAAGTAAAAGTCTGGTATTCAAAATGTACTTGAGTAAAAGTACAAACGTATTGGCATCAAAATATACTTAAAGTATCAAAGGTATAAAGTACTCATTATGCAGAATGTCCCTTTTCACAAAAATGTATAAGATTGCGTGTAGTGTTGTGAGCTTGTAGATCTGCTATTTTCAAATTGCCAAAGTATATCTGAATAATAATTATCAATAATCAATCTACAATGTAACTAAAGTTTTTAAATAATTATAGTGGAGTAAAAAGTACAATATTTGCCTTTGAGATGTAGTGGAGTAGAAGTAAAAGTATTGAAAATTGGAAATACTCCAGTAAAGTAAAAAATACAGTAAAGTGCAGTATTTGAGTAAATGTACTTTGTTACTTTACACCACTGCCTTCCTTAAATAATTATGTAGACAAATAAGCTACTATTTTCTCAATAGTCTGGCGTATTTCTGTGGAACTCACCTGCAACTAGAGTTGTGAAGAAAAACACACTGACAAAGAGTGCCAGAGAGGTTACTCCAATTTTCAGCATTTTTCTGTTTTTCTTTTTTTATCTCCCTTTTTCTAGCAAAAAAAAAGAAGAAATCCTGCAAAGGTGTGTCTGGATTCAGGTGGGATCTTCAGAGGTCACAGCAGACTAGATCTCCTCTCCTATGAGACGATCTGTTGCACTGAGCCAAATAAATAATGATCAGTAGAATATATAATGCGCTGGTCCGACGTTATAGGATCCTCTGATGATCAGAAAAAAGGATCCAGGAATAAAAGCTACAGGTTATAACGGATTCTCGACTTGAATGAGCGGTTGTGATTGGAGTTGTTCCTCCTTGCGCTCTGAGCGTCTGTGTGAGTGTGAGTGAGTGAGTGGATACAGTAGCGAGATGTAGCCCTATAACAGGATGTGTGTTTCCATATAAGGAGCGTCTGGGCTGTCCTCTGCAGTGGGAGGGGCCAGAGAAGAAAGACACTGTTATGAGATCCTAAAATGCATTGCAGAGCCACCACTACTATGGTATTCTGTTCCACATGTCTCACTGACGCACGCACGCATGCACGCACGCACACACACACACTTGCATGCAGGCAGGCATGCACACACACATACACACACACACACACACACACACACACACACGCACACACACACACACACACACACACACACACACACACACACACACACACACACACACACACACGCACACACACACACACACAGTGGTCGAAAATGTACTCCATTTTTTTAACTTAAATAGTTACTGCAATGTAGAAAAACTCTGTTACAAGTGAATGTCCGGAATTAAAAATGTACTTGAGTAAAAGTACAAAAGTATTGATATCATATCAAAATGTACTTAAAGTACCAAAAGTAGAAAGTATGGGCTATTCATTATGCAGAATGTCCCGTTTCACATGTTTTCAAATGTATAAAAATCTTTTGAAAATAGCAGATCTACAAGCTCACATTGTAGATCTGCTATTTTCAGATGGCCTAAATGTAGCCTATATATAGGACTGAAGTGGTTGTGTAATAATACTCTAAATCTGCAAAGTAACTATAACTAAGGTTTTCAAATAATTGCAGTAAAAGTACAAAAAAAAAAAAGTCTCTGATGTAGTGGAGTAGAAGTAAAAGTACAGTACTTGAGTACATGAACTTAGTTACTTTTGACCACTGCGGTATTCTGTTCCACATCTGTCACTGACATGCATCACTGAATATCATTCGTGGTCGAGCAAGGACTCCTTTTTCTTACTTATTTTTCTCTTTTCTTTGCAAATGTTTTTTTTTTACACAGAACGAAACTTTCTTATTTGCATCATTGCATGACATGGCATTCATGCTTGTGAAAGTGACACAGGTGGAAATATGATGAGGCAGTACAGTATGTTGACAGACAGTGGAAATAGGGTCAGTAGCAGACAGACAGATTTCACAACTACTGTACAGTAAAATGACTAATGCAGAAACACAGGGTAGAAATAATCCCCTTAATCCATTGAATTCTGATTGTTAATGATGATTAATTAGCATGTCATAATGGTCTTCTTTCTTTTCTTTTGGGCCTCAGCAAAAATAGTTAATGTAGCATCACAATAATTTTAACCACTTTATCCATTTATTTGGCTATTTATATGGCTATTAAAAAGAAGAAAAAAATAGCAGATCTAAAAGCTTCTATTCTCCTCTATCTGCTATTGTTGAAACATTTTGAAAAATATCGAAAATGTTTGGGAACTTTTGGATAATCAATAATTTTTTTTTACAGTTTTTACATAAATCTTCTCTTCTGGGGGTCCCTGGCACAAAATATTTTCAGATGGGGGTCCGCGGTGAAATACATATCAATTTGGGGGTCCTTGGCACAAAAAACGTTTGAGAACTACTGGGCTAGCCTATACAATAGCCATTACAGTGTATAGAAAAAACATGTCATGGAGAGGCAAACATCTACGATATCTACACATGGCATAAACCAGCAGGTATAGTAGGCCTACATGAGGTTAGACACAGGCAAAGGTGACACTGAGGCTATTGAAAATGTCAAAACAAATTAAAACTCCATAACAGGCTAAATGTTTTGATTAAACATGTCAGTGTCTCTCCATACAGTATAAGCGTGCCGGACGGTTGGTTGTCTCAGACACTTGGCAGCCACTGGTGTCATAGTAGAGAGAGTGGGTGAGTGTTCTCCATTGGCATGCTGACCACATACCACATTTAGGCCTACTACTGCATGACGCAATGCTGCTGCTTGCAAATACATCGTAGACCCCCCAAAACATCTGGAGAGGCTGACTCATACACTCTGCTAACTTCATTTAGGAGTCTGACAGACCCCAAGGCTCCGTGTGTTAGTCAGTAGCACTGCAGTTTATAGTTCTACACATTGAATGAGCTCACTGTGTCTATAAATAGGTGTCATTCTATCCAAGCGTATGTCCACATACACATTAACACCATATAATGTGTACATCAGTATATCGTTTCTGTCGGGCAGACACCTCTTATCTCCAGATTTAAACTTTTTGTGTTTTGTCATAAATGAACGCCCTAGCAGATCTACAAGCTTGAAGCGTGGCGCGCAAAGCGGCCCGTTTTCAGCTTGTAGATCTTCTACTTTAGCTATTTTTTTATTTGAATCCTGAAAAGTAACAGTTTTGGACATATGAGGTTTTCACCTCAGACAGAGAAGATGTGCAAAGTGAAGGAGTTTTACAACCTTTACCGGCACTAACTCCTTTCTAAACATGCACACACGCACACACACACAGGTACATTATTATTATCTGGAGTGTATATGTGTTTCCATGGCAACGCGTTTGTATATCTCCTGCTGGGGGATGACACCTTTCCTCCAGAGACAGAATATGAGCCTCATGTTTCCCTAGATGTGGAGCTGTCCTCAGCAGGGTGACCAGGCAGCGTGCATACCGACGTCCTTGTCTCAGCAGGCTGGCATGCACTCCAAGGCAGGAGGACACACACTCTCCCTATTAAAGCGTATGCTAATCGGAGGCCAGTCGGGTTCACTAGTGGCTTTGAATTCTGAGGGAGGACTCACTCACTGCCGGGAAATGCTGAATGCAAATCCAGTAGCAAGACAAATACGTTCCATTGAGCTAAAAAAAACGCATTGGAAGTGCCCCGAGAGAGATCTTACAGCCCCAGATTAAGTGGATTATGTGTGACGGAATACTTTTTGTCTGAGTTTATCCAAGTTTGATCCGGAATCTTAAAGGAGAGCTTGCTGTTAATACTCATACTAATGCACGTCTTTTGTTGCTTGATTGGAGAATGTGGAATACGATGTATCAAATATCATTTCAAAAGTCTCATGACGTTCGTTCGTGCATTCATTGATCTCTGTTGATGGATGATGAAGACAAGGCATACCGCTGAAAAGAAAAGGCCAGTTCTCAGCACTCGGCTAGGGAGTATTTAAAGGTTCTGTTTATCTTTTGGCAAAACTCTCCCTCTGAAACTGTTTTCTACATGGGTCACTTCATTCCTCGACTTAACCATGCCGATCCATGGGAAAACAGTCAGTTAAATAATAACAATTCATTATTAATTCCATATGTGCCATGGATGCCAAATGCGAGAGCACTGTCTGCCTTAGGCCTACCTGGTTCACGACAACAGTAAATCCTGATTTAGACTTGAACTCATGAACAACAGTGTCCTGCACTGAAAATAGCAGCTCTACAAGCTCACAATGTGTCAGACGATGGATTGTGAGCTTGTAGATCTGTATATTACTGCTAAATACTTCAATGCTATTGTCTAGGCAGGTCAGGTGTAATGGCCCACACAAGGGGCAAAACAACACATTATGTACGTAATACTATTACTTTCATGAGTAATAAAGTAATATGACAGATTACATGTGGGTCATATTATTACAGTGCTGCTATGTCAAGCAACACATTACTTACTACAGAAACATATTTTTCAAGCTTCTAATAGATTCATGCACACTAATGCCAATCCACTTTACCATTTTTATTAGATTTTTCTAAATCCCTGCACTGATTGTTTGAGCTCGTTGTTTCATCATGACATTGAAATGTAACCTGCTAAAATAGCTTTTTAACATCAATAACATTATGGCATTCTTCTCTGTTTACCCTCTTCCATATGTCTACATTTGAGGGCGTTACAAAAAGTAATATACCACATTAATTCTCACAGAAAGTGATACTGAAACATACCATATTGACAGTAATAACATATTGACTGTATTACTATATTGGGAAAGTAACTTTCCCATGCAGCATTGGTCCCATGTCCCTATTGTAGTAACAATTGAGCATGGAAACAGGACTTCGAGTGATATCACTGGGGGTTGTACCCTTCGTTCGCCTATTGTCTAAAAAGAAAGTGGATTTCAACTTTGATTATGCATATAGTGCATGTTCTGTCCAGCAGTACGCAGCTGCTCCCCCTCTGTCTTAATTGCTTTCCCAGGCACATCAGCACAGGAAGGAGAAATGAGATCCTATTCAAGCTCAGTGGGCAGGGACTATGTAATCCTCAAGGCCACTGGTTCTCAAACTGTTTCATGCCAAGTACGCCTAATTGAATATGTATTTGGACACAGAGCTCGATCTGAAAATATTTTGTGCAAGGGACCCCCATAGAAGATCTGTGTTGTTAAAATGTTTCAAAAACATTCATTTTTTGTCTCTTCTTTTTTATTTATACAGCAGATGTATATAGGGTTAAAGTGGTTAAACTGATTTCGATGCTATATTAAATAATTTAGCTGGAGACCCCCTGGAACTCCCTCAAAGGACATGGCTTCTCAACCAGCATCATTTGGGCTCAGGTCATGATTAGTGAGTGCTGAGATAGCAGTAAGCCCAGCTTGAATCCCCATTTCAGATGAGTAATTGGCGATACTCTGTCTGGATTCAACATGGCTACATCCCACATTTGATTCAGAATTGCGTTCTCCCTGTCTTCTCATTTCTCCCCTACTTGAAACTCATTGAGCGATTGAAAGTGAGTCACAGGTTGTGGTGAACCACTCTTAAGTGTTATAGAGGCCTCAAGCCCCTGACCATTGGAGGTTTTGCACCATGAAGTGTCATCATGGAACATGTTGTTTTTCAAAGTGCTACTGATATAGCAACAGAGGTTGCCTGGGCAATATTCAAATGTTGTGAATTGACTGAGTTTGATCTGGCAAGACACATGAAAGGATGACTTGGTAGTCAGTGTGTCATTCAGAAGCTTAGCTCAATTAAAGAATGATAAGGAGGTGATCATTTCAACAACAACACAATGTGGTTTATCTGTGGTGGGAAGGAGTCAACATTCCTTAAATTCTACCTTGAACTGAGACAATTGTAACCAAGGACTCGCGTGCAAAAAAAAGCTTACTACTTCCAGTAAATGTGATCTTAGTTTTTTCAGAATCATGTTTGATAAATGGGGCCCTTTATCAATTCTGACTTCTTCTGAGGAAGGCCAGCAGGCCGAAACGTCAATTAATAAAACTTCATATCGTCTCTGTCGGGTGGAAACCTCCTATGTCCAAAACTGTTACTTTTCAGTATTCAAATAAAAAAATAGCAAAAGTAGCAGATTGACAAGCTGCTTATATATATATCCCCGAGCTTGTGCTCTGGGATATGCTACTTTTGTGTAACGCTGTATATGTATATGATCAAGGAGGGCATTCATTTATGAAAAAACACAAAAAGTTAGAATATGGAGATAAGAGGTTTCTGCATGACAGCAACAAAATGGAGCCAGAGTGTGTGACGCTTTTGTGACGCAAAAATGTCAGGATTCATAGGATGCCAAATGGATTCTGTTTTATTGAGCTGTAGTTGGCCTACAGTAGCTATAGCCAATGAAAAAGAATACAGTACAGAGAGGTTTTTCAGGGCTTTTTGTCCTGAAAAAAGGCTTGTAGATCTGCTACTAATGCAACTTTTTACTTCAAATCTTGAACAATCTTGAACACAAAAATTGCCATTTAACCATACACATGAAGTCTGTGATTTTATACATGATGCTTTTATTTATATTTATCCATGACATTTTAACCATGCACACGAAACTGTGATTTCATATAGCTGCTGCTATTTTTAAGCATTTCTCTTATTCTCTATTCCCTATTTTGAATTCCAAACTGCAACATGAGCACAAAGAAGAAAAAGTTTGGTTTGATTATAAATTCGGAAAGATCTCAGTTCTCTTGGGTGTGGTCCGTGTTTATCTTTAAATATTCAACTTTTGCTTGTGGGGGAGCTATTTATTTGACCTCATCAACTGAGGTCAGGTTGGATCCAGAAATGTCATTGCTGGCCAGCATAACACTGGAATGGAGTTACAATACTGTAATAGCATATCGTCTCTGTCGGGTAAAGCCTCATTATGTCCAAAACGGTTTCTTTTCAGGATTCAAGTTCAAAAGCATCAAAAGTAGCAGATCTACAAGCTCAAAGCGCGTCTGTTCGCACCGCGCTTTGAGCTTGCGGATCTGCTACTTTTGATGCTTTTGTGTGACGCGGTAGTATGATCAAGAAAAAAACACAAAAAGTAAAAACATGGAGATAAGTGGTTTCTGCGTGACACCAACGTTATGGTAGTATTACCACCTTACGTTTCCTGTAGTAGTTACAGTACCTGCAGACACATACAGGCCTACAAAAATACATGCTCAGACTTGAAATGTTTTTTTTTAATAGAGAGTATTATCAGAGTTTGTTGCAAATTCCAACTAATCCCCAAAGCCGAGAATTCTCATTTAATTTTTTTTATCTTTCTCAGCAGGGCCTCTCTTTTCTCCATTCTCATTGGCTTAATGTTTGGGCACTAATGGGGCACAGTCTACCCTGAGAAGGGTCTCTGCAGATAACTAGGTATTTCCCTCTATTCAAATTATTTCCCCTCTTTTTGTCAACATTTTCAGAACACATTAGGAAAAGTCAGGATTATTATTTATTGTTTTATTATTTCCTCTAACCAAGCATGCTTTCTTTTAAATCGGTGGGTTCCTTAGAAGTCCACTGAAATGAAACACATTTCCTTCCTCTTTCTTGGGGCTAATGTCTTTGACCTACTCTTTAGGTATAGGCTGCGACTGAACACACTTCCTGTTTCGCCATTGTTGGTCTATATTTACTTTCCAATCCAATGCCTTCTGCCAGAGGCGGCTGGTATAATTAAGCAATATTACACGAGAGGGTGTGCTTTACCGTCATTATTGTCACGCGTGTGATGCGGTCAGGAACGAGGCGCAGCCGAGTTCCGCGTCCGCATCACAGAAGTGACAATAATGTAAGGTAAAGCACACCCTCGAGTGTAATATTGCGATTATACAACAGTTACCAACAAAACACATCCAAATGTATTCATATTGTGGAACAATTCATAATAAAAATGTTTCGCTATTATCCGTTTCCCTGTAAAGAGAAGAGTTTTTCACTGAGACATTAAATAGTTCCTGTAGCAGCGCTTTGAGTTTGAGGCACCGTCTCATCAACACAGCCGAGCTATCAAGTGCGCAGTGGAATGAAATTCCAGTGGGCTATATGCTCCGTCGTACGACTAATGTGACGGGACTTTTGAGACGGCCGTGCCCAGAATGGGTTGCCTTATTCGGATACATGGGTGTCACTGCCCGCCCCTACCGGTTCTCTAAATTTTTATTTTTAAATAGGCTTTGTCATGATGAATTGACCACATATATGAAGTTAAACAACTAAATTCTATCCAAACGATATGTTATAAGTAAATTCCGTGCCTCAAAATAGAAGTTAGAGAGCTTTTTGAAGTAAAAAAATTGCGGAGAATATAGCGGACATGAAAAAGATGGCTGCCGTTCGTGTTTTGGGCTCACTCGAACTCGCCACCTGATTGGCCAACGTAAGCTGTCAATCACAGAACAATGAGCGACGACGCTGATAGGCTCGGCCGTTTGAGAATGAGATTTCCGGAGGGAGGGTTTATCAGGCTAGTGGGTCAAGCTATGCAGGCTACTGTCTGTTTGTTTTCCTACCGTGGGACAGCGTGACTTCACAGCACAGCTGTGCGCTTTATGGTCTAATCAGGTGCGGACTGCAGTGCGGAGTGATTTATTAATGTGATTAGGCCCGTGATATGATGCTGGTTTGAATCACGGCTAGAAAGCTATTTCAACCAATCAGATTGCTTGGTCGGAACTACCTGTTGTATAATGTCTCTTAACCTATTGGTTCTCAACCTTTCCAGGCCGCGACTCCCCAAAATAATCATATTTGAACTGGGGACCCCCCAACATAATCATATTTGAACTGGGGACCCCCCACGTCCCTGGAAACCCTGGAATTGTAGGAGTTGAGGCATCACATTTAGTTTGACTCGTTTCCACAGATAAATATTGTGAAAATAGCTGATCTACAAGCTCACAGCGCCTCGCAACATGAGGCGCTGTGAGCTTGTAGATCAGCTATTTTGCTCTTTCTTATAATATTTGACAATTTGGCCAATGTTTGATTTTTTTTTTGTATAAATAAACTTTAGAAATGTGCAGACACCCTGTAGGCCTACACACTTATACTGTATGTTGGTTTGTTTACTGTTGAGTGAGAAAACAATGTTGCACATTAAGCAAACCGACCCACAGGTTGAGAACCACTGTCTTAACCACAAAACACCTATACTTCTTTGACAGGAGTCCCTCAGGGATCTATATTTGGCCTTCTCCCTTTTCCCCCACTACATCAAATCTCTTCTTCGTAAATAGCAGATCTACAAGCTCACAACACGTTGCAATATTTTTTGCTGAATGCCTATTATGAATAGTAATAATGAATAGGCATGCTAAAGCATGATAGAGTTTGCATGATTTGGGTGGTTGCGTTTTTTTTTTTTTTTTCATCAACCATGGACATCCTGTTCAGGTGCAGTGGAACAGATGATGGAGGTTGATAAACATACATAGATGCCACAAAGCAAGGCAAGCAGTAGCTTGTTAAAGTAAAATCAGAATACGGATTGTATTAGAGTGGCATCAAAGCAAAAAAGGACACCAGCCAAAACTAGAATTATTAAGGTGGTCGGAAAGTGTATGGAATACATTTATAGAAGACACAGAGAAGACACAGAGAAATGATCTTAGCCGTGCACTTTCAACCTGGCATACCTATTTTAGGCATACCCCCCCCCCCCCTCACACACACACACACGCATAAAATGGGGCTTAAGTGGTTAATGATTACATTAAACATACTGTACATTCAGGCATGCACAAACACACACGTGCAAACACACACACACGCAAACACACACACACACACACACACACACACACACACACACACACACACACACACACACACACACACACACACACACACACACACACACACACACACACACACACACACGCGCGCGCACACACACGCACACGCATACAGTTATGTGTGATGATCAGAATGGAGTCTGGGTCTCAGGCAGAGTCAGATAGGGTTCACCCGGGACTTCTGCACGGTCCAAAGCTTATCACAAAGCAGCGCCCAGATGACTGATAAGGGCTGAACACTGGGTTTACATTCCTTTTACAGCACATGACAGACAAGTTACACATACTGTATAGGGGCAATGTTTATGAGCCATGTGTTAGACAAGAGTACCACAGTACATTATTGAATATCATAGGTACACCCTATGTTTATCGCTCACCTTCCCTGGCTCATTCCCCCCAGATTCGGCACAAAGACGGGGATGAATTTATTCCACTATTATGCCACCAAAATGTGGAATGCCCTACCACCCAGCCATCAAAAAGTGTGACTCCCTGCCCTCCTTCAAAACCGCAATAAAAGAGCACCTGTTTGCAATTTACAACTGTCTTCTAGCATCTACCCCCCACTGTTTTTCTGTAAATATACTTCAATATATTGCTCCTAGTATTGATGATCTCTTGTATAGTATTATATATGTCTTTATATGTCTTGATGAATTGAATACACAAGCCGGGCAGGGAGGGTCATCTTTGTACTCCTATTGTACATGAACTCCTGCATGGGGCGTCGCCTGTCAGCAAGGAATGTTGTACAGGAGGAGTCGGAGAGAGGTGCTACGTCCTTCCTGTAGGGGCTCCTCACATGGCAGGTGAGCGAGTAGGGTACAGCAGCAGGCCTACTAGTAGCAACACAGAAATGTGTGGGGAGGATTTCACTGGCATAGTGACTAAATTGGGAGCAAAAAGGGTAAAAAGGTATTGGCTGTAGTAGTCCAGGCAAACTAGCGTTTCACATCAAAGTAATTGTAACAGAATATTTTTTCACAATACATAATTTCTATGAGGTGTCCAGAACACCATACTAAAAGTCCTAAAAATCCTAGTTGCAGAAATATGTTTATTTATCAATCCAAGGTGTCCTCAAAAAGCCATATATAGAGATGCACAAACATGGACTCCAGTCAGGGTATTTTATCTGAATTCCTCATCTCAAAATGTATTTGGAAGTCAATTGAAATCTCAGACTCACCATCATTTTATATGGCCTTTTGACAATAATTGGTGGGCATCTTGGATTGATGCCAATTAAACATATTTCCGCAACTGCGATTTCTTAGGACCTTTAGCATGGTGTTCTGGTGACTTCATAGAAATGGTCTGTGAAGAGAAACATTCTGTTACAGTTACTTGACTTTTAGGTCCAAAATTATCTAGTTTGCCTGGACTATAGTCTAAAGAATATTTGCAGAAATATATCTGGCCAAAGCACTTCAAGGCCTGTGTCACAAAGGAACAGCGCCTTGTGTTAAAAATAGTCAGAAACAATTACAATATTGGCAGACCAACTAGTGTACAAATAGTTTTTACAAATGTCTTATGCATATGGGCCGTAGTGATTGTCACTTGACTTCTGCTGCAGCCAATGTTTGCATCATAATCCCACACTTAACCCTTCCATTGTGTTAGGGTCTTTTTTGACCCGTTTTCAAGTTTGAATAGGTAAAAAGTACCCTTTACATTTCTTTATTGGAACGAGGCTTCATGATATCCTCAGAAATAGCCATTTTAACGCAATAAATTTATTTATCATCATTTTAATTAATTCTGATGGTCTCAAAAAAAAAGTGACACTTGTGGTGTTAGGGTCCGAAATGACCCGGCAAAGAAGTTTGGCTGAATTCCCCCCCAAATTGTCAATATTCAATGTTTACATGTTTGAGAGTGAGAGAGACTTGTCCTCAATTAGCATTTGCTATCAGGAGTAAAATAAAGTTAGAGTTTATGAAACATAAATGACTTTTTACCTTCTATGGTATAATACGGGTCATTTCGGACCCTAACACCACTAGTGTCACTATTTTGAATAATTTTAACATTTTTTTAAAGTTAAAAAACGAAAACAAGTATTTTTTTAATTATTTTTTTTGGAAGTGTGTTCTAATTATTATTCTTAATTGTTATATTATAGCTAGATAACATCATTATCCATTGCCTTCATTATAGGAAATTTAATGGGTGAATTTTAACATTTTTATAATAGAACACGAGATATATTGAAAGATGAAACCCTAGCCCTAACCCAACATAATATTTTAAAAAGTCAGCTATGAGGTGGGAGAAAAAAAAGAATGAAATACTTTTTTTTTTGTATTTTGGGCTGATTTAAATCACGGGTCAAATTTGACCCGCTAACACCACAAGTGGATGCAGTTTTCTAACACAATGCAAGGGTTGGCACAGAGGGATAATTATAATTTATTTTATTTACTGAAGGAACGTATCGTTCTGAATGAACAACCAAGCAGAATAGAGGGAGTTCAGCCATTGTTAATGTGAACATCATTTACTTATTGGTTGTTTTTAAGGTTGCATTTATTCAGATGCGATTGGATTAGCCACACATTTCATGTGGTCTGCTTTATGTAATCCAAAGAAATACCTTGAATATTGTTCACATTGGCTACTGTACTATGGTGGAAACATACATGTTCATCCTCATCCTCCTCATCATCATCATCATCATCATCACCACCATAAATCATCATGACCGCATTAGTGCAAAAAATAAAACAATATCTCGAAAAGTTTCAATATTCCCTGCTTAGGGGGAAACGTCATGTAACAAGTTCATCATGATCATTAATCATCATGATCATCATCAGCATTATTCTCCTGGTTCCGGGTATAGTGCAACAACAAAAAAAAGGTGCTACATTTGTTACGTTAGCAGCCTTTCCTTGTTAATTTGCCCTCCGGTGTGACGTATGACCAAGCAGCACTCGAGCTGTTTTCTGCCTGTTCATTCCGAGAGCACCTCAAACCACACAGACTCTTCACACTTGACATCTTCAGTAAGTTAACACCCCCTAACTACATGTGACAACTATTTTCAAGTGGAGCAAACGTGATGAGAGCTGAGGGCAGCACTGTGCAGAGCTGGGGCTGCTTCCTGTGGTTAACTGTGTGTGTGTGTCTGTGTCTGTGTGTGTGTGTGTGTGTGTGTGTGTGTGTGTGTGTGTGTGTGTGTGTGTGTGTGTGTGTGTGTGTGTGCGCGCACACTTGTGTATGTCCGTGGACGTAGACGTGTGGCATTGTCTTGCTATAATTTTAAGAACCGTCATATTGGTGGACCAACTTACCGTAAGGTAATTTGTGCCAGACTAGATTTTAGCATTTTCTTCAAAATACATTTTGCCTAGCTCCTACAACAGATCTCTCATAATACAATTCCAATTGCCCATTCCAATTGTCTATACAGTTACTGCCTTCCAAAGTTTGCGGGCCCTGGGTAGGCAACCCGGCCTGGAGGAGACCTGCGTTTTGAGGAGCACACTTTTCTATTTGTTGCTGTTGTTATGACCCGGCTCATGGGCCAAAAAGGAGGAAGACACGCTTTTAAAAGTGCACAAAGCAATATCTTTATTTACAATATAAACAATAACTGAAAGTTCCAACATATAACCAAGAATAAAATGAGATGTGTGAATCAATGTCAGCAGTGTCAGCAAATATATGGATGTGATGTAAGTAGTGTGGGGTGTTGAATGGTGCAGACTCAAACAAAGACTAAACTTAACACAGCGTCGCTGTCATCAGGGAAAGAGAGAAAGGCCCTGCACACCCAGCATTTTATAGGGCATACTGGGAACACTGGCCAGGTGCTCCCAATGCACCTGATTGGCTCCCCAATTCCCCAATCTACAGGCCCTGTGAAAGACAAGTACACAAGACCCAACACAGGCCCTGGTAGGCCAGGCTACAGGGGCTGTGACACTGTGCACAGTGCACACTAAAAGTGAGTATACGTAATGTCCTTTGAAAAATAAGTGGTTGTATGGTGTAGCTACTGTAATAGTATACCTTTGTATAGGCTACTCTTCACTATATGCCTTTTTTTGTCATAGCCTCTTTTTGCACCGTAATTGTGCAGTTCAGGGATTTGGATATCCAAGTTTCAGTTTCATTCTATGGCTCTGTTTAACTGCACACTGCAACACAATAAACCTTTTCATTATCACTATCTGATGAGATCCTTAAGTCACACCGGCAAATTGGAAGGCATTCTTTGCAGAGATAAGACATAAAAGGCTCACCCTCAATCAAAGAAGTAAACAATGCATGAAATAGCACTTAGTTTTGAGTGTAGGAAATGATCACTGCAAAAAGGAAGACGTTTGTATTGGAAGTGCTTGCACTGCATTCCTGATAATTTCTTCACAAATGCAGCACCATTTGTCATGGTTGTTTGGATAGAGGCTCCATTAATCACGAGTGTTGGGAAGCCTTGGGAAGTATTGTGGAGTTAAAACATCAGGTTCCACCTCAATTAACATGTCTAGAAAGAAATGCGTGTTTTAGAACCGTTTGGGCTGAGTGCAAATAAAAAGGTTTTCATGTACTCAAGGATCAGTCCAATAAATACTGAGTTGCATCACACAATCTGGAAGCTTTAATTCTGTTCTCTTATCTATTTGTTCAGAAAATAAAGTGCTCTCATGTTGCTGAAATGTATTTTCCAAACACTGTATGGCATTGTTAAGGCAAAAATGCTGTGTGGCCGGTATGTCTACAAGAGACTTCGCTCAGCGACATGAGTTAATATTGCAAGGGATACATGCAAAGATTGTTCGTTGCTGTTGGGCAGAAACCTTCTCCTTCGTAAATGAATGCCCTTCTTCGTCATACCACAGTGTCACACAATAGTAGCAAATAGATCTACTGTACAAGCTCAACATGCACCGTGCGTTGAGCTTGTAGATCTGCTATTTTTGTTATGTATTTGAACCCAGAAAAGTAACAGTTTTGGACATAATATGAGGCTTCCACCCGACAGCTAAGATATTTCTTTGCTATTATATGTGAGGTAGACTGTAGAGCTTTCGCTTTTTTTCTGATTTGTGTTTTGTTTTTGAAAATTAAAAGGTTTTGACAATTGTCACCTATAATAACATGCCCAAAAACATGGAGACCAGAGTTAATGTGGTTAAAAGGCACTGGGTTATTGAATGAGTAGTTTTACAGGAAGTTTCCACTGAGTCACCGTCCATTGCTCGGTCACAGCCGATCGCTATGGAGAGCAGAGAGGGGTGCATTCATGGGACACCAACCTCCTGGGATTGGCTTACCAATGGTTACCATGGCAAAAACAAGGTCTGGCTTCGTTCCAACATCCCGGGAGCCGGGCCAACGTGGCTGAGGTGTCAGGATGACTGCGCCAGCAGCCCTTTTGACAGATAATAGCCCAAAGAAAAAGCGCAGCCATTGGGAAAAGCTGAGCAGTGACTGGGGTCATCATCAAAACATGTCAGTCGTGCAGAGGGCCAACTGATGACATGATGCACAGTCAGACATTTCCCACGATGAGAGGAATGGAATCCGTACAGTTTTGAAGCAGGGATTACCCTTGTCTGCAGTATGGACGAAAGACAAATATACATTCTGTAATGTGCATCTGAAGTGTTTGTTTTTCCTTTGACATTTTCTGGCTCTGCTGGAAAAAACGGACTTAGTTAGTACATGTATAGCCTCGATCTCCAGGCTTTTATTGTTTAGTTTTGCTAAAAAAATAAAAGCCTGGAAGAGCGCATCGGTGTACCCGGTATAGGAAGTGTTTCAATTCCCCAACCAACCAGAGTGCAGTGGGCGTCGCTCGTAATGTTGTGTTAACGGGGCGGGGGTTGACGGACAGATCGGTGAACCAATGGGATCAGGCGCAATCTCTCCGCGCCTCTATACACCCGCCCCTCTATACACGAAAACAGGAGCGCTAGTGCAGCCTAGCACATATACTGTATCACAACTTCAATTGCATTGCGTAACACTGAATTGCGTAACATTGAATTAAATTGCATTTGCCAGTCAGGTAAGTTATTGTGGCCTCCTGGTGGCGCTATAATAGGCCAATGTGAAAAGGGTGGCATTTCTTCCTCGGCCTAGTGGGAATGTGCGTGCAAATTTTCACGGAAATCGCACGCCGCGTTCATGATTTCAGACATTTTGTTCAAAATGGACCAATCCTGTAAACTTTGGAAGTCAACCTTAGTCAATCAGGATGGAATATGAAATATCGGACAGATGCGTCTTGATCACATGACTATAGAGATACTGTGTACCGATTTGTGTGATGTTTGGATAAAATCTGAAGGATTAATATCCAAAAATGTATTTGACATAAGTCGGCCTCCTGGTGGCGCTGTAAAAAGCAATGTGAAAAATGCAGTGCAGATGTTTTTCCTTGGCCTCTAGGGAGTAGGCGTGCAAAGTTTCACGCAGATCGGTGCAGTTATAGTTAAAAATGCAAATCGGCCTGTTATAGCGCCACCATGAGGCTGATGTGAAAAGTTTTAAGTGCCATTTCGTCCTCGGCCTAGTGGGAATGTGCGTGTGCAATTTTATGGAAATGGCAAGCTGCGTTCATGATTTGAGGCAGTTTGTTCAAAACGGACCAATCCTGCAAACTTTGGATGGTAACCTTAGCCAATGAGGATGGAATATGGGAAATCGGACAGATCAGGGTTGATCACATGACTATAGAGATACTGTGTACCGATTTGCATGAGGTTTGGTTAAAAACTGTAGGAGTCATGGGAAAAAATGGGTTTTGCACAAATCGGCCTCCTGGTGGCGCTATAACAGGCCCATGTGAAAAATTTGAGGCAGAGGTTCTGAATTGGCATCCAGGGAGTGTGTGTGCCCAGTTTCGCAGCGACCGGGCCAACGGTGCCGGAGATTTGGTGCTAACACACAGACAGGACACACGGACGGACGGACGGACGGACACACGGACACACGGACGGACGGACAGGGGCGAAAACATACTCTCTCGCCATGCATTTCGGCCTGGCGGAGACAACAAACAGGGTTTCATTCTTTGTCATTGTTTTCTCCGCACAACCTTTTATACTGGAAATACATAAGTGGGACATAAGGGACATAAGTGAAAACAATGCAGGCATGCTCGCTAGACCAATGGTTCCCAAACGTTTTAGCTCAAGACCCCCCCGGGACATTAGCCCGGGACCCAAACTAGTGAAAATAGCAGATCTTTAAGCTCACAACACGTCGCTTCTTAAACTTGTAAATGTTGGAATAGTTTTTAATTGATGAAATGTTTAGATGTTTGCTGTTTAAAATTGTTTTAATCTTTTGAAATAATATATAAAGAAATAGGGGATATTTACTTGCGACCCATACAAATTGTATCCAGACATGGGTCCCGACCCACTGTTTGGGAAACGGACCTTTAACCAAAATGCTCCCCTCTCACTCAAAGACATTAGGGCTGATTCTGCCCAGATGACAGAGGGTATTGTTGATGTTGCTGTGTGTTTACAGTCCACACTTCCCCTCTGTCTTCAGCCTCCACCCAGTGAAATGCTAAAACCTCCCTCCTGGGATGGCAATCTGGAGCGAAGCTATTAAACAACCTGGTTATCATAATAAACCAAAATCATACTTTCATTCATTCTCACTGATGATCTGAGGCAGAATCAGGCAGCCGCTAAGAATGTTGCTGGTATTGAGTATTGATAGTGTTAGTAGTGTTATAGTAGGGTCATAATACAATGACATCAGTATTATGACGTCACTAGAATGACATTACCATTCACTAGAATGGCATTATGCATTATGACGTCACTAAATGACATTTCTCCATTGAAATGACCCAAAAAACGGGGGGAATAATAATAATAAATAGTATAACATTAGTGTGATCGCTAAAGCGATCCCACGATGATCGCTAAAGTGATCCCACAATGATCGCTAAAGCGATCCCACAATAATAAATATAGCTGCAAGCAGCAACGAGAGAGAGAGAGAGAGAGAGAGAGAGAGAGAGAGAGAGAGAGAGAGAGAGAGAGAGAGAGAGAGAGAGAGAGAGAGAGAGAGAGAGAGAGAGAGAGAGAGAGAGAGAGAGAGAGAGAGAGAGAGAGAGAGAGAGAGAGAGAGAGAGAGAGAGAGAGAGAGAGAGAGAGAGAGAGAGAGAGACTAATGAGGAGTGAGTGAGGGCAGGTGTGATTATGGGGGAGTGACAGCAGGTCCAGCAGATCCAATCCATGGGAATAGGCCAGGGGGAGTTTTGCACACTAGGATGACTCTTCTACAAGAACATATGTCAGAAAATTTACAAACAAATACTGTAAAAATGCCATTTCATCTTGTCTTTAAAAAGTGAACATGCATTAATTAACAAAGTCATGATTTTTGTTCAGTAAATTATATTTGGACTGGTTAAATTGGGGTTTGAACCAGGGACCTACAGACTTGCAGGTAGACAGTGTACTGACTGAGCCATTGGATAGACAGAATTGGATTTCATGTGTGCTACTGTAAGTTATCATACAGCATGGATTGCTTATTATATATCTACAAGCTCATAACGCGTCACATTGTAGACCGGCTGTATGTGGTTACTGTAGGTGTTGTATTAAAAATTAAATCTGCAAAGTAACATGTAACTAAAGCTGTCATATTATGCTGTAGTTGTAGTAGAGTAGAAGTAACACAAATGAAAAGTAAAGTAAAAGTACCTCAAAATTGTACTGTGCATTGTAATCACTTGTATTGGTACTTGAGTAAATGTAAATAGTTACTTTTCTGCACCATTGAGGAGTTGAGGAGCCAATGACTGACAGGCTAGGTATCACCAGGTGCACTGATTGCTAGAGTGCAGAGGGACATGGGTTGATATTAATGGTCTTAACTCAAAATGCAAATATCACACAGCTTACTTTTCTTTTAATTAAATGTGACTGAGTACAATGGTTTATGCCGCAAGTGAGCATTTTCCATTTTTGAATATTATTAGATCATCGATGATGTCACGATGAGTCAGCTCCTCAGCTGTATAAGTGGCTGAGGTCTTCGTGGTGAAGGTCATAACACACAAACCTGTTGAAAGGCTAAGGTCCTTCAAGAGACTCAGTAAAATAAGAGAGAAAATGGCAGACGTGGCACCAGTTACCCCTGCTTCCCCAGAGAAAGCAGCAGGAAAGAAGAGGGGGAGGAGAAGCCATGCGGCGATAAGACCCAGTAGGACGAGGAGGAGAACCTTGAAGGAGGCGCAGGAGGGGGAGGACCACCGTCAAGAGACGCAGGGGGAGAAGGAGAGGAGACGCGCAGCGGCCAAGAAACCGGCAAACCAGGTGACACAGAAAGCGCCCAAGAAATCGGCCACCAAAGCGTTGCGGAAAGGCCGCCGGGAACTCCTCAAGGAAGCCCGTGAGGAATATCGTCAACGTGCGTATAAGCCTAAAGTAAAGACGCTGAATTTCTGGGAAGAAACTGGAGAAAGTCACCTGAACATACTCTTCGATATGTCTTTATTTGACTGACATTCAAAGCTTGTCAGTCAAATGGAGTTTCTGATGAAAAGGGACATCAGAAAGTTCTGAATGACGGGAAAGTGCAGTTATCGTACATGACCTCCCTTTCCCACATCTTCAGAAGGATAACGTATTGCACTTTAGCTCTCTGTCTAAATGGGACCCAAATATTTATATAAAAATACATATAATGACGCAAAAATAATGAAGATAGCAGAGCATCTTGGCAATGCCTGTATTATTTTAATGGAAAAATTCAGGGAAAACTAGAAAAAGTGCTCCTCGGAGCACAGGTCTCCGCCAGGTTAGGTAGGTTATTGTGGCCTCCTGGTGGCGCTATAATAGGCCAATGTGAAAAGGGTGCCATTTATTCTTAGGCCTTTCACGGCAATCGGGCCTTGCATTCATGATTTGAGGCATTTTGTTCCAAAAATGTGTTTTGCTAAATTAGACCTGCTGGTGGCGCTATAACAGGCCAATGTGAAAAGGCTGGCATTTCTTCCTCTGCCTAATGGGAATTTGCGTGTGAAATTGCACGGAAAGCGCAAGCTGCGTTCATGATTTGAGGCATTTTGTTCAAAACGGACCAATCCTGCACATTTTGGAAGCCAACCTTAGCCAATGAGGATGGAATATGGACAATCGGACAGAGCCGTGTTGATCACATGACTATAGAGATACTGTGTACCGATTTGCATGACGTTTGGATAAAATCTGTAGGAGTAAAAGGGTTTTGCACAAATCGGCCTCCTGGTGGCGCTATAACAGGCCCATGTGAAAAGAGGCCACAGTTTCACAGCGACCGGGCCAACGGTGCCTGTGATTAGCTGTTCACAGACAGATGGACGGACGGACACACGGACACACGGACACACGGACACACAAACGGACGGACAGGGGGTAAAACATACTCTCTCGCCATGCCTTTCGGCCTGGCGGAGACAATAAATAATATTTGAACAAAAAAGAAGGAAAAAAAGCTGAAAAGGGATTTTACTTGTGACCCATGAAAAAGGGGAGAAACGCGTGGAAAAGAAAAAGTACAATATTTGTCTTTGAAAGGTAGTGGAAGCACCCCACTACCTTTCAAAGACAAATATTGTACTTTTTGGCTTCGATTTCCAGGAAGGGAAAAAGTACTTTTAATCCCATTAAAACCGGGTACGTATCGGTGTCATTTTCAGATTACTTTGGCTATTCAAAAATAGTAGATCTACAAGCTCATCTACAAGCTTGCGGCACTCGGTGCCGCGCTATGAGCTTGTATATCATCGTGAAACCTTTTGCTAATCTTGGAATATATATTTAAGTGAACATTTGTAAAATAATTTGTTCCAGGGACCCCAGAAGCAAAGATTTGAGTTACAAATGTTCGCTTTGAAAAAGTATAATCGGAGAGTGATGTAAAAAAAAATCTGTAGTGTAAAAGTTGCACGTTCATATAATGTCAATGTATATCGTTCCTTGTGTCTGGGTAGCTCAGGTGGAAGAGCTCTTGACTCTGAACCGCAAGGTCATGGGATTGAATCCTGGCAAAAGCAACACAGCATATGAGTAATTTCGTTCCCTGGTGTATAGAGCATTGTTACAGGTATAGACTCATGTGTTTGTTAATGTTGCTACGCTTTAAATGGCCATGGCCAATAACGTGGCATCGGGCGCTTAAAGTTAAATATTTGAAAAACTACACATTATTTCAAAGAAAAAGCCACCAGGCCACTAATGAGTTGTGAGTGAAGACAGGTGTGATTGGTGATGAGTGAGAGCAGGTGAGAGGGGTGGATCCAATCCATGGGAATAGGGGGAAGGTTGCTGACTAGATGACTCTTTTCTACACCCACCCTCACTAACCTTAACCTCAGTAAAACAACGACCTAACCTCAAGAAACACTATTTGTAAAACTAAGAATTCCAAATGATGATCACCTCAACGCATTGCTGGGGACAGGAATGGAACCAGCAACCTGTGGATTCTCAGGCTGCCTCTCTTCTCATTGAGCTAGAGATATGGCCTCCCTGATGGTGTCTGTTGATATCTATAGCTTTTTCCGTCCGTTATGAACCAAGCCTCTGTTTCGCTAACTATTCTAGATCACTGGTTCACAAAACATTTACCAATAAAGATTTTTTTTTTCTCGGAATGGAAACTAGTGAAAATAGTCGATCTACAAGCTCACAACGCGTTGCTAAGGGCGGAGCTTACTGGTCAAAGTGATAGATGTGTTCCTCATGAGTCAAGGCACATGTGTAAGCAAGTTTCACGGCTGTCGGCCAAACGAGGCATGACTTTTGCCTGTTTAAAGTTTGCATTTTCAAAAAATTGCTATAGCGCCCCCCCTTTGGAGTAAGATTGGTTTCAGTGATATGTGGAATGACCCTCTACATTACTGTAAAGTTTCAAACAAATGTGAGTCTGCATGTATGTGTTAGGGGCAGATGAATAATTGTAATAAAACTGCAATATTCATTGGCTCGTAAAAACTTAATGTTTTCATTTATGGAAAATCCGCTTCCTTCATTTTGTCGGCATAGGTCCAAAGCTCATGTGTAAACAGTGTTGTGCAGATTGCTCAAAGATCCCAGGAGGAGATAGATTTTTACTGTTTTTCATATAATTCAAAATGGTGGGAGATCTAAAGGTCAGAGGTCAAAAGTCAAAGTATAAAAGTTGTTAGGCATGAGGAGACGCATGTGTGTATTGAAGTTTCATGGCTGTAGGTCAAACAGGGCATGAGTTGTACCTGTTCAAAGTTGGCATTTTCAATTGAGTGCTGCAGCGCCACCCTTTGGCCAATGGTTGTGAGTTTCGTGTCTTCGCCGTTTGGCATAGCCCTCTACCATATTGCCGAGTTTCGTAAAAAGTTACCACGCGGTTAGGCCAGAACTGAAAAAAACGGCGGAGGAAAGAGAAAGCCAAGGAATGCAATAAGGCTTCGAGCCTGATAGGCCTCGAAACCTTAATAATACATCAAAATAATACATCAAACTTATAGAGCACTTTTCTGGGTACTCAAAGACACGTTACATTGCAGTACAATACAGGAGGTAGCAGCTTTATAGGCAGTGAAATTATTGTATTTAATTCCTGCTGTTTAGACCAAGCTACAGTGAACAAAAATAGCAGTAGCTGTAAAAAAAAAAGACAAGATGGTGATACAAAATCTGTACTTTCTGTGTATCTGTAATTGTAGACCTGTTACAGTTTATATACATTAACAAGTTCAGAATGAGTCTCATAGAAATTTTCCCAGAGTCCGGTGGATCAAGACCCAATGCTGTCTGTACTCAATCCAGTAGGTTCTGCCAGGTAGTCGAGTGAACAGTCCATTGCTGGGGTAAAAAAATATTTTTTAAGGATGACATACACAAATTTCCAAAAATGTAAAAAGTAAAATAAAATACATATCTAAAAGCTCACAATGCATCACAGCACCATTCTTTGTGTGAGCTTGTAGATCAGCTATTTTCACTATTCAGCGTAGAACAAAGCTCTTAGGGCTTAGGTGGTTAACCACCATCTGTAGAGCCCTGCGTTCGTCGTCAGTGATGATAATCAGATAACTACCAATCTGATTATTTTTCCTACCAATATAGGAAAAACATAAATTGTTGTACATTCTGTGACAGCCCTGTCATTCTGCCTACTGGTCTTAACCACTTACACCCTATATGGTTGAGCAGAGTCCCTCAGGGCTCTATACTAGTGTATATTCTGTTTTCTGTTATTGTGGGGAAAGCTTTTGCTGAAAATAGGTGATCGACAAGCTCAAACGCGTCGCAACGCGTTGTTTCTGCTATTTTCTGCTAAAGCTTTCCCCACAATACGGATGCTGGGGTTTAAGGGGTTAAACTCTGTCATCAGCCAATCTGGGAACCCATTTGTCAAAAAAAAATCACACCCTGTGTGAAGTGGGCGGTGTCTTGCTAGCTAATCACAATACTGAATGGAGTCAACCAATCATGTTATGGTTTCTTATATAGGGCTATGCACATGTGTCATGTGACACTGGCCAATCACAGTCCTGAATAGACTGTGATTGGCCAATCACGGCGCAGGATAATTGTACAAATTTCCAAACCTCACTTATAGGGGCGGTTTCACAGCGCAGGATAATTGTACATTTTTCCAAACCTCACTTATAGGGGCGGTTTCACCGCCCAAAAAATCACACCCTGTGTGAAGTGGGCGGTGTCTTGCTAGCTAATCACAATACTGAATGGAGTCAACCAATCATGTACAAAAAATAAATACATTTATTGAAACACTCTTTATGATGGACGAAACCATAACTTAAAAAAAACAAATTTATGTTTTTTTTAAAGTTATGGTTCCTTATATAGGGCTATGCACATGTGTCATGTGACTCTGGCCAATCACAGTCCTGAATAGACTGTGATTGGCCAATCACGGTGCAGGGTTAAGCGGGGTACTTTTTGGCCAATCACAGCGCAGGATAATTGTACAAATATCCAAACCTCACTTATAGGGGCGGTTTCACCGCCCAAAAATCACACCCTGTGAAGTGAAGGTGTCTTGCTAGCTAATCACAATACTGAATGGAGTCAACCAATCATGTACAAAAAATAAATACATTTATTGAAACACTCTTTATGAAAGTCATATTCCGATGTACAATGGTTAAAAAAAAATATATATATATATAATTGTTTGTATATATACATTTATGGATTATGTTGGTAACTGTGTTCTTAGAAATCTTAAGTTTACCTGAAATTCTTCTGTAACCTTGGCCAGATCTGTGCTTTGTCACAATTCCATCTTTAACCTTTTCTGATATATGCTTTGATCTGAAAGGGCCACTTCTAGGAAGACTTTCTATTTTCTTCTCAATATCGTTTTTCCCTTTTCTCATTTCAGCCATAGTGATCTTTGAGTTCTTCTTTACTGTTCTCACGAAATGGACAGTATCTAAGTAATATACTAGTGTCACATCACAGTGGTTTTAGATTAGTTTCGTCATATGTATCACTAGCCAATCACAGCATGTGTCTTGCTAGCTATATATAGGGCTATGCACATGTGTCATGTGACACTGGCCAATCACAGTCCTGAATAGATTGTGATTGGCCAATCACGGTGCAGGGTTAGGCGGGGTAAATTTTTGGCCAATCACAGCGCAGGATAATTGTACAAATTTCCAAACCTCACTTATAGGGGCGGTTTCACCGCCCAGAAATCACACCCAGTGTGAAGTGGGCGGTGTGGTCATCACAGTGGTCATCATAGTGATGGAAGCTCACTTCCAAAAAATGGATTTTTGGAAGTGCATAATCCTGTTTATAGGTTATTAATGTCATCATGTGTCTCGCTAGCCAATCACAGTGCTGAATAGAGTCAGCCAATAGAGTCAGCCAATCACAGTACAGCTAGGGGTCTACTAATGGGCCAATCACAGTGCAGTAAACTAATACTAATGAGGTGTCCCAACCCCACTTATAGGGGCGGCTACACCGCCCAAAAAAGGAAATAAACATATTTCCCCCTCTTTGTTTTTGCCTGTGGGGGCACCTCCTCCTTTTTTTTGTGTTGAAACAGGAATTCGGTTTGGCTCCTCCCCTTTCTTAGTCCACTTCCTGCCGGGTGCTACTGTCTTTATCCCTACTCACAACAACACTACGTTTAGGACAGCGGTGCTGACAGATTGCAGAATCTGTCTGGAGAGATTAGTCATGGACTGATGTGATGTGACACACGCTGGGCTTGCTGCCTACTGTACAGTACTGTACTCTACATATTATAGCTTAGTCATCACTCTCTCTCTCTGGCCCAGGACATCCATCACCTTGTTGCTGGCCCTGGGGTGATACTTTCGGTCACACCCTTCGACACACCTACATGTATACTCACTCATACATACAACCACCACCACTGACTCTACACACCTAACATACTTAACAGTGGTGTAAAGTAACTAAGTACATTTACTCAAGTACTGTACTTAAGTTCGACTTTCAGTACTTTTACTTCTACTCCACTACATCTCAGAGTCAAATATTGTACTTTTACTCCACTACAATTATTTGAAAACTTTTAGTTACTTGTTACTTTGTAGATTTTGATTATTATTACAAAACATACATTAACCACTTCAACCCTTCGGCCATTTGAAAATTGCCGATCTACAAGCACACAATGCGTTGCGATGCGATGCATTGTGAGCTTGTAGATCGGCTATTTTCAAAATATTTTTAACATTTGAAAACTTGTGAAATGGGACATTCTGCATAATGAGTACTTTCTACTTTTGGTAAAAGCACATTTCTATACCAATATTTTTGTACTTTTACTCAAGTACATTTTGAATTCCGGACTTTTACTTGTAACAGAGTATTTCTACATTGCAGAATTGATACTTTTACTTAAGTAAAACATTTGAGTACTTTTTCCACCGCTGATACTTAATGACTTTGAACTGATTTTCATTACAATATTATAATAATTGTTTAGCCACTTTCAACCCGAGGTCCATATTTTGGGTTTGTCATCTGGGAGCTGTGTTGTTGCATGGGACCAAAGCGGCATTTGTACATACAGTATAAGGATTTAGACATGGTTATTGAGTGTGATACTGTAATACACGTTTTACATTCATACTCAAACTCGTGATTTATTAGTTAGTTAGTTGTGTATTTTGTGTGAGTCCATCTAAAGTTAGGACTATGTATGCCTTATAAAGCATTTTTAAATGAGATAGAAGCAGTGATATAGAAAATGTCAATACAATCAATGCAACAATACAGCACATTAAATATTAGGTTATTAATCGGGAATAAAACGTTTATAATTGAGTTTACTAATGCTTAGTAGCCTACTGTATGAATAATGCTATACAAATGATGAATTCATGATGTGTTAATATTCAGTAATGCTTAACTAATGCTTAAGTAATGTTAAATAGTGTAGTTGAAACGTTTATAACTGTGTTCACTAATGCTTAATAATGTATGAATAATGCTGTACGAATGATGAATTCCTGATGAATTAAGTATTTACTAATGCTGAACTAATGCTTCATAGTGTATAGTTATTATAAAGTGCTACCAAACTGGTAGAACTTAACTTTATAAGCACTTGTAATGGTCACGTAATGGTCATCAAAAGAGTGGTTATTTCTAAACGCATTCTGCAGGGAGGTAGTCAGGTGCGTAGACACAGATTCCTAGGAATGTGATTAAAGAGTTCATTCCAGTATTTCCCCCTCAAAAAGTCTGGTTGATTCTAAATTTCCATTTCCTCATGTCGTGTTAATGTCGTGTTAATGCCGGGCCTACTTCTGCAATCTATAAACCATATATGTCAAAATATCCAATTTCCCCCGACTTACAGTATGCAGTTTCTGTTTGACATGAAGAGAAGAAAAGCACGTAGACTAATTACTAGAGTAATAGTCTCATGTGGTTAGACCTGCTTATGTCATCAATTCCAGTGACCCTGGCTCTGAATCACAAGTCAGCATGTCCAGGGTTTTGCCCGAGAAAAAGTCTCGTAAGGCTCTGACATAGCATAGTTGCTTTTTTGGGCATGCTTCCTTAATGTTGTTTAAACCAGTGGCTCATTTTCATGCCAAGTTAATGTGTTTATTTCAGACTCCCATACGAAAATATTTTGTGCCAGGGATCCCCATATACAAGATTTGTGTTGATAAAATGTTTCCAAAAATATTCCACAGTTTCAAAACATTTTTTAAGATTTGTTTAGAAAATAGCAGATCTACAAGATCACAATGTGTCGTTGTGAGCTTGTATATCTGCTATTTTCAAATAGCCTATATTGGTTTAATGTGCTCATGTGGCCTATAGTTGCTTCTTTTGGGCTTGTTTTTATAGACCTGGTTGCTTGTTTCTCTCGCTAAATTCTGGCAACACAGGCTGTAACGGATGTCTGTGGTTGATCCATGGTTGATGTAAGGAGGTCTGTGGTCAATTCATATGTCTGTCACTCATGTTGTTTCGTTTTATGTCTCACGAAGCGGTTCTTCCCCTTTTTTCAATATTTGTGCCCCAGACTGTGATATCTATCTAATCGTTTGGCTACTGCAAGACTAAAGGCATATGACACCCGTATACACGTATATAATACATGTTTTACATTCATACTCAAACTCGTGATTTATTAGTTAGTTAGTTATGTATTTTGTGTGAGTCCATCTAAGCATGCTTAGACTGGCGAAGAGCATCTCCTCTGACCCCTTGCATGTTTTAAATGATGAATATCAACTGTTGCCCTCCATGAGGCGGTTTAGAGTCCCAAAATATAAGAAAAACAGGCTAAAGAACTCTTTTGTACATCAGTCTGTTCTGCTTTTAAACCAAAATCGGTAAACCAAGAGGATATGTTCTATTGTTCTTGTTTCTGTCTGCTTCTGTGATGTGTGTCCTGTAATGTACCTTGTGTAATGTATTGTGTATGTCCTGTCTGTATCTTGAACAGTGACGTCATGGACACAAAGCAAATTTCAGTGAGAGCTGACAATAAAGTTGTATCGTATCGTATCGTATCGTAAATAGTGTAGTTGAAACGTTTATAACTGTGTTCACTAATGCTTAGTAATGTATGAATAATGCTTTACGAATGATGAATTCCTGATGAATTAACTATTTACTAATGCTGAACTAATGCTTCATAGTGTATAGTTATTATAAAGTGCTACCAAACTGGTAGCACTTTATAATAACTTTATAAGCACTTGTAATGGTCATGTAATGGTCATCAAAAGAGCGGTTATTTCTAAACGCATTCTGCAGGGAGGTAGTCAGGTGCGTAGACACAGATTCCTAGGAATGTGATTAAGAGTTCATTCCAGTATTTCCCCCTCAAAAAGTCTGGTTGATTCTAAATTTCCATTTCCTCATGTTGTGTTAATGTCGTGTTAATGTCGTGTTAATGCCGGGCCTACTTCTGCAATCTATAAACCATATATGTCAAAATATCCAATTTCCCCCGACTTACAGTATGCAGTTTCTGTTTGACATGAAGAGAAGAAAAGCACGTAGACTAATTACTAGAGTAATAGTCTCATGTGGTTAGACCTGCTTATGTCATCAATTCCAGTGACCCTGGCTCTGAATCACAAGTCAGCATGTCCAGGGTTTTGCCCGAGAAAAAGTCTCGTAAGGCTCTGACATAGCATAGTTGCTTTTTTGGGCATGCTTCCTTAATGTTGTTTAAACCAGTGGCTCATTTTCATGCCAAGTTAATGTGTTTATTTCAGACTCCCATACGAAAATATTTTGTGCCAGGGATCCCCATATACAAGATTTGTGTTGATAAAATGTTTCCAAAAATATTCCACAGTTTCAAAACATTTTTTAAGATTTGTTTAGAAAATAGCAGATCTACAAGATCACAATGTGTCGTTGTGAGCTTGTATATCTGCTATTTTCAAATAGCCTATATTGGTTTAATGTGCTCATGTGGCCTATAGTTGCTTCTTTTGGGCTTGTTTTTATAGACCTGGTTGCTTGTTTCTCTCGCTAAATTCTGGCAACACAGGCTGTAACGGATGTCTGTGGTTGATCCATGGTTGATGTAAGGAGGTCTGTGGTCAATTCATATGTCTGTCACTCATGTTGTTTCGTTTTATGTCTCACGAAGCGGTTCTTCCCCTTTTTTCAATATTTGTGCCCCAGACTGTGATATCTATCTAATCGTTTGGCTACTGCAAGACTAAAGGCATATGACACCCGTATACACGTATATAATACATGTTTTACATTCATACTCAAACTCGTGATTTATTAGTTAGTTAGTTATGTATTTTGTGTGAGTCCATCTAAGCATGCTTAGACTGGCGAAGAGCATCTCCTCTGACCCCTTGCATGTTTTAAATGATGAATATCAACTGTTGCCCTCCATGAGGCGGTTTAGAGTCCCAAAATATAAGAAAAACAGGCTAAAGAACTCTTTTGTACATCAGTCTGTTCTGCTTTTAAACCAAAATCGGTAAACCAAGAGGATATGTTCTATTGTTCTTGTTTCTGTCTGCTTCTGTGATGTGTGTCCTGTAATGTACCTTGTGTAATGTATTGTGTATGTCCTGTCTGTATCTTGAACAGTGACGTCATGGACACAAAGCAAATTTCAGTGAGAGCTGACAATAAAGTTGTATCGTATCGTATCGTATCGTAAATAGTGTAGTTGAAACGTTTATAACTGTGTTCACTAATGCTTAGTAATGTATGAATAATGCTTTACGAATGATGAATTCCTGATGAATTAACTATTTACTAATGCTGAACTAATGCTTCATAGTGTATAGTTATTATAAAGTGCTACCAAACTGGTAGCACTTTATAATAACTTTATAAGCACTTGTAATGGTCATGTAATGGTCATCAAAAGAGCGGTTATTTCTAAACGCATTCTGCAGGGAGGTAGTCAGGTGCGTAGACACAGATTCCTAGGAATGTGATTAAGAGTTCATTCCAGTATTTCCCCCTCAAAAAGTCTGGTTGATTCTAAATTTCCATTTCCTCATGTTGTGTTAATGTCGTGTTAATGTCGTGTTAATGCCGGGCCTACTTCTGCAATCTATAAACCATATATGTCAAAATATCCAATTTCCCCCGACTTACAGTATGCAGTTTCTGTTTGACATGAAGATCTATGGTTGATGTAAGGAGGTCTGTGGTCAATTCATATGTCTGTCACTCATGTTGTTTCGTTTTATGTCTCACGGAGCGGTTCTTCCCCCTTTTTCAATATTTGTGCCCCAGACTGTGATATCTATCTAATCGTCTGGCTACTGCGAGACTAAAGCCATAATATGACACCCGTAGCCTGATAAAAATCAGATTATGACCGTGTTGCTCAAACAATGACGAGTAGGATATCACCTGCCTTTATCCTAGCTTTACTGCACACAGCCTTTTCCTGTGGAGAGAATAATTGCAAAACCATCCTGTACATTGTGTCCTACTGTAAACTAAAGGCTCGTAAAATTAGCCAGCAGCAGCCTTAATCATGCAGTAATGACTCAACGAGAGCATAATAGCTGATACTTTTACAATACCGTACTGTATGTTCTACACTTTAAGTCAGAGTACAAAGGTTGTCAATTGAGGTTTGATATTTTATTTTCTTCCTGTCAGCCATTCCCCACTTCCACTTGAGTTCTGAGACTATGCCAAAAAGAAAAACTAAACAATGGCTTCGTATAGGTATACTGGACTTTATAGCATCATATCACTTGAAGTTTGTCTTATCAAACATCCACCAGGTCACACCTATTGATAACAGATCTGCTGTCTGCATGGCTCATAAGGCATATAAGACCAAAGTGTTTATTTCATGTACAGTATTTGATTAGTAGGACTAACACTGTGCCAAGCACAACAAGATTTGTGCAAATCCACATGACATAAGAAAATGTGCAGCAGCTTGTAACAGAGCAGTGAATTTCCACTGAGACCTGGCCCTTGTACCTGCACATCGCCTGTACTTGCCCAGGAATGTCATGAAATGCATATTTGGTTAGTTAGTATGAAGGCTACAGGACTATGGAGGGACACAGTTTGGTGATGTGGGACCTTTACCTGTTAGCCAGGGTTGCCAGCCGTCCCTTGGAAACAAAAAGACGTGTCCTTTATTGAACTGATACACTTTGTTCCTTATTTGGGGAATCAATCAATGACACACATCTGACAAGTTCAAACAGCTCATCATACTATAATAAAGGCTGCTAACCACTTTAAACCCTCCAGAAATAGCAAACTGAGTTGTTTCTGTACTTTAACTGCTTTTTTCTGTCTACACCAAATGTCTTTGATAAAAATAGCAGATCGCTTCCTAGCCGCTTCTTATCACCTGACAGGGGGGAGTTGGACGTAGCGTGTGGAAGGAACACGCTATTCCAACCAGTTCCTTTCCCCTCCATCAGGCGCCCCGGCTGACCAGGGGGACCGGCAGTATAGAGACCAGGATTACTGTTTTTTTGCATGTTTTTTTGTGAGGGTACCTCCACACAGAAAGGCCCTTTCCCCAACCCCACCTAGGGTATGGGCACTGATGACGCGGAGGAGAGAACACACCCCTAGCGCCCACAGGCATCTCTTATTTGTCTTAGAAAAATCCCTAAGGGTGTGCCTTTAGGCTACTTGAATTTAAGTTAGTTGGCAACCCTACCTGTAGCAGCCTGTTCAGACACGGCCGGATGTCTGCATCCCACTGCCATGACACTGGGCCGGACACGGCCCACGGTATCGTATAAAGGGAATGGTTTGGTCTGTGAGTGTCACGGTGCTGTAGCACCTATGAGGGCTAGATGGTATGATTGAAAGGAGGATGGTGGTGGGTGGAACAAGTGAGGGGGAGATTCTGAAGTACTGTAATCAACAGTGACTTTCAAACCAGACTTTGTTCACCTGATGTGTTCAGACAGGAGCATAGGTAGATTAGAGATAATATCGTTGTTGTCGGCCAGAAACCTCATATCTCCATCATTCTAACTTTTTGTGTTTTTTTCTGAGATTTATGCCCTACTTGATCATACTACAGCATCACACAAAAGTATCAAAAGTAGCTACTTTTGCTGCTTTTGAATTTGAATCCTGAAAAGTCACAGTTTTGGACATATGGGGTTTCCACCCGACAGAGACGGTATACAGTTTGAAAAACGGCTCGGCCTAAAGCTTCATTTACTGTAGTTATGCATGTTGGGTGTAAATATGTTGATTCCAATTTATTATACATTTTTACACTCACTCGTTTTTATTTAAGTTATGCTTTTCGGATCACAGCAAAGCATTACACATATCTAATAAGCCAACGACTTAAAAAACATCCATCTTGGTGAATCAGGAGGATTAATCATTCTGATGATTAGGACAGGCTGTGTTACTGTGATACTTGTTCACAATAGATTCGTTTCGGCTCAAAGTTTCGGTCACAAGTTCAAAAGTTCAGCATTTGTGTGCAGGCCTAATCTTGGTCGATGTTTTCGAATTGTTATATCCCTAATAAGAAAGAAAGCCATAATGTGCTGTCAAGTCTACTTGTCTCTTCATTTCACACCCAGTTTCAACATTTCCCAGACCGAGAGCAAACTTTTGGGAGGAATTAAAACAATGACTCCCCAAGGATCAGCTGCATATTTGCATGTAAATCACTGACTGTTATAAGAATTCATCTAAAGCAGTGGTTCGGTTCCCAAACTTTTCTGGATCAGGGCCTGCACCACTTAACACGGCAGCTTTTCAGAGCATGTTTATTCTATTGTTTCAGCTTGGATCAATGGCACGAACATTAAGTTCCTATTCATGGGTATTGCACGTAATAACTTACTTATAGTGTTTTTTAATATGTTAATCTTATATTATTAAAATCGTAGTGTTTTGGCACTAAAAAATCCTCACGGCCCACCACTCCACCAGTGGGCACAGGGCCTGGCTTGCGAATACAAGAATGCTCGCCCCGGGTCAAATCAGGCAACCGCAGAACGGTTGCCACCAGGTATTCCTAAACATAACCTCAGTAAAACTATGCCTAAACCTAACCTTATTCCTAAACGTAACCTCAGTAAAACTATACCTAAACCTAACCTTATTCCTAAACGTAACCTCAGTAAAACTATGCCTAAACCTAACCTTATTCCTAAACGTAACCTCAGTAAAACTATGCCTAAACCTAACCTTATTCCTAAATGTAACCTCAGTAAAACTATGCCTAAACCTAACCTTATTCCTAAACGTAACCTCAGTAAAACCAATACAAGAATACAAGAACCGCTGGCTAGTAGTGTGCGGGGGAAAAAATGGGGGCGAGTGTGTTTTGGGACGATAAGGGACAGGGGGGAATAACATTGCAAAAAAAACGATAAGTGTTTTGGGACGATAAGGGACAGGGGGGAATAACATTGCAAAAAAAATAACATTGCAAAAAAAATTAACATTGCAAAAAAATTAACATTGCAAATTACACTGTGATGAGTCATCACAGTGTAATTTGCAATGTTAATTTTTTTGCAATGTTAATTTTTTTTGCAATGTTAATTTTTTTTTAATTTTTTCTTATTTCCACACAACTCCTTTATGCTATATTAATGACATAGTTAAATATTGAAAATGGGTGGATTTCCCCTTTAAGTACAGTACTTGAGCACATGTACTTATTAACCTTCCACCACTGTAAACTGATAGGGGCTCACAACATGAGCTGAACTCCCTGCGTTGGTGATCCTGTGGCTCCAGGACATGCCCAGACAGTGACATGGAATACTGGTGGTGTTACGGTCCGTTCCTCGTAAGAGCTCAGTGTAGTGCATGAGGGAGTAACGTCTACTCAATCATTTTTTATAACCACTGAACCACTTAAATCCCATATGGTTGACTAGAGTCCCTCAGGGGTCTATACTAGTGTCTTTTCTGTTTTCTGTTAGTGTGGGGAAAGCTTTTGCAGAAAATAGCCGATCGGCAAGCTCACAACGTGTTGCAGGCCGACGCGTTGTGAGCTTGTCGATCTGCTATTTTCTGCAAAAGCTTTCCCCACAATATGGATGCTGGGGTTTAAGTCGTTAAACCCACTGAAGTATACTTCATTGACTGGAGACCCTCAGGGGTCTATCTATACTAAGATAGACCCCCCCCCCCCCCCCCCCCCGCCTTCTAACAAATCTCTTTGGTGAAAATATGTCACTGCAACATGTTGTGAGCTTGTAGATCGTCTATTTTCACCAAAGGTTCGCCCCCCCAGAATACGGATGCTAGGTTGATTTATTTTCATTTTCTCCAAATGTAGTGGTTATGCCAATTCCCAAGGACCTGATAACTGTCAAAACGATCAAAAAACAAACATGGTACCACTTAGAGAGAAGAACTCCATGAGACTCTTGTTGTGGGAAAAGCAATTTTTTTGCTAAGAAATCCCACACTCGGAATTAAGAAAAACACACACTTGTCTAGTTACAAAGAACATATTTTCGGAAAACCACGTTCCACATCCATTTAGACTTAACCGAAAACCACAGAATGGTATGGCTCAAAATGCATGTGTTTTAGATTCATCACCACAAATCTCTTGTCATCACAGTTATTTGGAAGAGCATATGACAGCTTGGTTGACAAAAAGCACAGGTTTCACCATAATGACTGATGCCTTTGTCAGGGGATGTTACACAGCTTATTTTCTCGTCCTCTCACGCATTCTTGCATTGTTTTTATTTTTTAGCAATACCTCAGCTAGACTTTCTATTGACTATTATAACAGTAAAGAGTTTCCGCTGAACTCAAACAGCCTCCATTATGTTCCCTTTTGTTAGAGAGATGACCCCAATAATCAATGAAAGCAACAATATTAATGGTTTGCAGTTCGATACTTTCTTTTGACTACAAGAACTAAGCGAACCATGCAGTGCCATGTAACATATTTCACAGGTTATGGATTTGTTCCCATACGAAACAGCTGGTTTCAGATAAGGCTGCTCTCAGAACGTAAATTGGACCCTCTAATCCTAACTTCTGGGAAGACATGGGAGCAGCAAGCCATCAACACTGCTATTTGAGCTACTTAAGCCCTGTTTTACTTTCAAAACGTTCTGCTAGAAAATATGCTATTCATGCTATTTAAAAAATTAAATAATTTTTTTGGAAAGAATTTAAAATAAATCTGAAAATCTTTCAGATTATCATGACGCCCGCTATATAATGACATGTCAAAAATAGGGACGCTGGCGTTAATGTGGTTAAAATACATACATCTACAAGAACAGTAAAGGGCCAAATCAAAGTGAAAAACTCTGGAAAACTGGTAATGACATACTCCCCCCCCCCCCCCTTCTCTTCCCTCATGGGTGGTTCTGAAACTTCTGGTTATAATGGATTTTCTTTTTAAAGAACTATCACAGAACTTCATAGGTTCTGGAAAGTTCCAGGTTATATGGAAGGTTATGGGTTAGCATAAAAAAGAGCCATATGAGACAAATGTCCGTTAAAGTGAGAGCTGCCTGCTGCATCCTCCACCTTCCATCATCCACCAGCAGTGAGCCTCCCCCTGTATTAAATCCTCCCTCAATGACAACACAACTCTGTCCCGAATTCCTCCCTCAAAGGCATCCATCTATCACTAATGAAGGGAGCTTAAAAGAATGTATTTATATCGTCTCTGTCGGGTGGAAACCTCATTTGTCCAACAGTTGCAGATCTACAACCTCGAAACGCGCCGCATCGTGCCACATTTCGAGCTTGTGGATCTGCTACTTTTGATGCTTTTGTGTGACGCTGTAGTGTGATCAAGGGCATTCATTTACGAAGAAACGCAAAAGGTTAGAATATGGAGACCGCGACGATATACTTCTTTTAATAGAAACATTCCACTCATAGAGCTCAGAGGACGACCTTTATGTCTCCCTAACCAGTGTGTGTATGTTGGTCAGAATATTCATAGTTTCCTTCCCAATCTGAGAACTCCCACTCAATGGCCGGCGCATCACCCTGCACTGTTCAGGGATGACAAAAATGCTGCCTCAGTTTAAATAAAGCCTTTGTGTTTGTTATCCATGAGGCCTCCCAGAGTGACACTAGTGGCTCTAGAGAGGCATCCGCTCCATCCAGCTGTGAGGTACAGTGACTCACTCGGCCCGGTTTAAAGTACTTTAGAGGGGTCTCTTTCTCAGCCTCCATACCAGATTAGAATTTAATTAGAGCTTGTGTGACACCAACGTGAGTCACTATACTCATTGTCAGCGCCTGTTGGTGTGTGGGAGCTTTTTATCCAATCGCATCATGCTCCATTTTCACATGAACTGTTGCAATCAAGTTTAATATAGGCCTACTAGTCCAGTGGTTCTCAAAGTGGGGTCCGGAGACCCCCAGGGGTCCTTGGAGGGGGTTCCAGGTGGTCCCCAGCAAAAGTAGTTATCATAAATCACAATCATATGTTGGCTATTCAAAAATAGCAGCTATACAAGCTCACAGCACGTCACTTTGTGTCGCACTGCGAGCTTGTACATCTGCTATTTTTGAAGATCTTTGTTAAATAACCAAAAAGTTTGGAAACTTTGAATTATTTTATATATTTTTTAAACATAAATCATCTCTTCTGGGGGTCCCTACTCCCTGGCACAAAACCTTTTCAGATGGGGGTCTGCTGCAAAATATATATCAATTTGGGGGTCCATGGCATGAAAAAGTTTGAGAAACACTGCTTTACATGAATTTCTTCAGGCTGTTATTGTCCTTGAAAGGTTTATTTTTTGCCCGCCAGAGGCTCACTGGTCTTCCTTCAGTTCAGAGGACATGACACAGCCTGTCCATTATCGTGGTGGTGATGCTGGTCATGCTGGCTTCCTCCAGAACATTGATATTGGTGTGTCTGTCCCTATGGTCTGTCCCCATCTGATCCTCAGAACCTTTCATAAGGATCTTTGTATTGTTCCAGGGCCCTCAGGTGGCTGCTGTAGGTGGTCTAACACATTCTCCCTCCCGGAACGTAATATGGTGACGACTCCAGTTGGGCAAAATCTACTGTCGTGTCAGACGTTTTTCGACGTTCCTGGTTGTCCCATGTCACGTGACTACCCAATTGACTGCAGACATGCCTTCTCAATACCAACTCATAACAGGTTACACCCGAGCGAGGTAGTAGCCGAGCATGTGCCCGTGCTGAACCAAGCAGTGTGATGTCTGCGCTTCTGCACGCAATGCCGTTCGAGTTGCAAACCGATACGCTTGGAATAACAATGTCATCCTCGTCAACATGCAATGCGACAGGAAAGCCTGTTGCGTAACAGATATCCTCAAATATCTGATGCTTGCTCAGATGTTGCCCAACACAGACATCACTGTAGTATGATCTGAGAATGCGTGGGGTGGTCCATGACTCGGCTCCATACAGCAGGGTGGGGATGGGGAGGACAACAACGGCTCTGTAAGATCGGTTCAGATTGGGCCTTTTGGTCTCGGTCTTCAAAGACTATTAAACATTTCTAATAATTGCAAACGGACTGAACTTCAATAGGCCAACTGGAAACGATTAGCCTAAATAACAGTAATCCATTGTGACCCAGAGTGAATTACACTTAATGCTTCCTTTAATCTTGCATAAGTTCTCAGACCAGACTCGGGAAACGATGTGATGAGAGGTGGCGTTGGAACGAGAGCACACCATGAACCACCATCCATCCGTCCGGGGTTGTGAATCGTAGTGGTGGAAAGTAACTAAGTACATGTACTCAAGTACTGTACTTAAGTACACTTTTGAGGAATGTTTACTTCACTGGACTGTTTCCAATTTTCAATACTTTTACTTCTACTCCACTACATCTCACAGAGGCAAATATTGTACTTTTTACTCCACTACGATTGTTTGAAAACTTTAGTTACTAGTTACTTTGAAGATTTTGATTATTACAAAACATACATTAACCAGAAGGTAACCACTTCAGCCCTATATACATTTCGGCCATTTGATAATAGCCCATCTACAAGCTCGCAATGCGTCGCATCACAAGCTTGTATCGCGCATTGATCTGCTATTTTCAAAAGATCTTTATACATGTTATACTTGTGAAATGGGACATTCTGCATAATGACTACTTTCTACTTTTGGTACTTTAAGTAGGTTTTGATACCCATACTTTTGGACTTTTATTCAAGCAATAGTTTGTGTCTCAATAGAAGACAAAATACAACCACCGAGTTATATTGTATTAACAGATGGGACACAATTACATTTTATTCATTAAAGAAAAGTTATATAGTGCTGCTTTAACTTTGGCCACTGAACCTACTGACTTAAAGAGATTGTGGGCAGATTTTGTGGAACTGGCAGTAGCTCTTAGAGAAACCATTCACGATTCATCTCTCCTGTCCAGTCCACATGCATACCAGCGTTCCTCATCTTTCAGCTCCTGCATCTGCAGACCAGACTGTGTGCATTATCATGCAGAGAGGTGCATGGACAGGATCCACATCATGCACTGCCTCTAGGCTCTAGCCAGCAGTGTTGCCATGTCCGCTTATCAAAGCTAGTTTGGGCTTGTTTTTCTGTAAAGTTGCTTGTAAATATTGGTAGTTGCGGGTTGCAGCCTATATGTTGTTTAAACAAGTGGTTCTCAAACATTTTCATGTCAAGGACCCCCAAATGAATGTCTTTGTCCGCAGACCACCCAACTGGAAACATTTTGAGCCTGGGACCCCAATCCGAAATGTGTGTATTTAAAATGTTTCAAAAATATTCCACATTTTTCAAACCAAAATCTAGATTGTTTTGAAAATAGCAGCTTGTAGATCTAATATTGTCAAATATAGTCAATATTTAAAGTGGTCATGTAGCCTATAGTCACTTCTTTTGGGCTTGTTTTTGTGGACCTGGTTGCTTGTTTCTCTCGCAAGATCTGGCAACGCTACAAGCCAGGCCCTCTGGCATAATTGCTGCATTCCTCAGCCACACCGGCCCATGTGGGAGCTTTAGAAAGACCCAAGAGTCAGGCTTGGTTGGCACAGGCCTAAAAAGCCCCCATTCAACAGCCTCAATCAGGACTCAGCTTACAATAGCTGACAGCAGCTTACACAAGTGCTGGGAACTGGCAGAGCTGTTTTAATTGGCTCATTAGACCGAATGCCATGGAGCGCTGTAGTGACTCTGGACAAAAGCGCAGCAGGCTTAAGATACAGAGGAAACTGTTCAATATTAAATGAATTAATAACTAAACTAAACTACCAGTGAAATAAACTAAACAGTAAAAAGCAGGTGTAAATAGTGACCAGAAAATATAATTTAGAAGGATTTAAAGGAGTAGTTCACCCAAAATAAAGTTCACCCAAAATGATCAGCAGACTCTGCTGATCATCATATTATTGGCTTAGGAATGCGACAAAAACTAGAAAAATATCAATGAATTCAAGGCTCCATGGGATGAGTAACCGACAAAAAATGTTTTGTAACCGACAAAAAATGTCCTTTTGGGGGTGAACTATAGCTTTAAAGCTGCAACTTTCCTCTTCTACCCTGGATTTGAACCCGTTTTCGTGCTGACATTTTTACCATTGAGCTAATAGAGCCTGCCTGCTTAATCAGGGGATAAATTGAATCTTGACCATCAGGTCAAAATCCGTGTCAGATCCTGTGTCTAGGTGAGACATGACACAATCTAAATGTGTCTCAATAGAAGAGCAGGGAGACAAAATACAACCACCCCAATTGTATAAGTTATATTGTATTAACATACTCTACCATACAAATTCATTAAAAAAAAGTTACATAGTGGCGCTTTAAGCAGTTATTATAAATAAATACTGTATGACAATCCTGTGGTGTCCTAGTAATTCAGTGATGTTATTTTGCAACTTTTTTTTTTCCTTTGTTAGTTTATTATCAAGGCCTTCACAATGACCATGACCTCCTTCATTCCCCAGAGCACAGTGCATGATATAAAAATACAGTATGACAATCCTGTGGTGTCCCGCACAGTAAAATCGAGTGTTAATGTAACTCCGATGAGTGCATTTGTACATTCGTCTCAGTTACATTAACTCAGAGGATTTCACTGATCTTATTTTGCAACCCCCACCCTTTGTTAGTTTATTATCATGGCCTTCAGAATGACCATGACCCCCTTTTGGGCCTTTTTACATTCCCCAGAGTACAGTCAGTGGCTCAAGCAATAATGGTCCTGCAAACATGCCATGGGGTCTGCGTTGGACTTTGCTCCGGCTGCTCTGAGGCGAAACCGTGACATCGGCAAAGCAGTTCACACCTCTTACCCAATTTTTGTGACTGTGTGTGTATTATGCTACGTCTCGCTGGGCGGAAGGCCCCTCCTTTCTCTTCATCACTCCAGTGTGACTTGCCTTTCATGGCAATGTGAATATGGCACGGCGGTGGTGACGCCCACTTGATAATGTGACAGCCCTCTCTCTCTCTGGCCCCAGAGAGAGACATCGTGTGTGTGCGTGTGCGTGTGTGTGTGTGTGTGTGTGTGTGTGTGTGTGTGTGTGTGTGTGTGTGTGTGTGTGTGTGTGTGTGTGTGTGTGTGTGGGATCATCTTCAATGAATCATCTGAGGTGGGAGGTAGCAGGCTGATAAATCAGTGATAACCCAACAATAAGCCTTCGGCATGCTATAGGTCTGGTGAATGATTGCCTACTGTACATCCTATGGAGAAAGCAAGTCTTGCTACAACCTGAAGGCTTTTGTCTCATATCGTTTCTGTCGGGGGGAAACCTCATAGTATGTCAAAAAAAAAATACTTTTCAGGATTCAAATTCAAAAATAGCAAAAGTAGCAGATCAACAAGCTCGAAATCTGCTACTTTTGATGCTTTTGTGTAACGCTGTAGCATGAATACAAGAACGCTCGCCTCAAAACGCCTCGCCCTGGGTATAATCCGGTGACCTCAGGAACAGTCGCCCCCAGGTATTCGTAAACGTAACCTCCGTAAAACTATGCCTAACCCAGAATCTTGAATATTATTGCTAGAATTAATTACCAATAAAGTCCAATAATATTTATTTCTCCATTCTGTCAATTATTTATCTTTAAATGCCTTAAGAGCATTATGTGACATATTGAATTGCCTTTGTGTATGCAACATGCTATAGTAAACTTACCTTGCTTTAGTTCTTCTTGCACAATTCTAGGAACTCACTCTATCGTTGCTGTCGGGCAGAAACCTCCTATCTCCTTATGCCCTACTTGATCATACAGCGTCACACAAAAGCATCAAAAGTAGCAGATCTACAAGCTTGTACATCAGCTATTTCCGACGAAGAGATTTGGTGTAGAAGGGGAAAAGAGAAGGTTTTGTAGAAGGTTTAAGTGGTTAATAGCACTGCATAATGCACGCTCTCAGGACTGTTTGATGTTTGAGATTCCGCATGTCTCCACTTAGTTGGGAAAGTCTGCTTTCAAGTTTAGTGCCCCGCATACCTGGAACACCTTACAGGGTTTAAGTACAGTTCTCTTGTTCCACTAAGTCACTTTCAGTCGGATATATCAGCTTTGGTCAATCTTTAAATTGCACCCGTTTTAATTGATCTTGATAAACCATGCAATGTAATTATCATTGTTATTTTATTGATTTTAAATGTATTTTCATATTGTTTGTGCTTTTCTCAGACTGGTAATCTCGACACCACTGGAAAAGAGGTTCTCAGCCCTGTGTTTTCCGAGAATTAAATAAGGTTGAAATGAAATGAAAATAAGTGTTTTCTTTCTTTTTTCTAGGGGGCAGATAAGGCCACAACTAAGAAGGACATTCTGTCCCTGGCTCCTGTTTCCAAAAAGGAAAACAGGTTGTGCTTGTACTCTAATGTAAGCCAAAGGAAAGGATGGTTCAGTTAGTTGACACTGTTACATGAACCACTCCAACATGTTTAGCTGTTGGTTAATCATTAGGCTACTTTGTTTGAACCTTTTAAGGGGCGATTCACACACAGGCACTTAATTACAGTATGTTTCCGTTTTTATTATCCTGCTGTAGATTTCCTACTTTTTGGTTGTTTCCACCCGAATTACTTGTTTATTCGTTTGTAAATATATACAGTATATATTTCCAATATTGCACTATAAGGCAGGAAATGGGTCACATTATGTTGAGAGGAGGATGTGGATGAGTGGATGTTACGTTACTAACAGTGAAGTTGAGAAAGCGTGATGAGTTGTCTATAAACTATTGAGGGACACTCAGGATGGTTTGCAATCAAATTTTTAAACAAAGTGTAAGCTATAAAGAATCACATGTTCGCACGATGAAACAATGTACTGTAGAACACTATTTCAAAGAACGCCAAAAAGGCTTGCTGGGAAGGAAGCCATGTATTTAGAAAAAAGGCCATATACACGTATTTAGCATAGTTCTCATAGCCTTTTTGAAAGGGTCATGCAAACTTCCATAAATCCAACTAACTATAGCCCATTGCATTGACTGCAAGCAGTTTCTGATTTTCTTTTTTTCCCATTTTTTTTTTGTTTTTTGCAGCAGATAACAAATACTGGGAAGTTTCCTTAAATTACCAGTAAGTATGAGTAAAGTAAACCAAAGCTGAGCAAACATGACTTTAGTGCATTATGGTCTCTCTGCACACTGGCCTCAATCATTCATCATTCTGTGCTGTAAAGGTTGCCATCTTTTGGTGACTCTGGGAACTGCAGCAAGTTTGACTAACGGGTGAAACCATCCAAGCCTCTCCAGACATTACATAGCGAGTTCAGCAGTCATTTAAAGATTAGATATAATGCCTCTAGGCTTTCCAAAAAGCATCTGTCAAATGAAAAGAAAACGGGCACACCTATCTAACATAACAAGTTCCCCACCAAATTCAATATAATTACTGATTGGATGAGGACACCACATTTGATAAACAGGACAAATATATCAGTGTTTGTGTTGGGCCTGGATGATACTATTAGTGGCATAAGTGTTTTAACTTGCAAATGAAGAGTTGTACAAAGTGTGTGTGTGTGTGTGTGTGTGTGTGTGTGTGTGTGTGTGTGTGTGTGTGTGTGTGTGTGTGTGTGTGTGTGTGTGTGTGTGTGTGTGTTGAATACCATGTTTAAACATCAAGTAATTATAGAATGCCAAAATCAACTTTTTTTTGGAGGGGGGAATTGAAAGGTGACATTATGATTACCAGATGCTACAGCTGCCTAGTGCAATGCACATGGTGCACAAGCTGAAAGCTATCCACAAGTTTCCAGTGTCCCATGAGGCCTTGCTTGACTTTTGGACATCACTCCTGTTGTCAGTCTCTCAATTCATTTGAGTGATGATCTGTGTCAGTCAATAACAATATGTGTTACAATAACAATAACACAACCTGACAAAAAAAAGAAAAAGGGTCATAGTCTGCCTACTTACCCTACTAGATCCCCCTCCATACCATACAGCTGATTCCAATTATTGATCAGTGGCTCTTGACACATGCTCTTAGCAGTTGCCTAACTCCTGTCCTGTGTTTCATTCTTACTGGCTTCTGTGACGCCTGAATCTCTGCCTGGGGATTAAAAGTGGAATACATCAAGTGGTGCTGAAGTGACTTCAGTGCTTGATGATAAGTATTGATCATTAATTTGAATCAGCTGTGTGGAGGGAGGAGATCTTGTAGGGTAAGTAAGTACGCAGACTAATTTGACCCTTTTTTATTTATGGCAGGTTGTGTTCCCACAGTATTATTGACTGACACGGATCACTCAAATGAATTGAATGACTGACAACAGGAAGTGATGCCAATAATTCACACAGTGAGCTAAGAAACTTGTGGATACGCTCTCAGGTGTGAAGTAAACTGGACAATCTGGATGTGGTTGTGCAGGGAGGACGAGGAGAAAGCTGCAAACCATCCCTACGAACCCCTCGTATACCCGCTCTACGATGAGCTAGCAGAGAACATGACAATCTGTGCCTCCATTGCTATCTACTTATCTTAAAGGTAGTACATTATGACCAGGTGCAGAGGGCCTTCTGTGATGTCAAGCCAACTTTTATATTTTCTTCATATTGTTATCCTATTTTAATTGGTGTTACACTACCACTTGTTCTCTACTTACTCCCTTACCTGCATGCTGTATCTTTGTTTCATGTTTACTGCCGTGCTGCCATGACAACTGAATTTCTCTCGAGATAAAGGTCTGTTTGTTTGTCAGTGTGTCTGTCTGTCTGTCTGTCTGTCTGTCTGTCAAAATTCATAGTTTTTTGCTATTAGCATAATCTGTATGTCTGATTAAAAATGTAGACATACACATATACACGCACGCATCCACGCATTTTCTCTGGAATACACACATACTTACCAGTTCCTCATCTTTACTCAGTAAAAGTAAAGTTTAAACATAGATTGAGGACAGCCTGATGAATCAAGCCTCTCCACTTGCTTCTACCATAGCCCTACTTCTGCACACACACACACACACACGCACACACACACACACACACACACACACTAACACACACTAACACACGCACACACAATTGTGTTCTTCAGTCGAGGGAAAATCTAGGGAAATTCTCAGCTCAGCATTCCAAGACAGGACCCAGACAGGACGGGGTCAAGTGTGGCTGGACGTTCAGTGCAGTGTGGGATCCACAGGGACAACAGAGTGGAGAGACATGGCGTGTTTATCAAATCCTCCCTTCCCAATTACACACATCCTGTTATTAAAGGACTTTGAGTGGCTTTAGGTGGAAACCCACGCGCACATAAAGCCACTCGACGCAGTAACATCACCAGTTGGGTTTTCCACGTTCCGAATGGACAGAGACAATGGAATAACGGAAAAGTCAAATGGTGGGGGAGTGTGTTCTATGATTAACTGGTGTAATCAGAACTCTGTACATGAGCTTCAGTCGTTTTGCTCTCCAGATCTAGAATTTCTTGCTCTGCTCTGAAGACCCTATTTCTTGCCGAGGGAATTTCCAGCTGTAGGCCTAATTCTATTCGCCGTGTACATACACCCTAGCCTAGAGCTAACACTGAGCTTGCTTGTAAAGAGTTGCACAGGGCTGAAAATAGTCATCCACACGCGTCGCTTGTGGTCCTGGGTGACTTCAACCAGGCGTCCTTGAGAAAGTTATGCCTAAAATGTACCAGCATGTTACAGTGAAAACCCGGTGGCACAGTGGTGAAAGTCCCTGACCACCACCACAGAGGTTCTGGGTTCAAATCCACGTGGTGCATCCGGCTTTGTCAGGTGTCTGCGTAAACACAATTGGCCCGTGTTCAGGGAGGGTGATATTGGTCATTGCACGTACTCCTACAGGCTGGGGCGGCACCTGTTTGGCGGGAGGAGTAGTCCTCCTGGTGGGGGCTCCTCACTGGCAGGTGAGCCAGTAGGATACAACAGCAATGACAACACAGAAATGTGTGTGGGGAGGAATGAATTGGCATAACGACTAAATTGGGGAGAAAAAGGGGGTACAAATAATTGGCTACTCTAAATTTATAAAAAATAAACTACCATACATTAAAAGGTTTATGTTTGATAAGCTACCTGGCCTGGCGGAGACCTTTTGTCTAGTCTTAAAGGGCAAGACCACTTTGGTAGAGGTTTGGGTTGTGTAGTAACCTTCATAGGTGGGCAAGAAATCAATTGCTCCATTGATTAGAAATGGATAATTCTAAATATATGCCTCATTGACTTACATTGTACAGTGAACCAGTTCTCAAAGTCGCTCTTTTAGCATGTAAACGAACACAAACAAAGTTGATTCAGACAATGTAGAACATTACCAAAACCATTACTGTTTGTTTTTTAAATAAAAATGTTAACTTCCTGTTGATTTCGCTACTTTCATTAGGAAGAAAACCCGGACTGGAGCCACAGATCCGGATCCGGATCTTCAAATAGTAAAATCAATAGGAAGTTGACATAATTAAAAAAAACGTAGGCCTACTGGGTTTGGTGATGTTCTCAGGGAGACCTGCTGTGTCAGTTATATTGTATAACATACTCTACCATACAGAATGGTTAAAATATTGTTTTATTCACACACTAAAAGGTCATAAATTGCAGCTTTTAAGCCCTTTTTAAAGTTCCAATATTTGGAAGATGTTTGAAACATTTGAACAGGGGGGTCCCTGGCACCAAATACTTTCAGATGATGGTCCGTGGCCAAATACATATTAATTTGGGAGTCCTTGACATGAAGATGTTTGAGAACCATCCGGAAGGAAAGCAACTTGTACATTAGAAACAACAAGCCCACAAAACCGCAACCTGCAACTACCAATAGTTACAAGCGACTTTACAGAAAAACAAGCGACTTTACAGAAAAACGAGCCTAAACTCGGTTTTAATAAGCAAACTTGGCATCACTGCGTGACATTAATGTTCAACCCTAGTGGGAGAGAGAACTGAGGGTACAAAACGTGGCGTGGGGGATTCAAACCAATTTCTCACCTTCTGGGTGTGATGATAATGATGTTACCGAGCTGGCTCCGTCCTCCAGTTTTGGAAGGTAACTTAAGTATATCGTTGCTGTCAGGCAGAAAATCTCCATATTTCAACTTTTTGTGTTTTTTTCGTAAATGAATGCCCTACTTGATCGTACTACAGCGTCACACAAAGGCATCAAAAGTAGCAGATCTACAAGCTCGAAATGCGTCGCGAAGCGAGTTTCGAGCTTGTCGATCTGCTACTTTTGATGCTTTTGAATTTGAATCCTGAAAATACAATTTAACAATTTTGGACTTTTCCACCCGACAGAGACGATATTCACTCAAGTATTGTACAGTTTTGAGGAACTTTTACTTTACTTGACTATTTCCATTAAAACAAATATATTTATATACTTCTACTCCACTACTTCTCAGAGGTAAATATTGTACTTTTTACCCGACTACAAATATTTGAAAACGTATATATATTTTTTATTACAAAACATACATTAACCACTTAAAGTCATACTAAGTAACATTAATTTCATTTTGGCAACACCCTGTTGTGTTCCGTATTGACAAACGCTGTAATGACGAATGAGCACGGAGATACAGTTTTATCCTCTGATCGACTTGAATGTTGAAAATAACCCAATATCCGGCTCTCTGTCTGTCACCCCATCCTGACAGTCAGTGGCGCACACGAGACAAGTCAGTAAAAGGCAGGCATTTCAATCAAGACTGTCCTGACATGCTGTGAGTGACAACGCATTGTGCGGCGATGACGTCCATCCCTTGCAACGTATTTAACATTCACCCATTCAAACACACAGTCACACAGCAACGGCGGAGAAAACCAAGGCACCAGCCTTCTCATGAGGAGCAGTTATAGGGGTTCAGTTTCCTGCTCAAGGACACTTTGACACACAGTCAGGGATCGAACTGGCCACCTCGTAATTCCAAGACAGCCGCTCTGCCTCCTTGGATTCACATTGGTTCGAAACTGGCTGTGAGTATCGCGGCTCGACACTTTTGAATATTCAAGTGCTTGATATTCGGTATTGCCGGCTTTAGCTTGTTCCAGCTTTAGCTTCGCTCTAATGTTCTCAATAGAAAAGCAGCAGCTCATCATCCTGAATGCCTTTGACGAGATGCTGTCCTCCTCTTGCCGATGCAGCTCCGACGAGACCATCAGCACCAGTACTGACCATCAGGGGACGGACGGTGACCGCTTGCTCCCTCCAGCCCAGCCGGGGTGGGACAATCGACGGGAGCATCGCAGCAGGTCCTCCAACTCTCTCCGTGACGAGTCCGCTGTTGGTGGCAGCCATCGCTGGCATTGGCCCTCTTCCTCACCCTCCCCTCCCTCAACTGCACGCCGGCAGGCACGAACCCGTGCCAGACCCTCTCCCCTCCCTCACCTCGCTTCCTTCCCTCCCCCCCTTCTCCCCGCCCAGTACATCATTGTGCATTTCGCATGGACCCTTCCCCCTCACCTCTTCAGCGCTCATCCCATCGCTCAGCCTCAGCTTATCCCAACTCCAGTCTCCTCTCGCCCCCTCCTCGCCCCGCGCCCCCTCAGCGCCCGGCACATCGCCGCTCGCCTCCCACATGCAACTCCCTCTTCCCCTTATCCTTCGCCACTCCGTCGACGAGCAAGTAGCCGGGCTCAGCCACCCTTCCCACCTCCCCTGCGTAAAACCGTGACCTCCAAGCAGGCCGTACCGCCACCTAACCCAGCTCGTGACTTCTCCGTCCTCTCCTTACACGCCCAAGCCCCTCATGCACCTTCCTCCTATGCACATGCTTGCATTACCCCTCCCGCCTTCGCTAGCCCTCCTTCCTTCTCCGCATCCCAAATGCCTTTTCCTTTTCCTCCCTCGGGTCCCTTCTATAGCCTGGCCACAGCCACCCCGCCGGTTCATCCCCAATCAGAGGTCGGGGAGGCTCAGGTCTCTCTATGTCTCCGCCGACAGATATTAAATGGTGTGCATGTCGACCTCGCTGAACTTATTGGAACCTTCATTTCCAATCCCCTCCGCAGCAGGGAAATCTTCAGCCACCTCGGTCGCCTTGCCCAGCTCGACCTGCCCCTCCGTCAACCTCACGGCCATGGAGTTTGCCTACGCCTTCTCCGTGTACCGTGACGTCCTGTGTGCCACTTACCCTGGCCGCCGGGTCGAATTGGACCGATACCTCACCCTGATCCTGGAGCTGGCATGCAGTTCGGCGGTACAGGGTTACCTGTACCGCCTGTACTCTCTTTTCCACCCAAGCCGCTGCCCATCTTCAGCAATTCAACCAAGGCACTTACTGGGGGGTCCTGGACCCCAAGCTTTATTATAGAGTGTTCGAGTCCAGGGCCGCCTTATTTTGGGAGTGATAACTCCCATGATAAGGAAAACACACAGAAACGTGTTTTGCAAAAAAAGGGAAGAGACCAAGGCACTCTCACACAAAAGTTAAAAAGCCTTTAATAATCTGGCTATTTATGTATTATTTATTTAAAAAATTGGCGTAACGACTAAATTGGGGAGAAAAAGGGGGTAAAAGAAAAAAAAGTATAGGGAAAAACTGGTTAAAGAATGCAGTCACCTGGTGCCCCAATAATATGTTAATACATCCTGCCAGCATGAATCAGTGACTTGTCAGTAAAATATAATTATAATACACAGTATGACGTGTTTGGTATTTTTATGTACGTGATTCCATCAACAATTCAACCTTTGAATTGTTGAGAGATGAATAATAATGTTTAAGACGTTTCAGGGTTCTTTTTGCTTGCTTTTGAATTAATTTTAAGATAAGAAGCCTCAGCTGCAATAGCTGATGTTGTGATCAGTTTTTAGATTTTGTGTTGGAACCTTTCCAAATTGATTGTAAACTTTACTCATTCTTTTATTTTGGTAGGTTTAGTAGCTTTCAAAAGACATAAGACATAGACATAGAGTGTGTCTATGATAGACACAGATTGTAAATTAAATGTTATAACTTTCCCCCGATAACCAGTTGTTGGCCGGTTGGAGATGTTTGGAGTTTACGAGCTCTGAGCTCCTACAAAACCGATGCTTACTTGCAGGTCTGCTGCCACTATTATTTGTTTTAAACACAACTAAAGACCTTTCTGTTTGCCGCTGCCTTTGATTGAGTTAATTTTATTTTTTCCTTTCTCTTCTGCACTGTAACTGTAACTGTTATTTCTATTGCATAATTGTGTTTCCTTTACTTGATGTTCTGTGTAAAGCATGTTGAATTGCCTTGTTGGCAATGTTCCGTACAAATGAAACTGCCTTGCCTTGCCTTACTTATGTAATGAAACACATGCCAGAACAAAACAAAACCACAAAAAACTAAAACAAGCTGCTGCTCAAAATGTTACTTGCACATGTAGACAAGTGGAATACATCATGTGTTTTTTTTTTATGTATGATGTGTGTCTTCAGTTTTTTGTTGCACATTTGACACTGCTGCTAAAGATATCGTCTCTGTCGGGTGGAAACAAAACAAAACTGTTACTTTTCAGGATTCAAATTCAAAAGTAGCAAAATTAGCAGATCGACAAGCTTCTTGCTGCATTTGGAGCTTGCAAATCTGCTACTTTTGTTGCTTTTGTGTGACACAAAAAGTTAGAATATATGGAGATAATAGGTTTCTGCCCGACAGCAATAAAATATAATGCCTCTGTTCTGGCATTTCTTTGCACAGCTGGTACCGGTACTTTAACTCTTATTTCTATCTCCTCCAGTATCATTTTGTTGGTGGTGTTAGCGCAGTCTCTGCGGAAAATGTCCTACCAACATTTTGCTGCTTTGAATTTTGAAGTGACAAATAAAAAATTCTTGATCTCGAAACCTTTTTTCACTACACTACATAATTGTAGTGTCACACCATCACTAACGTTGGGTATATTTTACCCAATATAATATATTCCATAAAAAATACAGAGTGCAACAATGCGCTTTAAAAAGAAATGGAGAATATAATAGATACAATTAAAATAAGATAAAGGAGCAAATAAAAAAAAATACTCCCACCTTTTATACAAAAGATAATAATAAAAAGTGACATTGTCATTTAAAGACCAGGCAAGAACTAGCTGTTCTTAGCCATCATTGGGTAGGGTAAGCAATGTTAAACTAGAAAAAGTGCTCCTCGGAGCACAAGTCTCCGCCAGGTCAGGTAGGTTATTATGGCCTCCTGGTGGCGCTATAATAGGCCAATGTGAAAAGGGTCCCATTTCTTCTTAGGCCTTTCACAGCAATCGGACACATGATTTGAGGCATTTTGTTCTAAAAATCTGGTTTGCTAAATTAGACATGCTGGTGGCGCTATAATGTGAAAAGGGGGGCATTTCTTCCTCGGCCTAGTGGGAATATGCGTGCAAAAATTCGAATTTGTTCCTTTTTTTGGACAGAATCTGAAGGAGTAAGAGCAAAACAAGTGTTTTACAAAAGTCAGCCTCCTGGTAGCGCTCTAACAGGCATATGTGAAAAATGCAGGGCAAAGGTTTTTCCTTGTCCTTTAGGGAGTGTGCGTGCAAAGTTTCACGCAGATTGGTGCAGTTATAGGTAAAACGTGAATTGGCCTGTTATAGCGCCACCATGAGGCTGATTTGAAAGTTTTCAAGTGGCATTTCTTCATGGGCCAAGTGGGAATCTATGTGGAAGATTTCACGGAAATCGCATGCTGCGTTCATGATTTGAGGCATTTTGTTCAAAACGAACCAATCCTGCAAACTTTGGAAGCCAATCTTAACCAATCAGGATGGAATATAGTCAATCGGACAGATCCGTGTTCATCACATGACTATAGAGATACTGTGTACCGATTTGCGTGTTGTTTGGACAAAATCTGTAGGAGTAATATCCAAAAATGTGTTTTGCAAAAGTGACGGACAGGGGGCAAAACATACTCTCTCGCCATGCCTTTCGGCCTGGCGGAGACAATAATTAGATTTAAAGAACAACAGTGGTGTAAAGTAACTAGCTGTGGCTGGAATGACCAGCAAAGCCAAGCTGGGAAGCTGTGTTTTGCTGGTCAGTCCAAAAGAACATTTTAAAGCGCTAGAAGACTACATCTATACATTATACATGTGATGGTGTAGTGGACTAATGCTCAAACTCTCAGCACTGGGTTTCCATGTTCAAGTCCCAGCCCTACTGTAGTTGAATGTGAAATTATAAATTTCAAAAGTACTGAGTAATGGTGTAGTAATACTCAGTCTTTCAGCAGAGAGTTTCAATTGTCAAGTTTTGCCAGCTAAACTACAAAAAAAAGCACCAAAAGACAAATTCAGGGAGAATATTAGAATAGTAAAGTTACATGATGAAGCTCTATATGCTGACGTATAGTATTTCAACTTTACTAACTGAAGGCTGACATATAAACACTTCAAGAGTACAAAGAGACATATGATGGGAGTGGTTGAGAGATGGTGTCTCATTGCAGAGATTCCATGTTCAAATCCCAGTCATTCTATGGTTCATTGCTTTTCAACTTTACTAACTGAAGGCTGACATATAAACACTTCCAGACTACGAAGAGACATACAATGGGAGTGGCTGAGAGATGGTGTAGGGGTCTGAAGATCAGACACTCAACATGGAGATGCCATGTTCAAATCCCAGTCGTTCTATGGTTCATTGCTTTTCAACTTTACTAACTGAAGGCTGACATATAAACACTTCCAGACTACGAAGAGACATACAATGGGAGTGGCTGAGAGATGGTGTAGCGGTCTGAAGATCAGACTCTCAACATGGAGATGCCATGTTCAAATCCCAGTCATTCTATGGTTCATTGCTTTTCAACTTTACTAACTGAAGGCTGACATATAAACACTTCAAGAGTACGAAGAGACTTATTATGGGAGTGGCTGAGAGATTTTTCAAGGCCAAAATACATAAAAGCAAGTCAAAAGCACAAAGACACATGTGAAGGGAGTCCTGAGAGATGGTGCAGTGGTCTAAAGGTCAGACTCTCAGCACAGAGATTCCATGTTCAAATCCCAGCCCTTCTATGGTTCATTGCTTTTCAACTTTACAAACTGAAGGCTGACATATAAAAGAACACTTCAACAGTACTAAGAGACATCTGCTGTTAGTCAGTGAGAGATGGTGTAGTGGGATAGTGATCAGACTCTCAGCACAGAGGTTCCATGTTCAAATCTCAGTCGTCCCATACTTCAAAGTACTTTGAAGTTTTCAAGGCCAAAAAGAAAGTCAAATCCACGAAGAGACTTGTGAAGGGAGTGGCTGAGAGATGGGGTAGTGGTCTGAAGGTCGGACTCTCGGCACAGAAGTTCCATGTTCAAATCCAAGTCGTCCCATACTTCAAAGTTGTAGTACTTTGACATTTTCAAGGCCAAAATACAAAAAAGCAAGTCAAAATCACAAAGAGACATGTGAAGGAAGTGGCTAAGAGATGGGGTAGTGGTCTGAAGGTCGGACTCTCAGCACAGAGGTTCCATGTTCAAATCCCAGTTGTCCCATACTTCAAAGTTGTAGTACTTTGAAGTTTTCAAGGCCAAAATACAAAAAAGCAAGTCAAATACACAAAGAGACATAATAAAGGAGTGGCTGAGAGATGGGGTAGTGGTCTAAAGTTCGGACTCTCAGCACAGAGGTCCCATGTTCAAATCCCAGTTGTCCCATTCTTCAAAGTTGTAGTACTTTGAAATTTTCAAGGCCAAAATACAAAAAAGCAAGTCAAAAGCACAAAGAGACACCTGCTGAGGGCCCAAAGGTGCGTTGGCGCAGTGGTGTGGTGTGCTTGATCGGTTGCCTCTGCTACAGACAGTTGGCAGGTTCAAGTCCCATGCCATCAACGTACTGGAGGACCATCGGGGGGACTGCCTCCCTCCCCTGTTTCCTGATAGTTAAAGGTGGGGGGTTATGTCTGAAAGAACTCTGCCCAGCTAGGGTTTTACAGAAAGACACTCCAACTCATTCAGTGGCCCTCGAGGTCCCCCACGTGCCTCAAAGGCTCCGAGTGCCTCTGAGGTGTTTCCGGCGTTTTCCGTGCTTTTGGCGTTTTCAGTGCCTTCAGTGATTATACCAGATGGCCCTGTTCGCAAAACAGCGATACCATACGAGTCCTTCGGAGGCACCAAGGCAGCAGCAAAAAACCATGTGATCCCCAAAAGACACCCTGCTGAGCTTCTACAGCAGCAGTCAGGCATGTAATCAGCCCAATGAGTTCTGTAAAACCTAAGCTGGGCAGAGTTCTTTCAGACATAACCCCCCACCTTTAACTATCAGGAAACAGGGGAGGGACACAGTCCCCCCGATGGTCCTCCAGTACGTTGATGGCATGGGACTTGAACCTGCCAACTGTCTGTAGCAGAGGCAACCGATCAAGCACACCACACCACTGCGCCAACGCACCTTTGGGCCCTTAGCAAGTGTCTCTTTGTGCTTTTGACTTGCTTTTTTGTATTTTGGCCTTGAAAATTTCAAAGTACTACAACTTTGAAGTATGGGACAACTGGGATTTGAACATGGAACCTCTGTGCTGAGAGTCCCAACTTTAGACCACTACCCCATCTCTCAGCCACTCCTTTCGCATGTCTCTTTGTGTATTTGACTTGCCTTTTTGTATTTTGGCCTTGAAAACTTCAAAGGACTACAACTTTGAAGTATGGGACGACTGGGATTTGAACATGGAACCTCTGTGCTGCAAGACGGACCTTCAGACCACTAGACCATCTCTCAGTCACTCCTTTCACATATCTCTTTGTGCGTTTGACTTGCTTTTCTGTAGTTTGGCCTTGAAAATTTCAAAGTACTACAACATTGAAGTTTGAGAAGACTGGGATTTGAACATGAAACCTCTGTGCTGAGAGTTCGACCTTCAGACCACTACCCCATCTCTTAGCCACTTCCTTCACATGTCTCTTTTGATTTTGACTTGCTTTTTTGTATTTTGGCCTTGAAAACTTCAAAGTACTACAACTTTAAAGTTTGAGACGACTGGGATTTGAACATGAAACCTCTGTGCTGAGAGTCCGACCTTCAGACCACTACCCCATCTCTTAGCCACTTCCTTCACATGTCTCTTTTGATTTTGACTAGCTTTTTTGTATTTTGGCCTTGAAAATTTCAAAGTACTACAACTTTGAAGTATGGGACGACTGGGATTTGAACATGGAACATCTGTGCTGAGAATCCGACCTTTAGACCATAACCCATCTCCCAGGCACTTCCTTCACATATCTCTTCGTGCCTTTGACTTGCTTTTTTGTATTTTGGCCTTGAAAATGTCAAAGCGCTACAACATTGAAGTATGAGACGACTGGGATTTGAACATGGAACCTCTGTGCTGAGAGTCCGACCTTTAGACCACTATCTCTCAGCCACTCCCATTGTATACTGTATCTCTCCGTAGTCTTGAAGTGTTTATATGTCAGCCTTCAGTTAGTAAAGTAATGAACCATAGAATGACTTGGATTTGAACATGGCATGTCATTACTGAGAGTCTGATCTTTAGACCACTACACCATCTCTCAGCCACTCCCTTCACATGTCTCTTCGTGCTTTTGACTTGCTTTTTTTTTCGCCTTGAACATTTCAAAGTACTACAACTTTGAAGAATGGGACGACTGGGATTTGAACATGGAACCTTGGTGCTGTGAGCCCGATTTTTAGACCACTACACGATCTCTCAGCCACTCCCTTCACATGTCTCTCCGTGCTTTTGACTTGCTTTTTTGTTTTTTGGACAGAAGAGCAAAACAAATGTTTTACAAAAGTCTGCCTCCTGGTGGCGCTCTAATAGGCATATGTGAAAAATGCAGGGCAAAGGTTTTTCCTTGGACTCTAGGGAGTGTGCCTGCAAAGTTTCATGCAGATTGGTGCAGTTATAGGTAAAAACGTGAATCGGCCTGTTATAGCGCCACCATGAGGCTGAAAGTTTTCAATTGGCATTTCTTCATGGGCCAAGTGGGAATCTACGTGGAAGATTTCACGGAAATCGCATGCTGCGTTCATGATTTGAGGCATTTTGTTCAAAACGAACTAATCCTGCAAACTTTGGAAGCCAATCTTAAAGGAGTAGTTCACCCAAAAAATGACTTATTTTCTATCAATTGCACACCCCATGAAGCCTTGAATCCATGGATTTATTTTAGTTTTTGTCGCATTCCTAAGCTAATAATTTGATTCCCGTCTCCTACCGGCTAATGTATCCGGTAGGAGACACAAAGTAGATTCTTTGTGTCTCCTACCGGAAATACACCTGGTCATCAAATTATTGGCTTAGGAATCCCACAAAAACAAAAATAAATCCCTGAATTGAAGGCTTCATGGGGTGTACAATTGATAGAAAATAAGTAATTTTTTGGGTGAACTCCTCCTTTAACCAATCAGGATGGAATATAGTCAATCGGACAGATCCGTGTTGATCACATGACTATAGAGATACTGTGTTCGTGTGTTGTTTAGACAAAATCTGTAGGAGTAATATCCAAAAATGTGTTTTGCAAAAGTCGGCCTCATGGTGGCGCTATGACAGGCTGATCTGAAAAATATGGGGCAGAGGTTCTGCTGTGGCATCCAGGGAGTGTGTGTGCGCAGTTTCACAGCGGCCGGGCCAATGGTGGCGGAGATTAGCTGGTCGCAGACAGAAGGACGGACGGACGGACGGACAGGGGGCAAAACATACTCTCTCGCCATGCCTTTCGGCCTGGCGGAGACAAAAAATATTTTTTTAATTTGGACTTAAAAACGTCTATGGTTGGGGATTGTCTAATGTAACCTGGAATATTGTTCCAGGTTTGTGGTGCATAGTAGTGAAATGCTGCTTCACCATGTTTTGTTTCAACTTTTGGAACAATTAATAGGCCAGCCCCAGATGACCTAAGGGTTCTAGGGGGTTCATATGGCTTCAGCATGTCCAAGATGTAGCTGGGCCCAGAGCCACAGAGACATTTATAGACAAGTAACACAATTTTAATTAATTTATTCAAACCTAGTACAGATCAATCTCCCATCTGACATAATCACACTTACAGATCAATGAACTGTACAGCAACACAAACTTGCTGTGCCCTCCCTGGACTAGTGACACGAAGAGAGATCTCTAGACAATATTGTTTTGGTGTCCCTGGATGAGCTCCAACAACCTGAAGAAGAGTGCACGGTTGAAATGTTGTTTTTGATGCCGTTTAACAAAGTTTGGAGCATCTAAAGTGAGTTGCAAGCCCTTTCTGGCCACATTTGCTGCCCATTGTGGTCCAGTATTGGAAGTGAAATGATGGCATTTGTCAACATATTATATTACTGTTGCATTTGAATGGTTTTGAAAGACTGGTTGGAAAAGTCTAGCTAAAAATAGTCCCTGCTATATATGTTGGTCTATGCAAGCATGTGTAATTTAATGTGTGATTCAAACTTACAGTAATTATTACATATAGTGTTACATAAGATTTTACAATGACTGCACATAACTGGGGTTGTGGGTCAAGCCTTGAATGTGTTACAACACAATACTGTATCAGTGCTTGCTCACTGGAATGTATTTTGTGTTGAAGATATTATGGTTATTCCTGTTATGGTTTTAGAACTTATTATACACAGTATGTACTGTAGATGGTTTAGTAGTGCTGACCTCATGGTAGTTAATTAATGTAAATTGGTGCGCAAGGGTGTAATGTGCTGGTAAATCCACCCCACCAGATGGCACTGTTGAGTCGCAACAGTTCAATAGAACCCTGGGAACATAATATGGACCTTAGCAAATGAAATAATTTGAGAATAGTTTCATTTATTAGTTTTACATGTGCAACAGAATAAAGCATCAATGTAATCAGCTGATTGAATCAATGTTTCTAATCAGCAACACATTTCTATGCACCAATCACAGCCCCTTCTAACAACAAGGCGGGCCATTTAAATATTATGGCTCCCTCCCACCCTGATCTCTGCAACATTATGTAAGCATACTTACTCACTCTTGCATTGCTCAATTTTCTTTTACTGAAATTCAATTTCTTGCTGCTTGACCAATTCAGGGGCCATTCTAAGGCAGCATCAGCGCCAACCACCAAGTATAACTGCATTAAAATATTGCATTTAATTGTTACATCTATGATGAGTGTTCTTGAGTGAACTGTCTAGAAAGGTTGATGTAACTCATGTACCATACTTTTAAAAATAACTCTACAAAACACAGCACTATACATTACTTGAAATAGTATTTATTCAGACCATGATAAAATATGAAATAACAATTATTGCAGGAGAGGCCGTGGTATATTGTGATTATACAGGTGTTGTAGGCTCGGTGGTTTTCAAAGTGGGGTCCGGGGACCCCCAGGGGTCCTTGAGGGGGTTCCAGGGGGTCCCAGATAAATGATGAATAGTTAGAAACCAGATGGACCGGGGGCAGGGCTGTAACATTGAGAGTGTACAAATGGAACCAAATGCGGGTCCATTTGGTTCCGTTTGTACACTCTACGAGTTATGGTGGTCCGTACTCTAATGTAGGGGTTATAGAAGTGGGGCCCTATATTCATCAACTATTTTCAAAACAATCTTGAATTCTTTTGAAAATGTTTGAAAATATTTGACATTTTGAACAACACAAGAAGTGTATGGGGGTCCTTGGCATACAATCTTTTCAGATGGGGGTCCGTGGTGGCCAAATACGTTTTGAAAGAAAAAACCTGCCTAATGATGATGTCACTGGGAGGCGGGTTTCTCAAGTGTCCAAAGCCCTCCTCTAGGCACAGACCGAATAGAATTTTATGTATAATGAGCATTAGTGAGGACCAATTATATGAAGATGAAGTGAAGTAAAGTCGTCCTTTAAGACCAGAAAGACTAAATAGTAGATGTACATAAGATAGTAGATGTACAAGCTTGCAGCGCGCTGTGAGCTTGTAGATCTGCTGTTTTTGAATAGCCAACGTAAAAAATGAATGAAGTGGTTAAAATGATTGTGATGCTGTATCAACTACTTTAGCTGGGGACCCCCTGGAACTCACCCAAGGACCCCACTTATGAGAACCCCGGACATAAATGACAATTACTATGGAATGAATGAGGAGGTTGGAGCACCGATTGCTTCTGTGTTTTCTCACTGGCCACTGAGAGGAGCTTCTTCCACAAAACTTGCGGGAAATATACCAATATTTCCATTACATTGGCCTTCGTACCAGTCCTCGTTGACTGTGGAAGAGAGAAAACGTTTGTTAAATAATTAATAATCTTGAATTATTTCTCCATGATCATTGACAACACTGAGACTCAGAAATATATATGTATTTCTTTCTTTTCTTTTTTTCTACCACTTACACGCTATACTCCACCCCATAACAATAGCAACAGATTTGATCTACAAGCTCCCAATATGTTGCATCACGACGCGTTGTAAGCTTGTAGATTTGCTAGTACCATAAAAGGTTTTGACAAATTTGCCCAAAACAGGAGGGTTAATATAATATTATTTCTCTATTAAATTGTTAAATTGTGATGTTATGAAACATACATTTCAGACAGTCTACATTTCCAAAAAGGAAATGCATGTACTGTATGTTTGACCGGAAGCAGGGATAAAACATATCACCATCAGCCATAAAAAATGAATGAGCAGAGGGGGATTTCAAAAGCAGAGACCCCCCCCCCCCATCTCCCACAGCAAATCCAACCCTGATCTCACCTTTGGAGAGAAGTGTGATTGTGTCTCCTTCATTGAAAGGAAGGTCCTCTGGGTTTGAAGATGCATACGAATGAAGAGCCACCAGTTGAGTCTGCTTGGTTGGCTGTTCATCTGTCTGCTCAAAACGACAACAGATACAGTAGATAGTTAGATCATTGATTCCCAAACATGGGGTCGTTCTGACCCAAACAAGCAAACAAAAGAACAGGAAAAATTTTAAGAAAAGAATGTATACATCCCCATTTTGAAAACCACAGCGGTATACTACTGTAGCCATCATTAGAGCCCCACTGCAAGTGGCAAAAACAAGAAAGGTGTGTGGACATAAAGAGACCCATTCTTACCTCCTTCTCCTTCTGATTCTCATCCTTCATCATCTTACACCTTAAAGTGATGCGACCGCTACTGGCATGACTCCAAACCTTCTCCATTTCAGTGTTGGGATCGATCACTATTTGTCCTTTGTCTGAGCAGCTTAGACTGGAAATTGAATGAATTAATACATTGTTTATTTTCAGTCCCATTCAAATCGGGATAAGCAACTGTGTCATTTTAGATTTTAGCTATATATATAGCAACGCACGTTTTTTTTCCAGAAAACTCTTAGGATTTAGAGCAGTGGTTTAGTGGTTCTCAAAAATATACAATATACAAGCTCACACAGCGCATCACTTCGTGCCGCACTGCAAGCTTGTACATCTGATATTTTTGAAATTTTTTGAAGCTTGGTACTTTATGTGGAATGATCACAAACTGGCATTATAAACTGTATTGCAACATATACTGTACCTCAAGGTGATAGAATCAGCAGGCACGTTGAGTTTCCTGCTGATTTTCTCAACCAGCGTGGTGTATGGAGATCCCTCGGACATGGAGACTGCTATGTTGTGTGTGAAAAATACTTTCACCGTGCAGAGCGGGCTTTCACCATCACCAGGCTCTGTACTCTATAGCAAGACAAGGAAGCAACAAGACAAGGAAGAGGAATTATAGTGAATGATTCTAACCGGAACCGATAAAAAAAAAGAAGAGGTGCACTGTTCAGGACAGGGGGTTTTCTGAACCACGTGTTAATTTCGTCGACTACAACGAAAAATGTTCGTCGACTACCTTTTTTTCACTGAAAACTAAATCAAAACTAAGCTATGATGACTAAATATATTGACAATTTCGTCAACAAATCGTCCACTAAATCAACAGTAGATTTAGCCTACTAAAATCGTATGATATTTAGTCAACTAAAACTAGACTAAAAGTAAAACATTTCAGATGACTAAAGTATGACTAAAACTGAATGGAATTTTATTCAGAAGACTATGACTAAAAACTACATCAAAATTTGCTGTGAAAATTAAAACTGTTCTGAACATATTGGCACAGAGATCACATTCCACTGATATATACAGTTAAAAAGCGATGAGCGTTTGGATATTATCATGCAATGATGGGCCTCGGCATACACATACCTCTTCCATCGTGTCTCGTTCACTTGTGGAGTTGGGAGTGTTGGCTGACATGATGCCTACCCAAAGAAAGAAAGTGAGAAAGAAAGGAAAATAAAAAAAATGTTTTTTCATCTCTTCAAGATTCAAGATTGCTTTATTTGTCATTCGTTTTCCATCTGCAAACAGCTTTGGAGGGAAAAAAAACGAAATTGTGTTTCTCCTAGTTAAAGACATACATTCATAAAATAATAAATAAATAGTGCAGGAAAATACTCTACCATTCTAAATAAATAAATCGTAAAAACTAGAATAATTCATGTATAAAAAAACAAGCATAACCAGATAAAAACGGTATAAAAACTCTTATAATCGTATTAATCGTATCTATAGAGTTCATCTCATCTAATGCATAGGAATGCATACTGTACCTCCCAAGTTCATTATACAACCTAGTAGGGAGATTGGAGTTCTTCCTTCATGTGTATTGTGAAACCTCTATATCAAGAACTAGGCCCGCCACAATTATTACATAATTGCCCGGTTGCAATGATTTGAGCTAATCTTTTGTAGAATTATTGGAATCATTTCCATTTATGTAAAACAGCTGGATGAAATGAACAGAACTGTCATATTTCATTCCATCATTATTTCCCACATCGTTGTCCATTCTCTTTCAGCTACGTTCAACCTCGTGTCCTTATTTAGGTCATTTAGGGCACAGTTTCAAAAGAATTTAAACAAATATTTCAAATGTTGTGACGAACACACCGTGAGCTTGTAGATCTGCTATTTTTGTCAAGTTCAAATTAATGAAGTATAGCTGATATACAAGCAGATTATACAAGCTCAGAGCACGTCACTTTGTGCCGTGCTATGAGCTTGTGTGTGTGTGTACTGTAGGCTGTGTGTGTGTGTGTGTGTGTGTGTGTGTGTGTGTGTGTGTGTGTTTGTGTGTGTGTATATATATATATATATATTTTTTTTTTAAAGCAAATATTTTTTCCCTGGCACAAAATATTTTTGAGATGGGGGTCCATTTGGAGGTCCTTTTTAAACACTACCTTGGCCTCTGTTTGGTAGGACCTGATGAAGGTGCAACAGCATTGAAATGTTGTCCCACTTGTACTTTGCTTGCCATTGTCTCCTGCCATGCACCGGGCCTGCCAAACTTTACCTGATCTACGGGGGGCCGGCGTGGGACTCTTCTTCTTCTCAGGTTGTCCGACGGGCGCTTCTCCTCTCGGAGGCTGAGGCGTTCCAGCCCCGCTGTTTTTTCCATCCTACAACATACGGTATAGATAAATTTACTAGGAATCACATGTTCCCATTCTGTTTTTATTCATTCAATATGTTGCTGTCGGGCAGAAACCTCTTAACTCCATATTCTAACTTTCTGTGTTTTTTTTGTTGTAAATCAACGCCCTACTTGATCATACTACAGCGTCACAAAAAAGCATAAAAAGTAGCAGATCTGCAAGCTCGCAGCTTGTAGATCTGCTACTTTTGCTATGTTTTTTATTTGAATCCTAAAAAGTTACAGTTTTGGACACACAGTATGAGGTTTCCGCCCGACAGAGACGATATACACACCATAAAAGATGATGTAGTGTTCCCAAATTGTTTGTGTTTAGAGGTAACATGAACATTTTATCTACCTATATGTCCCTGATAATTTAAACAATTGAGGATTGTTTGTTTAAGCACAGCAGGCAATTTAAAAATAATTTGAATTAGTGACATAATACTCGAAGAGCATAGGATAAGGATAATTCCTTTTTTTAACAGGTCGGTCAATTAAGTCCTTGCGGTCTTGTTTCCAATGAGAACCTGTGAGCAATTAGGGGTGAATTAAGGGTCTTGCTCAGGGACAAACTTCATTTCATCGACACATATGCTGACCTGGCCTGGAATCGAACCTGGGGCAACCAGGGCCTCTGGCTCCCTAGGTGGGCTCACTAACCACTCAGCTATGGCCGCCCCCTGCATCAAACATGGAACAATCACGTCAACACTTGAAGCTCCTGACTCAGTTCAGCGTTCCATGAATACACAAAAATCTCATTTGACATGAAACATTATTCATACCATTAAACACGCATACAAAAGTAATCCATACCTGATTCTGTTTAGAAGATAAGCTTGCACGTTGCAGGAAATTGTACGGAACAAGTCCCTTCTGTAAATGAAATAGCAGAGATAAACATGTTTTGCGTCAGTACATTTGCAGGTACAGGCCAATAAAGGTATATATACAGTACCAGTAGTTAGAATTACTCTGATTTGTTACTTAAGTAAAAGTAAATGTACTTAGTTACTTTCCACCATTGGCACGAGGTATCTCATAATGGCCTAATAAACATGAACACGCTCTCAGCATAATATTGAAATGCCATGGAAGCATTATTAAGGTGCTGTGAGAGGTTATGGTGCATGAAGTGATACAGCTATTGTGTAGACCAGGGGTCTTCAACGTTTTTCAGGCCAAGGGACCCCCTAGCTGAGAGAGAGATGAAGCAGGGAACCCCTCTATATTGTATAAATGTGTGTTTCAGATTAAAAACATTTTTTAAACTTGGTCTGCTCTTTTTTCCCTCCGCACCTATACCTCTTTGCCAAAAATAGCTGATCTACAAGCTCACAACGCCTCGCAGCGCGAGGCGTTGTGAGCTTGTAGATCTGCTATTTTTGGCTTAAGTTCGCCTCATGATAGGGATGCTAGGGTTCAATTGGTATAATGTAATAAAAAGTTCCTATCACACAAAGATTTGGCGGCCCCCCTGAAGCAACTCTGAGGACCCCCTAGGGGTGCCGGACCACCTGTTGAAGACCCCTGGTGTAGACCAAAAGGTTCTCAAAGGGGATCCCCAGGGGTCCTTGGGGAGAGGTTTCCAGGTGGTCCCCAGAAAAATGAGGAACAGTTTAATGGCATTATTATTTCCTAAACTAGAAGAGAGAATGTATAGATTTGAAGAGAAGAATGTATAGATTTCAAGAGAGAATGTATAGATTTCTAGGTTTCACGGTATTATCTCCCAGTTCGGTAGTAAATATAAACAATTATACAACAGGTAGTTCCGACCAAGCAATCTGATTGGTTGAAATAGCTTTCTAGCCGTGCTTCAAACCAGCATCATAGCACGGGCCTAATCACATTAATAAATCACTCCGCACTGCAGTCCGCACCTGATTAGACCATATATGGCACAACTGTGCTGTGACGTCACGCTGTCCCACGGTAGGAAAACAAACAGCACGGCGAAAATAGCCGATCTACAAGTTCACAACGCGTCGCCAGGTATCGCACGGCAAAAATAGCCGATCTACAAGTTCACAACGCGTCGCCATCGCGACGCGTTGTCAGCTTGTAGATCAGTTATTTTGGCCACGTGACACGGTCGTACGACGGAGCATATAGCCTACTGGAATTCATTCCACTGCGCAAGCATTGATATCTCGGCTGTGTTGATGAGACGGTGCCTCAGGCTCATAGTGCTGCTACAGGGACTATTTAATGTCTCAGTGAAAAACTCTTCTCTTTACAGGGAAACGGATAATAGCGAAACATTTTTATTATGAATTGCTCCACAATATGAATACATTTGGATGTGTTTTGTTGGTAACTGTTGTATAATCGCAATATTACACTCGAGGGTGTGCTTTACCTTACATTATTGGCACTTCTGTGATGCTCGCGGAACTCGGCTTCGCCTCGTTCCTGACCGCATCACAGGCGTGCCAATAATGACGGTAAAGCACACCCTCTCGTGTAATATTGCTTAATTGTCAAATGGGGCTCCTTGACAAGAATATGTTCCATTTGTGTAGTAGACTATAGCTCAGTGGTACTTACTCTCTCATTGAAAACCACTGAGGCCCAGTTGTCAGCACCCTTGTGGGTCATAAAGACCATATTGCCAGGCATTAAGTGCAACTCATCACTGGTCTTGGGGATGAACTCATAGAGGACAATGTGCGGTTCTCCTTCCAAAGCCCTGCAGAGATAGGAAACACTTAAGGATATAGGTTTGTGAATGTCCTCGGGAGGAGTGTATATGTTACAGGGTGAATGGAGAACCAGGTAGATTGAAGAAGGCGCGTTCGTTTTTACCACCCACCCAGCAATTCTGTAGAAGCAACACTAGAGGGAGCCACAAGCCAGGCTTGTGCACAAACATATATGGCTGCGACCACACACACACAGTCACACACACACACACACACACACACACACACACACAAGCGCACACACACGCGCTCATGCTTTTTTTGGTTTATTGAAAGCAGGACTGTTAAGATACTTTTATTGTGTTCTGGCTTTTGTTTTACTTTCTCCCTGACACACACACACACACACACACACACACACACACACACACACACACACACACACACACACACACACACACACACACACACACACACACACACACAGTGATCCATGAAAAGAACTATTCTGTCCCTATCGGTTTACAACTCAAACGGCGCTGAGTCGACAAGTGGAGCATCGGCCGGTCAGCGCGGGCACTCGCGCCTGGAGGCGCGAGGGCGCGCTTCCTCGGCCTCAAGCTCCACTTGTCGGCGCGCCTCCGTCGTGGACAAGCGTGTGCGTGTGCACGCGTGTTCAGCGTTCCCCTAGCGTACCCCCGCCTCGCAGTGCCGCGTCCTCCTTCTCCTCCTCCTCCTCGCGAGCCTCGCTAATAAACCCTATCTCGAAAAGCCCCGCCTCGCCCCGAAGCCCCGTGCCTAAAAACGAGCGCTCTGTCTTCAATCTACCTGGTTCTCCATTCACCCTGTGACATATACAATACACTCACTGTATTCACTCACACGTTACCAAGAGCAGTTTTTGATCAAAAGCATGTTTTTGGTCAAAGCCAAATGGGCCAGGGCTTAGAAACACCAAATGATAAGCAAAACCAAACCAACAATTGTCTTTGTCATTCCTAATAGAGCCCTGCTGCTATGGGGGCTAAAGATTTTGTCCTGAGGCCTGAGACCTTTTCATTTCAAGGACCCCCCAGTTTACTATGCATCAGGTCACGGAGTCACGGACTCCCATAACTCTGAGAGTTTACAAATGGAACTGGTTTCCAGTTATACACTCTCAGATTTACCAATCATTTAGCTGGTGGTCCTCCCCTTGGAGGACCCTGGGGGTCCACAGACCCCATATTGAGAACCAGTGTGCTAGAAGATATATAGGTGACAGCCCGGGTCACCAAAATCAAAATAGTTCTTCCCCAGGGAAGCATGAATGGTTTCAGCAAGTTCAATTCAATTAAATTTTATTAAAGTGTCAAATCACAACAAGTTGTGTCAAGACAGGAGCAGTGACCTGACAGTCTTTTTTTTTCTCACTTGCGAAGTGAGAAAAAAGAATTTCCGCCGAACGTAATGAATCAGGCTGGATCCCAGGCTACGACAGTCCCACCCTGAGCAAGCAATTTTACGAAAGTAACTAATTACAAACTCAAGTAGGCTACAGTACTTAAGTACACATTTTTACTTTACTGGAGTATTTCCAATGTTCTGTACTTTTACTTCACTCCACTACATCTCAGAGGGAAACATTGCATGGCAGTCTGCACTTTAGACCATTGAAATATGTTTAATGCAAGTGCAAATTTTGGCCTGAGGGTGGTGCTAGAGGAAGGTCTATGCAGTGACCCAAAGCAGTATGGTTTAAGCCTTTACACAGCCTATGGGTTAAGCCTTCTGTGGGAGCATGAATGTGCCACTCTGCAACAGTGCTGGAAAAAGTACTCACTACTGCAATGTGGAAATACTCTGTTACAAATAAAAGTCTGGAATACAAAATTTACTTGAGTAAAGGTACAAAAGTATTGGTATCAAAATGTACTTAAAGTACCAACAGTAGAATGTACTCATACAGTATACAGTATGCAGAATGTCCCATTTCACAAGTTTTCAAAAACATCTTTTGAAAATAGCAGATCTACAAGCTCACAATGCGTCGCATCGCAACACATTGTGAGCTTGTAGATCGGCTATTTTCAAATGGCCGAAATGTAGTGAAGTGGTTACTGTATGTTTTGTAATACAAATCAAAATTATTAAAAACGTTTTCAAATTATTGTAGTGGAGTAAAAGTATAATATTTGCCTCTGAGATGTAGTGGAGTAGAAATAAAAGTACTGAAAATTGGAAATACTCCAATAAAGTCAAAGACTTTACTTAATACAGCGTAGCCTACTTGAGTTTGTAATTAGTTACTTTCCACCACTGGAGGTTGACATATGTTGTGTGCAAGCTAATGTTATTAAAGTCCACTCTACAGTACCATTTATACAGTAAGGAGAGGAACTGTGTTTGACGTTCAAACTCAAAATGCATTCTGTCAGTGAGCCATTTCATATCTAGAAGCAGATGTCTAAATGTGTGTTTTTTTTAATAAATATAGTAATTTGTTATTTCTAGCTGAGTAGGCTACTGTATTTCTTTGCAAGCTTCTGACTTTCACTACGCTGCATTTAAATAGAAATATTGTAGCCTATTTTGACTCATTTCTAGGGCGGAACTTCCAAATACATACGAAAAATGGCTGATCTACAAGCTTACATTTGTTTTGTGTTTTAATGTCCTAAATTTCAATACAGCATGCATTGATATTAAAAACAATGTACTTCGTAATTTGTACTTTTGAATACTTGGTGTCTACTTGAGTATATCGTCTCTGTTGGGTGGAAATGCATGATGTATGTCCAAAACTGTTAAAGGATTCAAATTCAAAAGTATCAAAAGTAGCAGATCTACAGTAGCTCAAAAAGCATCGCTTTGCGCTGCTTGTGGATCTGCTACTTTAGATGCTTTTGTGTGACGCTGTAGTATGATCAAGTAGTGTGTTAATTTATGAAAAAACATGAAAAGTTAGAATAAGAAGGAGATAAGAGGTTTCTGCCCGACAGAAACGATATACTGTGTCCACCACTGTCTATAATGTTATAAGCACTTTAAAAAACGTTCTTTACCTCAGAACCTCGGGGGGCTTCCGATCAACAGGACCTACCTCAACCTATCAGATATCAAAAGATTTCAAAATCACAACATTAGTTCCAAGGAAAATGTAACACTTATTCACACAACTAAATGTAAAAAAAATAAGAAAGAAACCATGCTTTCTCATGCTGTTCAACAAAAATATGGAATTGCCTACCAAAAGGAGTAAAGGAGTGTAAAACCCTACTCACTTTCAAAACTGCCTTAAAGAAACACCTGGGTTAGGGTTAGGGTTAGGGTTAGCCTAACCTAACCTTATTCCTGATCTTACCCTCAGTAAACTATGCCTATAAACCTAACCTTATTCCTAAACTTAACATCAGTAAAACTATGCCTAAAGTTTACCTTATTCCTAAACGTAACCTCAGTATATGCCTAAAAACCTAACCTTATTCCTAATCTTACCCTCAGTAAACTATGCCTATAAACCTAACCGTATTCCTAAACTTAACATCAGTAAAACTAATACAAGAATAAAAGAACCACTGGGGGGGGCGAGCGGTCCGTGAAAAAAAACGGGGGCGAGTGTGTTTTGGGGCGAGTCTTCTGGTTACCCTGTAGTGTAGGTATACTTCACCTGTGGTTGTAGGGGAGCAAACCCAGCAAACCCAGCATTCTCAGGGCTAACGGTGGCCAGCACCTGAGGAAAGGAAAGCACTGAGTCATACCGGTGGTTCCAGTGGCGAAAGGAGTACTCACATTTTGTACTTTAAGTAAAAATACCAATACCACAATGTAAAAATACTCTGTTACAAATAAAAGTCTGGTATTAAAAATGTACTTGAGTAAAAGTACAAAAAGCATTCGCATTAAAATATACCAAAGTACTGAAAGTAAAAGTACTCATTTTGCCGAATGTCCCATTTTACAAGTTTACAAATGTATAAAAATGCTTTGAAAATAGCCGATCTACAAGCCGATTTGTAGATCGGCTATTTTCAAATAGCCTAAGTATGCATAGGGTTGAACTGGTTAATGCAACATGGTTAACGAATGTTTTGTAAAAAGTAATCCAAATCTACAAAGTAACGAGTAACTAAAGTTTTCAAATAATTGTAGTGGAGTAAAAAGTACAATATTTGCCTCTGAGATGTAATGGAGTAGAAGTAAAAGTGTTGGAAATTGGAAACACTTCAGTAAAGTAAAAAATATAGTACATATGAATGCTTTGATCTGCCATTAAGTAAAATGGTAGCCTACCTTAGCTTTCCCCAGATAGTCCTTCTTTTCCAGCTCGGCCACATATTTTTGATTTGGTTTGAATAGCTGTTTTGGGACCTCAGCTAGCTTGAATATTTTCTGTTTCTGTTGGTGAGAGAAAATGATAATTATTAATATTCACATGGTATTCCTTCAGTCTTATGTTCCCTCAGCCCCATGTTCCCTCAACCCCATGTTCCCTCAACCCCATGTTCCCTCAACCCTATCCCTATAGTGTCCTCAGGAGTTAAGGTTGGGGTCAGTGTTAGTTTTGAAGGATCATAGGGCTGAGGGAACATACGGTAGATGCTCTCCTAAAACCTTGGGTTCATGTGTTTTAGTGAGATCAAATGAAAGACTTCTGCTTTTAAACACATGAACCCTAGCGTCCCTATTCAGGGGTGAATATTAGGCGAAAATAACAGATCTACAAGGCCACAATGTGCCGCACTGCGATGCGTTGTGAACTTGTAGATAGCCTATTTTCACCAAAGAGATATGGTGTAGGGGTAGGGGGGAGGAAGCATGTAGGATTTAAGTCTTAATCCCTACAGTATATCGTCTCTGTCGCGTGGAAACCTCATACGTCCGAAACTGTTACTTTTCAGGATTCAAATAAAAAAACAGCAAAAGTAGCAGATCCACAAGCTCAAAACACATCGCTTTGCGCCACATTTCGAGCTTGCAGATCTGTTTTGATGCTTTTGTGTGACGCAGTAGTATGATCAAGTAGGGCATACATTTATTATGAAAATGGAGATAAGAGGCTTCTGCCCGACAGCAGCGATATTTAAGTGGTTACGAAGGTAACCACTATAGGTGCATGTTTGGGACATACCAGAGTGGACTCCAGGGCCCTGTCCAAGAGGCTGAGCTTGACCTCTGTCCTGTACTCCAGTGCAGAGACCAGGTGCTGCTGGGCTTTGTCCCATCGGCCCAGATGAGCCTGAGCCAGCGCCATGTTGTGAAGAACCTGAGGGACAACGGTCAGAATTTGTGTGAACAGCTGCCTGCCTTAACTGTGTCAAAAAGGAAAATCATTGTTTTTGTTTTGTTTTGTTAACACATGAAGCCAATGATCTAGCAGGTTGATATTATCAGGTGATTCGTCTTCACAAAAACAAAGCAAAAAACATCCATTTACACTGGCACACAGTATGGACAGGCATTACATAGAAAACACTGAAGCTTTGATTGTAAAAACAAAAACCCGTAGGGCCCTATCTTGTGCAGTGCCTTATGCCTAATCTTATTAGGCTTTTATTTATTTATTTAGAAAACATTTCAAAATAGTGAAAATAGACGATCTACAAGCTCACAATGCGTTGATGTAGATCGGCTATTTTCACCATTGACACTTTTAACTATTGTTACCTATTGTTACTATAGTAATAACTCCTGTGAGCACCTGGTGGTTCTGTTTTTCTAGCTATTTTCACTGTTTTAGAAACAATACAAAAATGCCTTATAAGATTAGGCATAAGGCATAAGGCAAGATAGGGCCCTAAAGTTTCATTGACAGTGACACTTTACATTTGTGTTGGATACTGTATTCTAGGTGGGGCTGCATCTTGTCACAGTCTTATAATGTGTCACAACAATGCCTGTTGTGTGATGACATCCGCTCTGTAGGCCTTCAGACACTTACCTCACAAGCATACAACTTGTATGCGAGACCGAGAGCCTTGTAGTCAATAACCTGGTTACCACGTAGCTCTTTGAAGGCATACTGGAAGTCACCGAGACACTCCTCGAACCTTTAAACAGGAACATACAAGTCACTAACCATGGCAATAAATTAAACCAGCTAATGTACCATGATGGCACTGACACATAGTGATATACCAATGTGAAGATGCAGTGAAAAAGAGTTAAACTAATAATAGGCTAATAATAATAATCATTAACAATAACAACAACAACAGCATTGCATTTCATTTCATTTCATTTCATGATGATGACCAATTCTTGCCTCTCCTTTTTGTAGAAGGTGATTCCTCTTTGAAAGAAGGCAACTGCCAGATGTTCATCTTTGCCTATGCTGCGGTCAAATGCCTGCATGAATAATTGAGAAAATCTGGTAACTTCCTTCTCCTTTCTATATGACTTGCAATTTAATCATAATTTTATGGCAACGAATAACAAACAACAAACAATTGTGATTTCTCTTGAGAAACAGATTATTACAGTAATTTAATAATATATTGTTTAGACTGATGCTAGGTTCTTGGTTTTCCTGTTATGTGATCCTACTGTAGTTCCCTGAGGCACTACACTGTCCCTTTGCATTCTATGTATGTGATCACCTTGCTTATTGTCAGCCGCTTTTGGATAAGAGCGTCTGCTAAATTGTAAATTGTTGAGATGTGGAGCCATTTTAAAACAGATTTCTGAGTTTAATGTTAGCCAAGACCAGCTCATAACCTCAGACATACCTTCTCAGCAGCATCAAAGTCTCGGTTGATCAGTTGGAGACAGCCAATGTTATAGTAAATTTTGGAGTTTGGCTCTTGGATAGACAGGAAAATGCTAAGAGCTTCAGAAATGTCTTTTCCCTCAGCGTGAGATACAGCGTTGTCCCAGTGTCGCAGAGTGTCCACAAAAGTCATCTTGTCACTTCAGAGATGCACTGAGCTACTGACTAAATAGAGGAACTTGAAGCTTATTTGAAACAAACACATTTCCCCAAAAATTTTGAGAAGGAAGTATGGCCACACAATGTGACAATAGTTCAGACCACAACAAGCTTTTATAGTAATGGTATAATTCTCTGTTGGCTATTCTTTTGTAGTTGTTTCTTTTTTTTGTCTTAAGTAAAACAAACGTAATTTATTTTATACATGTTTTCTAGTACATGGCAGGTGTTGTTGCATGATTGACTGCTGTGACTGGAAAGTACAGAACTACTAGGGATGGTAGATCAGAATCACATAGTGTTTACTGTATGTTCACATACAAGGAATTTAACTTGATGCATTAAAAAAAGAAAAAAAGCAATTATATACAACGAGATAAGAGAATTCATATACTGTCAAATAAGTATAGCATAAATAAGATATATATTAAAAAACCTAATATAACACTAGGCTAAAATTCTGTAGAGTCAGACCTGTGTGCAATATGAACAGCGTGAACTATATTGGAAGTGAATGTATTGGCATCAATGGCATGTACAGTATATGGTAATATTGCACAGACCAAGTAGAAATATAGCAATAGTAATGCACGGGTTATACTATGGTTATACTACAGGTATTATATGTATGAGTGTATGTGCGTGTGTGCGTGTGTGCGTGTGCGCGTGTGTGTGTGTGTATATACATATATATATATATATATACATATATATATATATATATATATATATATACATATATACATACATACATACATACATACATATATATATATATATATATATATATATATATATATATATATATATATATATATATATATATATATATATATATATATATATATATATATATATATATATGCACAGCAGCCATAGTATCACTCCCTTCACAGGTGTTACCAATGATTCTAATGAATGTATAGAGTAGCACAGTGGTTCTCAGACTTTTTAATTTCCACTACCACCATAACTCTGAGAGTGTACAAATGGAGAGTACACTCTCAGAGTTACACACCCGTAAGAGGTCATTTGGAACCCCCTCAAGGAACCATGAGGGTCCCTGAACCACACTTCGAGACCCTCTGGTGTAGCAGAGGGTTTCCAGTGAGCCAACATGCACAATATCAGCACTCTGACTCTGTTTGACACAATGGAACAGAGCCTTCATTAGTATCATAGGCAACACCTGTGAATTTCTTCACAATATTTCTGCTGTGCATAGAGCCTATTAGGTTCCTTTGTCACTTTTTTGTTGCTGTTCGCAGAATCTGTTTTGAGAGATTAGAGAACAGCACCTTTTAATTTCCTAACAGGAGGAAGTAGTCACAGTGCTGGTGATGATGGTGTTGACATGGTGTCTGCTCTGCTCCCCCCCCCTCCTACGCACACACACACACACACACACACACACACACAGACCAGACAAAACAAACATGGAGGCTCTGAGGAGGCGACACTGGAGGAGAGCAAACCTCAATGAAAAGACATTAACGCGACGACGTACCGCGACCATCCTATAACACGACAAACAATGCCAAATATAACAGCCCTCTGCTTTAACCGCGTAGCTTCTGTTAAACGCGCGTGTGTGTATAAAAACGTTATACGTATGTATTCTTAAATTTGTTTTTAAGTTAGCTAAAGCTAAGGCTAAATAAAAATAAGCAATATGGAGCTGGGAACAATGTTGTACAACAATCTGAAGGATGTGTCGTGGAGCACGACGTCTCTGCCGTTGGACCAGCTGGTCAGCGCCTACAGGCTGCCTCAGATTGTCAAACTGGACAACGGTAAGGTCGATTAAAGCTCACATAACGGTGGCTAATGGTCGTTAGCTCTTAGCACAGAGGGGGGAGGAGGGGGTGGGTGGTGGTGGTGGGGGTAGAGTATAGCAGTGGTTCTCAAACTTTTTCATGTCAAGGACCCCCAAATTGACACTTATTAGCCCGCGGACCCCCATTTGAAAAGATAAGCCAGGGACCCCCCCATAAGAGAAGATTTGTACGGCTCTAGCAGTGATTCTCAATCATTGTAATTTAAGGACCCCCCCAGTTTGACATGTATTAGGCTATAGACCCCCATTTAATGGCATTTATACCTCTGGGACCCCAATTCACGTTGTAAAACCAATGTTAATTTAACTCTGAGAGTGTACAAATGGAACCAAATGGGTTCCATTTGTACACTCTCAGAGTTACAGACCCATAAGGGTCCATTTGGTTCCTGTCCATCATTTAGCTGGGGACCCCCTGGAACCCCCTCAAGTACCCCTGGGGGTCCCCGGACCCCACTTTGAGAACCAATGGAGTATAGTAGTAGAGTAGTGATGGAAGAATACTCGCATGTTTGACTTAAGTAGGAGTATCAAAATACTGCAATGTAGATATACTCTGTTAAGTGAATATCTGGAATTCAAAAATGTACTTGAGTAAAAGTACAAAAGTATTGGTATCAAAATGTACTTTAAAGTACCAAAAGTAGAAGGTATACTCATTATGCAGAATATGTCCCATTTCACAAGTTAAATATGTATTAAAAATATTTTGAAAATGGCAGATCTACAAGCTCAAAATGCGTTCCCAGGCATTGTGAGCTTGTAGATCTGCTATTTTCAAATGGCCAGAATGTATATAGGGTTGAAGTGGTTATGGTTAATGCATGTTTTGTGATAATAATCAAAATCTACAAAGTAACTTGTAACTTAAGTTTTCAAATAGTAACTATATAGTATATAGTAAGTAACTACATAGTAAAGGTATAATATTTGTCTCTTACTTTACTGGAGTATTTCCAATTTTCAGTACTTTAACTTCTACCCCACTACATCTCAAAATACCTCAAAACTGTACTTATAACTGTACTGTACTTGAGTAAATGTACTTTACACCACTGCACATAACGGTGGCTAATGGTCGTTAGCTCTGGGGGGCTAGTAGTAGAGTGGGGGAAATGTGTGGGATGACACATTAATAACTTTACAGAGTGAGTAAAGTTATGTATCATCATGTAAGTTAATGGTTGATGATGATGATGCTCCATGGATGGAAAGATGGTTCACTTTAGATTGTCTTTAATGAATGTTTAACAAAGGGTTCTGAAACATCAGGCTCTCTGTGATTGCAGCTGTGAGACGGCACAGTGGGTCTGCTTTAAGATGTGGTGGTGGTCTGATGACTCTGATCTTCCAGTAAGATCAGTTCACTGATCCTAGCCAGGACACACACACACACACACACACACACACACACACACACACACACACACACACACACACACACACACACACACACACACACACACACACACACACACACACACACACACACACACACACACTCACACACTCGTAAGTCATAGTCCAGGGTTCCTAATACATCACTGTTTGCTACGGATCGTAACGCGTTCGCGTTTGCTCTAATCCATTGACTGGTGCTACTAGCATACATCCTGCTATGAGGTCCAGAGTGTTTGTATTTTTAACCACTTAAGCCCTGCTATACGGTTGACCGGAGTCGCCCCTCAGGGCTTTAACCCAGTGTATTTTCGATTTTCTGTTACTGTGGGGAAAGCTTTCGCTGAAAATAGCCGATCTACAAGCTCACAACGCGGCGGACGCCGCGTTGTGAGCTTGTCGATCGGCTATTTTCTGCGGAAGTCTTCACCACGATAAGGAGGATGCTGGGGTTTAAGTAGTTACAAAGAACTTCACCACACACAATCATGACAAAACACTGTGTACATAGACACAGCAAAAACACTATCAACTGCACACCTAACCAAAAAAGAACAAGATATTAATGTCTTATGTCCTTTGGTATCACAAAATTGCAGACATTATAATATGCAATAAGGCACTTCATTACAAAGAAATATTGTAACATAAAACATAAGCACAGACAGTGGAGTAGTCTTGAGGAAGAATTATACATTATACTATATTGTTGTTATGGGTGTTTATATCTAACCCTTTATATTTAACCATCACTTATAGTACTTACATTATATAATATGATATGACATGATATTTGGTAGTTTGTAGGGGCCAAGATGTCTCCGCTAGGCCTGATAGCTTTTGCTTTTGTTACAGCCCGTCTGTTGTGGCTCAGCTTGTCCTTGTAGCATCTATGGTATAACTATGGTCTGAGCCCTGTGCTCGTTGGCAGAACTACTGTCCTACCGACATGAGTGTTATTGTACTTCTCCCCTTGATATCATGTACATTAAAGCATAACCATCACCACCTAGTCACAGCAGGATGAGCAGATTATGAAATGCTAATTTGGAGCACAATGAAAGGGGAAACGGTGACAGAAATGAGTGGATTATACTATAGCGGTGTCCGGTGCAGCCTGTGCGCATCACAGTGGGATACTGTTACGTGCGGTACCACCACACCACTGTACCAGGGTTAGAACACCAGCCCACACCCAGCTATCGGTTTAGACCTCTTTATTCAGGAACAAAAAAGAGAAGGAACTTTTGATCCTTAGTGGATCTTCGTCAGGACAATTAAAACACATTCCACACTGTATGTGCGCGTAGGCGTATTGCCTGCTATGTGTCACTCCCATAGTGGGTGCAGGTGCATGCAACTCATGCACCTGCAGTAAGGGCCCAGGATGGAGTCTACGCAAGAATGCTACGAATGGCACTAGGTGTCACATGGACGGACCATACATCAGAAATGTGGTCCTCTATGGGTGCCTACCACGGGTCACAGACAAGGTCAGAGAGAGAAGGATGAGGCCGGCAGGGCACTGCGTCATGCACCCGGAACTAGTGGCAGGCAAACTGACACTGTGCGAGCCAAGCCAGGGCAAAGCCGGGTAAGGCCAGAACTTAAGAAGCGCACCACCTACGTAGATGCACTGTGGCGCGACAGCTTAGCTAACAACACTGTAGAGCTCAAGACCCTGATGCTAGACAGGAGGGTGTGGAGGGCAGTGATTCATCGCATCGCATAGAACAATAATGGTACATCTTGGTATATGAACGAAAATTGATTTATTTCCTGAGGATCATGGCTTATGGTGAATTTAAGGTGTTCAAGAATGTAAAGAACTGCATTTAAATAGTCCTCGGTGCCTTGCCAGATAACACAAACTTTTTATTGATTGATTGAATTCTTTATTAGACAGAAATGCAAACAGTACGGCTACAGTCATACACTTGGGCTGAAAGGATGACACAATAAAGTCCTGAGGACTTGCGGTCCTAGCATTCAATTCATAGTACATATCATTTCCACAATTTGATATGTTGAAAAGGATTATTAGGGAGGCAACATATAGGGAACTAAATTGGGGTGTGGGGACTCATTTTGCTTCCCATCGAGGTCCCTTTAGTTTACAATGCATGAAAAAGGAGTCTTCACACATGCATACTTAATTATTCAAAACGATCTCTGCCAACTCTCTGATACACCGTGTGCCGAGTAGAACATTTCTGAATCGGGCTTAGTGGTTAAGCTGTGTTTTTATGGGCAAATATTCCTATTAATTAATATTAATTACCCCGTCAAACTACACTCAACACCATAGTACTGTGGTTCCTAAACGTTTTTGCTTGAGACCCAAAAGAGAAGTTTTGATGTCTCCCCAGGATGAAAACTAGTGAAATCTACAAGCTTGTGAGCTTGCAGATTGGCTGTTTTCTTAATTATTGTAATTTTTTATTTATGAATGTCTTTAGAACATTGTTAGAATATATTTTTAAAATCTTTTTTGAAATAATAAAAATACATTTGAGGGATATTTACTCACGGAAAATGGGTCTCGCCGACCCACTGTTTGTTTGGTAAACACTGCCCTAGTAATATGCATGACTCGTACTTTTGTTTTATTTATTGGTTATTTACCGTAAATCTCCTCTGTAAGGCCTATCTGTCATAAATAAAAGGTTAAAACGTCCGCACACCGGCTTAAAGCTCCCAAACAATTTTAAAATGCCAATGGCGCAACGTTTCGACCTTTTATAGGTCTTCATCAGTCAAATATTTTACTGACGGACAGAGGAACATACAAAAATCATTGGCTAATGATAATATATAGCACCTGGGAGTCAGAAGAAGCACACTAACCTATACTCCCAGTGCCATCTATTAGAGAGTTACGCCAACTCCGTTCACTTCTTCGGGCCAGGTCTTCTACATACACATGCATTGGCGAATAGTGACAAATCCCTAAACCGGAAGTTCATGGAATGCATCGAAGTCTACGGCTCCTTGTCACTATTTCCAGCTACATGAACCACGTGACCGACGCTGTTTCTGACCCCTCATTGGCGCAACTCTCTAATAGAAGGCTCTGCCTACAAGACCTAAAAGGTCGAAACGTTGCGCCATTAATTGTTTGGGAGCTTTAAACCGGTGTGCGGACGTTTCAACCTTTTTTTCTGATTCTTGCCTTGATGTCCAGCACCTGGCCTAAATACCAGGTACAAGATGTGCAACACAATCTCCTCTTTGAACTGTCATCAAAGCCCTCATTCAAAGGCAGTGAGTTGAATGTTGTTGTTTTCATTCTCGTAGGTGAGATGGTCGAAGGGCTCCGAGACAACGACTACCTCTTGCTGCATTCCTGTCGTCAATGGACCACCATTACCGCACACAGTCTGGAAGAAGGCCACTACGTCATCGGGCCCAAAATAGAGATTCCAGTACACTATGAAGGTGAGACACACAGCCTGATGGGAAGGGAACTACTGCGTAAAAAAAATCATCCCTTCACTGATTTCGATCCTCTAAGTCTAATCCAATTTACTCTCCGGTGTCAGAATACTGAACCGTTAGCCTGGGAAACTGTCCTTGGCCTGAGACTCATGGTGTGTGTGCAGCGAGCGAGTGGCGCTTATCTCATCCGTCGTATGGATTAAAGTTCTCAGTTTTGCCACGACTGATTTCAGTCATTTGGATTCCATAGAAGAAGACATGCCAACTTATTGCATTTTTTGTGCACCGAAAATAGCATTTCTACAAGCCTGTGAGCTTGTAGATTGTCTATTTCCGGTTTGTTCCATGTTTACAGATGAAAGGTTATTGAAGACGTCAGACTAGCACTAGAATACATGTTCAGAAGCATCTTCCATGAAACCCTAACGATGTGGGATATTTCATAAAAGCAAAAGTTAAAGTCTAGATGTAGAACAGCACAAACGTAGGTTTAGAATTATAATGCCAAAACATCATTTTACAGACGGCATGCTAATTGTTTAGGAAACAGAGCATTAGTGTGGGGGGTTCCTTTCTTGCCGTTTCACAAATCATAGATTAGGACTGACAACGTTTTTCATTTGTGAGATTTTCTAAGCTTTATTAATCCATGTCTGTCCATTGAATGGGTCTGAAACCAGCAGCAGAGCGACTTTGTTGAAAAATGCAGTGTTTTAGTCTTGCATGGCCAGACGATCAGATATCTCCGCCTACTGATGCATGACGTGGTGACATCTAGATTCAACGTAAGAGGGCTAAAACTGTGTGGAAACTATTTCAGAGATGCATAACTTATCTGTATTGCAGAACCGGTGCTTAGACGTGCTGTCCCTTCATATTGCTATGGTGATATGATTTGTTTTTAAAGCAGGAAGTGTTCTGATTGAATACTTCAGTAACAGTTTGCAAAAAGTACATAGGTACAGTTATACAATAAATGCTAAAAGGATAACACAAAAATAAGTTTAAAAAAAACTTGAAAATAGCCGATCTACAAGCTCACAATGCAACGCAACACCGCCGTATGACAAAGTATACAATGTGGCTTAAGTGGTTAAGAACTGAAGACAAAACTTTTACATCTAACTGCCTTTGAATAGTGAACAATGCCCATTTATACTATACAATGTGTAGGCCTTGGGTCTTAACCCATTCAACCCGGTAAGTAACGCATCTGTGTCATTTTAGATATGAGCTATAACCATTATTTTATACTTTGGCTATTAAAAAATTGCAGATCTACAAGCTACAGTACGAGCTTGTAGATCTGCTATTTTTGAAAAATCTTGAACATTTGTGAAAAATCTGCAAATCTTTGAATACATATATTTTTTTGGAGACAACATTTTTAACTCAAATCTTTGCTTCTGGGGGGTCCCTGGAAAACATATTTTGATGGGAGTCGGCGGCCAAAAACATAATTTTTGGGGGTTATGACAAGAAAAGGTTTGAGCACCACTGATATAGCAACAATAGTTTTTCAGAAAAAAAATTGTTGAGACATTTGACAGTTACAAATGTTCGCTTTAAAAAATATACAATACATTCAAAGACTTTTTCAAAAAATAGCCAAAGAAATCTTAAAACGACACGGAATGCGTTCCCGGTCTCAATGGGTTAAAACACAAGTCATTCTCCATGGTCCACCACACAGCAGGATAGGTGACAATGAGCTGCCCCCACTGTTCATTGTGCGTTGGTCAGACACACAGTGCAGCGACATCACAAACAAGCAGAACTAAAACATAGATCTTATTGTGAGAGGAGACAGCCTGTGCGTGCGCGGTAAATGCATACAATAGTGCTTCTTTCTTTTTGTTTTTTTGCATATTATTGTCCCCTGTCGGGTGGAAACCTCATACCACCTCATAACCACCATCAGCTTGTAGATCTGCTGCTTTTGATGCTTTTGTGTGACGCTGTAGTATGATCACGTAGGGCGTTAATTTACGAAACAAAACGAATACAATTACAATAAGGAGATGAGAGGTTTCTGCCCGACAGCAACGATACGTTATAAATATGGACTCAAGGCAGACAGTTTCACAGTTATAAACATTGAATATTTACCATTTGAGTACATACTGTACATTAGGGGTGGGACGATATATCGCGATACTTTCTCCCGCGATAAATAATCGATATACTGCCGAAAAATATATAAAAAATATTATATATATATATATATATATATATATATATATATATATATATATATATATATATATATATATATATATATATATATATATATATATATATATATATATATATATATATATTTTATTATTTTTTTTGTGATACGTTGTTTTTCCTACTCTGTATTTGTGTAATGATGATTTTGAACTGTTTGGTGCTATTTTATGTGTTTATGAATTGAATACAAGTGCTATTTTATGTGTTTATGAATTGAATACAAGGACTATCGTGATATATCGTTGGTGAATTTTCATGCAATATATCGTGATATCGCAATATATCGATATTTTCAGATATCGTGATATATCGTTGGTGAAATTTCTTGCAATATATATCGAATATCGTGATATCGCAATATATCGAACATCGTCGAATATCGTGATATATATCGTATCGTGGGCCTAATATCGTGATATATATCGTATCGTGAGGTACCCATATCGTCCCACCCCTACTGTACATGCATTCCATTGATGGAGGTATGTACGCAAATGGTAAATATTCAATTTTTATAATTGTGAAACTGTCAAATAAACTGGTAAATATTAATATTAATAAACATTAATTACCATTATGAATAGAGAAAAGAGGAAGCACTGTGTAGGTCCGTAATGATCAGAAATTGAAAACAGGTGCTCATTGGAGACGGTTCAATTGTAGGTAGGTCAACACATTTAAGTTCCTTCCCTTGTAGTAGTAGGCTGACATCCAAGTAAGAAAAGCAGGTGAACTTAAAGGGATACTTCACTTTCACATAAAATAAACATTAAAAATATATATAAAAAAAAAAGAAAGTTATGGCAAAATAAAGGCCCCCTCACACATTAGTAGGACACTCTAATGCGTGAGGGGGCCATGAATTTTCCATAACTTTTTTCATTTATTTTTAATATATTTTTTAAATGTTTCCCCGGCCCTAAAGTGAAGTATCCCTTTAAAGAAAGATCAAAGGCACTCTGCTCAGTTGAGTTTTAAAAAGCCTTTATTTTATCAGGGTCCAATGGACCCTGATGAAGGCTATTGAGTTGGTCACATGTGCGTTTCTTTTACTTTGCCAAGCTAAAAGCCCTGATAAAATAAAGGCTTTTTAAAACTCAACAGGGTGGAGTGCCTTGGATCTTTCTTAAGTTCACCTGTTTTTCCTACTTGGATGTCAGCCTACTAGTACAAGGGAAGGAACTTAAATGTGTTGACCATTAATTACCATTAATTCGAAACGTTCAATCCATTTGCCTCGAACATAACACTGCCTTTTATTAGTTCGATTTTTTTGTCTTCCTATGAGGACGTTGCAGGCCGGATTGAGGTGGTCTACAGGCCGGTTCTGGCCTTAGGCCATATGTTGCCCATGTGTGACCTTTCAATGTGGTCTACATTGAAATACTTACTTCCTATTTTCTCAAATTCAAAATCAAAACCTGTGCACTATAAAAGGTCAGGCACAGATATTATCCTCTCAAACATCAAAATCCGTTAGTTCAGTATGAAGTCACCATAATGGACAAAATATGTCCATTATGGTCCTATAGCACATAACAATGGACAGCAGGCAACACGGGTTTCGATTAACGGTTATGAAAAACATTCAAAATGGTCATCCTGTACAACCATTGTTTTATGTATTTATTTATTTTTGGTATGTAGAATATATTCCAGGGCCACAAGAAGACTCCTCAGGGGCCGAATTTGGCCTGCGGGCCGCCAGTTGATTATCACTGTGACATAGTGCGAAATGTGTGTTTCACAGAGGGATGCCATCCGAGTCTGGTTTCATACACTCCCAACCTTGTATCTCCATTTTAAAACTTTTTTCCTTCATAATTTAATGCCCTATTTTGTCGTACAAAAGTGTCGCACGAGAATAGCCGCTCACACCGCGTCATTGTGAGCTGTACAGTAGGTCAGCTGTTTCTGCAAGTTTCAAGTCAAAAGTGGTGTGTGTCTGTATTAAGTATTAACAACAGCTTGTGACTAAATAATAACTACACTGAATCCACTGGAGTACATGTTCTTTTTTTCCATTTCCTGAAAGGTAACATTTTGGACATACCCATTACCCAACACGCCACCTGACACACACCAGCAGCGACAATAATAGACTTTTTAATGGAGAGTCTTTTAAAAGCAACCAAACACCCAGTTTTAGCTGGGAACACATGACAGGGGCAGAGAATGGCAGAGCCACTGCAGTGTGTGTTGCAATAATAAGGCGATTAAAGAGGCCGCCGCAGTGGCAAAACAACCCATGCCACTGTGTTTACCCGGGTGATTGGTACTCGGCCATGTGGCCTTTTGTTTTGGTAGAGAAGGCTGATGTTTCAGAGCCTCCGCTCCGGTGGGAAAGCCTGTTTTAAATCGACCGAAATCTCCGCTGCGGCGGGAAAGCCTGTTTTAAATCGACCGAAATCTCCGTTATGTCAATGCCCGCCTGGGATCCGTTAAAACATGTATAGAGCAGTGGTTCTCAAGCTTTGTCATGTCAAGGACTCCCCAAATTCCAGGGGGTCTCCAGCTAAAATAATTAATATAGCATCACAATCATTTTAACCACTTAATCCATTTATATGTTGGGCTATTCAAAATATAGCAGATTTACGAGCTTGTACATCTGCATTTTTTTTTTACTTTTTTGAAACAAATCTTCTCTTCTGGGGGTCTCAGGCACAAAACCTTTTCAGTTGGGGGTCCGTGGCCAAATCCACATGAATTTTGGGGGTCCTTGGCATGAAAAAGTTTGAGAACTACTGCTGTTAAGTCCTGTAAAGGCTACAGTATGTCTGTTCTCCAGCTCTGAAATGTTTAAACAGTCAGTGATCCAGTTCAGAGCCAGATTTACCCATATCACGGCAAAACGCGTTGTGAGCTTGTCGATTGGCTATTTTCAGCGAAAGCTTTCCCCACAATAACAGAAAACACACTAGTATAGAGTCCTGAGGGACTCCGCTCAACCATATGGGGTTTACGTTTTTAAAATGATGATGCGTGTCCCGCATGATTCCACAAATGCTATGTCAGCATACGTACGCCTGTTATTCTAAACACTAAGGTCATGAGAATTAAGCATGTCTTCATGACAACGTCCAACTGTATATTGTCCCATAGTGTTCTGTATGTAACTGTATTGTCCCATAGTGTTCTGTAATGTAACTGACTTGTCATTAAATAATGCCGTTTCTCTAGAACAACTTATTGCTTTGTGTGTTCCAACATTCTCCAGATTCTCCACTGCTAAGTCTTTACTCAAGCACTTTGTAAAGCACTGTGATAACATTCAGACATTCTGTTTTATGTTTGCTCTCAGGCACAAAGACTAAAACCAACATTTTAGTTGACGATTAATCATACAAATAATTGCGAATAATGATTTTAATTGGGTTTTTGGCATTGAACATTAGATTTGCCTTTTTGGCTGTGTAAACAAAACATGCACAGTGGCAGACGTGACAAATAACCTAAATATGCAAAGCTATTACTGAAATATACAAAGAAATGATGACTGACAATGACGGGTACCAGTATTCATAATAAGTAATGTGCTATGGCCAAAAACAGGTCATGAATATACATTTTCATAAGCTGTTGTGAGTTTGTAGGCTATTTGAAATGCATTCATGGAAATGCATGAAAGCCTTTCAACATTTTTGAAAGTTTCTGCCCTAAATGCCCAAAATGGGGACAAACAGGTTGGAAGTGGTTTAAAATAGCACAGGCAACAACATATGAAATATGATATTTCTGTTAATTTCATCCAGCTGTTTTTATACAGATGAATGGAAAGGATCTTGGAAAATAAATTGTGATTATCGTCAAATAATTGAGGTTCCAGAGGGTCCCCAGCAAAATGTTTCAATACAGCATCACAATCATTTGAACAACTTTATCCATATTTTACACATTGGCTATTCAAAAATAGCAGATGTACAAGCTCACAGCGCGTAACTTCGTGCTCGTGCTGCGAGCTTGTACATCTACTATTTTTGATTTTTTAACAAATCTCCTCTTCTGGGGGTCCCTGGCACAAAACGTTTTCAGATAGGGGTCCGCGGCCAAATAAATATACATAATTTTCAAGGTCCATGGCACAACAAAGCACTGGCCTAGGCCTCTCTCACTACATTGACGAATGTGTGTCCTTCTCCTCTCCTGCAGGTCAGTTTAAGCTGCTGGAGCAGGACCGGGACGTGAAGGAACCGGTGCAGTACTTCAACAGCGTGGAGGAGGTGGCCAAAGCCTTCCCCGAAAGGGTGTACGTCATGGAGGAAATAACCTTCAATGTTAAGGTATGTTTCTCATCGTGTCATAAAGGGTGTACGTCATGGAGGAAATAACCTTCAATGTTAAAGGAGGAGTTCACCCAAAAAATTACTTATTTTCTATCAATTGCACACCCCATGAAGCCTTGATTTCATGGATTTATTTTTGTTTTTGTGGCATTCCTAAGCCAATAATTTGATGACCGTGTGTATTTCCGGTAGGAGACACAAATAATCTACTTTGTGTCTCCTACCGGATACATTAGCCGGTAGGAGACGGGAATCAAATTATTGGCTTAGGAATGCGACAAAAACAAAAAATAATCCATGGATTAAAGGCTTCATAGGGTGTGCAATTGATAGGAAATAAGTCATTTTTTGGGTGAACTCCTCCTTTAAGGTACGTTTCTCATCGTGTCATAAAGGGTGTACGTCATGGAAGAAATAACGTTCAATTAGGGTGACAACGGTTAATTGAACTAATCAATAAAACTAGAGGTTCGAGCTATTTTCACAATTTTTGTTCAGTTGTGGAACGAAAGTAAAAAAAATACGCGTTAACCACTCTTAAACCCTCCAGACTTGGTAAGTCAGACCTGAGTTGCAACTGTAATTGGTCCGCTCTCTCTTCGCAAAACAATTTGGCTAGGGATTCTGGGGTTCAAGTGGTTAATCGATTCTTTGTTATATTAATCTTTTTTTTCTTAATTAATATAAAAGCACTCGATTACGCAATTAATTGAAGAAGTGAACTAGAATAATCTAGAATAATCGCTTAGAATAGTGGTTCTCAAACGTTTTTGTGACAAGGACCCCCTACATTGATATGTATTTGGCCGTGGACCCCCATCTGAAAATGTTTTGTGCCAAGGACCCCCATGAGATGATTTATGTTAAAACCCCCCCAAGGACCCCCACTTTGAGAACCAATGGGTTAATCTTTTTTTTTTATTACCTAAAAGCACTTCTCGCTTACTCAATGAATCAAAATAGTAAACGATAGAATAATCGCCAAGAAAACATTTGCTAGTTGCAGCCCTACATTCAGTGTTACGGTACATTCTCAATCTCTCACAGCAGGTCATTAAGGTTGATATAAAGAGATAAGGTGTGATTATTGGTAACCTAGTTACCAGTACTAATGCAACACTGTCAGTGTTGCATTAGCTTCCCTGTGGCACCGAGCGCTCTTGCAACAGCAGAGTACCGTATGTGGAAGCAACATGAGGCTAGTTCCATGAACAATGAATTACAAACAGCTCTATTAGGCATCTGTTGAGCATTAGATATCGTTGCTGTCGGCCAGAAGCCTATAATCTCCATATTTTAACTTTTTGTGTTTTTTTGTAAATTAACCCCCTACTTGATCATACTACACCGTCACACAAAAGCATCAAAAGTAGCTGTTCCGCAAACGCGACGCGTTTTTAGCTTGCAGATCTGCTACTTTTGCTATTTTTGAATTTGAATCCTGAAAAGTAACAGTTTTGGACGTATGAGGTTTCCACCAGACAGAGAGGGTTGAGTAGGCGTGTATCATGTTATTTTAATTGCTACAGGCTTTCAGAATAACCTCAGAGATTAGAGTGCACTTGTTTTTTTTGTAATATCCTGTTGAGGGTTCTATCTCATTACCAAAGAATTAGCAAGTAAGGAGTGTTGAGAAATCCTGTGGCGATTCCCGTCTCCATTGCCTCATATTCATGTGGTTTGAATAGCTGAAACACCTTTGTGCTGAAATGTCCTTATGTGTATACGTTGTTGAGACAGCCACCCTATCTAAGTGAATAGGAAGTAGGAACGTTTAAAAACGTTTCATAGTAAATGACCGGGTCAGCCAGGAAGGACAGGAAAGAGATAAGAAACTGTGACAGTTTACATTATATTACTGTCACAGTAGGCCTTGAGCCCATGACCCATCTAATTCAACACACTCTGCTAGTTTGGGATGGCTCATGGTAGAAGACGGGGTTAAGCAAATACCACTGGGATTGGTATTTCAGATAGTCAAAGGGACAGTGCCCTCAATGCCCTCATACCTGTCGAACTACTTCTCCACAGTGAGTGATACCCACAGCCACTATACTAGAGGGGAGCGACCATGATCTGGTACTACCCACATTTAGAACAAACAGAAAATTCTCATTCTACTACTCTGCCACCATCCATTAAAATATGTGAATCACATCTCTTCCAGGAGGCCACAAGGGGAGGTAAATGTAAATTCCCCGTCGAAAGGAGGTGTCATTCAATGCCATTTTTCCTTTTCCTCCATTGTACATAGTGTTTATTTGTTGATGACATGTATTATTGTGTTAATTCTTTATTCTATGTTGATCGAATACATACTGTAGGACCACAATTGAAACAAGTCCCCAGGACTTTTTTGTGTTATCCTTTTAGCCTTAATGTCTTACTGTACCACATGCTGTTTACATTTCTGACTAATAATGTATTCCATCATCAATAAAAAACAATGCCCCAAATCATCCCCACTACGTACATACATACTTTTGTTTGTTTCTTCAAAGAAAGCTGTGAAGTATCACAAATTGCCAGTTTTGGTGGCTCTCTGTTGATATATATGGTTTTTTTTAATTGGTTCATATACTTGAGTGTGGATATATATTATTATTTTTTCAAAAGGGACTTGCTGATCTTAGAACTTAAAATTAAATTCAAGCCTATTGAAGAAATGTATAAAACAAATAGATATTCGCAATAGTGCACATAGTTCTTAGTAAGTTTAAGCACTAAAGCGGCTTCCACACGATTCACAACCAGTGTTGACAACTGCAAGCTTGTACATCTGCTATTTTTTTACATTTTAGAAAAATCTTGAAAGTGTTTGAAAATGTTTTAATTATAATTTATTTGAACACAAATCATCTCTTCTGGGGGGGGTCCCTGGCACAAAACATTTTCAGCTGGGGGGTCCTTGGCACGAAAAAGTTTGAGAAGCTAGGGGTCAGGGGTTCATGTCGGTTAACATGTTCCTGTTTCTAACAGATGGCGTCGGGGGAGTGCAACGAAGACACGGAGGTCTACAACATCACGCTCAGCACCGGCGACGAGCTCACGCTGATGGGCCAGGCCGAGATCCTGTACGCCAAGACCTCCAGGGAGAAGTCCAGGTTCAACACCATCTTCAAGAAGATCGGCAAGCTCAACTCCATCAGCAAGCAGCTGGGCCGGGGCAAGATGCCCTGCCTGATCTGCATGAACCACCGCACCAACGAGAGCGTCAGCCTCCCCTTCCAGTGCAAAGGTTTGTTTATGCCCTCACACCATAACTTAACGTCCATAGCATATCAAGTACTGTACAGCAGTGGTTTTCAACCTTTTTTGCGTCAAGGACCCCCACATTGACACACATTAGCCCAGGGACCCCCATTTGAAAAGATATGTCAGGGACGCCCGATAAGAGACGATTTTTACGGTTCTAGCAGTGATTCTCAACCATTTTAATTTCAAGGACCTCCCAGTTTCACATGCATTAGGGCTACGGACCCCCATTTAATGGCATTTTTATCTCTGGGACCCCAATTTATATTATAAAATTACGGGTCCATTTGGTTCCATTTGTACACTCTCAGAGTTACAGACCCATAAGGGTCCATTTGGTTCCTATCCATCATTTAGCTGGGGACCCCCTGGAACTCCCTCAAGGACCACTGGTGGTCCCCGGACCACTGGTTGAAAACCACTGCTGTACAGTATTGGTTCCCAAACTGGGGGTCTCCAAATTATTTTGGGGGGTCCCCAGATGATTAGCTTAATGTGCGACATTGTTTTCTCACTCAACAGTAAACAAACCAACATACAGTATAAGTGTATAAAGGGCATCTGCACAAACATTTCTAAAGTGACAATTTAAGGACTTTTAAGACCCTTTCAATACCAAATTGGCAATTATTACTTTAATTTGTGAAAATAGCCGATCTACAAGCTCATGAGGCGTTGTGAGCTTGTAGTTCAGGTATTTTCACGACGTTTATCCGTGGAACCGAGTAAAACTAAATGTAATGCCTCAACTCCTACAATTCCAAGTGCTTGTCAGGGTGGGGGCTCCCCAGTTTAAATATGATTATTTTGGGGAGTCGTGGCCTGAAAAGTTTAGGAACCCATGCCTTAACTAACGTCCATAGCATATCATGTACAGTATTTATCTGCTGCTATGCTCTCACACTGTATGTCTTACCTTTCACCCACTGTTTCACTCCTGTAGTAATAATGATAAAACTTTATTTATAGGCTATAGCACCTTTCAAAATTGTGTTACAGAGTGCTTTACACATGGGGCAGGGTACACAAAAGTAACAAGAGACATTTCAACAATCAACACGATAGACTGAAAGAACGTTTTAAGCAGGGATTTAACCCATTTAGACCTGAGGCCCATTCTAAAAACGCCTTCTAAATCCTGACCCAAGTTTTCTGAAAAACTACAAATGTATGTTGCTATATACTGTACATAGCAACAAGAACCCCAAAAGGGGTTCCTGTCCTGAAAGGTATAGTTACAAATGGCGGTTCCCGCCCAAAATGGGTTAAAGCAAGGGACCGATTCAGAAAGCCTGATCTCTAAGGGCAGTGTATTCCAAAGTGTTGGAGCTCTGGTACTAAAAGCCAGTTCTCCTTCAACCTTCAATCTCGGCTCTCTAGAACAGAAAATAGTTTCCCAAACAGTGCGTCAGGACCCATGTTTGGCTCGCTCGTGGACGTATTTTTATGGGTCGCGAGAAAAAATGCCCTTTTTTCCTTCCTACATTAAAAAAAAAATATATATTTCAAAAGATTAAAAAAAGTTTAAACAAAAAAAAATCATCAATTAAAAACAATTCTAAAATGTTTTCATAAAAAAATGAAAAAAGGAGCTCACAACGCGTCGCTTGTAGATCTGCTATTTTCACTAGTTTGGGTCCCAGGCAAACGTTTAATTTCTCTTTTGGGTCTTGAGCTAAAAAGTTTGGGAACCACTGCTCTAGAAGTGCTGCCTGAGGATCTCAGACAAAGCACTGTAAACCTGTGACAATAATGTGTGATGTGACAATAAAGTTGATTCTTGATTCTGAATTCTGCAGGCCGGTTCAGCACGTGCAGTCCGCTGGAGCTCCAGATGCAGGAGGGCGAGCACACCATCCGGAACATCGTGGAGAAGACCCGGCTGCCGGTCAACGTCACGGTGCCCGGCAGCCCGCCGCGCAACCAGCACGACCTGCACCTCATCCGCGAGGGCCACCGCTACAAGTTTGTCAACGTTCAGACCAAGACGGTGGTGGTGTGCTGCGTCCTGCGCAGCAACAAGATCATCCCCGTCCACTTCCCCTTCCACGCCGCCATGCCCAGGTAGGGCTGTCGCCATCATTACATTTTACTTTGTGACTATTGCACATTATTATTATTAGTATTCCACTCGACCTGTGCATGTTATTATATTTGTAAAATATACTGTATGTAACATGTTTGAAGCCATGAGAAAATATGAACTTGTCCTATTCACGTGAGCTGTAATGGGTCTGATTGGGGGGATAATGGAATCATTAGTGCCACCCGAGGTTACTAATAGAGGGTGTGGTACACAACAGGGGGGTTGAACCAAACCGTTTGTGCCAGGTTGAACGGAGGAGGAAAGCAGAGACTTTGAAGCGCCAGTTTATACCGTTTTGATAGTTTAAACGTGACATTAAGCTGCAGCCAAGGTTAACAGACTTTCGAACCCAGCGGAGAGAGGAACCTGCCGTTTCTGTCGGGCCGTGGGATCCGAGCGCCGTGGTGGTGTGGCCGAGACGCCGGTCGGGATTGGAGCCGACAGCCGAAGCCGGTGAGACCGAACCGAGCAACCTTTTCTTTGGATTACAAATTAGAGGGGTACCCCGTATCTAGCTATTATTTGGGCCGCTGCGCGCGGAAGAGACTTTTCTTTTGAGTGGATTAAGGAACTGTTTACGTTCGTGGGAGCACGATCCGAAGAGGACGGTCGCGGGTCTATTTATTTATTTAAGCAGCGTGCGTGCATGACAGACTCTTAAACGCTGTGTGTTTTGTTTATTGTTTGTATCTCGCATTGTGACCCGCTGGGTTACAAGGGACAGTGGGATTGGTTTGGGTGGGAGGGGCAGTTAAAGTGATTGTTTGTTTTTGATTTATTTGTTTGTTTGTTTATTTCATTTATCAGGGAGAGAGACAGGGAAAGAAGTAAATTTGAAGTGTTATTATTTGACTTAAATACCGTCTGTTCTGTCAATTCTTCACTAGGCTTCTATATAAAAAATCTTATCAGTTAAAACACCCACCGATCTCGTAGTTTTTCCTTTTTGGTAGTGATTATCCTTTCAGTTATAAAGGCCGATTGTTACAACTTGATGTCACACAAATAATTTAACAATGATTAATAATCATTGTTAATGATGTAGTTGTGTTTTTGGCATTGAACATTGGAAGATTACGACTGACGATGACCAGTGCCAAAAATCTAAATAAATAGGGTTAGGGTGTACTATGGCCAAAATAGGCCAGATTAAATTATTTTATACTTTCATAAATGTTTAAAAATAGTGGAATTGGCTGATCAGCTATATCAGCTTTTCTTTTCTTTTATGTCTGGAGACTCCTGTCCAGGACAGGCTTCAGACACGCCTAAATGTTTGCAAATGTATGAACATTTTTCAACAGATGAATTTATGCAGTTGAATGGAAAACAATTCTGAGTCTGACCATTATGCAAAATAACTGCGATCAGGTGGATTATGAAATAATTTCGACGGGCCTCTCTTCTATGCCCACTCAGGTTCATCATCCCCGAGGGCCTGCTGCAGGGCGAGCTGTGGCTGGACACCATGGTGCACCGCTGGTTCACCTTCTGCCAGGAGCAGTTCGACATCGACGACTACTCGCGGGCGGTGCGGGACGTGCGGGTGGACTGGGCCGACGACGGCAAGAGCCCCAAGAAGAGCGGCAGCGCCAACGGCAGCTGCGTTGGCGTTGGCGGCGGCAACAACAACGGCGGCTGTCCCGGCTCCTCCCACGTGCACGTGCCCAGCTCGCTGACGTACGCCCGCGACGAGCTCACGCAGTCCTTCCACCGGCTGTCGGTGTGCGTGTACGGCAACAACCTGCACGGCAACAGTGAGGTTAACCTGCAGGTAGGGGTAAGGTCTGAGGCACGGTTATGTGTTTTTTTTTATGGTACGATTATAGAGAGAGTATATAGGGCCGGGGCGCGATATGACGTCAAATCAATATCACGATTGTTTCAAACATTTTCCTCGATTACGATTAAAGGTGTAATATTTGTTTTAAATAAGTGTTAAATAGCTCTATATTCTGATGGTACTCATTGCTATAGAGTGTTTGTTCTGTAACAGGGGTCTCCCACGTCCCTCCAGCTCTCCAGATTAAACAGAAAATGCATTTTCAGTGCCATTTATTTCCAATCATGAGAGAGAACTCACAAAATTGGAAATGAAACACTATAAAATAAAGCTGATAAATGGGTACTTTCTCCTGATTGACTGAAGATTTGCCACCCACCTGGAAAAAAAAAGTCTGTTTATTAATGAGCTGGAGAGACGGGGAGAACCACTGACTTACCTTACCTTTTTAAATTGTGGTCAACAGTAAAAGCAGGTTAATAAGTCCTCCTGTCTCTATCTTGCAGGGATGCATGACACTGTGCGGAGACTGGGCCCTGCTGCCGTCGGACTGCGCGCTGCCCACGGACTCCGGCGACTCCGACCACTTCTTCCCCGAGATGATGGACAGCCAGCTGCCCCTCCTCCAGTCGGACGTCCCGTACGAGGAGCTGTGGCTGGACCACCTGAGAGGCCGCGTCCCAAAGCAGTCTTCCAGCGAGGGCGGCGTACGCGGGAGCGGCGGAAACAACGCCGGCTTAGGAGGGGCGACGACGACAACAACAACCGCGGTCCTGTCGTCTTACCCCGTCACGTGTCCCCCCCTCGGTCCGATAACGAGCCCGGCGGAGATGTCTCTGTCCCCGCCCCCTGTCCCGCCCAAATCTGAAGCTGTGAGTACCGAGACGTTCACCTTGATCGATTGGTTGAATACTTTATTAGTCAGAAATGTAAACGGCGGTGGTAGTGGTACAGTCAGACAGGCAAAGTGTCATTTTAGATTTCTTTGGCTATTCAAAAATAGCAGATATACAAGCTTGTAGATCTGCTATTTTTGAAAAATTGTGAATATATCTATAAGCGAAGCAAAGATTTGAGTTACAAATGTTTGCTTGAAAAAAATATATATATTCAAACGATTTGCAAAAATGATGTCGCGCTACGAGCTTGTAGAACTGCTATTTTTGAATAGCCAAAGAAATCTAAAGTGACACAGATGCGTTTCTGGTCTTAATGGTCCTGGGGACTTCATTGTAGTCCTATGTATTCAATTCATCAACTTAGCATACAAGCATTAACACAATAATCACATGTCCTCAACAAAAACAAACACTATATGTACAAAAAAGATGGGAAAATTACATTTACCTCCTCTTGTGGTCTCCTGGTAGATGTTTTTTCAGGCCAGTTTTGTAAGAAACCAGTGTTACACATCCTTTTAATGGATGGTGTCAGGGCGTTCCACATTGTGGTGGCAGAGCAGTAGAATGAGAACTTTCTGTTTGTTTGTGGTGCAGCTATGTACCCAAACCTCGTCTTTGGGAACCAAACGGTACTACTGTTTTTTTCAATCCTGACATAATAGTTGATTACATTCACATGGTTGTCCCAGGTCTCGCTGGTTATTATTTTGTCATTGATAATGATATCGAGAGCAGGTACATACAATCAACTTCCTGGCAGGATTGAAATGCAGAAGTAACAGTGACTGGTCATTGTGAATAATAAAGTAGCACAGCAGTTCTCAAACTTTTTTAATTTTGGTTCCATTTGTACACTCTGAGTTGCAGACCGCAGTGGTTCTCAAACCTTTTTCAAATCAAGGGCCCCCAAATTGATATATGTGGCCGTGGACCCCCATCTAAAAATGCAGGGAACAATTTAAAAAATAGCCAACATATTAATGGATAAAGTGATTAAAATGATTGTGATGCTATATTTACTACTTTATCTGGGGACCCCCTGGAACCCCCCCAAGGACCCCAGTTTGAGAACCACTGCTGTAAGGGTCCATTTGGGACCTCACATTGAGAACCGTGGACAGTTCAGAAACATGCCTATTAGTGACTCATCAATGGGGTTTCCAAGCTTAATGGGAACTAAATCCTTTCTCTTCCTGGAGAGAGTTGGCACGCTGAAACAGAAGCCATTGTTCTTGCATCAATAAACACAATTAAGTTTGAAATCTTGTTTGAATGATGCCGTCAGTAGGCAGGTTTCTGAACTGTCCACAGCCCACCTTTGAGACAGAAATGGTGCCATTTTATAATGTAGTAGAAAAGGTAACCCACAGCAATGGCTGGAAACTAACTTTAAAAAGAAGAAAAAAGTGCTGCACACTCTGGCTCCATATGAAGTTCTTTTTTTATTTGACGTTTCGGCCTGCTGGCCTTCATCGGAATTGATTGGTTAATTCTGATACAAAAAACTTCTAGAGTGAGCTAGAGTGCCATTTAAAAATTCGCATCGGTGAGGATCAATAGGTGATGTGCTTCTTTAAAAATGCTAATATGTTTTCTTTCCAGGTGAGGGAAGAATGCCGCCTGTTGAACGCCCCACCCATACCGCCTAGAAGTTCCAAACAGATGCCCACGGTGCCGGTCATTTCCAAGGCGCGGCAGCAGGAGACCCGCTCTCCCAGTCCCACGCTTTCTTATTATTCCTCAGGGCTCCACAACATGTAAGGACAAGAGAGTATTAGGAAACATGGAAAATTGATCCAAAGCTTTTTTTATTTTATTATCATGAAAAGTGTTGGGAATTGAACAAAAAAAGGCTTTGAATTAATTGGTCACTCACAGCATGTCCGTTCGTAACAAGGCTAATCGCTTAACCTGAAACCGTTGGGACATGTTGAACCACTATATATCGTTGCTGTCGGGCAGAAACCTCTTATCTCCATATTATAACTTTGTTTTTTCGTAAATTAATGCCCTACTTGATCATACTACAGCGTCAAACAAAGCATCAAAAGTAGCAGATCCGCAGGCTCGATCTTGTAGATCTGCTACTTCTATCTTTGAATATGAATCCTGAAAAGTAATAGTTTCAATGTTTTTTTCCCTCTACGCAAAATGAGTCTCTTCACTGAAAATAGCAGATCTGCTAAATTGTTTATACTGTTTGCCTATGTTTGGTGAATGTTCGCCTATTATGACATTCATTATCACAGGTTCATGTGGTTATGGCCATTATTAGCTATTAGACAGGGCCAGCATTAACGCTTATATAGCACGATAATGTCAAGTTCTATCTAGTACAAATTGTGGTCATGCTTGATATTTTCCAGTAACGTTTTTAAAATGTGTTTTTCTACATGTTAGTGGAGGCTGTGAGACGGAAGTTCCTGAACCAGAGGAGCCGAGTCGTGTGTGCTACCCCTGCAGCTGGAGTAGTAAGGCCAGCGCCGACGAGGCCAATGCTAGCTTGTCCCCCGGGAGCCTGCCATTGGACGGAATGTCTCCTGGAAGCCTGCCATTGGACAGAATGTCTCCTGGAAGCCTGCCATTGGACAGAATGTCCCCTGGAGGCCTGCCATTATTGGACGGGATGTCCTCCCGCTTGTCCTGGCCCAATAACTTCAGCGGAGGGGAGTCCCAAGGCGCGGAGGAGTTTCAACCGATAAACTGTCGAAGTTACTACAGCTACCCGCGAAAGCGATCGCCCAGCACCCCGAAGGCCTGTACGTCCAGCCTCTTCGACTTTGACGGAAGAGAGCACACGTGCGGAGGAGTTGACTTCCGATTTCAGAGAGCTTCTTCGAATCAGTTTTGCGCCAAGTCTTCGAGTTACACTTCAGACGTATACAGAGAAAGGCCGATAGACGAACTGAATGCTAAACAGAGCGTCTCGTGCCCCATCTTGCCGGCGTTGCCGCCAAGAACACCAAAATCGAACGTGGTGAACACAGACTTTCTGTCCGTCGTGGCTCGCGACAAAGAGCGAGGAACTCTGAAGCGGCCGCTCAGCCAACACGAGCAGGGCACCAAAAACATCTATTCCATCTCTTACTCTCCCAACTACCTGTCCGTTTCGCCCACGGCCACGTGGCAGCCGCCGACCACCCTGACCGGCCTCTCCATCGAAGAGGTGTCCAAGTCTCTGCGGTTCATCGGCCTGCCGGACGACATCGTCTCTTTCTTCGTCTCGGAGAAGATCGACGGGAATCTCCTCCTGCAGCTCACCGAGGAGATCCTGTCCGAGGACTTTAAGCTAAGCAAACTGCAAGTGAAGAAACTCATGCAGTTCATAAACGGGTGGAGACCTAAAATATAACGGAAGTACTAGAAGACACTAAATCTGCGTTTTATTGAAAAGCCCGACAAACTCACACCTTTCAAAACCACAACGCCATGCACACGTGGTGGTCGCACAGGGCTCTTTGTTTTGTACACTAGATGAATCTGTCAGTTAGACATGTTGAGCTTTGTTACCAGGTCCTGGGGGAAAGACGGTTTGGGAATACTTTAGTTCTCAGCCCCACTTGATGCCAGTGACTGCTATTTCATAATTTGAATGGAATCATTTGGCACTTTCCTACCGACATTCTCATGTCAATTATTTCCTTCTCTCTGGTGTTGCCCGCATGTAGCAGTGCTGGTTGTGTCATCGCTCAGATCTTTATTATTTAAGCCAATGAAAAGCCAGTTGGCTAATGCAGCTATCATTATGACCTTTGAGCGGGGTCACTGCTGCTGAACCTACTGGGTCAGCGTGATGAGGGCATTGCATGGCTTTGTTCTTAAAGGGGAATACCACCCAGTTTAGGCATTTCAACTGACCTTCAACAATTTGTGCTTGGGACTGCATTTCTTTTTTTGCCACACTGTGGCATCCAGCACCATCCCAAGCAAAACGGCCATCACAAAACATGCAATAGCAGGTTTCTTTTACAGACCTTTTCCCTTAGGGCATTGTGTTTAAATAAGAAATGCTAGTCAAAGGAAAAAAAATCCCTCTTGACAATTTGCTACATCAAGACCTTACAACGTTCCATATTGACACTTTAGTACAACGCCATTACGTTAATATCTCACACATTGCATTACATTAGTTGACAGAGCTCAAAGACAGTTTAGTTAATATACATTAGGCTTACAACCATCCCTTTTCAGTGAAAGACAAGATAAAGGCTTGTCTTGAAGTAGGTAGTAATGGATGGGAAGACATAATCGATTTTCTGGATTTAAGGGTTTTATCGTCAAATAATTAATATAGGCAGCTTGACAGTTCTGGACCTCATACGATTGGGCTGCTGTTACGAAAACCACCAAGTGTTTAATTTACCTATTAGTAAGGATCAATTATATTAAGATTATGGTTGAAAATAGGTGAAGTGCTCCTTTTAAGTCTCATTAAGTTATTTTAAACTTAAATTTACCTCGGTGTTATGCAAAAATAACAGATCTACAAGCTCACAACGTGTCCTATTGCGACACGTTGTGAGCTTGCAGATCAGCAACAAGAAAATAAATCACATTTGGTCTCTGTTGGGTGGAAACCTCATCTGGAGATAAGAGGTTTCTGCCCGACAGCAAGGAAGTGCCTAAAGGTGGTGGTATTCTACTTTAAAAGGACAACTCAGCGACCCGCACATCCACTTAACTATGTACAGTTGCCAAGCCAGTGTCTCGTTTTTATTTGATGCCTTGTCAACTTTATAAGGGGAGTCCTTGTTACTTTAACCCAGTGTCTCCTCAAAAAGACTTGTTATTTATGAATGACAAAAAAAACAGAGGCCTTTTAACTAACTAAAAGATTTCTGTATCCAACACTAATATGCATATAACCCACAAGACTAAAATTTTACGGACCACAACACTATCACACAATGTCATGCATTATGCACTTTGGCCATTTGTCATCCATCCATCCATTCATTCATTCGCTGTGGTCAATGAAGGCTGAAAAACGACGTACGCCTTCAAAGATAGAAGACATTTGCGAAGAAACCGAATGCACTACATACTTTTGCAAAGGTAAAAGGTACTTATCTTTTTCTCATTTTCATGTATCAAGTGTCCTAAGAAGTAGTAAAACAAAAAAAAACAACCTTTTATGCCTTAACCAACTGACCTTAAAAACTATTTAAAATGAAGGTAATGTTTCACTTTGGTAGAACATGTTTCACTTGAGCACACACACACACACAGCTCTAAAGGAGATTGGAGTTATCTCATATACTGTACCAGTGGGAACCGCTCCAGAAAAGGTTGGGAACCAACCTTTTCTGGAGCAGGGCCCACTTGAAAATCGTTAAAGTGTTCGCAGCCCACCCAGGTCAGCTGGGTGGGCCACGTGCATTTTCAGCACGTTAGTTTTAATTAATCAAATCGATTGTGTTCCAGCTTGGATGGAACTTACATTGTATACTTTGAAGTTCCTATTTATCAGTATCACAGTGAAGCTAGTATGCGTATACCATACTAGATGCATCTATGCATACTCACAGGTTGGGGGATTGCTGTCATATACCATATTATATGGTGGAGGCGACGTATTCCAATTGAAATGTAATAAATCATTAAGGAGCTGGTCTTCTATGGTCCTTAGTGGTTAGGGCCCCTGCAAGTTCTCTGTTCCAGCCTGTCACTGCCTTCTCGGGCGTATACATGAGATTATGCCAATGGTTAGAAATAGATGGTCCCATGTTTGGTTGTGCCTGGATTCTATGCTAAATATTCTACCAAGGTGAAATATGCTGCTTTGTTTCTACCAAACGTTCTATTGTCTGTGGCCTTGATTCAGAGTTGATTGACACATGCAACTCATCAGCTCAAATATTGCAAACTATGCACAAGAAAAAATACATCTGGAAACAAATTGGCCTACAATTCCATGCCCACAGTTTTAAAGAGAGAAAAAAAACTCCTGCACTGCTATTGACCACAATTATAAATACTGTGTAATTGTGCAGCTGTTTGCATTTGGATCTTTCTGTACCCTCTCCACCTGTTAAACTGTTTCTCCAACACAAACATCTAGGCCAGTGGTTCTCAAAGTGGGGTACAGGGACCTTGAGGGGGTTCCCAGCAAAATTGTAACTTTCCTGTTGAACCCAGGTCTCCTGTACAATGTGCTTTTTTTTTTTTTTTTACCACTGAGCTAATAGCCGATCTACAAGCTCACGTGTCTAGAGCCAAATGTCGAGTCAAACCTAGACACAGGATCTAAATTTCTCAATAGAAGGGAAGGGAGACCAAATGCAACCCAAAATGTATGCTCTAGTAACATACTCTACCATACAGATTGGACAAAATGTTAAATTATTTACAAAACATTTTTACACTAAATATCTCTTATGAGGATGATACATATTAATGTTTGAGAACCACTGACCTAGAGGCCATCTGGCAATCAGAAGGTTGCCGGATGTTTTTTTATGACCTCAATGCCATTTAGGAAAAGGCCACATAAATAAGGCCCCAGTATTGTGGAGAACTGGTTCCTTGTGATTTAACATTAGCATTTGACTTGCAAAAATTATGACAGGTTTAAAGTGCAGCATAGCACTCAATACGAATGGGTATTCCTTGTTGCATATGTTTATCTACACTCTGGATCGAGGCCTACATGAATTATTGCAACTTTATGCAAAAGGAAGGGATACAATGCAAACTGTCACTGGGTTGATAAAAAAAAAACAGTTGGATAGTATTGGTACATTGTCAGTATTATAGAAAAAAAACTGGCAATAACTTATGAGTGGTTATCTGTTTTTTAATTAACTCGTCCTTTTTTCCTTCCTTTTTCTGGTTGTACATTCTATTAAAATGGATTTATTGATGTTTGGGTCTTTTGTCTATAATTAGATCACATTAATGAGTAATGACCATGTGGGCGAAAGAATGAACAAGGGATCCATTGAGATTTGCTTCTGTGCCCTAAAACTTATATTCCATGTCGGGTACAATCCTTGTAGCACTTCGAGACCGAAGGCGATAAAGTGTCTGAGTGCTTAAACAGCATTAAGCTCACAGTTTGGACACACTTATTTTATTTTATATCCAAACAATGGTTGACAATATGAAAATAAAGAAGTAAACAATAACCGAACAGGACGGAATTCAAGGAATTGCATAACCATTTGAGTGGTTCTATGTTGCCAACATTAGCATTGAACTCAAGAGCCTTTCTCCCAGCTAGTTACTGACCGGTTTGACAGGTTTCTTAACCACTTAAATAGTGACCCGGACCTTAGTGACTGACGTCTTTGTCGGGTGGAATCCTCATGTCCAAAACTTACTTTTCAGGATTCAAATTAAAACATTGCAAAAGTAGCATATCTATGAGCTTGCGGATCAGCTAGTAGGGGCATTAATTTACGAAAAAACACAAAAAGTTTAACCTACTTAGACCTGAGGTCGATTCTAAAAACGCCTTCTAACGCCTTTCTGAAAGAAAACTAATATTTATTCAAAAAATTCAAAAATAATTATGTTGCAATAGACCCCTTAACAGACGACGTCACACTGGTTGCAAGCGTCAAACCCATTCTGTCAGGAGTTGGGGTGCGCTGAAACCAGCGCACCCCGAAACAACAGGTTGAGAATTGATTGTATGAAACAATCACCTGTGCATCCAGTCTCAATGTTGGTAAACAAATAATTGGTCTATATACTGTACTTAGCAACAACAACAACCCCAAAAGGGGTTCCTGTCTTGAAAGGTATGGTTACAAATAGGGGTTACCGCCCTAAATGGGTTAAATATGGAGATAAGAGGTTTCTGCCCGACAGCAATGATAAGATGTCCTACCTGTCGGTCACTAGCAAGGAGAAAAAGTCTGTACATTTAGCCTTGTTGGGACTTCCAAGTGGTTAAGCCAGTAGGTCAGTCAGACCCATGGTTCCCAGCCCCGCCACACCCGGCCTAGCACGTTGGGGTCCATGGCCTGGTCTAGCAGACAGTCCACCTGCTGCACCACGGAGAGGCCGTCCGCTGGGAGCCTGGCGCGGACGTTGTGCTCGCTGCTCCCCAGAGCCACGGCCTGCATGCCCTTGTAGGCTGGGTCCTTCTCGAAACCCAGCTTCACTTCCTCACTAGGAAAAACACAAGCAGGAGTGCATTAGTTCATCGAACTAATCAATTTAAATTGATCATAAAAAAAATATCGATTTAGTGAAAATAATAGATGATCTATCCCTATTTTGGTCCCGTCATTATAGGCAAGTTAATTTTGGACCACAATTCTTATATGAGACGATTTATTCTCCATAGAGAAATTACTTCCATGACCCAGGGGATGAGCAAGTGACGTCAGGACTTCGGTAATCTACAGTATAATGGCCGGGTTTGATTTATTATTGGTTATGTACCTGGCTATGATAGCCGGGTTTGATTTATTATTGGTAATGTACCTGGTTATGATGGCCGGGTTTGCCCCTTCCAGTTTCCTCCTGGCAAAGCTGACCTTCTGTAAGGGGTACCAGTTGATTTCCTTGGTGTTGACAGACTCCGTCCACGTGCCCCCCTTCTTAAGTTGTTTCAGCTCAAAGTTCTGGAGTTGGGGGGGGGGTTAAGACACAAGCGTCATTCATTCTTCATGGGGTTCAGTGTAGAGTGCAATCACCTGACACAGTGCAGTGCTTCTCAAACATGTTCATGTCAAAGACCCCCAAATTGATTTGGCCGCAGACCCCCATCTGAAAATATAGGTACACCGATAAGAGAAGTTTGTGTAAATGTTTATTCATTTACACAAACATGTATATGTTTATTCAAACATACACATATTTTGGTCCTTGACATGAAAAAGTTTGAGAATCACTGATATAGCAACATAAGGTTTACAGAAAACAGTTAGGATTTAGATGACATTTTTAGAATGGGCTTCAGGTCTTAATGGCATCAATCATTAACCTTCCAGTCCAGCGAGGGCTCCTTGACAAACACATCCATGGTGTTGAGCAGCAGCTCTGGCTCGGCCCGGTAGGCTCTCAGAGAATGCACCATGACACTGTGGATCAGGCCAGACTCCTTCATGGGCTGCATGACGTTCACAAACTGCCTGGTCAAGCGGAACGGCATGAGCTCTGGCACAGGGAGGAACTGTCGGGAGGGGGAATAAGAATCATGTTTTTATTTCTGAATAGTTTTTCTCGTGTGCGCTCGCCATTGCTATAGTATTCTGTGAGAGAAGAGAGGATAGAGGTAGAGTGAGAGAATAGGGAAAGAGATAGAAACAGGTTAAATAAAACTAATACAGATAACGTGTGTGATAGCAGGAATATATTGTTGCTGTCGGGCAGAAACCTCTTATCTCCATATTCAAACTTTTTGTGTTTTTTCATGAATTAACGCCGTACTTGATCATACTACAGCGTCACACAAAAGCATCAAAAGTAGCAGGTCGACAAGCTCGAAACGTGGCGTGAAACGACACGTTTTCAGCTTGTAGATCTGCTACTTTTGCCGTTTTTGAATTGGAATCCTGAAAAGTAACAGTTTAAGACATTTGAGGTTTCCACCCGACAAGAGACAATATACAGATAACATGTGTGATAGCAGGAATATATACACATAGTGTTAAGAACTATGTGTATAAAGACCTCGAACGAAAACAAAAATAAAAGATCTAAAATGTACCACTAACCTGTGTGGCCGAGCCAAAAGCGTGCCCAAAGTCGATGCCGATCATTCCACCGGTCTCCATGTTGATCATGAAGTTGGAGAGATGACGATCTCCGATGCCCAGGATCCACTGGCTCACACACAGCAGGGCGTGGGAGCTGATGAAGTGAGAACGCAGGGAGAGGAAGGCTTCTGGACTGGTGCTCATCCTCACAAACGCTCTCCTGGAAGGGAGGGAACATCAGAGCAGTTCTCATTCTCAAAGTGGGGTCCGGGGACCCCCAAGGGTCTCCAACAAAAGTAGTTAACATAGCATCACAATCATTTTAACCACTTCATCCACTTATATGTTGGCTATACAAAAATAGCAGATCTACAAGCTCACAGCACAGCACAAGGTCATGCACTGCAAGCTTGTACATCTGCTATTTTTGAAATTATTTAAAAAATATCAAAAATGGTTTTTCTTTTTACATAAATCTTCTGTTCAAACTTTTCAAATGGGGGTCCTTGACATGGAAAAGTTTGAGAACAACTGTGCTGGATGGACACTTGGAAAGAATAGGGACAACTTACTTCAGTTGATCACTGGGCACGTGCTGTAACATTTTTGTGAAGTTGTCGACAGTTTCAGCCCGATTCGCCTTTCTGGGGAAACGACAGCACATGTATGCTGGTTAGATGTATTTACTAAACCTTTATTTACGCAGGTAGGTAATTTACGTCAGACATAACTAACAATTCACATAATATAAACAAAAACAACTTATAAGAATTAAGTCAAGAAGTAGGATGTGTTGCATCTGTACTGTAGATCATTTGTATTATGATATATGAGTAATTTGACTTACTTATAAACCTCAGCATATCTCTTCATAGGATGGATATTTCCAGGAGCAACTTTGGACAGCCACTTCTCATACATGTCCTGGGGCCTTAAAGAAAATGAAATTGAATGGTATTACTTTTTTTTCTTTTTCCCTCTTCCAAAGAAAGAAAATGAATAAATAATGAAAAAAGTAATTGAAAAAACACATCCCCCTCACGTATTAGAAGGCCAATATCAGTCACCAGAACCAAGGGTGGGTGTTTTCAATGAATCTAACATAGTTAAAATGGAGTTTGAAGTTACAATGGGTTTATATAGGAAGGGGACGTATCTGATAAAATGAATATCAAATATCTAAATACTGAATCAAGCAACTTAAAAACTGTCTGGGGTGCTCACACAATAGCCTGAGTATTTGTTAAAATGACTCCAAACATGTTTGAAAGTGAAATATCTCTTTAAGACATTGGTTTACCCCCAGGGGTCTTTGGGGGGTTCCGGGGGGTCCCCAGCAAATTTCTTAATAATGCATCACAATCATTTTAACCACTTTGAAGAGGTGGTGTCATGGTTTTGCACTTTTTCTGTTTTTCATGTGTCTATGAGGTTGATAGAACTTCATTAAGCCCCCTGGTGGTGTTCTTATGGTGTTTTATGTCTTCTCTGACTATTTTGAGTTTCTACCTGGAGGCTGAAACCTTGAGGGTCAAACGTGCCAATAGAAAAACAGCCCTTTAGTGACATAGTAAAATTGTACCCTCCCCCTCATTATCATAACACAACAGGTGTGGGCATGAGGAGGAGGAGGGACTAGGACAGGTGGGTGGTGCTAAGGTGGTGGAGGAGGTGCTAAGGTGAGAACCAGGTATACTTAACACATTCCATGCCAGAGGTTAACATCATAATGTACTCACCAGTGCCAGCGTTTTATTGTTGTTTTTTTGTTTTTTTCATGTCGCCACAGACCTCGCTAAATAAGTTAAAAGTGCGCGTTCATTTGGTTCTAAACACACAGGGGATCTGTGTGAAACGGCCAGCGAAAACAAATCCGAGCCGCCATCTTGAAGATACAGCGAAGATACGCTAAACAGTGATCAGCGAGGAGAAAAACAACAACCGAGATAATCGAGTTTTAGACAGGATCCCAGACAGGAAGCGGATACGATCGAAAAAAACGGAACCCGAATAATTCCGTTTCCGGTCTTCAAACCGGAACCGGAAATGGATCAAAAAATTCCGAAAGTGCACCTGGGGAAAAATCTACGCGAACAAGTGTGGTTCCACTTGTAAACTCTCACAGTTACAGACCTGTGAGGGTCCATTTAGTTCAATCATTAGCTGGGGACCCCCCCTGGAACCCCCTCTTTGCATTGGTTCTGCAGTGCAGCTATTTAACTCATTAAGACCTGAGGCCGAAAAATATCTCTCTATATATATTTTGCATTTTTTCCCCTCTATCAGCCACTATATAATGATGCTGGGGTGTTTTCCTGCATTGAAACACAGTCCTCTTTCTGAAATCCGTATTTCCCTACTGTTTACGTTTGTCATCGGGCCGTAAAATAACGCACGCATGTGCGCATCCGTGCGCGTCCGTGTCAACTTTTTACTTTCGGTTTTAAAACGCTCTCAAACTTCGTTTTTGAGGCACATAATTTACTTTTCAGATAGCGTTTGGATAGAATTTAGTTGTTTAACTTCATATATGTGGTCAATTTGTCATGAAAGAGCCTATTTAAAAATAAAAATTCAGAGAACCGGCAGGGGCGGGCAGTTCCGCGAATTGTATCCGAATAAAGTAACCTATATTCGGCATGGCCCGTTTAGAAGTCCCCTTAACTCTATGGAAGTCCTCCCTGCGTCACCCCCTGGTGGTCGGGGAAACGAACTGTAGTTTTTTTCTTTGTTTATCTCTGAATCGCCTACAATCCCTTTAAATAGGTTCGCGTAGATCTACGCGATTGGCATTCAATGTGTTAATGAACTGGAGGCGTGTCCACATAAAACATAATTTTAACAATTTCTGTACACTTTTTTGAAAAAAGTCTTCCTCCTAGTATAACCATACCTGATGATTATGTTTTGGGGGGGGGGGATCACTGAAAATCACGGCACCCCGTCTTTAACCATATTTTATACTTTAGCAATTTGTCTAGATTTCCTTTTTAAATCTTGCGGCCAAAAAATAGTTTGGGGAACTACTGCTTTAAGAGTTGTGTGGCCCCAGTATTGTACCAGCTGGACGTCTGCCTCTCCTCCTCAGTCCAGGTGCTGCTCAGCAAGTCTTTGAGCGTGCATGTGTTCTCCATCCATTCAATCAGGCCGATTCTAGAAACAAAGAACAAAAAAGTAGGAAAATGTTTATCTCCCTTTTCAAAATGATCAAACGATGATCCAAATGTGGAGGGACGGTGGGGACAAATGATGAATTCACAAAAAAGTGAAAAATATTCACGAAAAAACTAAACAAAGGAGAAACGAAAATCACAATACTGTATGTGAAAAATATTTAAGGATTTCGTTGCTGTCGGGCAGAAATCTTTTTGTTTTTTCGTAAATTAACACTCTACTTGATCCTGAAAAGTAACAGTTTTCGAAATATGAGGTTTCCACCCCAGAGACGATTTAATTCCTTGGCCTAATATTGGCAGCGTGCACAGGAAATATGGCACTGATTGGTCCCGTGGTTTGCGAAGGTTAGCTGCGGACACATAGCGAGACGGCTCGGCCCCACTATTATTAGGAGCCACGGCATAAAAAACAAAAGGCCATTTATTTACCTGGTGGTAATTAGGGATGGGTCGAATAATCGTTTTTAGTATAAAAATCAAAATCGAATTTTAGGGACTTTTGATATAAAAAATATCATATATAAAAAATGGTTTGATAGTGGGTATGCTGTAAAAGTGTGAAAAAAATATTTTCATTTCACCATGTCTTCAATGGTTTAGTTACAATAATGTAAAAGATGCACATGCTACTGTCGTTTATTTCTGAAAAACAGTGGCCAATGCAATGCTGTGATTGTAACCTAGGGTGGTCATTTGATGAAAAAACTAAACAAATCCCCAGAACTATTTCACCCCAAAAAATCCCCCCCAAAACATAGAGAACAACTGTATATCATGGTCGAATATATATAATATTTGAATAATCGTTATTAATAGAATTGTAGTAATTGAATTTCATTTTGGTCACTTTTACACATCCCTAGTGGTACATTTATTTACCTGGTGGTGATGGGGATGACCTGGTAGGTGCGCAGGGTGAGGTTCCTGTTGGTGCAGGCCATGTCGTGGCTCAGCAGGATGTTCATGACGCCAAAGAGCTGCTCGATGCGCTGGTCCTGACGCAGGTCCTCGCCGCCCTTCACCAGGAACGGGTGGTCGCGCTCGTCGTCCCCGCGGATGATGAGGCGCTTGGGACGGCGGATCGACGTCATCACTTTCACCTGGAGGACACACATTCGTACTTATACGATTGCAGGGACTTGGAAAGCGCCAGAAAGTTAAATGCAAATCCTGTGTGAATTAGTTATCCGTTTAACCCCTACAGCAGGGGTCTTCAATGTTTTTCAGGCCAAGGACCCAGAGCTTGTAGACCTGGTATTTTCGGCCCCAGAATAGGGACAATAGGGTTCAAGAATTTACTTATTCTTTCCTTCTGTGGCGAAGGCTAACTAGAGCATACATACCCGTTCATCAAATCCTGTGATTTTTGCGTGATACTCTGGCAGGGGTTTGGATCTTCCATCGTACTGTCCTATAATGAGACAAAAAAATACTTTAGAACAGGATGTACATGGGGGATACGTGTCACATTCAGTCACAAATTGACAGGATATGTCTAGGAGCAGAAATGTCCTAGTCCCTTTGCCAAATGTACCAGTCCTAGTTCTAACGTCTTGTGTTTTTTTCCGTAAATTTAACGCCCTACTTGATCATACTACAGCGTCACACAAAAGCATAGATCTGCTACTTTTGGCGTTTTAGATTTTTAATCCTGGAAAAGTAACAGTTTTGGACATATGAGGTTTCCACCCGACGGAGGCGATATCCTGTAGATCAAGAAGTGATGCTTTCACATGGGAAAAGCAGCCAAATGGTAATTGTCCTTGATGATACTGTATGTTGAGCTTTGACCACACACCGCCTCTCATACAATTAAAGTAAAAAATAAAGCAGCTTTTTTGGCTTTGGTCTGGACTACTGAGACATCAAACTTTTTCCTCTCTACATGATTTGATTACCGACATCAAATAAGCCTGGTCTTTTCATGATACTTAGAGAGCCTGAAATCGCCCCCGAGTGAGGAAGTACCCAATTTCATTAATGAAATCAAGTGGCTGGCTGCCCTGCCTACAACACAGCACAGTCATAACTAAATAAGTCTTCCTAAAGTGGGGGATTACCGTGGAAAATGTCAATGCCATGCTGGACTTAGACGTTAGTGTTTCGAAGCACAAACCCTGAGTATATACGCTGGAAACTTGCAAGTGAAATAGGATTACAAATCTGTAGGCACTGAGACATTGTTGTGTGACTGGGACACGTCTATTTGGTTCCACTTGTAAACTCTCACAGTTACAGACCTGTGAGGGTCCATTTAGTTCAATCATTAGCTGGGGACCCCCCCTGGAACCCCCTCTTTGCATTGGTTCTGCAGTGCAGCTATTTAACTCATTAAGACCTGAGGCCGATTTGACAAATTAAATCAGTAGTTCTCACACTTTCGAGATTTTTCTAAAATGGTTCAAAAATAGCACATGTACAAGCTTGCAGCGCGGCACGAAGTGCAAACAAAAAAAAGAGGCATTGTGAAAAACAGCCGATCTACATGCTTGTGAGCTTGCAGTTCGGCTATTTTCACAATATTTATCTGTGGAACTGAGTCAAACTAAACATAATTCCTCAAATCCTACAATTCCAAGTGCTTCTCAGGGTGGGGGGTCCCCAGTTCAAATATGATTATTTTGAATCCAGAATTCCACGACGACGGTACCTACCTGGGACCTCCAGTTCATGGAGTGAGTCTGCTTTGAAGCCACTCAGCCAGGGGGAGTACTCCTTCAGGTTCCCCGGGTCGCTCTGAGCCTCACGGATGGCCGACATCAGATCCTCCACCTGCTTCATGAAGCTCTTGTCCGTCTTCTTCTCAACCAGCTTGGCGCCTTGAGAACCAAACACCTTCTCCACGTTGGGGGCGAATTTCTGTTCAATAGATTAAGAGATGACTGCTGTGAATATGGCATGAAAGAAAACAATGTGCACGAGAATGCTACGCACACCAAAGCAGCAGTGGTGCCGGCCCACGGCAGAATAATCTAAATAGTGGTCTTCAAGAGACAAGAAGGTGGCCGCACTCACACACTGGTAGCCAAAGTGCCAATACTTTATTTTTGGACGCAGAGTAAAAAGAAACCAAAGTTTCAGCAGGTAACTGCCTTCTTCAGGGTATGAGTGGCTACCAGTGTGTACGGCCACCTTCTTGTCTCGTGAAGACTACTGTTTAGATGAAAGAGAACAATAATAATTAGCTTTAGGGTCCCAAATGGAGCTTTTACACCACTCGCTGAGCTAATGTCCATCCCACTGCTTGCCGGTTCTTTTTGGATGCAGTGTAGTATTGTTTTGTTGTATTGTTTATATATTTTTTATGTATTTGATTTTGTTTTTGTTTATTTGATTACTTTTTGAAATCTTGAAAGCTTTTCGTTCATTCATTCATTTATTTTATGTCTGTTTATTTCTAAAAGCTAGTTTGATGTCCTGGAATCCAAAAAACTGAAAAAGCAGAACAGAAGAGGTGAATTTCTGGAAGTTTCTATGGCATAAATCGTCTGTCGGGTGGAAACCTCATATGTCAAAACTGTTAATTATCAGTTACTTATAAATTCAAAAATAGCAAAAGTAGCAGATCTAAAAGCACGAAACGTGGCACGTTTCGAGCTTGTAGATCTGCTGACGCTGTAGTATGATCAAGTAGGGCATTAATTTACGAAAAAACACAAAACGGCAACAAATTAATACTTGAGACCCAACCTGGATGAATTTCCTGCGGAACGGTCCAAACCCCTCTGCTCTGGGATTCCCAAGGCAAGCGCGCATTTCCTCGTACATGCAGGCCATCCTCTTCTTGTCAAAAGTGGTATTTCCCATCTCATTCCTCACATCTTCCCACCAGTCCTGTGAACAGCCACATGCCGACAAGGAAATTCTTCAAATCATGAAAGGAGGGGAACTTAGAAAAGTGCTGTCTTTAACTCAAGCTGGGTGAATTAGCATTGGTTACCTTGAAAAGCAAGTCAGGGCTGGTGAGCTGCTGCAGAGCGCTCACAAATTTCTTATGAGCTCCACCTTTATCCAGCAGAGACGTCAGCCTATTGTATTGAATAACAACAACAATAGAAACAGTGCTTTAACACTTGCATGACTAAGCTATCAATATGACCGATTTTGAGAATTTAAAGTGGATTATCTTCTCTCATGAAGCTCTGAGAAAGTTCCCCTTTCATGACTTTTCCTAAATATTTGTTTCAAATCATCTCCGTTTTTTTTTTCTTCTGAAACGTATTATAAATATGAAATATATACCATATATACCATCCCAACCGTTATATTTCGGCTAAATTGACCGCTCTCCCCCTCTCTCCCCCAGGCAAGAGCAGTTGACACCTCTAGACCCCCCGCAGAGCGGCCCGTAGACGAGCTGCGCAGCGAGTCTATGCGAGTCTATGTTGCCATGTCTGCTTATTATAAGCGACTTTGGGCTTGTTTTTCACGTCTTTCTATTATTATTATTATTATTATTATAATTATATATATATATAATTACATTATAATGGTAATAATAATATAGCTGCCCACGTGTTTTGTGCACAGTTTGCACACTGGGTTGTTTACAAGTGGCGACCCATTTTCCACTTTCCCTTTCACTGCAAAGCGGTGGAAAAAGATTGGATCTACAAGCATACAGCTTGTCACGCAGAAACTGTTTTATGCTTGAAGATCAGATATTTTGCGCAGGATTGAGCACATTTGTGGAACATAGCATTGTGTTCACTTGTTGCACTGAGGGAGGAGGAGAGGAGACGCGTTTGTCAGCGACGTGGACAGCTGATAGAATGAGAGCTTTACGCTCAGACAATAATGTGAATATTATTATTATGAATAATAATGATATAGGTTTGTCACTGGGTTGTTTACAAGTTACTATAGTTCGCTTGCTGCTACTAAATATAAAGCAGCATTACATGACGGTCATATTATGACAGTCATGACGAAACTTCAACCTGTTTTTTGCACTTTCTCCATTTACAGCCCGTACATCTACATAAACGTTCGGATTTCAAATATAAAGTTTTTATTCCGTGGCCACGGATTTTACAATTTACTTTGGGTGGGTATAAGTACCCGTAACTTCTGTATTGTTCAATAAAAAGCATTTTAATCCGATTGGCGGTCATTTTCTCATAGAGTTATAGTGTATCAGAGTGCAATTACACCTCCCAACCGATAGGGTCACGTAGTTGAAAGCATGGAGAAAATACGGAGAAAATGGCCACCGATCGGATTAAAATGTTTTTTATTGGACAATACGGAAAATATGGGTACTTATGGGTTACCCGAATAGAATTGTAACATCCCTGGCCATGAGGTAAGCACTTTATATTTGAAATCTGAACGTTTGTGTAGATGTATGGGGTGTAAATGGAGAAAGTGTAAACCTTTTGTTAACTTATAACTCGATCTCTTTGTGGTGAACGCTTGTGTCTCTTCAAGTTGTTGTGTTTTTCCCACATTGCTTGCCTTCGGATAAAATCAAGCATTGTGTTTTGTTCTCCACATCGATGTAGCGAAAATGTGTCCATATCACCTCTTCTCTTTCTCCCGAGCCCCGTGCAAAGCATTTTACCGTTTTATTTTGTAAAGTTTCGCTCTGAAATCTGAATCCTCCTGCCATTCATTTGACGGTGGTGTGACTCTGTGTGTGTGTGTGTGTGCGTGCGCGGCTGCAACTTTAAAAGGGGGTGTGTGTGAGTGAGGAACAGCATGCCCTGCGCTGCGCATCAAAGGAGACAGGGAGTGACAAAATCATATAATAAATATATGATATAATATTTCGTCTCGTCTTTGTTCGTGAACTAAAATTACCATAGATTTTAGTCCAGTCTTTATTTAGTGAACTACATTTTCGTCTCGTCTTTATTAGTCAACGAAATTGCATAATGATCTAGTCCCAGTTATTGTTTATTCATGGGTGGTGGTCTCGTCTCGTCTTCGACTTTCATAGACCTGCCTGCTTATTTCTCTCTCAAAATTTGGCAACCCATTTCACTGTCTGTTTCACTGAAGAGTTTAATGTGACGCTACAGATTGCGCTGTTTTATACGCTTTTTTTTAATAAAGATTTTACATACAGAATCTGCAGTTACCATTACATTGTATAATACTATTTTATATATATATATACTACATTACTATTTTATAATGTTTCTGCCTGCAGCAGAGTGCAATTGAGATGTTAATGGCTATTTAGAAGACAATGGAACCCCCCACTGTTTGGGGGAGAAAGTGTGAACTAGTCTGGAGCCCAGAGGGGAGACAGTGGCCAATAGGATGATTTGGGGATCAAAATGATCGTTTTTCAGGCTTGGTGGAGGAGAATGAAACCTCAGTCATGCGAGTGTTAATATACAGTTGTTCTCAAACTTGTTCATGTCTAGGACCCCCAAATTGATATGTCATCTGGCCGCAGACCCCCATCTGAAAATGTTTTGTGCCAGGGACCCCCAGAAGAGAAGATTTCAAAAATAGCAGATGTACAAGCTCGCAGTGTGGCACGAAGTGACACACTGTGAGCTTGTATATCTGCTATTTTTTTAGCCAAAGTATAAAATATGGATAAAGTGGTTAAAATTATTGTGATGGATCAAGGTAACCTTAGAACCCAAACCTCTACCAAAGAGTTCTTGCCCTTTAAGTAATTTTGCTGGGGACCCCCTGGAACCTCCCCTGCAAGGACCCCTGGGGGTCCCCGGACCCCACTTTGAGAACCACTGTTTGCAAGTCATGTGCAAAACATATTATGCGCCACATGGGGTTTGAATTCAGGACAAGACGAAGCAGCAAGGCTATACCTGTTGTAAAACTCCTTCTGCTGATGTCCGGTAGCGGAGTCCTCAAAGCAGTAGCTCTCACCACTGATCATGTGTGCGTACACCAGGGCCTGAGGGTAACACTCTGCGATCTGGCTGATGGAATGCTGCACCGCCACCGCTTCTGGCTTATCCAACAGTGACATCATTTGACTGATCCAGCCAATCATCAACCAGCAGGGAACTGACCTCATCTATGCACAAGAGGGATTAAAGAAGTCATACCATTGCGTCATAATGCATTTTATTACACGGCTTGGTTGAATGCTTGATTCTGATTGGTCAATCACTCAATTCAGCTGTGTCTTATTAGTGTGGTTGCCCTAACAGGGCAACCAGACTATAGTAATCCTCCGACTTTATTAGTGTGGTTGCCCTAACAGGGCAACCAGACTATAGTACTTGATGAATTTATTCTCATTCCGGATAAACAATACTTCGGGCTGCTACTCCTCCCACAGTTTTTATCCCCCAATGTTGTGCCATATCTCAAAATGACCGTCTTGACCTGGAATCGTGCGCTTGTATTTTGCTAAGAGATTGGTTAAATAGTTTAATTGATATTGATTTATTAGTGCATTAAATTTCCCCATCCACTTTAATGAAAAAGTGAAAAAACTCAAATTCAAGTATTTTTTTCTCTGAAACCGTAAGAGCTAGAGTTACCAGATTTGGAGGGGAGGTTCATAATTTAGTCCGAAATTATTTAAAAAATAATTACACTAATCGGCCACATGGTGGCACTATAACAGCCCCCTTTACGTTTTGGCCTATAACTCTTGAACCGTAGGTCGTAAAATCAAAATTTCTTTTCCCCTGGATTTCTTGGGTCATGACGCAACTCCCCATATAGGCCACGCCCATTTGCGTCATTATAGATTTTCCGCCATTTTGAATTTTCTTCAAAACACACTTTTTGCTCCTTTTCCTACAAATTTTGTCCAAATCTCACACAAATCGGTAGAGGTCATCTATGGACCCATGCGATAAATATATCCAAACGGCATCTTGATAGTCTTTACCGTTCGTCCGTAATTGGCTTCCAAAGTTATTGGGAGGGGTCCGTTTTACCAAAAATGCCAAAAATCACGAATGAAACGTCCAATCGATCCCAAATTTGAATCACATGTCAAGGGTGGTTTACTCAACAAATCCCCAAAAGCATTTCCACTTTGACCCATAGGGGGCGCCACAACTCTGCAAAACGTAACCGTTTGATGCAAAAACATGATTTTTGGGGGGATCACTCCTCTCAAATTGAAAAGCAGGTGATCTCAGGAGTGACATGACGATGTCATTGGCCCGCTACATTTGTGGGAGGGGCTTATTTATTTTAGTGGGAGGGGCCTATTTCTTCAAATCAAAACGCCATGTATCACGGATACAGGATCCAATCAGCACCAAATTCGAATGGTACGTCACGCGACCTCCGACGGTATTCCTCCAAGCATATTCCTCAAGTCCGGGCGGCGGCAACCTGCGACCGGCGACGGCGCAACCACACTTTGCAATTTCCCATAATTGCGACGCGTCTAGTTATTATTATTGTATATAAACAATAGTTTAGATCGTCTCTCCTCCCACAGTTTTTATTCCCCAATGTAGTGCCATATCTCAAAATGACCGTCTTGACCTGGAATCGTGCGCTTGTATTTTGCTAAGAGATTGGTTAAATAGTTTAATTGATATTGATTTATTAGTGCATTAAATGTCCCCATACGCTTTAATGAAAAAGTGAAAAAACAAAAATTCAAGTATTTTTTTCTCTGAAACCGTAAGAGCTAGAGTTACCAGATTTGGAGGGGAGGTTCATAATTAAGTCCGAAATTATTGAAAAAATAATTACACTAATCGGCCACATGGTGGCGCTATAACAGCCCCCTTTACGTTTTGGCCTATAACTCTTGAACCGTAGGTCGTAAAATCAAAATTTATTTTCCCCTGGATTCCTTGGGTCACGACGCATCTCCCCATATAGGCCACGCCCATTTGCGTCAGGATAGATTTTCCGCCATTTTGAATTTTCTTCAAAACACACTTTTAGCTCCTCCTCCCATATATTTTGTCCAAATCTAACAAAAATCGGTACACATGATCTCTGGACCCATGCGATAAACATATCCAAACGGCATTTTGATAGTCCTTACCGTTCGTCCGTAATTGGCTTCCGAAGTTAGTGGGAGGGGCCCGTTTTACCAAAAATAACAAAAATCACGAACAAAACGTCCAATCAATCCCAAATTTGAATCACATGTCGAGGGTGGTTTACTCAACAAATCACCAAAAGCATTTCCACTTTGATCCATAGGGGGCGCCACAACTGCGCAAAACGTAAACGTTTGATGCAAAAACATGATTTTTGGGAGGATCACTCCTCTCAAAATGAAAAGCAGGTGATCTCAGGAGTTACAGGATGTTGTCATTGGCCCGTTACATTTTTGGGAGGGGCCTATTTATTTAGTGGGAGGGGCCTATTTCTTAAAAACAAAACGCCATGTGTCACGAACGCAGGATCCAATCAGCACCAAATTCGAATGGCACGTTGCGCGGCCTCCGACGGTATTCCTCCAAGCGTTTTCCTCAAGTCCCGGCGGCGGCGACCTGCGACCGGCGTCGGCGCAACCACACTTTGCAATTTCCCAGAATTGCGACCCGTCTAGTTTTTGATTAATGTCCGCTGAGCTCAATAACAGACCGCTGTCTAATCAAAGGATCAGAGCACCTGCTGCGCTGCTTGATTTTTGCCGTATACAACATGGCAGCCATGTAAACAAACACAATGTAATTTACAGCAAAACGTTGCTCTCAACAATGTTTTTGAAAACATTTGAAGCGAGAAATAGACAATGCAGTAGCAGAAAATGTATTAAATTTTATCAGCACGTCCCGTTGTTTTCGAGGCGACACGTTGCACTGGACGCACCTGGCATAAATTAATGGAATACTTTAATTACCGCTAGCAATGAAATTATTTGTTTTGTTGTTACTTTTGGGCCATTTATTAATTATTTATTAAAGGGCAAGACCACTTTGGTAGAGGTTTGGGTTGTGTAGTTACCTTGCCATGATGTAACTCCAAAGGTGGGCAAGAAATAAAAAATTATTGCTCCATTGATTAGAAATTGATAATTCAAAATATGCTCCTCATTGACTTACATTGTACGGTAAAACTACCTGTACGCAAACAAAGTTGATTCAGACAATATAGAACATCACCAAACCCAGTACTGTTTTTTTTAAAAATAAAAATGTCAACTAGTAGAAAACCCGGACTGGATCGGCGGATCCGGATCCAGATCTTCAAATAGTGAAATCAACAGGAAGTTGACATTTTTATAAAAAAAAAAAACAGTACTGGGTTTGGTGATGCTCTATATTGTCTGAATCAGCTATGTTTGGGTTCATTTATGTGCTAAAAGAGTGACTTTGAGAGCTGTTTTACCGTACAATGTAAGTCAATGAGGAGCATATTTTGAATTATCAATTTCTAATCAATGGAGCAATAATTTTTTTTTTCTTGCCCACCTTTGGAGTTACATCATGGCAAGGTAACTACACAACCCAAACCTCTACTAAAGTGGTCTTACCCTTTAAGTAGCCGTATAATAAGCGGATGATTAGACCCTGATGCGATAGCGGAGGGGTCTAATCACCCGGTTTCTCAACAATGACCGGCTCGCCGTCAATTATCCCCTGCATAATGCCCTCATAATGCTTGTTATAAATGTTTATAATCATGCATGACAAAGGTACTTTATAACTGAGTATGTTATGTGCTGTTCCACTGAACTTATAATGCATTATGACCAGCACTTAGATATAAGTTATAATGCCTTATATGCGCATTATAATGTATTATAAATTAAAATATAATGCATTATAGACCCGACATTTAGTAATTTTTTTATTAAGTTAATGTGTAAACCTCTTTGGCCATGAGGTCCAGCGTCTCAGAGGGGTAGAGCTCGATGATCTGGAGCAGACGTGGGAACTTGAGGCGAGCCTCCTCGGAGTTCATCCTGAGGGCTTTCAGCAAGCTCTCCACCACATGGACCGGCAGAGTCAGCAGCTCAGGGTCCTCACTTACTGTAATGAAACACTTACATCACTTACTACTACCGGAGGAGAAACACCATGTCTGTGCATTCTGCACGCTGGATTACGTCGCTGTCGGGGTAAGAAACCTCTTATCTCCATATTTCAACTTTTTGTGTTTTGTCGTAAATTAACGCCCTACTCGATCATACTACAGCGTCACACAAAAGCATCAAAAGTAGCAGATCGACAAGTTTCGAGCTTGTCGATCTGCTACTTTTGATGCTTTTGAGTTTGAATCATGAAAAGTAACAGTTTTGGACATATGAGGTTTCCACCCGACAGAGACGATTTGCTGATATATTTAGCACTTTTAAAAGTTTTAAATAATTGATCGCTGCAGCTATACCTTGATTAATTGATTGATTATTTCAATTACTTAAGAGCATTTTAAAGGCCCAGGAAAGCATCCAGGATCGCAGAACATGTGCAGCTTTTTCACCTTGATAATAAAAATCTGTGCTAGATAGGAGAGTGGTTATAAACATTTATTGGAGTCTGGTTGCTATTTATCCATCTATAACAGGGGTCTTCAACGGGGGGTCCTCAGAGTTACTACAGGGGGGCCGCCAAATCTTTGTGTGATAGGATTTTTTTTTTTACATTAACCACTGGATGAGATGACTCACTGGTACTGGACTGCTCCTCAGCCCGTAGGCGTTTGTCACAGAAGTTGGCCAGGGCCATGTAGGCGTGTGTGACGTTGCTGCTCTCCACACTCTCCTGGCTGTAGGACTGCACCGCCTCGTCGGCCTTCCTCGCTCCCTCCCTCAGCAGCTTCAACGCCAGTGTCTGCAGCTTCATCTCCACCTCCTGGTTGGTGGAAACATGTGCGTTTTCAGAGACTATGTATCTCACACACACACACACACCCACACCCACACCCCCCCATCCCCACACACACACACACACACACGGGCTGCAGCTATCGATCATCTTAGCAATTAGCAATTATTCTATCGATTACTTTTTGATTCATCGAATAATCGAGAAGCGTTTATTTTAAATATTTAAAAAATATATTTTAAACATTGTTTATACATCAACTTGATTTGTTGATGAATAAAAGCTGTGAAAAGAATAATCAATTTAATCCATTACTAGATCATACCCGGCGATGTGCGCAGCCAAACTATATATGCAGACTTTTGGGTTAGGCGCTCGGTATGCACAGTTTAAGTTTTAGACAGTGATTTATTCCTATTGGTGTGTGTGTGACAACCCGGTCATTTATGACCCGACGTGGGATGGTTGCCACCCACAACCATGAGAGGATGATGTTTACGCCGTTTCAGCTAAGCTATGTCTGCTAATATCACAACGTGGATTCGAACAGTGTGCACACGGTCCTTTATAAGTTTGCAGCATCTGTATGTTCTGCCGTTGTCTATGTGCCGGTGTGTGTGTGTGTAAGCCAAGTGAAGCAGCGGCTAGAGATCCCATAGCCTGCGGGGCTGTAACCATGACGACAGATCCCATAGGCCGAACTCCTAATCTCCAGTGTATACACAAAAACACTAATAAACAGCTTATTACATTTTGGGCAAGTGGAAAATGGGCTTTGTCACTGTCTGCATGTGCTAATGGTCAATGCCTGTGTGCAAGTTTAGATCAATTGCTCAACCCACTGAGGAGAACCATGCGGAACAGACTGACTGCCTGACGGACAGAGGTTTCCTTAATATAGAATAGGTAGAGAAAAAACGTTTTTAATAAAATAAGCTCCTAACACGTCACATTGTAAATCAGCTATTTTTCATACGTACTTAATCAGACTAGTCGATTATAAAACTTCAGTTAACAAGTAACGTTTTATAATCGCTTTATAATAGTTTTATAAATTGCATAACTGTTGCCCCCTGACACACACACACACACACTCCAGGATTTCTATGGTATACCTTTGGATTGCTACATGTGGTTTGGGATCCAGACAGCAGCAGAAGTTTCTTTGCTTTCTCCCCCCCGATGGCCTCCAGAATGGAGGGGCTCTTGCTCACGGCCGTGGCCAGAATGTCATACGACGTCCCCAGGAGAACCAGTTGGTAGCGGAACACCTTGGACGTGGCCTGTTCACAGTCGGAACTGACGTCCACTGTTGAGAGAAAACGGGGCTGATGTGAAAACATCTTTGCAACAAACAAGAGATATCAAAGATTCCATAGCTCAGTGGGGAACCCCCAAGGGGTCCTTGGGGGGGAAGTTTCAGGGGTTCCCCAGCAAAAGTAGTTAATATAGCATCACAATCATTTCAACCACTTTATCCATTTATGTTGGCTATTCAAAATAGCAGATGTACAGTACAAGCTTGCAGCTTGTACATCTATACAAAAAAAGAAATAAATAGTCTGTGGGTTTTCAAAAATATAACAAATTAAAAGTATTACCAAAAGCTTGCGACTAAATCATAACTACATTAGATCCTACATTTTTTCTCCACTTTGCATGTTTTGGACATACATAAGGTCCCCGCCCCCAAACAGCATCGACATTCACGATTATCCACTTTGGAATTCATCAAGGCAGTGTACTGGGGGCTCCTTTTATTTCTTTGCTTACCCAGCAATGGGATGGTTTTCAGCATAGAGCCGATCTGTTCCACAGGGCCCTGGCCCAGGCTGCGTTTATTACTGTAGCGGCTGAAACTGTGGACCCAGCATCTCAGTCGACCTCTCTGGGTTTTGGCATCTCTGTGAAGTTCCTTCAATAACTTGGTGGCAACGGGGAAGTTACTCTGTAAACAAGAAAAACATTCAAAAAGGTTGCAGTAAGTGTGAGTTATGTTTTTGTGACGTCTGTCTATAATGTTCTGTGCCACAAACCACAAACAGGGGACATTTAGGTTAACCTTGTCCCCAGAAGCAAAGATTTGAGTTAAAAATATTTTAAAAATTATCTATATTCAAAGATTTGCACACATTTTCACGATTTTTTTTTCCCTTAAATTTTTATCCCACGATTTTGTAACCCATTTCTTTCACCCAGTGCCAATTGTCTAGGTAATCCTGGGCGCTACACTCCCTCTGCCAGCCTAGGGAGAGCCTAGAGCCGAGCTTATGCCTCCTTCAATGCATGAGAGCTGTAGCAAGCCGCTTCTTATCACCCGACAGGGGGGAGGTTCCCTGGTTAGACGTAGCGCGTGGAAGGAACACGTTATTCCAACCAGTTCCTTTCCCCTCCATCAGGCGCCCCGGCTGACCAGGGGGTGGCAGTATTTTTTCACGATTACTATCACGATTTTTTAATAGTATAAAATTAATGGTTAAAGCGGTTCAAATCTAAATGACACAGATGCTTTCCCGGTTTTAATGGGTTAAACGTACGCACAGTGACAGATGTACAAACTTACAACGCATCTCATTGCAACACGTTGAGCTTGTATGATTAAAAAAAGAACATTTGCAAAACAATTGCACCAGTACCTGCTTCCATGCGCTGTCGGCCATGTGTAGCTTCATGTTGAACTTGCAGTCGTTCACCAATGTGTCAACATCTACGCCTGAGTCCTCTGCCGCGGAGTCCAGCTTGATCTTCTCCTTGATCTTGTCCAAGAAGAAGCATCTGAACCACACGAGAAAGAGACACAGAAAGACATGTACTGTACAGATCCAATCTGTCCGTGAAGAGAATGCTATCAAATCTGTACGTCTTGTAGGGCTGCAAATAACGTGGCTTCTAGCCAGAATTAAATTTGAAAAAAATGGTAGTACTGACTTATCCAACCTTCTGAGCCTACCGGGATCTAAAGCAAGGGTTCCCATACTTTTCAGGCTGTGACACCCCTCAAAATAATAATATTTGAACTGGGGATAGTATAGTTTGTTGGTTACTTTTGACGTAGGGATGGTCTTATTATTAGTTTATTTCTTTTTCATTTTAGAGGTATTAAAAAGGTCTTAAAAGTGCTTAACCCATTTAGACCTGAGGCTGATTCTAAAAACGCCTTCTAAATCCTGACCTAAGTTTTCTGAAAAACTTCAAATATTTATTCAAAAATTAAAAAAAAAAAAGTATGTTGCTATATTGTACATGGCAACAAGAACCCCAAGAGAGGTTCCCGTCCTGAAAGGTATAGTTACAAAAAAGGGGTTCCCGCCCAAAATGGGTTAAATTGCCACTTAACTCATTCACTGCCACAATTATTGCTGGCTGCGTTTGCCCACTGCCAGAGATTTTTCATAGAAAAAAAATAAGTACTCAGGAGCCAAGATACAGAATTTTTAAGTTTTAAGTTAACAAGGAAGTGGATGGGAGTCTAGATCTTCGAAAAATCATATCTCCTTGGTCTTTAAAAAAAAAAAAATTAAATTACGTTTTTTACGTCAGTGGCAGTATTGGTAAACGTTTATATACGTTTATTACGGCAGTGAATGAGTTAAGAAAGTTACCCTGTATACACTTATACTGTATGTTGGTTTGTTTACTGTTGAGTGAGAAAACAATGTTGCCCATTAAGCTAATCATCTGGGGACCCCCTCCCCAGTTTGGGGACCATTGATCTAAAGTGTGCAAGTGAGTTTGCTGAAGGACAAAGTTAGAATAAAAAACAAAAAGTTAGAATACGGAGATAAGAGGTTTATGCCCGACAGCAACGATAATCTCAACTTCAACGTCCTCAAAATGGCACCAGATCTATTTACTTTGTCTTTGTTAGATGAAATTGCAGTGTGTGTGTGTGTGTGTGTGTGTGTGTGTGTGTGTGTGTGTGTATGCCATGGTTTGACTGCTTACCTGGATGTGATAATGTCATCCCATACGTTTAGGGGATCTACTTTAGCATCAGGGTAGCGGTCAGTCCATAATTTAATGAGACTCTTGAGAGAGTTCACTGACACTGTAGGACAAACACACAAAAAAAAGAATATATTTATGGATTTGCCATTTGCGGAAAAAAAACACTAAAATATATGGGCTGGAGATGAGAGGTTTCTGCCCGACAGCAACGATAATATATGAAATAATCATCCTCTTAAAAGTGGTTTCCTGTTTGAACAGCTGCATTCACTCACTCACCCTCTCCTCTGATGAACAGTAGGAAATCCTGGATCTCTGTCAAGGCCTGCACTGACTGCAGGATTCTGAGACGACTCTGGCTCAGCAAAGTATCCACACTGGAGTAGTTCTGCATCAAGTGGAGAAAGTCAGTAGGTCAAGCTGAGGATAAAAATCCCTTCAAATAACAAGCCTTTTTTTTTAATACAAAGTGATTTTTGACTAATTAAAGCTGTAACTTTCCTTCTCTACCCCAGATTTGAACCCGGTTTCCAGCCCAAGTGCCGCCATTTTTTTTTTTACCATCGTTGAGCTAATAGAGCCTGCCTGCTTGCTCAGGGGATAAATTGAATGTTGACCTTCAGGTCAAAATTTGTGTCAAACCAGAAACAGGATCGTGTCAAAGGTCATGTCTCAGCTAGTAGACACAGGATGTAAACGTCTCAATAGAAGAGCAGCAAATACAACCACCCCAATTGTATAAGTTATATTGTATTAACCTACTCTACCATACAGAGTGGACAAAATTACATTTTATTCATTAAACAAAATTACATAGTGTCGCTTTAAGCCCTATTTTATACTTCATCATAAACCGGTATCACACGAAAACTGCCGATCTACAAGCCCCCAATGTGATGCAACACTTTTATCCAATCGGGAGACAGAACTCATACAGGATAAACAGTGCTTTGTGGGATTCTCTCTCCTGAATCAATTAAATTGGGCCTCCTGACCCCAAAAAATCTTTTCTGTTTACTGAAGAGCTAGAGAGAGGGGGGAGATCCCTGTTACTGAACAAACTCTACAGCAATGATTACTCGGAATAGTTTTTCTTTAACTTTTTAACCCCCCCAAAATAATAATAAAAAAACTAAACTCCTGGTGGGAGGAATGGGGGGAAAAAAATAGAATGAAAAAAATGGGGGGGAAAAGAGAAAAAAATTATCATGTATATCTAAATGTCATGTGCAACGCATACGTTCTTTTTCTTTTCTGTTGTTACTTATTTTTCTCGTACAATGCGAACATGGTGCTCAATAAACACAGCTTAAAAATAAATACTAATAAAACAAAATGAAGAGACCTGAATAAACAGCTGCATGGCGTGGTTGGCGTAATACTTGGCGCGGTCGTAGTCTTCCTGGAGGATGTAGAGCAGGCTGAGCTCTTGGCTGTAGTGACTCTCCAGCAGCTTCTTGTGGTCCTCCACCTTCATGGCCTTGTCGATGAAGCTGAGCAGAGCCTGGTCCCTGTCGCCCAGCTGGAGCTGCTTCAGCATGCTGCGGATCATGTGCTGCAGGTACATTTCCTGGTGGCACAAGAAGGAGAGGACGGGGGGGAAAAGGATCGACTTGAGTTACTGCAGACCAGGGGTCTTCAAGGTTTTTCCAGTCTCCTTAGCTGAGACAGAGATGAAGCAGGGACCCCCACTACGTATAAAATGATGTTGCAGATTAAACTTGTTCATACATTTCATGGATAGCTTCACGGACTTGTTGTTTGACAGCACTGTCATCTGTGTTGGATTCATGTCAATGTGTATGTCAATTTGTATTTTCAGACATTTAACCACTTAAACTGTATATATATATATAGTAGGGCATTCACCGAATAGTCGAATATTCAAATATTCGAATATCAAACCGACTATTCGACTATCAAACCACTATTCGATTATTCGATAATTTAGATTTTAGATATTGTTTTTTTTTTTGTGGCTTTTCTACAGCAGACACGCAGCTGTGAGCACTGGTGTGACGTCAACTCGCATTCCTTGAGTCGAGTCATCAATGCCATTGAAAAAATATATATATATATATCAATCAAATCGATTAATCGAATATTCGAATCTTATAGGTCGAATAATTCGAATGTTAAAAATCACTATTCGTGAATGCCCTAATATAGTAAACTTGGCCTTTCACTCTGTCCTTGGTTTGCTCCTTTTTCCCTGTAACACCAAACCTCTTCGCAGAAAATAGCCGATCTACAAGCTTACAACGCCTTGCAGCGCAGATCTGTAGATCTGCTATTTTAGCATATCTACGAGCTCAAAACGCGCTTTGAGTTTGTAGATATTCTATTTTTTTTATGTGACTTCTGAAAAGGAAGAGTTTTGGACATAATGAGGTTTCCACCCGACAGCAAACGAAACATTGTGTATACTACAGTACCTGGTATACGGGTTCTGACCACATGTTCTCCAGGTTGGGGGGGGAGCGGTCGTCTATGTTGATGGTGGCACAGTAGTGCAGAGATCGCCACTCCGTCAGATGACTGTAGGCCTCCATGGCCGCCATCTCCCAGAAGTCCTTCTCGGAGTCTTTGGGCTCTCCGTCACTCCAGTTCTCTGTGTTCAGAGCCTATAGCGACACGTTAAGACGTTAAAGATGCTTTCTCAAATGTTTTGTAATCTATCCTTTCTTGTTGAATTTTGTTTTGGGTACATGTGACAATACCATGGTTGATATCCTTAGCTCATGGATTAATGCAAATTTTGTTAGAGCAAATCTTAATGTGTGATTTGTGAAACAGTGTGAAAGGAGCCCCCCCCCTCCCCACGCACACACATTGTTTCCTAAACAATTATCGCAATATGCCATACAGCCAACCAGTTGAAGAAATTGCAGATTGAGGCTTTTTAACCTTTGCTTTTATGAAATATCTAAGACCATTAGGGTTTTCTGAAAGACTGAACATGTATTCTATTGCTAGTTAAGTTTGGCCACTTCAAATACTCTTTAAACTAACTAATAACCGAAAATAGGCGATCTACAAGCTCACAACATGTCATAATGAGATCAGTCGTGCTTTAATCCATGTTAGCTCGATATTAAACCAGATTTCTGAACAGCTTCCACTCGGCTACCATTAGACCTTTTTTTCTTCTTTTCTCTCCATGAAAACAACAAAAACACTTATTTACAGCTGTAATCCTGCTATGTGACAATTATGTTGTCACATAGCTATTCGCAATTCTGATTAAACATCAGAATAGCGATAACTGTATAAAACAGTTACTGAAAGGGAAAAAAAAACAACATTCTCTGTTCAATACCTCATTGTAAAGCCGGACGGCTTCTGCAAAGTCACTGCTGGCCTCGGCTTGAAGAGCGGTCAGCGTTATTGGCTTGGTCCCAATTTTGCCACCGAAGATGCCACGCACAACATCATAATCCTCTAATGATCTGTATAGCCTGGAAAACAGAGGAAACATATCGTCTCTGTCGGGTGGAAAACCGGGTGGATGTCCAAAACTGTTGCTTTTTCAGGATTCAAATTCAAAAGTAGCAAAAGTATCAGATCCCCTCATTTATAAATGTTTTATTTTTGTAATTAGATTTTTTGTGAGGGAACCGGGGAGGGTGGGGTATATGTGGGGTTGTATGTCCTATAACTGAAAATACCATAAATAAAGTTGTAAAAAAAAAAGTATCAGATCCGCAAGCTCAAAACGCGTCGATTCACGCCGCGTTTCGAGCATGCAGATCTAATACTTTTGTTGTGTGATGCTGTAGTATGATCAAGTAGGGCGTTCATTTTACGAAAAAACATAAAAAGTTGAAATATGGAGATAAAGGGTTTCTGCCCGACAGCAAGTTGATTTATCGTCTGTTCAAAGCGGACTCTCTCTTTACCCGGTGTTTCGCCCAGGTGGGTGTGGTTTTGAGGTTAGGTTTAGGTAACGAACAAACCCAAAAATGTGTCATTATGAGCTTAATGTCCTCAAAGTCACGCATCCAACAAGCTTTGAACTGAGCGTTCCAGAGATAATGGCCAAAGCATCTTGAAAACAGCCACTTTCGCCAATTTTCAATGTTTGAGTTTTTGCCATTTTCGCCAGTATTTTCAGGTTTCACGTTTCACGTTCAGCCGCTAGGTGCAGTTGTCATTTTTGGATTATTTCGATTATTTTCTTTTTATGGAACCCGAGGCTCGGCTCAGCCCGACTAATTGGCATACATTTTCGGCCCGGCTCAGCCCGAAAACGTCGGGTCGGGGCAGAATTTGAGAACTCTAATTAGGGTTAAGATTAAGTTTAGGCATAGTTTTTGTGAAGTTAAAGGCTTTAGGGTTTAGGCGCCTGCTGGGTGACACACCAAAGAAAGAGGGAAGTCCCCTGCTCAAAGACAACGCAAGTTTAATACTTTGCAAGATGGATCCATTTCTCTGTTTCTGGGGGGATTTCCTTGCGTCCTCGAGCCCGTTTGGTGGGTGGTTCCTCCTGGCTGGCGTGCAGCAGGCCCTCCTCCAGGAGCAGGATGCCCGAGGGCTGCTGGAGGCTTGCCAGGCAGCTGGAGCTGATGGCGGACGGCTGCAGCTGGAGCAGGTCTTTATGCTGGTAGCTCATGGCCTAGGGAAAACAAGCAGCAGAGCTTTACTCGTCTGTCCAGACTTTTACTCTTCTGTATGTATTGCAGTCCATCCAAGTGTGACATCATTTTGTCCCCCCAGATGAGGAAAGCTAGATATCCCGTAAAAATAAGAATACTTGTAATAATAACGACTAACTTAGCATGCCTGGATTTCACCATTTCTGACTGATATGCATCAATAGCATAGTTGGCAGCAGTATATTGTTTTGTATTAATTAAGTTGCTAAAACATGTAATGATTGCAACTCATTCAAAATCACATTATTCCACCTATTCAAACATAGCATTTTTTTCCCTTCTTTCATCAGATGCCGTTTGGTCAGATGCTACATTCCTGAATAAGGCCCAACACGTTGCGATCAAAAGATATTTTCTTTATTATGGCAAGAGAAGATAGATTGCCAGTGTTTTTAATTATATTATCCGTGTATGTGTATACTCCACCAAAGCACACAGATTTTATTCGGGTGTGCAAAAGGCTTTTGATTACCAAAGATAACTTGCAAATAGATTTCTTTCACCATAGCTTAGGCTCCAGATATACTCTGCAAGCCCCAAACTGATGCGGTCACCACAGTTCTATTTTAAACACACAAACTCTATACTTTGTTGACCAGGGTGGATCAGGGGTCCATCCTTGAACCCCTCCTTTGTTCCCTTTACAGTCTACACACCATATTTGTTTGCCAAAAATGCGACTCGTTGTGAGCTTGCACATCTGCTATATTTTGCTGAATGCCTATTTTTCGCCTGTTTTGTGTAACAATTGAATGTACTGCTAGAAGAAATACTACTGCAAAAACATTTATTTTGGATGATTCCAACCTGCACACAGGCCACAAAGGGGGGGAAACAGATGGTGCTCTTGTTGAGGAATGTGTTCATGTCACCCAGGAGCTCCGTCTTCATCCTCTGACTCTCCCCGGCTTCTCGGTGACCCTCCGACTCCCGTAAGATGCCGGCAAACAAGGAACTGAACAGCTGCTTGGCTAGAATGGCGTCTCTCTGGGAAAGGTGGGGGAGGGAGTTCAATTACCACACATTAAAAATGAGTCACCGTGCAGAGAAAGGGGCCCTCAAGCTGTTTGCCGTTTCTTTGGATGTTTTAGGGAGTGTGGTGGGGATTGTACTTCGATTCCAAACAGCGTTTTATTTAATAGTTTTTCCAATAGACTTTGACGTAAAGTTTGGAAGCAATTAGCAGATTCGCCGAATGACTTGGACCAAAACACCATTTACAACAGTGGTTGCTACTATATTTATATACTAATATTGTCGCTGACAGGGGGTAAAAACCTTGTGGAAAAACATACTTTTCAGGAGATGGGGGGGGAAAAAAATTATCCAATGTTATTATTTACTCACAAACTCGTGTTAATACTTTTCATAGGTTAAATATTTCTAAAAGCCCCACACACAAAAATCATACATTCACATGGCATGGGAAACGCAGATGGAGCTTTGATGTAAAGAGAAAACTTGCTGTGCACATTATGGTCAATATATACAGCAACCTCAAGCACCAGAGTTGGTGACCAATGACTTACATCATCTGGTTGCATTAGCTAACCTACGAATAGGACACAACTAGTAGCTGCCAGGCTAACCTGTGCCAGGGCCTGCAGCGGGGCGATGAGGCTGCTGTGAGGGATCTGGATGTCTGGGAAGTCTCCCACTCGGTAGCTCCGGTACAGTGTGACCTGAGACTCCTTCCGCAACCTCTGGTCAACTTTGTCTTCCTGTGGGGGACACACAGCCAAACCAATGCTAAGTTACACAGTGGCAAGTTGGGCTGAGTATAGGTCAGGACCCCTTTAGCTGAGAGAGAGATGAAATAGGGACCCCCCCCCCCACCACATATTGTATAAAATTGTGTTGCAGATTAAACTTTTTCATAGATTTCGCAGATAGCTTCATAGACTTGTCTGGCATCACTATCAGTACCATCAGTGTATGTTGGATTAATGTTAATGTATTTTCAGACATATAACCACTTAAACCGTCAATACTTAGTAAAATTGACATTTCACTCTGTACTTGGTCTTTTTTTTTTTTTTTTTTATCTATCCACCAAATCTCTTTGCCAAAAATAGCTGATCTACAAAATCTGCTATTTTTGGCTAAAGTAAAGATGCTAGGGTTGAAGTGTTTCATGTAAAAATAATTATCCTATCACACAAATATTTGGTGGGCCCCCTGTAGAAACCCTAGGGGTCCCAGACCCCCTGTTGAAGAGCCCTGCTATAGGTTGTAACTTAATACTCAAGCATGTCATTCCCAGCCTTCCAACACCAAGTGAGGGCGTGAACAGTTTATTTTCTCCAGTGTGGTTAAATCGGGACGGCGAATTGTTCCCTGAATACCTGTGTCTGTTTCTGTTTGGCGATCTCTTTCCGAGCAAAGCCGATGCTGACTTTCTCCTGGTCCTTGAGGAACCGGCGTCTTAACCGCAGGATGTCCAAACGTCGCTCACTCTCAGCTGATGGGCGACACAAAAAGGTAAGAGTTAAATTACAAATAGGTTCTTAATCTCTACCACTGACTTTAACATGTAGTGTTGTTAATAGGAATAAACACAGAAGCACTTCCTCCCAGGAAGTGGACTAAGAAAGGGGAGGAGCCAAACCAAGTTCCTGTCTCTACACAAAAAAGGAGGTAGTACCCCCAGAGGCAAAACAAAGGACAAGATTCAATTTTTTTTTTACCGGATGGGTTCCCAGATTGTATTGGTGGTGACACTGACATTTAATACAGGACCCAATTAGAGAAGTAGTTTGTTGTTGCCATGCGTGGATTTCCTAAACTATAATGATACAACACTGATGAATGTACTAATGAGAAAGAGAATTGTCTGTCTCTGGAAAGCACTCACGTCATGCTGGCTTATTTGATCATGCTTAACAAACACACTGGTGACATACACATTTTTTCTAATCAAATCCAGTGTGAGTGCACCTTAACACTTCAATCATTAGAAAAGGAGAAAATAAAAAAGGAACCAAGGGTCATATCAATAAATGAAATCAATGAGTAAGCCATCAAATAGTGCCGAGTACATAGAGATGGTGTGTGTCTTCTCAGAGAACCTACCTCTACTGCGACTGTCACCCTCATCTGTAGGCGCAGCGAGGCGCCTGGTGCCAAAGCCTTCTCCCGTTGGCCTCCTGGTCGCGGCCTGCCTCTCCGCCTTCTTACCCAACACCAACAGAGAGGAGACAGACTCGGAAGCTGGCGTGTACTCTGCCAAGGTGTCCACGCTGCTTCCTGTTAGCCAGTTATATGCAGACCGTCGACCTGGGAGGGGGAAAAAAGGTACAAAGTATAATGTTTAACCCATTAAGACCTGATGCAGATTCTACAAATGTCTTCTAAATCCTGACAGTTTTCTGAAAAACGTATGTTGCTAGTGTATATCAGTGGTGCTCAAACTCAACTCAAGGACCCGCAAAATTATATGTATTTTCCGGTGACCCCCATCTTAAAATATTTTGTTCCAGGGACCCCCAGAATCAAAGATTTGAGTTAGAAATGTTCGCTCATAGCGCGGCACAAAGTGAGCAGCCAAATACGTAACAATTTGGGGGTCCTTGGTACAAAACAAGTTTGAGAACTACTGCTATAGGCGCAAACAAAGGATTGCACAGCTCTGACTGGTATTGTGGTGGAGTTTTGACCTGCTGCTTGTGTCTGAGTGAACTCCAGGGAGGTCTGTGTGGCTCGGAGCTGCCCCGTCACCATCCCTGGTTGAGAGGCGGCCGTGCTCTCGAGAGCCTGAGAGGAGGCCTGGGTCTCCACAAACATGGGCGTCATCACTGTGCTCCGGTGACGCCAGTTGGAATCGATCACATAGTCCTATGTGAATGGAGAGAAAGAAAAAGGCAGCTACACACAGGGAAATGCACAGTGATATCACAATGAATGGGTCGGGGGAATTGGGGGGTATGTTTCCAAGTGTTTTTTTTATGGGAATCATGAACACAAAATCTGAACGGGAACAGCAAAAAGGTTTGTATGTTTACTTGCTTGAGGTAAAAAGGTTTGAAACTATTTTGTCAAATTAATAACGACATTACTAACAGCCACTTTTCCTACTCTCAACGTGACTAATAAGTAATCATTCTTATTGTTCATACTGGTCAAACTACCTTACACAATTTATTCCTTCATCAGTTGATAGTAAAGTACCAAATTCCCATATTTATTTGTTGCATTTATGCCTTCACATCTTAAGCCTGATTTATTCTTTGTTATGTGTGACGCACCAAAAATAGCCGATCTTCAAGCTTACAACGCGTTGCGAGGTTGTAGATCGTCTATTTCCGGTGCACGACAGGATGCGCAACCAAGTATAAAACCAGGGTCATCACTATGTTCCCCAGGTTCTATGTTACCCACTTACCTACCTTAGGGTTAGTTTTAGGTAAGTGGGGAACATAGAACCCGGGGTACTTAGATACGCTCCATACCATAAAATCAATCAAGCATTATTACTGCCCGATCCCAACTGACCTGGAAGGTGCATTCGGACAGCGGATACTCAAACATGTTGCGTGTGAAGTCCGGACTCTGGCTGGTCATCTCCAGCAGCAGATTGGTGGCCAGGCTGAGGAAGCGTCTTTCAATTTGACAGGAGTACAGGGAGTGGAGCACCTTCAGCATGCGCTCCAGGGTGGCCGTGGGCAAGCGCTTCTCCTGACTCCAGAAGTTACGTACGTACAGCCTGAAGGAGACGAGACATTTTGTACAGTGAGTCACATTATCCAACATTATATCGTCGCTGTCGGGCAGAAACCTCCAATCTCCATATTCTAACTTTTTGTGTTTTTTTTTCTCTTAAATTAACGCCCATACTTGATCATACTACTGCGTCACAAAAAAGCATCAAAACTTTCACGCCGCATTTCGATCTGCTACTTTTGATATTTTTTTATTTGAATCCTGAAAAGTCCACCCGACAGAGACGATATACAGACCGGATTGTGAGTAATCGCTTACAATGAAATTATATTCACAATAGAACAACTAATGAGAAAATAGGTGCAGACAACAAAAGAGCAAAGCTGACTGAATGACATGAAACGATATGGCAATTGAAAATACGACAAAAAGGACCATACCGGTGGTCTGGCATGTTTTTTAGCCCATTAACTATTTGATTTTACTGCTGACCATTTTTCAAAGCACGTAGTTATTTCTTTTATTTTTGAGACAGCAATTAAATTATGAAAATCATCATTTCAGAGACTTGTGAACATTGTGAAAATAGCCAAACTACTAGCTTACAACGCCTCGCAGCTCGAGGCGTTGTGAGCTAGTAGTTTGGCTCTCTTTCTCACATAATATTTGACAATTTGGTATTAAAAAGGTTCCGACCCCCAGTTTGGGAACCATTGCTCTAACCCATGGTACACACATAGCATACGTGGCACCGCACTTTGATTTGAAAATGTTCCACAAGAAAAAACTAATCCATGGATACTTACTGCAGGCCTTGGTTGTCATCAGTCAGCCCCTGAAGAAGGGTGTCTTTGGCTGTATTCAATACCTCCACTGAGGTGCTGTCATTCATGCTCTCTGTATCACTGGGAAACAAATTTACATTACTTTAGCAACAAAGTTCACTTACATGTATTGACATTGACAGGAAGAGTAATATTTAAAAAAGAACAGCAGTGACTAATGGGGATCAGAAATAAAACAATAGCTAATCCAACCACAACAAAATACCGTATGTAAAACATATATCGTCTCTGTCGGGTGGAAACCAAAACAGTGTCCAAAACAGTTACTTTTCAGGATTAAAATTCAAAAGTAGCAGATCCACAAGCTCAAAACTCGAGCTTGTGGATCTGCTACTTTTGATGCTTTTTGTAAGATCAAGAATGGCATTAATTTACAAAAAAAAACACACAAAGTTAGAATATGGAGATAAGAGGTTTCTGCCCGACAGTGACAATATATAATAAAAGGGAAGTTCACCTGTAGTTATCCTGGATCCACATCAGGATGTCGTACATCCTCTCCCTGCAGACGGGAGAGGCGTGCGAGATGAACGCCGTCACCGCTCCCAGGACGTCCTGAAGCTGAACAGGGGTCAGCAGGGCCAGGATCTTATGGACAATATCCAGACACAACCTCTGCCTCGTCTCATCCCTGACGGCACAAAGGGATTGAATAACATGAGGAAAGACAACATTGACCCATCAAGACCTGAGGCTGATTCTACAAATCCGATTCTAAATCGGTTGTTCTCAAACTTTTTTGTGCCAAGTATTTGGCCGCAGACCCCCATCTGAAAACGTTTTCTGCCAGGGACCCCCAGAAGAGAAGATTATTAAAAAAAAATCTAACACTTTCACGATTTTTCAAAAATAGCAGATGTACAAGCTCACAGCAGCAGCACGAAGTGACGCGCTGCAAGCTTGTATATTTGCTATTTTTGAGAACCACTATTCTAATCTACTGTTCTAAATCGTAAGAGTTTTCTGAAAAACGTATGTTGCTATAATTATATATATATATATATATATATATATATATATAGCGAAGATAAAAAATGACACAGATGCTTTCCCGTTTTTTTAAAAAAACATTATGCTCATTTCTATCTTAGAAAAAGGCTAAATCATCTCTTCAGGGCAGCCTTACTGATCATCCACACCATGTTTTGTGATACTCTACTCCTCTGTTCTAGAGTTATTTTCTTCACAGACAGAATGTGTATCTTCGTGTGATGACACAGTGTGAAATCACAGAACTGCATAGGATTACATCACTTGATCCAACAATGAATCCAATGCATCCAACCTCATCTTTCTTTAGTCTCTTCGTCCCTGAAATGTGACCCATTACATCATCTTTGGCCTTCGTGAAGACGCATGACGGTCACGGTATTGAGTAAAACTGCACGCAGGATTTCACAATGCAATACCCTTAGATTGCAATGGTAAATGACACCATCTGTAGGCGGTGTCACTACAATAATATGGGGCCCTTATGAGTACTTAAGCAGAGTACATGGATTAAAGCGAAATAAAATCTCACAACTGACAAAAGTTTGTTAGGCCAAATCCTAATCTGTAATTTTTTTAAAACAGCGTGAAAGGAGCCCCCCCCACACACTAGCGCTGTGTTTCTTAGACAATTTGCACATTATGTAGAATTATGATGTCTCGGTAGCCATACAGCCAACTAGTAGAAGAAATTGCAGATTGATAAATTCGGCTATACCAGCCATAAAAAAAAAAAGATAGTAATTTGGTATTTTAAAACAAAAACGCCAGAGGGTTAACCTTTGCTTTTATGAAATATCTAGAAGATTGAACATGCATTCTATTGCTAGTTTGACCACTTCAAATACTCCGAAAATAGGCATTTTTTTCGGTGCATGACATGCTTCCATAAAATACATGCTGACTTCTATGGAATCCAAATGGCTGAAATCAGTCGTGGTGACAGAACTGTAATCCATGAGAGTATCCGACCCGATAGCGATACTAGTATCGGAGCAAGTTTATGAACTGTGAATTAGTCAAGAACGTGGTTGAGTCCGACTCCTACCTATGAGCCAGCATCTGGATGAAGCCTTTGGTGCTGAGCGTCAGGTAGATGTCAGGGATGACCTCGGCCCGGCTCAGCACACACTCCAGACAGTGGGTCTTCAGGACGCCGTGGAGCTTGGGCAGGAGGTAGAACGCCTGATTCACAAAGCTAAAAACACACACAAAAACATTGGAGAAGAGAGCATTGAGAGAACCTTGCCGCTAGGGCTTTGTCACAATTATGAATTTTTTTACATGAGAATGAATTGTCACACAAATAATTGCAACACTGGAATAATATGAATACAAATTAAACTTCTGTTTGGCTTTTAGGCTTTGAAGTTGCACAGGGCAGATATGAAAAAACAACCTAAATATACAAAGAAATGACTGAACATGTTTGAAAATATTGGAAATTTTTCAACATGGAAACGATGATGACGATGATGTCAAATATCCAAAAAAAAAATTGATTATGTAATAATTGTGACAGGTCTACCTCCCGCATATACACGACGAATTCTAAATGACGTTCATTACCGAGTACAAAACACTACTTGAAAAGTATTCAATAGTATTTAATAGAAGTTTTAACCGTACCGGTCCATGAATGGAGGAAAGTGCTTGGAAACTTTGCTCAGGCAAACAATGAACTTGTCATCGATGTCCTTTTTCTTCAAATCCATTAGCTTACCCGCAGCTAGATTGAGAAGTGCCTGGGGATCCTGAAAGAACACGGCATAATGGTAAATCAGGACATGTCATGAACCCTAACATGGTCGTTCTGTTCATCTTCAATGTGAACGTTTTTCAACTCAAATTCACGTGTATTGCTCTCTGCACGTTACATCGGACAAAGGCGTGAAATATCGCTCAATGTCGCATCTCCACTGGACCACATAGTCAAATCCCCAATGCTAATTTATACAACAGTAAAACAAGATGAAACGCTCATACTTGGCTGTTGTCACTGTCAGTCATGTTCTTGAGGATGAGGCCGATGACCTCAGCAGCGGCAGCGTAGATGTCTTTGTACCTCGTAAAACACAGGTTGTTGGTGAGGGCCTTCATGTAGCTGAAAAAAAGCAAAGCAAACCAGAGAGGAACAATGTTTCACAAAATGGATTCACTTTAACCCAACTTAAAAAATGACCAGACTCATTGTCTATTGTCATGGTTCTCTTCTCTACATAGTTTTTTGTATTGAACTATTTTCAGTGGCGCATGATAGTGAATAAAAGTATACAGTTATTATCTCACAAATTCTAGTTGTCTAGTGTTCCAGTTAATGAGCCACAACTAACTTCTCAGTACTCGGATCATAAACAATTTTTCGGGATTCAAATTCAAAAGTATCAGAAGTAGCAGATCTACTCGCATTTTGAGTTTGTGGATCTGCTTCTTTTGATGCTTGTGTGAGACGCTGTAGCGCGTTAATTTACGGAAAAACACACAAAGTTAAAATATGGAGATAAGAGGTAAAGCATTTAAGCATTGTGTAACCAGATGGGTAGCATAAATAAAATAAAGGACCCATTTATTTTTTGTTTACCGGTCATATTCAATTCCACATGAGGCATCATAAGCCGGGAGGTTGTTGGCCAGGATGATTCCCAGCAGCTGAAGTCCCACAGAGTTGTCTTTACTGTTTAGGTCGGTGCCACTGAACCGCTCGTATATCACACTGCATATGGGCAGAACACAAACATAAATGATGATACAGTAGGAATAGACCAGTGGTTCTCAAACTTTTTCAAGTCAAGGACCCCCAAATTGATATGTATTTGGCCACAAACCCCCATCTGAAAAGATTTTGTGCCAGGGACCCCCAGATCTGCTATTTTTGAATAGCCAACGTATACATTGATAAAGTGGTTAAAATGACTGTGATGCTATACATGAACAATTTTAGCTGGGGACCCCCTGGAACCTCCCCAAGGACCCCACTTTGAAAACCAATGCACTATAGCACATTATCCAGCATAGGTTGAGCAATGATAGCGATGTTTGCTGGGCACATGTGAAGGAGGGCACGTTTTTTTTAATACACAACCCTGTAACTCTCCTTGTTTGTCAGTAAATCAGTGCCTGTCTCCAAATGCTTTATAAAGTTGCGTTACATTCACACACACCTATGGTGGAGGCAACCAAGCAAGGCACCAAACTGCCCATTGGGAGCAGTTACTGTAGTTACATTGTCAATGTGTTTTAATGCATTTTAAAATGTGGACAGATTTGAAGAAGTCTTGCCTAAAATGACCTTTTAACCCTGTAGTAGGTAGGTAACATTGTCTCCTTTATTCAGGTAAGGTATACATAATAATAATAATAATACACTTTATTTATAAAGAGCTTTTCGAAACATGGTTACAAAGACACATGAGTGACCATTTCATCGCCAGATGCACACAGAACCAGGAGATCACGTGGTCCCAAGATTTACTGCTCCATTCACTTCCTGGTTAACATATTTGGGAAATCGCCTGTACTAGTGATGTGCGGGTCGGGTTTTTTCATGACCCGCCCCGCCCCACCACGGAACCCAACCCGCCTCAACCCGCTCCACAAACCCATATATAAATCTATGGCTCAACTTGAAGACTCAAGACTACTTGAAAAGCTGAGAAAATCGCTGGTAGTGGATGATTTATTTATGTATTTATTCAGGCAGTGAATTACTTAATGTACATTGTACATGCAGGCTGAAGCCTAGCTTCATGGCCATTTCCACTGTGCAACAGCAAATAGAAAATGTGCCTGTTGTTACCTGTAAGGAACATGCAGACAGTCTTTCCAGCATTCGACCAGTGTACGAGTGATCTCCAGGTTGTGGCGGAACACGGCCCTCTTTGTGTCAAAGATGTTTGTCATCAGGAACTCCAACAGCCGGTTGGCCAGCACCTCATCTTTAGTGTTTCCCTGACACAACAACAACAACAACAACACAGTTGAGTACAATCATCTACGGTAGTTCGTCAATTAGAATATGTTAATCAATTAATTTCTAAGTAAAATAAAGTAAAATATCAATCTAGTAAGATAAGATAAGTGAATATGGTTAACAATAAAAAACAAAGCCAGATATGGCACAAAAACAGGGATACTTAATACTACAATGCAGTACAAATTAATAATAACTATTTATGCAGCACATTCTTTTAACTGGCTGAGCCACCGGGCATCCTATGCAATGCTTTTTAAAAACCAATGTTCCAATGTGCTTTACACTCTAAAATATTAAATTATTCTTATTTCCATTTTCTGATATTTGTAAATATGACAAAGAAGGTTGTAAAATGGGAATTGCATGAACCTTGGGGTTGGCCAGACTCGTCCAAGAGAGAACAGTCACCACGATATCCACCACCATGAAATGGATGCCGTGTCCTCCGTTGTTCCCAGACACCACCAGCTGTAACAGCGGCCCCAGCCACAGCTTGGCGTATGGCCGGAACACCTGGGAAGCAACACCCCACATTAAAAGGTATTAACCAGTAGCTTAAACTTAAACACAGTGGTTCTCAATTTTCTTTAATTTCAAAGGACCCCCCCTAGTTTGCTATCCATTAGGCCACCGGTCCCCATAACTCTGAGATGTGTACAAATGGAACTAAATAGACCCTTACAGCTTACAGGTCTCTTGAGTTACAGACCTGTAAGGGTCCATTTGGTTCCTAAATAGCCTATCTATTATTTTTCAGCAGATCCCCTGGAACCTCCTGAAGGTCCCCCACTTTGAGAACCACTGACATACGTTAGTACATATTGTACATGCAGAGAAAGCGGGAGATGAGACCGGTGTGCATATGTGACCGAGCACAATTAATAGATTGTCAGTCCCCAACCGCACACTTTACAGAAGAGCTCACAAATGGCAAGTAATCTGAATTTGATCAAATATTTGTTTTAACACAGATTGAGAGAAAACGTCATTCACCTACAAGCCAGAATTTAAATAGGCATGTAGATATGACAATAATGCAAATATATTCAATGAGGTTATTTCCTCCCGGCCAAAGTTATTTCACAGGGGAGACGTACAGTACCACTGTTGTTAACCCCTTACAACCTGGCGTCCCTATTTTGGACACGTCATTATAATCAAACATTTTCACAATGCGTTGCATAGCGACGCATTGTGAGCTTGCTGGCCACACAAGCTGTGTGTGCCATCTTTGTGTGACACTTTCGTACGACAAACTCGTAAAAAAGTAGTTAATTCACGTCCAGCTGATAATACATTTAATATGATCATGAGTAATGTTTCAAGATCAATCCCTTTATTTTTCTCAATATCAACTTCATTGTCAATTGGCAAATCTACAATTATTCATTTGTTAGGACAAAAAAGTTATTTTCAATCAAAGCAAGTGATAACCCATTTTGTTAGCCTGGTAAACCCTCCCTCCGGAAATCTCATTTCCATATACAAATGAGATTTCTGGAGGGAGGGTTTACCAGGCTACCATTTTGTAGCTCTGAGAATTAACCTTACTTTCATATGAAATGAAAACAAAAATGCATTTTAAATGACAATCTAGTTCCTGAGGTCAGTCACATTTTCACAAGTGAAAACATAACATAAAACATGTTTTATGTTAAATGTTGATTTAACTCAAGAGTGTATGAATTGACCCATATGCAAGATAGATGGGTAGATGACTGTGTGCAAGCATTTACCTCCTCAGTGTTGATGATCAACTTTGTGATGAACAGTCTGACATTTAGCGGTGTGGCTGGATTCGCTAGTTTGCCATGTAGAAACTTCATCCACGCTGGGAGCTCACTGGGTGTACTTCCCTATTCAACAAAGTGGAAAAGAAACTTTTCAATTGAGCCTGGCCACACATTTCAAAAGCCAAAACATTCAACATGGTGTTTTTCAAAAGATGTATTAATTAAAAAAAATAACAGGATGGAGTTACATTTGCATTTGACATTAAATGTTACATTTCAGCCTCTCAGTCTCGAAACAGGGTGAACTGTACAAGAGTCTGGGACGTGTGGAGCGTTGTCCCCGGTGGGGTACAACAATAATAAGCCACTAAGCCACTGACCTTCTCTACTTTAGGAGTTATATTGTTCCTGTGCATGTGTCCAATCAGAGCCGTCATGGCAGCCATGCACTCGTGCTGATTCAGTTCGTCCATCTCCAGGTCCAGCGATGCGTCCTGGGAAGAACTGCTGTCCACCACCTCCTACACACATTCCACAGCCACATCAGGTCACACACACACACACACACGCAAAACAAAAACAAAAAATCACTCAAAGAGCAGAGCTTCTTTCATCCAGGTCTTCAACAAGGGGTCCGGGACCCCAAGGTGGTCCTCAGAGTTACTACAAGGGGGCCGCCAAATCTTTGAGCGATAGAAACTAAAAAAATAAAAATGTATTAACCACTTGAACCCTAGCATCCCTAATTATGGGAGTAGAATTTGCCGAAAATAGCAGATCTACAAGCTCACAATGCAAAAAGGCCTGAAAAACTTTGAAGATCCCTGATATACAGTATGTAATAAAGAAGTCTGAATGGAAGTGATACACTGATACCCTCTCGGTTAGCTTAGGCCGTAGGCAATGAGTTAATTTACCCAACTTGTGTCATCTATGTATTTCAAGTCACTGTTGTGCAGACATAATGGGGTCAAGGTGTTGCGACTTACTCGTTTCGCAGTGCTGCGGACACGTTTGTCAGGATGCTGGGAACTGAAGGAGAAGCTCTGAACTCCGGTGGAGAAGTCAAACTGACTCATCTCCTCACTTAGGCTGCTGTCAGCCATGTATGACTGAGAGGACAGGTACACTGGCTCCACTACACAGGGGACAAAATGCAACGTTAGAAAACAACTGTGGAATTTTACACACCCACAGGGAGTGTAAGTGATTTAAAAAGTGTTAAATATCTCTATCAATATTTCCAGTAATCATTGCTATAGAGGTTTTGTTCAATCTGTGGTCACCCCATCTCTCCGGGTCTTTAGAGAATAGAAATAAATACTTTTGCCCAGGTCAGGATACCAATTTTATCCAATCAGGAGAGAGAACGCATACAGGGATACAGGATTATTATTTTTTAAAACACTTTGTTTTTTATTTTTCTTATGCTGCAGGCAGAAATACAATAACATGACATTTTGAGGGATACAGGATTGATGAAACATGATTAGACAAATTGGAACTGGAACACTATAAAATTGGAGCCGATACATTATCTTTGTGGGGTTCTCTTTCCAGATTGGATCAAATTGGTCTCCAGACCTGAACATTTTATTTTATTTTTTACTACAGAGCTGGAGAGATGGGGAGAATCCCTGTTACTGAACAAACACTCTATTAGTAGTGATTACTACCAGAATATAGAGCTCTAACTAAAACAATAAGTATTATTATTTAAAATAATCAGTCAGCTTGTTTTTTTCTGTGGTCTTTTTATGTCCTGTTCACGGGACACAAGCTGAGGAACATACTGTCAATCATACCTCCATTCTCCTCGCTCACTTCCTTTCTTATCATGATGTATTTCTTCTTTCTCTCGAGGGGAACCTGACAGCAAAGTTAACGATTATCTTAATTCAGTCATTAAGTGCCACATTAAAAGATGGGGGGGGTTCCGTATCAGAAGACATACCTCAATCTCAATAGGAAAGTTGTACATCCTTTCAACATCAATGAGATTTTCCAAAATGTACTGGTTCTGAAAAAAGGAAGCAAATGTAATGTAAACCAGTGGTTCTCAAACGTTTTGTGCCCATGACACTCCAATGGTAGTCAAAACGCAAGGCACAACTGTATTCAAGCAAAAATAGCCAATCTACAAGCTAAAAATGCGTCGCATTAAAATACCGAAGTCTGACAACACTGCCGCTAGAGGGCGCTATCCCCCTGCGTCGAGTTATTTTTTGTATTGGAATTCCCACAGACATATCTTAGATTGCGTCATATAAGAACTGTGTTCCAAAAATAAACAAATCACCCCGGAGATTTTATTCATATGGATATGAGAGCATCAACTGGTGGTGAATCAAAAAAATTTTTGACCAAAGACAGACGTTATCAAATGTAACTCAATATCATAAACGACACAGAGTCACACACCTGACAAATCGCCGGGGTGATTTGTTTATTTTTGGAAGACGTGAGTTTGTTAATGTAGCATCACAATCCTTTTAACCACTTTATCAATTTATACGTTGGCTATAAAAAAATAGCAGATCTACAAGCTCGAGCTTGAACATCTGCTATTTTAGAAAAAAAACAAAAAAAAACACAAGTCTTCTCTTCTGGGGGTCCCTGGCACAAAACATTTTCAGATGGGGATCCGCAGCCAAACACATATCAATTTGGGGGTCCACGGCACAAAACATTTTGAGAACTACTGCCATAGATGGAAAAAAACAACAACCAAGTGGCAAGGATGCAGGTGTGGAATGTGAATGTTTCACCTTCTCTGGTTTCTCTGTGAACAGGAAGCCTTGGTAGAACTTGACCTCATTGAAACTGAGGCTGATGACGGCCATGGCAGTGTTGTACGCGGCACAGTGGTACTGCCTCCGGAGCTCCAGGAACTGACTTTCACCTGCCATGTTCTCAGTGAAAGCCTCGAAACTCGACCTAAATCAAATGATATGGATATACTTTGTTTTACATGCAATACTTTGATATCAGGCGGCAAGGAAGCTCCGCTGGATTTGAAGCCCAGAAAGTGATTATTTTAAGAGTGCAGTTCCCATTAATGGCCCAGCAGATGTCGCTATTTCCCGTCCTGATGGCTGCAGAAGCATTTACACTCCCTTCAAGTGAATGACGTTTTGGACCTATTCTGGGGGGAACATAGAATAAGCAGATCTACACAAGCTCACAACGGGTCGCAATGCTTGTAGATCAGGCGAAGACATTTGGAGTAGAAGGAAACAAGAGCAGACCAAGTACAGTTGCAACTCAGGTCCGTTCCACTAAGAATAAAGGGTTATTCACATTCAGTGTGTTAAAATCCTACTTGATCAAGGTCTTGGACAACTCGTTGCCCTCCGTTTTCTCGCTGCGGCAGTAGGCCTGGTTGATAAGGGAGTCCTTGGAGTACACCTCGTCTTTGGGGAGTCTGGTGTACAGCAGCTCCATCAGCTTGAAGCATCCAGTCTTCTTCAGTAGCTGGACCTCATATACACTTGCGGTGGCCTGAAAGAGACCACAACACACACCTTTAGTATCCACTATAGTATGTAACCTTTTTTTATGTTGACCAAAAGTTTTTCTTTTGACCTAACACAACTGCGGGGGTTGAATTTGGTCTCCCTCTCTTCTACTGATAAAGGGAGATCCTGTGGTTGGATCTGACCACTACTTGTTGACAAGTGGTACTGCCTGAAGGTCAAAATAAAATTTCTCCTGGAGTAAGAAGGCCTGCTCAGTGGTAAAAATGTTACCACAAGCGTGTGGAACCAGGGGTCGAATCTTGGTTTTTAAAATAAGTAACAAACATTACGTGTCAAACCTTGGTGAAGCGCATGAGCAGCAGATCCATTGTGGCCGAGATGTTGTCGACAAAGAACTGAGCCAGGGCCTTGGTGCTGCAGTGAGTGGCCAGAGGCAGCAGCACCCTCTCCATCATGTACTGGATCATGGAGGTAACAGGCAGCACCTCACCCTGCTGGACCATCTTGTACACCGTAGACAGTAGCTGCAGCTGCCGCTCAGCGCTTGACCTGCTTAGATGATGGGGAAAAACACACAGCTAAAACCACCGGTTCTCAACGTCAGGTCCGGGGACCACCAGGGGTCCGGGTCTGTAACTCCTAAGAGCGTACAATCTACACTGTCAAATCTGCCATGTTAAAAGGTAGGGTAAGTGATATTCTTCTTGTGCGTTGTGCCTGAGGACCCCCTCGAAAACGAGATGAGTCTCCCCGTCTCTCCAGCTCTTTAATAAACAGAAAATGCATTTTCAGGTAGGTGGCAAAATTTCAGCCTATCAGGAGAGAGTACCCATTTTTCAGCAATATTTTTTATAGTTTTCCAGTTCCAGTTTTGTCTGCTCATTTCTTTGTGTCATCACTTCCAATTGCACTTGTTTAATCTGTATCCTGTCCAGAACCAATGAACTAAACAACACATTTGTACAAGACAAAGATGTACATCCCCTCCCCCCCCTCCAGAAATAAACAAAGGACGCGACGACGGCATTACTGACCGCCTAGCGATCCGTTGGAAGCATGTCTGGAAGTTCTCCTCCATGATGTGCTTGGCGTCTCGACACAGAATCTCTGCCATGAGTTTGAGCAGGAGTGGGCTTTGTGAAAGCTCTAAGGCATCCAGTAGCTGAAAGAGAGAAACCATGTTGATGCTTGATTTGTTCAACAGGCATCACAACTATGTAAATGTGATCCACTTTTGCAATGGTTGCATTCACTGTGCACCATTGTGTCAGAGGCTATGTACAAAATACACTAATCTCAAGCAAAGAGAAAAGATTATTTAGCTGCTAGGTCTTTCAGAGCCCCATCGACTTCCATTATAAAATGAAACTTAAATATTTAACAAGTATATATATAAAACAAATATACTGTTTGTGAGATTACACACACACACACACACATCTACGTAGAAGTCTAGACACCTGCAGAGCCATGGCGTTTTTTTAAATCAATCATAATGTAATTAGGGACGCACCAATATGTCGGTCAATATCGGTATCGGCGAAATCTTTATTTAATTTTTTTGCTGGTTACATTATCATGTCATCTTCAAGGGCTTTTTTTTTTTACTAAATCAAGGCAATTATGTTGTGTTTCTGCAGATTCTGAACAGTTATTTCTTATAATGAATATTTAATCGTTTCCCTCGCACAAAAATGGGGAAATAATTTAAAAAAAACGAAATAAACAAATATCAGTACCGGTATCGGCTAAATTGTTATTTTAAACATTGGTATCGGTATCGGCCAAAAATGTCCATCCCTAAATGTAATGTATTTGATAGAATGCCCAGGCTGCAGTCAGTCAACATGTCAGAATTGGGCTCTGTCGTGGTAAACGTCCCGACGCCCCTTGGAGGTCACCTTGCGGACGCAGTCCATGTAGTTGTTGCGCGTAAGGGAGCCCTTGTGGAACTCGTCTGACTGCATGGGGAAATGAGAGGCCACCAGGGCCTCCAGGGCTCTCTGGAGGTCAGCCAGGGGCTCCTCAGGCAGGGTGGTGAAGAAGGGCAGAACCAACAGGGCCTGGCTCTGAAAAGAGAGGGGAATCACGACAGAGATTAAAGACTTACAGTAGGACCTATTTTCAAACCCTTTAGGGCATGTTCACGTTTTCCAAAAAAAGACTATCCACAATAGATCGGTTATTTAAGAAACAAAAACAAAAAAAAACTAGAAAAAGTGCTCCTCGGAGCACAGGTCTCCGCCAGGTCAGGTAGGTTATTGTGGGCCAGCAATGTTTGGAATTCGCCAATGAGGATGGAATATGAAAAATCGAACGGCACCATCTTGATCTCTTGACTATAGAGATAATGTGTACCAATTTACATGATGTTTGGACAAAATTAGTTGGAGTAATATAAAAAAAGAAAAGTGTTGCAAAAATTCGGCCTCCTGGTGGCGCTATAATAGGGAGGCATTTGTTCCTCAACGTAGTGTGAATGTGTGTGCAAAGTTTTACCGAAATCGGACACTGCGTTCATGATTTGCGGCATTTTGTTAAAAACGTGCCACTCCTGCAAACTTTAGATGTCAATCAGTCAATCTTAGCCAATCAGGATGGAATATAAAAACAGATCCGTCTTGATCACATGACTATAGAGATCATGTGTACTGATTTGCGTGAAAGTTTGATAAAATCTGAAGGTTTAATATCCAAAAATATGTTTTACATAAGTCGGCCTCCTGGTGGCACTATAAAAGGCAGATGTGAAAAATGCAGGGCAAAAGTTTTTCCTTGGCGCCTAGAGAGTGCACATACAAAGTTTTACACAGATCAGTGCAGTTATAGGTAAAAACACAAATCGGCCTGTTATAGCACCACCATGAGGCTGATTTGAAAAATGTCAAGTGGCATTTCTTCCTCTGCCTAGTGGGAATGTGCGTGCAAAATTTCATGGAAATTGCATGCTGTGTTCCTGATTTGAGGCATTTTATTGAAAACGGAGTGCTCCTGCAAACTTTGGAAGGCAATTTTAGCCAATCGGGATGGAATATGAAAAACCTGAAATACCAGTTTTGTTTAAGTACTACAGAGATACTGTGTACCGATTTGCAGGATTTTTGGACAACATCTGTAGGAGTACTGTCCAAAAATGTGTTTTGCACAAATCGGCCTCCTGGTGGCGCTATAAAAGGCCCATGTGAAAAATGTGGGGCAGAGGTTCTGAATTAGTATCCAGGGAGTGTGTGTGTACAGTTTCGCTGTGATCAAGCCAACGGTGCCGGAGATTAGCTGTCCACATATGGACGGACAGACGGACAGACGGACGGACAGACAGGGGGTAAAACATACTCTCTCGCCATGCCTTTCGGCCTGGCGGAGACAACAAACATTGAAAACGTTTGCTTATAATGCCCGAAATAGGTAGATTAAAGGGGTAGTTCACCCCCCAAATAACTTTTTTTCTATTGATTACTCACCCCATGGAGCCTTGAATTCATGGATATTTTTTTGTTTTTGTCGCATTCCTTCCTTTATTATTTGATTATAATAAATTTAGCCCCATTGATTCCGGTAGGAGACACAAATGCATTTGTGTCTCCTACCGGAATCAATGGGGACACATTTATTATAATCAAATTATTGGCTTAGGAATGTGACAAAAACAAAAAAATATCTATGAATTCAAGGCTCCAGATGGTCAGTAATCAATAGAAAAAAAGTTATTTTGGGGGTGAACTACCCCTTTAAGGTTAAAGTGGTTAAAACAATATTTGATTATACTGCAGGTAGAATGATGTGTGGCATTTATCAACACACAAAGATGATTACTTGTAGGGTAGGGGAGCAGATAATGATTAATTGGTTAATTGCTTTTTACAAACGTAATCAAAATGACAAAACTCAGGGTTTCATTCGATTCAGTTAGTAATCTGAAGGGAAAAGAGGATGAAGTCAAATCAAGTTTCACTGAAGAGCCCTTAAACAGAGTTGGCTCTGTACTTGCTTTGCTCGTTTCCTTCCACACCAAATCCCTTCGCCAGAAATAGCAATCTACAAGCTCACAATGCTTCACGGGCCCGGCGCCTTGTGAACTTGTAGATCTGATATTTCAGGCTAATGTTCCCCCCAGAATAGGGAGGGGGGGTTCAAGTGGTTAAAGACAACAGCTTTAAACATATCAAAAAGGAAGGTTGGTGTTTAGTGCTCTCTACTTTTGCCGTTACCTTGAGATTCAGTGGCAGTGCCACGTCGACAAGCAGACTGGTGAAGGTGGAAAACACTCCTCTGAATGCTTTGTGGCTGACGTTAGAGCACACAGAGGAGTCGATCTGAAGAAAGAACAGTGAATGGAATCATACAGTTTTATACATTTAGAATTGAATCGGGAACCAAAGGATTGCGACGGAAGTCTACGGCATGACGTTTGCAGACGATGCATTTACTAAAACAGTGCAAACAAGTAATAAAGGAAAAAAAGCATGGATTACAATCACTCAGTTTAATGAGTGACAATCAGCTATCTTTCTAAATGAATGTTCCACAGTGCTGTGTGTTATTTGTATGACCTGGAACAAAACTTTCTGTCATGTGCTGTAACAGCTGCTCACCTCTATAACCTCTATAAAGAACAACCTGGTTCGAGGTTACAATTAAAGTATTAACAAGAGCTTGTGACTAAATAATAACTACATTAGATCCATTGGAACAGACGTTAATTTTTTTCCATTTCTTGAAAAGTAACAATTTTGGCCATACAAGGTCTCCACCCGACAGCGATGATATTCATTTTGTCTCTGTCGGGTAGAAACCTCATAATGTCCAAAACTGTTGCTTTTCAGCATTTAAATTCAAAAGCATCAAAAGCAGCACATCTACAAGCTCGAGCCACGTTTCGAGCTTGTGGAAGTGCGACTTTTGACGCTTTTGTGGGGTGCTGTAGTACGTAGGGCGTTAATTTAGGAAAAAAACACAAAAATTCGAATATGGAGATCAGGGGTTTCTGCCCGACAGCGACGATTTATAAGGCGGTTGTGGGCTCTATGTCAGTGGTTCTCAAACTTTTTCATGTCAAGGATCCCCTAAAATGATATGTATTTGGTCGCGGACCCCCATCTCAAATATTTTGTTCCAGGGACCCCACCCCAGAAGCAAAGATTTGAGCAACAAATGTTTGCTTAAAAATATATATATATTCAAAGGTTTGCACAAATGTTCACGATTTTTCAAAAATAGCAGATCTACAAGCTCATAGCGCGGCACTCGGTGCCGCTTGTAGATCTGCTATTTTTGAATAGCCAAAGTATAAAAGGTCATAATTATTATGATGCTATATTAACACATTTTGCTGGGTACCCCCTGGAACCCCCTCAAGTACCCCTGGGGGTCTCCGGACCCCACTTTGAGAACCAATGCTCTATGTAGCATGACCCTGCTTTGGGGGGGGGTTACCTGTAAGAGCTTGGAGAGCAGCAGCAGAGTGGAGGTCTTGCTCTCGGCGGTGGCAGCGTTGGTGCCCCACCAGGGCTGCAGGCACTCCCACCTGGACAACACCTCCTCCACCAGCTGGCTGCCCTGGGTCTTCCTGACGGACCGCTCGCGGAAGTTGTGGTCCAGGATGCCGTTGAGCACCACGCTCACCTGAAAGCAAAAGGTAAAAAGACTGGACGTGACTGGACTACTGGTCAGTGGGCAGTGAGTTGTACACAACGTATCATTTGCAATACATTTAATTTGGTAAAAAGCTACGGTGTAGAAAACTAGTTGATAAATAAGATAGCATTTATGTTATGGGTTAAGAAGACAAGACAAGACAAGAGCTGAGAAGATAAGACAAACTACCATGCTGGGGTTGTGGGATGCAAACTTCATGAGCTTTGGCACGGTGGTGGTCAGATGCTTCAGGAGTTCGGTGTTGACGGTGGTCTGGAAGAGGCTATAGAAATACTCTCCGTGGGAGAAACTCAGGAAGTTGTTGCTGCGACTCCCGGAGAGCGGCACGGAGAGCATGATGGTGTTCAACAGAAGTTTCACCAGCTGTTCACTCTGGAGAGAAAAGCATGAAGAACAAGCAACTCTGAAAATATAGCAGAGGAAGAAGCGCCTTGTCTGGATGTCTATATGTTAGCCACTTAACTCTTTGACTGCCAGAGTATTTTCATAAAGTACTCCCCCAGTGCCAGCAATTTTCGTGTTTTTTTATTTTTATATTTTGAATTTTTCTCATGAAAATAATTTAAGGACACATAATGTAAAGACCCAGCACAAATCCGCCACTAGAGCGCAGCACATGACAGCTGGATCATGTCGTTGGGTCTCTCTCACCCTTCTTCATAGATTAGACAAGGAAAAACATGAAAACGGATGTGACGTCCCCCCCATTGTTTTGATCGGCGAAAATTACGTTGTGATATACGACGGCGATGACTGATCGTCACCCAGACCATAGATTATAGAAGAGAACCGTTCCGTTTGTCCGTCATACCGTGTGAAAACCCGTTTATTTACCTATTTTGGACGAAAATGACTGGGGAAAAGAATCAAAAACCGGAAACGGAATCCAGGTCATGGAACCGGATGCAGATGTCCGTGAAGTAAGTGGAACTCGAGAATAACATTGAATATTAAGCAGCATAGCGCAATCAGAGATTAAACAATGAACGCGCGTCCAGCGCGTCGAGCGCGTCGACGGCCAACTGGACAAAGTAGCACTTGACGCGTTATCGCGTCGTCCGCAGTCAAAGAGTTAAAGGGGTATTTCACTTTCAAAAAAACTTTTGGTCATTTTATCGTCTACTCAGGCCGTTGTGAACCCCCCAGACAGTTTTTAAGTTGCTCGATTCAGTATATAGATATTTGATATTCATTTAATCAGACACGCCCCCTTCCTATACAAACCCATTGTAACTTCAAACTCCATTTTAACCATGTTAGATTCATCAAAAACACCCGTCTTTGGTTCTGGTGACTCATACCGCCCCCCTAAAACGCGGGGGGCCGTGTTTTTTCAATTACTTTTTTCGTTTATTTTTAATATTTTTTTTGGAAAATAAAAAAAATAAAATACAATAAAAAAATAAAATAAAATAAATGAAAAAAATGAGCGGAAAAACATGGCCCCCTCACGCATTAGGAGGAAAGGGTGAATCACCAGAAACAAGGACGGGTGTTTTTGATGAATCTAACATGGTTAAAATGAAGTTTGAAGTTACAATGGGTTTGTATAGGAAGGGGGCGTGTCTGTTAAAATGAATATCAAATATCTAAATACTGAATCAAGCAACTTAAAACTGTCTGGGGGGTTCACAAAGGCCTGAGTAGACGATAAAATGACCAAAAGTTTTTTTGAAAGTGAAATATCCCTTTAACCCTACTGAAAATAGATTTTTTTTCATACTAGTTTTTGGTCGTTCAATAAACTGTGATCCATAGCACTTTACCTGTTGACTGAGAGAAAAGGCGAGTAGAAGAAGTCCATCTGCCAGCCTCCTGCTGTTTACGTCCAAGGAGGGCAGAGCTTTCCTCTCCTCTCCAGGCGCTATGCCTTTGTATACAGCCATCAGCAGCTTGTTGCCAAGGTCCTTTGCATAGGATGAATCCTTTATCGCACGGAAAAGCATGCAGAGAAACAGCAACTGTTAATCTTTTATTTAAAATTATTGGTTAGTAGGCTCGGAGTAGAGTCGCTGCTCCTTCGCTTGGAAAGGAGCCAGCTTAGGTGGTTCGGGCATCTAGTACGGATGCCTCCCGAGCGTCTCCCTAGGGAGGTCCTCGCTGCACGTCCCACTGGGAGGAGACCCCGGGGCAGACCAAGGACCAGATGGGCGGATTACATCTCCACACTGGCCTGGGAACGCCTCGGGATCCCCCAGGAGGAAGTTGCTAATGTTGCTCAGGAGAGGAAGGTCTGGAGCTCTCTGCTGGAACTGTTGCCCCCGCGACCCGACTCCGGATAAGCGGTTGAAGATGGATGGATGGATGGTTAGTAGGCGGTACATGCAACAGCGTATTATTTGTTTGGTAACTTCAGAAGTCATTGGTCAGCAGTGGTTGGTGAGCGGATAGTGCGTCACATATGCAACGTCCCCAGTTTCATTATGGCTTGAGGACCTGTGTACAAGTCCTTCCCTCTCGTCCTGTCTCTCTACTATCCTTTCTAAGTAAAGTAAAATAATCTTAAAATGTTTTTTCCGTTGGTTGTTTAAATGTTTCAGTGAGACACCAAACAGTACATGACCTTTTCTGTGATTCGGAAAAACGCAGTAAGAAGGGATTTCAATACACTGTAACCTAACACAGATTATAATACAGTATCGAGTAAGTGCTCCACACCAACGTGCACATCAGTAAACACACACATGGAGAGAGGATACAAATGGCCAAGTGACCAGCAACAGACAGAGAAACCAACACTGTGTATGAAAACTACAACAAACACGGCATTAAATGACTGAATTAATTGATTACACCAAAGAGGGTGAAACATACCGAAATCTGATTGCCAAAAAAAACGACTGGGACAATACAAGTACTGTGAACATTGAGCCACCTGATGTTCAATCCACCGTCTTATGAGAGTACCTGGCTGTCCAGAATGGAGTTGAGGAAGTCCGCTTTGTGCATCTGTCTGCAGGCAGACAGAATCACCTCCATGTGGTCGTTGCTGCTACTGGTCTGGTAGAGGTCTACAGCACACAGCTGCTCCACACTGAGGGTATACCATGGAATAAAGCAAAATAAAATCTCATGACTGAAAATGTAAAAATGTTTAGGGATTATCATTCTAAACCTATGTTGCTGCTGTTCGACTTACAGCCAACCAGTTGAAGAAATCACAGGTTGAGGCTTTAAACTTAGCTTTTATGAAATTTCTGTTTATTCATGCATATGGAAGATGCTTCTAAGCTTATATTCTATTGCTAATTTGACCACTTTAAATACTCTTTAATCTTAATATAACTAACGACCGAGAGAAGCCAATCTACAAACTCACAACAAGTCAAAGCGTGACGTGGTGTGAGCTTGTAGATCGCCTATTTTCGGAGTGTGACATGCTTTTATAGAAGATCCAATCCAACCCACTTTATTAACACATTGACTGCCAAATCACGTAGATCTACGCGAACCGATTTAAAGCCGCCACGTGCCAATCATGTAGATCTACGTGAAGTAGATTTTTTTTTTTTTTTTATGTTTTTTTTTTCCAATTTCACCCAAAGACCAAGGAGATATGATTAGTTGAAGATCTAGACTCCTATCCACTTCCTTGTTAACTTAAAACTTAAAAAGTCTGTATTTCGGCTCCTGAGTACTTTTTTTTTTCCAATGAAAAACTCTGGCACTGGCTAAAAAAATATGAAAATAATTCTGGCAGTTAATGTGTTAATAGAGCACATTTGAAAACAACAGTGTTGAACCAAAGTGCTGTACACTCAGTAACAAAATACACAAAAAAATACAAGAGCAAAAACAATACACAAATGCTGAAGACATGCTGGTTTCTATGGAATCCAATCAAGTGAAATCAGTCGTGGCGACTGAGAACTTTAATCTATGCATGAAGACAATTTAACCACATGAACCCAAGTATCCCTATTCTGGGCATGTCATAATGCGTAACTGTAGGTAGGTGAACATTCAGCGGAAATAGGTGAATATTCTGCAAGCTCACAACGCTGTGAACGTGCCCATTTTCTGCGAAGTGTATAGGGAAAAAAGAACGGGCCTAGTGTAGACCCTTGGGGCACCCTGGTCAACAAGGTATTTAGGGTTCATGTGGTTAAAGAAGCCTGTTCAGGAAACTAAGTTCAAAGTGGATACATGATAATGTCATTGTTAAGAGGAGTGGTACCTTTTGCGTGAGAGTCTTGTGCGCAGGCTGCCCTCCAGCCTGCTGCGGTACGGGGAGCTCATCAAGGCTTTGAGCAGGGGCACGCACACCTCTGGAAGGTTCTTCATCACCTCCACGTCCGCCATATTGAAACCCACGGACGACGGCTGGCACACCGCCAGAGCTGTCAGCTCGAACAACACAGGGGCAAAAACATCTCGCTCCAGGAGCTGTGGAGAGAGTTAATCATACTAAAGTTGTAATCAACTTTATTGAAAATTACATAAAAGCACCAGTTAATTACATAAAAGCACAGTGTACAAGGTGCTTTACAAAACACAATTAATAGTAAAGAGCAATTTGAATACCACAAGAAAAGTAAATTCAACAAAAATAAAATTCAGGTATTCAAGCAAAAACCTACGTAATCTCACGACTGAACATCTTTCCCAGGCCAATCCCAATCTGATTTGTGAAACAGTGTGAAAGGAGCCCTCCACACTGTTTCCTAAACAATAAACACAATATGTATATTATGTTTAGGTATGATCATTCTAAACCTATGTTCTTGTTGTTCTACATACAACCAACCAGTTGATGACATTGCAGATTGAGGCTTTCACCTTTGCTTTCATGAAATATCCGAGACCACTGTGGTGTTATGGAAGATGCTTCTGAATAATTATGTATTCTATTGCTCGTTAGACCCATTCTAATACTTTCATTTTATAAAAAACTGAAATCAGTCGTGGCGACTGAGAACTTAAATCCCTGAAAAGGAATAGTTTATAATATAGCTAGGGGCCATACTGAGACCAGTTATAGTATCTCCATTCTCAATTTGACTGGTAACCACAGGGAGAACAAAACTAAGCAAAACTGTTTTATTTCAACAGTTAATCGAACTTATCGCAGTAATTGATTATATAAGATAATAGACTTTAATAAAATAATAGATTTTGAGGGAAAACATTTTATTTTAGTTTTTGTATATATATATATTTTTTTATAGTAGTTAGTTGTAGTAGCTTGTAAATTGGCTATTTTTTATATTTTTGTGCGACACTGTTATATGATGACATAAAATAGGGTATAATACGTTGTTAATCATTCTAATCGATTTAGTTGCTCACAAAAATATGGTACGTTTTTTCACACCCAATCATTTATATACTGTATATAAAATTAACGCTTCTTGATTGTTCGATTAATCGAAAAAGTAATCAATAGAATAAAGATGAATCGAAAAAGTAATTGATAGAATAACAGCTAAGGACACAGTTGCAGCCCTGTTTGAGACTATCTCTATTTGAGAGACGTGTTCATTTCGGTATACCTTCCAAACCTCCTGGTCACACTTCCCCAGGATCATGGTGGTGAACTCCAGGAGGCGTACGGTGATGGTGCACTTGCTGTAGTTGTACTGGTCCACCTCTCTGGGGCTGAAGTGGGAGGTCTTCTGGCCCAAGGAGAAACAGCTCTCGGCTGCCACCAGGTCATGGGTGGCCAGTTCAGTCAAAAAGAAGAAGACGGCCTTCAGAAAGCTCGACTGTTCTTTGGAGCCTTGGGACACGGGAGGGAAAAACTAGTACGTTGTTTTTCTAGATTAAAAAAGGCACAGTGTTGTATTTTTATGGCGTGCAAGCTAAATCACACTCAAAAACTGTGCCAGTAACTTTTAAGTGGATCTTCTGAACCATGATTCAGCACTGATTAGTGTTGCACTTGCCTCTATAGGTTGAAACGTTCAACTTTAAGTGCACTGCTAGCCAAGGAGCTTTTTTCCAGTGTGCAGACTCTATTAATTTCCTCATGTTTCGGGAACGCCTCTTCTACGCTTACATGACTTAGGCTGAAGTTACTCTTTAAGCAGCACTGAAAACAAGGAGAGCCCGTTCTCCTAATGTCTAAAACACGATATAATAATCAAATCAAATTCAGATGAGGTAAAAAGGGGATATTTTGGAAACTAATAATTCATGATATATCCAAACACTTAAAAAATGTAAAGGCAGACACATTCAAATGATACAATGCCACTGGATCACACCAAAGGGTGACATTTTGAGCATCTAGCTAGCTCTTCCTGAGGAATTCCCTTTGCAACGCCTCCCTGATGAAACAGGACTTACTGAGCAGCTGATGGGGCTTGATGATGTGTAAGCTGATGAAGGTGTTATAGCAGTCCAGGCTAGCCAGCAGCTGGTCCATCCACTGCAGAGTGGCCCTCACACTGAAAGGGCCCGACAAGTCCCTGAGAGTGGGCTGAGAGAGGAGGCCTCCACCCTCAAACCTGGAGATCAGGAAGGCCATGCCTTTCTCCTTCAGCAGCCCTTCCAACCACTGGGACGGAGACTTCTTGCCTGTGAGTCACAAAGAAAAAAAAAGGCGAGTCAAAAAGAAATCTCTTCTGATATCTGAACCTACCTACCCTAGTTTAACAGCAAGAAGCTAAATTATATCAGATCTTGTATTTCATTCACGATTTACAAAGTAACCAAACTATATTCCTGCCCTACTCTGTAAAGATGCTTACATTATTCATGTGAAGCAAAAGCAAAACATTTAAAACGTATTGGTATAACAAATACATTAGTAGACAAATCAGTATCTCTGGCACTTCTGGTTTGTGTGGCAATTGCTATACAATACATATACAATACAATACAAATGGCAGCTTATCTAGTGTCCAATCCGGAACACCGTCTGATAAAAGAAAGTCAACCTGTAGCTGTCCCATCTGACACCAGGGTCAAAATTGCTCACTCCAAGAGTGGGGAGACCAGCTCCAACCAATGCAGATATTCTATTAACATACTTTACTATACAGATTGGTTGAAATAATATTGTATTGATTAAAATAGGTCCTGGATTGCAGCTTTAAAGTACCAACAACACCTTGCAAAATAAAGCATCACACAGCCAAGGCATTGCTCACCTGGTAGTAGGGGAATAAACTCGTAGAAGAGCTCCATGCATTTGTGGCGACACTCAGTCTGGGGACGGCCACACTGCTGCAGAAGCCACAAGACCAGATCTTCTAGGCAAACCTTTTCATCTGGGGGAAAGCCCCTGGAAGAGGAGACAAAATATATACTTTTGACTTGCATGCATTTAGATCAACTAAACATTTTAGAACTAAAACCAACCTTGCACCAACCTAGGAATGCGTCTCTTTGCATTGTGCTTATTGAGGCTGTCAGCCTTATGTTTGATGATTCTCTTCAGATGATCAATAGCACTGCAACACTGCTGCACGGTACCTGAGGATTACAACCATCCCACCATAATAATGACGTGACCATGGTTATGTTTGCATATTTCATTAACTCACATCAGTATTCTCATACTTTTAATGGAAAACTCATTGGACACCCTGAGTAAAAAAGTTAACTTTCAAGTGCACTGGAACTTTATTTGACCACAGCTCAAATTTTACTTTAAACTTACCCAAAGTAAAATAAGCAGAGGTAAACAAAACAAAAAGGTATTACAAACGAGTGAGATCATCTTAATACATAGTCTGTGTCATGAAAGCACAAAATTCCTTACCCACGGATCGCTCATCAGAGTGTGCCAGAGCCAGACTTTCAACAAATATGACCAGCACTTCAAAGACAAACTGTTCGACCAAGGAAGCCTCCTCTCTGAAAGGACAGATTAGAAAATCACATCGGACAATGGGCACATATACTGTAAGAATCAACCACTGCTACAATTATATAGGATCCAATGATATGAGCCCAGTTTTCCAAATCACGTAAACAATTAAAAAAATCGAAACCCCACTGACCTGAACTGTCTGTAGATGCTATTGAATGCCAAGGCTGCTCCCAGTCTTTTAAACCCGTTGGGGTGTAAAGCCAAGCTGTAGATGCGCTTGAACAAAGACTTGATGTTGGCGGGGCTCTTCTCTTGTTGCTTGGGGGTGGTCTGCTTGATAGACCATTTGACAAACTCTTCAATGCAGCGGCCGCAGAAGTCACGGAGAGTGCTGTCCAGGGGATCGATAACACCATCCTGAGGACAACATTTACTGTATATCATTGCTGTCAGGCAGAAACCTCTTATCTCCATTTTTCTTTTTTACTTTGTTACGTTTTTTGGGAAATTAATGCCCTACTTGATTATACTACAGCATCACACAAAAGCATCAAAAGTGGCAGATCTGCTACTTTTGAATTTGATTTCTGAAAAGTAACAGTTTTGGACAGGTTTCCACCCGACAGAGACGATATACACAACACCACCACAGGTGCAATAACAATTCTGCCTACTATGGTAACAGTGAACTTGACCTTTGACCTTGGGTGCATAATGCTGAAAGTTGATTTTTTTCATTCAATTGGACCCCAAATGAAGGATATAGAGCAATGTCAATCTTGATGTATTTATGCAAAAATATTGTACTTATTTACTCTGCATAGTACAGTATATAGTTATATGTAGCAGACATGCATTACCTGATGGATCCTGTGCATATTTAAAAGGTCTAACTGCGGCTTATGCAGAACACTTGTTACTTTGTATCACCAATATAGTGAATTTAGTCAACCGAGTTTGTCACTTGAAGGGAAAATGTCTAATGGAAGATAGATACTAATAATACACGAATGACATTCGTACCATGATGGCCTCCAGAACTGCCACAGTATCTTGACTCTCAAACTTCTTGTTGTTGGTGAACCAGTGGATGAGCTGCATCACCAGAGGCTCAAAGAGTTGCCTCGTTACCTGGAAACAATGGTCATCAATGGAAACACATAGAAACATCCAATATATTCATTTCACCAATAAGATATAGTTTTTTAATAAATGCTGAAAAATAATAAAACTAGCATATTCAACTGAAAACCACCTGCTTTAAACAAATTTGAAATGAATCCTGCAATTAGTTAATAAAAGGCTATCTATCTATCTGATTTTGAACCTAAATCCCATTGTTGTAATGTGAGGAGATCATATTACAACCATAAAAAGGTTATGTTAGCCTAGATGGCAAAAAATATCTATGTATTCTGTATATTTAGAGCTGCGCTTGAATTCTTCTTTTATGAAGCACCACGCTAATGTTGGATGGGCACTGACCTGATCTACATCACAGGCCAACCGTAGCAGCACAGGAAACAGTCTCTTGTGTAGGTTGTACATAGCCGGCAACTTGTTCTCACCGTCTACCATCTGAGAGCTCTTTCCAATCATGAAGACCACCATGCTATGGAGCATTTCACAAGCTGCCACCTGCACAAAACAAGACATTGGATTATTAGACAAACCATAACAATAATTCAGTAGTGTCAAGAGCCAATGCGAGCCAAATCATACATAAGCTACACATCAACAACAACAAAACAATGGACTGTATGTGTGTGTGTGTGTGTGTGTGAACAATACTGAAGTTTAAATATTGCACATTGCGCTGTGGTGCCATTTAAACAGTAAATATCAGAGCACAAAATTCAGGTTTGGATGTACGTGTTGTCATACCTGCGGCATGCTGCAACTATGAAATCAAGGAGTAAAGTTTGGATATGGAAAATCTAACTAATGCTACATTCTCGGTTTGACGTATTTCTGCATGAAACAGGATATTGAGGCAGGACTTGATTTGATAGACATTGACAGATTTATGAAATGACAAATTAATAACATTTTAATAAACTAACATTTTGCTTTGAGCTTCATGCAATATCTTTTGGCAACCAGCAGTGGTCCTACCTGACCACAGGGTCAACATGTTTCCATACAAGAATAGGGAGACCAGGCTCCAACCACCACAATTGTTAATTATATTGTATTAACACTAGAAGTTCTGCCCGCTACGCGGGCAGAACGTCTAGTGCCCCCCCCCCCCCCCCCCCAAAGAAAAAAGTGTTTGGGGGTACAAAATCATGGGATAAAAAAAAAAAAAAAAAACCCAGAGCGTCCCCCCCCCCCCACCCTTAGGGGTCCCTGGAGACCCTTGGGTCTCCAGGCCGTGACCTACAGACACGGCGAAGGAAAACTGTAAAGCCACAGCCACACATGCAAGATGTTGCACATGAACTCTGCAGCCGCACTGAGGCGCTCCAACACAAACACACAAACATGACAAACAAATTACGTCCGGGCAAAATTAAGCGAGGGCTTGCTTATTTTGGGGTTAAAAAATCGTGGGAGAAAAATGTCCCCCAAAAAAGTTTTTACATTTTTTTAAATAATTTTACTCCCAGGGGGTCCGGACCCCCTGGGAGTCTTGGGGACCCCCACGAAACATTGCAGACCCCCGTGAAACATCGCGGACCCCATCGGCTGTTTTTTTTTTTTCATGAAGAAATGTCCCCCAAAAAAGTTTTTTAATTTTTGTAAATAATTTTTCTCCCAGGGGGTCCGCGGACCCCCTGGGAGTCTGGGACCTCCGCGAGACATCGCGGACCCCCGTGAAACATCGCGACCCCCGTGAAACATCGCGACCCCCGTGAAACATCGCGGACCCCATCGGCTGTTTTTTTTTTGCAATACAAAGCCTTGACTACAGCACAACAGATCTGTGTGTGTGTGTGTGTGTGTGGTGGGGGTGGGGTGGGGTGGGCTGGGGTGGGGTGGGTGGGGTGGGGTGGGCTGGGGTGGGGTGGGGCGGGGGGGGACAGCCATGACGCAGCGTGTGACTGTTCGACCCTGCCGGTTCTCTGAATTTGTATTTTTAAATAGGCTCTGTCATGATTAATTAACCACACATATGAAGTGAAACAACTGAATTATATCCAAACCATATGTTATAAGTGAATTCCTTGCCTCAAAGAAGAAGTTTGAGAGCGTTTAATAAGCGAAAATAAGAAGTGCAGTAGTGCACCCTGACTCGCACAACCAACAATGGATGCCGTTCGTATTTTTTCAGGCTGTGAACTCGCCACCTGATTGGCCAACATTTGCTGTCAATCACAGAACGATGAGCGACGTTGCCATGTCCAGGAGTTGTAAGAGTGAAGTGGGTGTAAATTGGTTAGAGAAAGTGCGTTTAATAATATATAACATGTATAAAGAATATATTGAATATATGGAAAGGTCCATAGGCATAGGTATGTTAATATATATTATATAGATCCAGCGTGTCTGTCCCCATCTGTGGTGTTTTTGGCATCAACCTGGTGGCTTGTTGCTGGCCTTTTGTCTTCCGGAGGAAAAATCACGGAGCGGATTGCGTATTACTGTCGCGCAACCTGGCAACGTCTTTGAGGCTCCTAAAAGGTCTCACCTTCCGGTGTGTCGGTAATGTGTGGGGAATTTTGTGTTGGACGGATTTAATTATGGTGTGAGGGGGCAAATGTGTGTTGAGCAATGAAAAGTGGACGAATAACTGCGTGAATGAATTGCGCACGTTGTGACTGGTGTTGTAGTGACATGTGAGATGTTATTGTGGTTATTTCGCCGAAACAAATGATTAAAAATGAAGTGCCTTCAGTCGCACCACAGGAAGGGCTGACTTTCCTTAAATGTATATAGGATTGGCTACTCTACCATACAGACTGGTTAAAATATTTTTTGGAAATAAACTGTAATAATGCAAGATCAGAATATTCAATGAAATGTAATTCATCTAATTTCCATCCTTGTACTGCTGGATTCGATTGCAGTAGGATCTGGAATGTTCCAGGATTCAGATTTCACCATTTTGAAGCACATACTTTGGTCTGCCTGTCGCTTGTGGACAGAGCCAGTTCAGTGATACGAGGTAGAAACGGGTCCAGGTAGATGACTGGCTTCATGTCCTTGAATGGCACCGCAAAGCTCAGCCTCTTCTCAGTGTCCCAGGCCACACACTTTTTCATCATCTCCTCCGACGACACAGCTAAAAAGGCACCAGCAATGCTTAGTCAATAGAATATAACACTAGAAAGTCCAGTGAATGGCAGTGCACTTTGAACGTTTTCAAGTTTTTCTCCAAAATGTAGTCATTATGCCAAGGCGGACACTCTAGTCCAGGGCTACTCAACTTAAGATGGCTCAGGGGCCACTCAGAAAAATACCAAAAGTCCAAGGGCCGCAAGCTAAAAATGTCTGTCCTATTTTGGATTTTTCGATTTTGTAACACACTACACATTGTTATTGTTATAAGAAAATGTACATTTTGACATGTGAAATAATGACATTTCACCATATGAAATAAGGGACACCTATCCTGGGCCCACGGGCCGCAGGTTGAGTAGCGCTGCTCTAGTCTAACCACAAGGCCACTGAGCTGGTATAAAATACTATATAAAGTTTATAGGGATATACTAACTGGCCTCCCTAACATAAAGGATGAATAAGCAATGTAGTTCGTTTCTAGCTATTTTAAACACATTTTTTATTCAAGTTAAAACATATTGTTGGACTGGTGCACAAAAGCGTTATAGAATCAGTTGCACATCCCCTATGCCTTTACCTGTCACCAGGTTTCTGTTCACCTGCCCGCCAAGACGTCCGAGGAGCCTCACCACCCTCAGCCTCACCGCCACCTGGGGAGAGTCATCCTGCCAAAAAATAATAGCAACGCTGAGCTCAAGGAGGTCTTGTTCGCTTGTGGTTCTGATTTGATACTTTTGTGTGACGCTGTCATCAAGTAGGGCATTAATTTACGAAAAAGCACAAATAAATGTAATATGGAGATAAGAAGTGTCTGCCCGACAGTATAGGCATTCCAGGTCTAAAAGGGTTAAGTGCTATTGTTTGGTACCATGGCGAGAAGCTTGGACTTCTTCAAGAGTCTGGTGATGATGCGGCCGTGTCCTCTCTCACTCTTTGTGGACACAGAAGACAACATCTCCCAGCTGCTCTCGTCCTTCTCTAAAAAGGAGTTAAACAAAAAGTATTGTAGGTTATTTGAAGGATTATACCTGAGCACTGCATTGGTTGAATGCTTAATCGAAAGTCAGTACCACAGTCCTAGTTCATGCTTTTGAATTTTGGGTACGATCACATTCCATACCGAATAGGACTTGAAACATAAAATGCTTGGTTCAACTTTGTCATCAAGTAGTTGCTGTTAATGCAATGTTCCTCAAAAACATAAACAATACAAAGTTTGAACATAAATGATTATAATTTGTGTCCAATCTTATAATGTTGTGTGTCAGGGCTACTTTCATTTTAAGAAATGCTTTCCTAAGATACAGTGAGTATGTATGGATATATTTCTAATATAACTTCATTATGATATGTTTGGAGCGGGGGAGTCTGGTGCAACGCTCAGGTCCTGGACCTGGTGAGACGGAGGAGGAGCCCGGCCAGGAGGCCATCCACAGAGCCTAGCCCCTCCCCCATTCCTGGCAGAGTAGTTTCGGACAAGCGTATTGAGTGGCCCTGTCTTTCCCTATTTAGGACTGACCGTGGGTAGCTACCTGGGACGTAAGTCGGGGCTTGATCAACCCTGGCTGGGTCACCTGGGTGAGGGTGTATGTTGCGAGACCCGAAACATCCTATGACCCCAGGCTACAACACTGATGATACGTCCCAGGTGCATCCATGTGATGTTTTTCGTTATAGTTATTCTATTTATAGTGGCTCATAGGAATTTATAGACTACGTGACAACCAGGAATAGATTGGTGACCACCGGAGAGACGGGTGACAGGCGGAATGTAGACGGCATCCGGGAGCAGTTTGGGTTGGCGCCCCAGTCTGTGTCTTCCGTGAGGAAGAAGCCCAACAAATCCACGGTGAGGCCTTTAGGAGGACCATTCAAGCAAGACGCAAAGAGAGCCTGCAGTACCACCACGGGCCAAGACACCATCACACCAGAATGAAATGTTTGGAGCGGGGGAGTCTGGTGCAACGCTCAGGTCCTGGACCTGGTGAGACGGAGGAGGAGCCCGGCCAAGGAGGCCATCCACAGAGCCTAGCCCCTCCAAGTGCCAGAGCCTCCGCTCTCCCCCATTCCTGGCAGAGTAGTTTCGGACAAGCGTATTGAGTGGCCCTGTCTTTCCCTATTTAGGACTGACCGTGGGTAGTAAGTCGGGGCTTGATCAACCCTGGCTGGGTCACCTGGGTGAGGGTGTATGTTGCGAGACCCGAAACATCCTATGACCCCAGGCTACAACACTGATGATACGTCCCAGGTGCATCCATGTGATGTTTTTCGTTATTATTATACAGTAGCAAAAAAATAATGGCAGGCTTCATTGAGATTATGGACAAAAATGACGACAGGCCAACTGTGGGGACAGAAAATAACCTAGTGAACCTTAAAAAAAGACTGTAATGGTTATTTAAAAATAAATTGCTTTAAAACTGTAAATACAGCTGTTTGAAGTTTACAATATTTCTTACTGTAATTTTCGAACTTTATCTTCTATAGCACCATGTTTTAACCACTTTCAACCTGGCGTGACTGTTTTGGGCATGCCATTATAGGACAGACATTTCAGGGAAAATAATTTAATCTTTTGGTGTGGTTAACAAATCTGTCTATATACAGTAAATGTTGTTTGACAAACAGACTAAAAGACAGACAGACCTGGCAGGCTGCCTACACTATGACAGATGTACCATTAACAGAGCTGCTCTTCAGGTATCCGTCCAGCAGGGGCAGGATGGTCTTGTAGCAGGGCTGCATGTTCTCCACGGGGATGTTGGAAGACCAGGCCTCCAGAGCATCCAGCGCCACGTTGGCCAAAGGAATGTGACTCAGGCCCAGTTTCAGCGCCGCCTAGGGTTACGAACACACACACACACACACCTTGAGTGGGTCATCCAACAGCTTGACCTGTAACCCATTAACACATTGATTGCCAAGATCAAGTTAACTTGATCTTAAAAAAAAAAAAAAAAACGAATTTATTTATTTTTATTTATTTATTTAAATTTGACCCAAAGACCAAGGAGATATGATTTTTCGAAGATCTAGACTCCTATCCACTTCCTTGTTAACTTAAAACTTAAAAATTCTGTATCTCGGCTCCTGAGTACTTTTTTACTTTTTTACTTCTCTGGCATAAAACTGCAAAAAATCTGAAATAATTCTGGCAGGCAATGTGTTAAGACTGCCGATTCTACAAATGCCTTCTAAATCAGTAGTTTTCTTAACAAAAAAAAATCTAAAATAGCAGATGTACAAGCTCGCAGCGCGGCACGAAGTGACACGCTGTGAGCATGTAGATCTGCAATTATTGAATAGCCAACACAAAAATGTAAAATGACAAGACGCTTTCCCGGTTTCATATTCAACCACTTTTATGCATAAAATCTTTATTTAAAATGTTCAAAATAGCAGATCTACAAGCTCACAACGTATCACAATCATGATGTGTTTGTGAGCTCGTAGATCTCCAATGGCTTAATTGGTTAACTAAATCAGACAGGAAAAAGAATAAGCACATGATATTCTACAGGTCTGAATTATGTAATTCACAAGTCTTTCTGCCTTCAAATTCAAAAATCATAAAACATAACAAATATATAAAAAAACGGAATCTGACCTCCAGAGCGGGACAGTAGGCCTTGATGTCCACAGCCACTATGTTGTGATGCAGTGACAGGACGAACGTCATGCAGGACGCCAACAGTTCATCTTTGTACTGCTTCATTCTCACACACACCTGAGGGGATCGGTTAGCACTTGCTTAATGGCAATCAACTCAAAACACTCATCCAGTTCAGATGACTCCACACAAAGGACAGTTATAAAGCAAGGCTGGGCTTATAGAGCACCGAAGTCTGACATCTCTGCCGCTAGAGGGCGCTATCCCCCTGGGTCACAGCGTTATTTTTTGTATTGGATTTCCCATCTTCCCATCGATTCTAAGGGGAATCTTAGATCGAGTCATAGGAACTGTGTTACAGGAATAAACAAATCACCCCGGCGATTTTACTCATATGGATATGACGGTAAAAAAGTACTAATTTCTCCAAACAGACGTTATCAAATGTAACTCAATATCATAAACGACACAGTCACATACCACACATACAAAATCGTCGGGTGGTTTGTTTATTTTTGGAACACGGTTCCAATGATGCGATTTAAGATTCCCCTATGGGAATTCAAATACAACAAATAACGCTGTGACCCAGGGGTAGTGGGAGTGATGTCAGGACTTCTGTACTCCATTACAGGAAACACAAGATCACTCACCTCTTTTCCAAACTTGGAGTAGAGTGCAAAGCTGGCGCTCTTTACGGAGTCAACCTGCTGGGCTGTGGAACTTTTAGGGCCAACCTGTTAAAGAAAACAGGCTTAATGATGTTCATAGTCAAAACATTTATGTGATTTAAATAGTAATTAAATAATTATAATTACATTTATGCTTTAAATTGATATAGTTAGTTAATACTTGAACCGACAAAATAATGCTCCGAAAAAAAAGAAGAAAAAAAAAATCAAAATCGTGTAATAAAGTGAGCCTGTAATGGAGGTTGAGGTTTTAACCTTTGCCAATCCTACACTGCCATCTATTGGTCAGAACAGTCAGTTCTAGAGCGGGGCTATTTAATTGTAGTGTCTGTGTGTTGTATGGTGAAGTTCTCAATAAATCACGACTAGAAATAAGACTTCATTATGATGGGAAGTTATTGCGAATAGCTTTGATGCAGAATATTCTATGCAAGTAATTCTGTGCATGCCCCCGGAGTACAAAGGCATGTGAGAAGGTGGACAACAGCTCATGGAATGCAACACATGGTTCAGGAGACTGGTGTGACTGTCAACCAGCATCAAGACCGCAAAGGAAAGTGTCTCAATGCAGGATGCATGGATTAAAGCAAAATAAAATGTCATTAAGTCCTAATCTGCTTTAACAGCGTGAAAGGACAGTGCTGTGTTTCATAAACAAGCAAAATATGTAAAATAATTATAATGTTTTGGTAGCAGCTATACTAGAAAAAATGTTAGAAAAGATTTGCAGATTGAAGCTTTAACCTTTGCTTTTATGAAACATCCAAGATCAATTAGGGTTTTTCTGGAAGATTGAACATGTATTCTATCACTAGTTTGACCACTTAAAATACTCTTTAATCTTAAAATAACTAATAACCGAAAAAAGTCTTCTCTGAAATCTTGTAAGCTTGTAGATAAGCCTATTTTTGGTGATTGACAGGCTTCTGACTTGTATGGAATCCGAATGACTGAAATCAGTCGTGGCGACTTAGAGGATGCTCCATGAGGATGCTACAGTACCTGGTAGTACTTGATCTTCTTGGCAACATTCATGGAGACAGAGAGGAGTTTATAAAAGCCGCTGACGAGGGGATTCCTGATGGAGAGGAGAATGAGCTCGTGGCTCAGTGGATACACCCAGGGCTCAAAATATTCCACGTGTTTAGTCAGCAACAGCTCACTAGTGCAAAAGATACACACAAACACAGCTCAGACATTTCTAGGACAGAGAAATGTGTTAAGACATGATGAATAATATACTAAATCTGAAAGAAATGTGAAAAGAAGCTAAGATTCTAGATTCAAGTCATGAAGCTTGGGCAATATCAATAGAATATTTGACATCCCAACAACTAGTGATGTGCGGGTCGGGTTTTTTCATGACCCGCCCCGCACCGCCCCGCCACGGAACCCAACCCGCCTCAACCTGCCCCGCGAACACATATATAAATCTATGGCTCAACCCGCCCGCGACCCGCTGTGGAAAAAAAAAGATAATCATCATCACAATAGCTCAGATTTATATAGCGCTCTTTTAAGTACCCAAAGTCGCTTTAAATGTCTACAGTAGCACAACATTGTCATGGCCTAAATAAACAAGCATGTCAAAATAGTTTTTTTTCTTCTTTTTTTCGTGTGAGAGCGGCTGACCCGCTCACCCACAGCCCGCACAATTGCCTCTGAAATCCTGACTCGACCACCCACGCCGCGGGTTGACCCGCGGGTTACGGGTCGGCCCGCTCATCCCTCCCTACCAACAACCATGCATTAAGTATAGTCATACATCTTGAGGCCAATTATAATGCAAAACATTTCAAAATCTGCAGAAATAGCAGTTATACAAGCACACAACATGTTATGAGCTTGTATATGGCTATTTCTGCCATTTGTTTTACAACAAACTATGGCTTAAGTGATTTATAACATGGCCTTAGGGTTTTCATGAATGAGATTCTTAGCATAATTCAACTACTTGCGTGCAGCGCATGCTCTGGTACCTGCAAAAGTCCACCAGGTTGATGAAAGCAGTGAAGTCCTTCACCTTGTTAGGCAGGAGATGAGCTGTGGGGTCGGAGGAGGGCAGGACTACGCTGGTCGTTTCATCTTCACCCTGAGAGACAGGCATGCAAGTGAAATGAATTAACCAAGCTTAGAATTGTCTTACAGCAGTAGCCTGGCATGGACAGACTAATATCATTGCGTAGATATTAGTCTGGATTCTCTGTGTGGAGCCTGCATTTCCAAGGGGCGGTGATAACCCCCTCCCCATATGTGTATACTGGGCCCTGATTGGTGCCCCACAACTTCGGGGGCAGCGAAATCCAATCACAACCAAGCGGGCCATTTTTTTGCACTGGCAGATTCGTCTGGTTTCCAGGCTGCACTACAGCAGTGGTTCTCAAACATTTTCATGTCAAGGACCCCAAATTGATACGAATTAGGCCATGGACACCCATTTGAAAGGATTCTGTGCGAGGGACCCCACACCTTTTTAAAAATAGCAGATCTGAGCTTGCAGATCAGCTATTTTTGAATAGTCCAAATATCAAATAGGGCGTTTAAACAACTGTTCCTTTTGCTGGGGACCCCCTGGGAGTCCACGGACCCCAGAACCACTGTCTTACAGTAATTTAACACACGGCACAGTAAGATCATGTACATGACAAAGAGTGCAGGTAACTAATGTCACAGAGAAGCAGATGTAGGAGAACTTGTATTCAGACCTCACCTCATCTGCTGAGGCGACTTTCTGCACTGAAAGGTCCAACTTTTCCACTATTTTCAGAATTGATTTCAGGACTTCATCATAAAGCAGGCGGCTCAGTGCCGGCAGAGCTGAGTTCTGGCTTTCAAAAGCTGCGTCCAAAAATCCAGAATCCTGCAGGAATGGACGTAGGCCCAGCACAAGATAAAGTATTAACGGATGAGGAAATCGGACTTATCAATGTCTAGAAAAGCTGCACTCTGCAAAACTGCATTTTTTTAACCCACTTAGATTCAACCCCAGTTCTCATGCTCATGATCAAATATCTAATGTTCAGCCAGCCTTTGCCCAGGGAGAGATTATGCTTCAGGCAGAGCTACCCGGTGATCTACATCACAGACAACCCACTAATACATTAGACAGTATGTATGAGAATCCTATTGGAAATGTATTTATGAATTCATGGTGTAGTCCCTTTAATGTTATGCCCAAAATAGGGATGCCAGACTGAATGTGGTTATTAGGCATCAATGTACCTTTAACTGATCACAGTCCAGAAGACCTTTAAATAGGGCCAGGTAGTCCTGACTAGATGGCACCTTCCTGTTCCCAGTGCCCACTTGGCCATCACCCTTCGCAGAGTCTTTGTCCTGAGGAGGGATTCATTCACTGTTAATCTGTTAAAAATGTTCAAAAATAGCAGATGTACAAGCTCGCAGCGCGGCACGAAGTGACGCGCTGTGAGCTTGTAGATCTGCTATGTTTGAGAACCACTGTTCTAAACCACTGTTCTAAATCCTAAAAGTTTTCTGAAAAACGTATGTTGCTAAATATAGTAAGTACCGTATAGTAAATTATAGTTAAAATCTAAAATGACACAGATGCTTTCCCGGTTTTAAAGGGTTAATCTATTTCTCATGACCTACATCTAAAGAATCCTAAATCTTTTTTTTTTGTTATTACACTGAAATCAGAAAGCTAAGATTCTCAAATGAAACAAGAGGGTGACCCCAAAAAACTGAGGGCCAAATAGAACAAAACGTAAATTCTATCAAAAGGAACATGTCTGACCTCTGGAAGGATGAGCGGTTTTGAACAGACGCGAATCAAGCCCTGGTGCACTGAAAAGGAAAAAAACAAAAAGGAACAGGTTTACTGTATGACTTTCCTAGTATTTTGTTCAGTATTCGTGTCCTATACACATGTAGATACACATTCTCATGCGTTATCTACAATATGTCGAACAAAGTGACAGATTTTCATTATGCCAATTTTCTTTGGAATGCTACCAGGCAATATGGCGACATTCATCACTCGCTCGCACGCAACGCACGCACGCACACGCGCACACACACACACAAAATTCAAAGATCAGGGTTTTGTTGCAAAACAATGTTTTACAGTGTAACGCAAAACATAATGACCTTTGTGAAAAATAATTTTGACTTGTTGTGCCTGAGCAGAACTTACCCACAGAACTGATGAAGCTCCAGAGGACAGGACCCTTGGAGGCCATGGCCACCAGGACCTTCAGGATGGAGCGGCAACAGATGAACTGCATCTTATCACTGCACCGAGTGAAGCTGTCAATCTGAACCACCAGGAGGCGCTCTAGTAGTGGGGTGTAAACCTCTGGGATCTAAAGGCATAATCAATAGAAAAAGGGGGTTGTTTATTTAGAGCTGAACCAAGTGCTCGATTCAATCTAGCAATAATAGAGATTTTGCTTTAATAATAATTAAAGCTTGGAATGTTCCCTTCCAACCTGAAAGAAATTATGCAGCCGATTTCTAACCACTTTCAAGATGAGCATGTCATTATGGGGTAAAGTTTTCAAACATGTTCAAAAATAGCAGGTCTGCAAGCTCACAACAAGTCGCAATGCTGCGCGTTGTGAGCTTGTTGATGGCTTTTTTTTAGCAGGGTTTACATTTTTAATTTTTTGACAAAATATCGTTCACAACATAATAATCAGTGGTCTAAAAATCCCAAATTCTGGATCAGCATCTGACCCAACAATCTGCCATCGGTCTGGCTCTACTCTGCAGAGGATCCGTGGATGAGAGAGTGTGGGTACCTACCTACCGGTAGTCTAGGTGAATGAGGACACTGGCTATGGATGAGAGAGTGTGGGTACCTTGTCTAGGTGAATGAGGACACTGGCTATGGAGTCCAGGAAGCTGGGCAGCTGGTAGAAGTTCTCCTCCTCTGTGTCAGACTCAGTCAGGTACATCTGTTTGCAGCGCTGGATCAGCTCTGTGTACATCAAGTCCACGTCTTGAGGGGAAACCTTCTTGCACGACTAAAAAGCAACGCAAGACATTTTATTATTTTGTTTCCTGGTGCACATCCATGTTACACGACACAAACTTTGATGCCCTCTCCCGGGGAGAGGTAATTGCAACTGGGAAACCCGGGATTCAAACCCGGGTCTCCCACGTGGGAAACCAAATCTACCGCTCACTCAGTCACGATGGAATCCCTATTTGGCCAGGGGAAGATATTGGGCTTATGACCCTCAGGCAGTACTAAGTGTCAACCAGTAGTTGTCCTACCCAACACAGGGTCCAAATGTCTCACTGGAAGAGTAGCAAGACCACCTCCAACCACTGCAGATGAGTTCGTTATATTGTATTAACATGCTCTACCATACAGATGGGATAAAATAACATTTTATTCATTACAATAAGTCCCGGATTGCAGGTTTAACTGTATGGCATAATATAACTATGTTCATGTTAAGGCAAAAACATACTCTATTAAAAGGACAATACCAGTGTTTTTTAATGTTTAGCCCACAAGTCCCACATATATGTCCCACCCACAAATCAGTCACCGCTAGAAGTCAGGTTAAAAAGGAAAAGTAGACTCCTACACATTTTTGTTGAATAATCAAATTGGCTGAGCTTTGACCACTGCTTTCTGGCAAGACGCAGACAAATGCATTTGCAAAACGAGGAACATACCGCTGCAAAGAATCCATATCCTCGTATGGCGATAGATAGCTCCTTGTGTGAGGAGTCCATAGTCTTAATAATGGAACAGAACTTCTGCATGAAGAACTTCAACTTGCTTTTGTGCTCCTCAATGTCCTCAGCCACAAGAGATGCAACCTGAAAAAGAAATACTGACAGAGTTCATTGTGTTTCCTTTCTTACTTTGAAAGAAGGAAGATCAAACAATTTATTATGATGCGCCACATTTTGGACTTCAGATCAAATACTATTTTTTTGTTTTGTCTGTTTTTTAGATACATGGCACCAGTTGGAACTGAAACAGAGACGTTGCAACCGTATGGACCATAATCACGTATTTCTGACTTGGACAAACATCAAATGCTAACAGGTTTAGGAGTGAGACCATGCTGCCAAAATGACATACTGTATCACCAGCAAAGGTGGACTGATGTAACTCCATATGGGTGACCATGTTACTGAATGTCAAGGTCTAATAATGAATTGCAATGATAGCCTACCTGTTTGAGGAAAGCCTCAAGCGCATTGAAACTAGTCTTCTTCATCTCCGCGTTGATATGTCCACACAGCTTGGACATGACCTCGAATAGGGATCTATAGTGGTCCATCAGGCAGTTGCCGAACTGCACTGCATGCTTGGCCATTAATTTCAGTCCAGCTACGCAAAAAAAAACAAGTTGATAACGTGCCTATAATATCATACCGTTCTAGTTTTGGGGGGAAATTCAGTGTTTTTGGACTTACCAAATGTAACAGCATAGCGACTCATTTCCACCTACAAGAAAGTTGCAAGAACAATCTGTTGAACAGTATTGCTTGCAAGTAATTGGTTACATAAATTTAAGTGACATCAGTGTGCATCAAATAAGCCATGACAGCATTCACATTTTAGATGAGCAGCACCATAACTGATCATTTCCAAAGATGTGACAATCCAAAGTTATGGGCACACAACGCTGTCACATGCTATTTTCGGCATGCAACACCATTGTACGACAGAGCACAAATTGAGCATTACACAGCCACATAAACAGACATTACATTTTAATTGTGGATAGCAAATGACAGGTACCTGTGGATTGATTGTCTTCAGGGCATACTCAAATATCTGCTTTGATGTTGTTGGGTCTGTACAGGTCAGAGACAAAAAATGTTATAATCATGTATAGTGTCATTAAAATAGAGAACATATTGCATGTGTGGAGGGATTACATCCTTTAGCCCATACACTACATTTGAAACTCAGGGGCGTACTGTTACTGTACTCTAAGCATGCACTGACCAACCCATACAAACAAACAGCTTCTGACCTTCTTCCATAGTTTTGGGGAAATTGACCATTAGAGCAGTGATTCCCCTCAAACATCCAGCCACAACCATAAGTTTTGGTTCTTTTGTTGAAGAAGTCATCTATCATGAAAGATAATGAAAATAAATACATATGTCTTTGGAAAGATACACATCTGAACGCAACTGAACGTACTGTACCTGTTCCTTCATCTCTCCTAGATAGGCTTTGTAGAGTTTGTCAGAGTTGTTGACCATTTCACTGGGGTGAACCTCACCCAGGACTCCCAGCAGCTCATAGATTTTACCAAGGACTATTGCAACAGAAATAAAATAAAAAGTCTTGAAGGATGGATGATGAAATTATACAACTTTGGTTTAAACAGCCCGGACAATATATCGGCCATTATTATAACTTTTTTTTGACGACATCGGTATCAGCAATTATGCAAATTTTTCAACCTGGCGTCCCTATTTTGGGCATGTCATTATAGGCAAACATTTTGAAAAAATAGCAGATCTACAAGCTCACAATGTGCTACATTGTGAGCTTGCAGATAGCTTCTTTTTTTAACATTTTGAATAGGGCTTATGTGATTTTGTTTTACTTTTTTAAACAAAATTACAAAACATTGGTAATGGGTGGTCTAGGACTCTAGGAATCTGGCATCGGTCGGGCTGTAGTTAAAGGCAACGGAGGAAAAAAATATGAAAAACAGGAACATAGCAAGCCTCACCGGAATCTGGCACTTTAGTCTTCTGACCCAGCTCCATGTAGTATCTGTTGAATATATTCATGACTCTCATGTCTGAAGCTATACTGGACGCCTTTGTCAGATGAAGAACCTAGACGACAGAGTTAAAGAACAGGTGAGGGTGATAAATAAGGATATTCATTCAAATCCTGGTCATATTTTCACCCCCTGGGTCATTTGTTAGGTACAGTAGGGGAGTACAGTAGGTATTCATTACTAAAGCCAGCGACAAGTAGGACACACATGATCAACCTCTTTTACAGACAGTAAGGAGCTGCCAGCTTTGTGGACACTGACAAAGTGTAAAGTAGGGCAAATTAACAAACACCTCAATATCGATATTGGGGTGCGACAGTTAATCAAAGTAATTGATTTAATCGATTATAGAATATTGACAGTCAATTTCAAAAATAGTTAAAATAGCCAATCTACAAGCGCACATGTATTTGATGCTCCGTTGTACACTTAAGTCATTAAGTTCTCTGTTATTGCAGTGCTGAGAAGGTTGCATCAGTGAGCCTCTATTTTATCAACCAGCGGCCGTCTCTAGGGAAGTGTCCATGCTCCGATGGGGCGGGAAGGGGCGAGACAGTATCGCCTGGAAGACAAGCTGCCTACCAGAGCATTGCACACAACATCTACAAGCAACCAACCTTGATAAGGAGCTCCATCGATTGGGTTCTGCATTTTGCAGCTTTGTCCTTGGTATACACAGCCATGCATGTGTCCTGCATGAGAGAGAAGCCACTATAGTAAGCTGCATCATCAAATTATGAAATGGACGTAAAACATGTTGTGATCAATTACAGTACATCCCCCAATATGGGTGCTGAGCCAAACTACAAAACACAGTCAAACTACGGTATTTAAAAAGCAAGGCTCATTTTTTTCACTCAGTACAAAACTGTATTTCGCCAAGAATATGTCTGTTGTTTGGTGAAACAAAGTGAGTTATGAGCCTTCCTTTTTTATTTATTTAAGTAAAACATCCCTCAAATTTAACAGTCATGAAATACAGCAAGAAAAATAATACTATTTTGTCCATCATTATCAAATCTAGATTCAGTCAAGTCAACCTTATTTTATACTACAAAGCTCAGGGTGTCTCCAGATGGAAAACATACCCGTATATCCACAGCATAAGTCATATCCCATCCTTTGACTCTGCGATATATCCTCTCCAAGAACTTCTCAAGGAAAAATAAGATCTCAACCCTGGTATCCCGGAGCTGAAAAACAGATTGTTGTGTCATCCATTCAAGATCGCTCAACACTCACTAATGCTTTATTGCTGGTTGCCTTGAGACACCTACCTCTTCTGACGCCAGAGACTGTCTGAGGAAAACGAGCAGTCCATATTCCTTAGAGAACAACAAGGAAGTCTGTAAACCTTTAAGACAAAACAGCAATGAATAATTTGAACATGAAACAAGAGCAACCGAGTGGAGTGCATAGTTCATGTACGTGGCAAATTGCAGCATCATACTTTATATCAGATACTGAAAATGAGCAGTACATATTCTTTCGAGAACAAGGATGTTTGTAGACCTTTAAGACAAAATAGCTATGAATAATTGCATTATGAAACAAGAGCATCATATATCAGATATTGAATCGGAGTTATACGTGATATACGTGAGTGGGACACTCCATTCACTGGCAGGTTCAGACTAAATACAATAACGCTCGCACAAAAACACGCTCGCCCTCGGAGGTGGCGACCTCTGAACAATCGCCACCAGGTATTCCTTAACGTACTCAGTAAAACTATGCCTAAACCTAACTTTATTCCTAAACGTAACCTCAGTAAAACTATGCCTAAAGCTAACCTTATTCCTAAACGTAGCCTCAGTAAAACTATGCCTAAAGCTAACCTTATTCCTAAACGTAACCTCAGTAAAACTATGCCTAAACCTAACCTTATTCCTAAACGTAACCTCAGTAAAACTATGCCAAAACCTAAACTTATTCCTAACCTCAGTAAAATGAATACAAGAACCACTGGGGGCAACAACAGAGGCAGCAAATAGGAATGGATGCGGTGTCTGCTTCATGATCAACAACTGACAGTGCTCGGATGTGGAGATGTTTTTTTTTTAACAGCTGCTCATCTAATCTAGAGCATCTCATGATGAGATGCCGTCCGCTTTATCTCCCAAGAGAGTTCACACATTACAGCGGTCTACTGTATATTCTGAGACTATACAACCGCAGGCAAATGTTATTGTTAATAGCGTACATGCCACATAAATAAGGCCTTCCTGCACCTGGTCCCGGGTTCGAGTCTGACCTCACTCTCTTCACTGCATGTCACCCCCCCCTCTCTTTCTCACACCCTTTTCCTCTCTCTCTCTCTGCCTGTCAAAATAAAGCAGAATTCTGAGGGAAAAAAAATCTTAAATCTTAGTAGTAACCCAGCAATGGACTAATCACCCGAGAGAAATAAGCAACCAGGTCTAAGAAAACAAGCCCAAAAGAAGCGACTACAAGCTCACAACGATCTACAAGCTCACAATGTTGTGAGCTTGTAGATCTGCTATTTTCAAAGAAAAAAAGGGGGAAATTGTGGAATATTTTACAAATCCACTCAAATCATGTATGGGGGTCTCTGGCAAATAATATTTTCAGAAGGGGGGGGGGGGGGGCTGCGGACAAATTCATATTAATTTGGGGGTCCTTGACATAAAAAAGTTTGAGAACCACTGATTTAAATAACATTAGGAAGCAAGCCCAAATAAGCAACAACACTTTAGGGGGAAAAAATCCCTTTAGTTAAAACAAGACCAAAGTCACTTATAATAAGCAGACATGGCAACACTGTACTGGAACATCAGGTCCAGGGACTGTTTGAGAAGCGGCTGGCTGCAGACCTATTCCACGAGACGAGCTCCTCACCCTATTGGTTTCTATCCCCAGGTTGAGGCCACAAGACTTCTGAACTCAAAGAAGTGATATAAACTGTAACAGGGAAATATATTTCTGTTACAGCAGACGTTCACGTTTGTATTGACATTTTCACTCATATAAACTACAGCTTTGGAATATTCCACTTCACTGCCTGCCACCACTTACTGTGTCGGTGACGGTGACTACTACTTATAGTACATTTATACACAGTGCACACTGTTGAGAAACTTAAGTTACAATAATTTCGCTGCCTATTATTCCAACAGCTTCAGACTGACAATAAAACACATTGAAAGGGGAAATGGCGGGTGAGCGTATCTCATTCAAATCGTTGAAAGCTACTTTCCAAAATACTTATACACGTACAAATAGATAAATCATATTTATCCGTCTTAGCTTTAATCCCTGATTATGCACAACAATGAGTGGAATCTTTACTTTCAAAACTTCCAGTGGAAAAAGCTTAAACAGACGTTCATAAGCTGGAACAATAGGTAACACTAGGTCTGGTCCATAGCGTTAGAAGAAGTTCTCCTTAACGCTATGTTACTTTCGAGCCGTTGCCCGCACGCCTCCGGTTGCGCAGCCTCTCGTCTCTAGTAAAAAAAAAAATACCCTTTCGCTATTCACCAAAACAAAAACAGTTTTAAGATGATGAAAGCCTATTTCATTAGTGGAAACACTCAGAGCCCCCCCACCTTACGTCTAAAAGACACTTTTTGACCAGAAAAGAAAATATTTCACCGGTTGGAAAAAAATTAATAGTTAGTCAAATGCGCCCCCTATAGATCTTGTCAATAGAAACATTCCATTGACCAGATCTGTAGGGGGCGCAGTGGAGTATCTAAAACAATGTTTTCATCCTGTGAAACATTTTCTTTTATGGCCAAAATATTTCTTTTGCCAAAAACTTGGTGCTTGTAGCTTTTGTTAGCTTGTAAATCTGTACTTTTTTTTGGGGCATGAACAAAATCAATTGCATAATTACGCGCGCCACAGTCTTACAAAGTTCAGTGTCGGTTTGTGTGAGCATGCACTCCTGTCCCACGTCCCCGATGATGTCGTGACACCGGACGGCTGCTGCAGCTCGAGTGTCTCCGTCCGAGAGGCATTCATGGAGCTTCACCAGCAGTGCCTGCATGGAGGAAGACATGGCTAAAGTTATGTTGTTGTTGTTGTTGTTGTTATTAATGATAACCAATAAACTGCTGCTGTGCCAACATGTCTGCACTCTGCAATCACAACAAAGCTGCTATACACGCCTCCTTAACTGTAAAGTAAGACCAGGTCAAACATACTGTGACTTCCTTTGAGACTTTTCAAAATAAAATCCCGGCTATTTTATAGGGATCAATCATAGAGGCATAAGGCAGCGGTTCTCAAACTTTTTCATGTCAAGGACCCCCAAATTGACACTTATTAGCCCGCGGGCCCCCATTTGAAAAGATATGCCTCAGGGACCCCCATAAGAGAAGATTTTTACAGCTCAGTGATTCTCAACCATTTTAATTTCAAGGACCCCCAGTTTGACATGCATTAGGCTACGGACCCCCATTTAATGGCATTTCTATCCCTGGGACCCCAATTTATATTGTAAAATCAATCTTAATTTAACTCTGAGAGTGTAGCTACAAATGGAACCAAATTAGGGTCCATTTGGTTCCATTTGTACACTCTCAGAGTTACAGACCCATAAGGGTCCATTTGGTTCCTATCCATCATTTAGCTGGGGACCCCCTGGAACCCCCTCAAGTACCCCTGGGGGTCCGGAGCCCACTTTGAGAACCAATGATATAAGGGGATCAATACAATACGGGTTTCTGATCCGGTTGGAGCGGAAATAACTTTACGTCGTCAGGTGGCCGGAACAAAAAAAAACATTTTTAAATGTGTTTAGTTTGGTATCGTTTCGTTTCTTTTGGTATAATAATTTGGTATGTCCATCTTTTATTCTAACTCGTAGTGTGACTAGCAAGACTAAACTAATTGATTACCCCGAAAATATTTAAAAACTTGAATCACTTTTGTCCTGATTTTGTGCTTCATCAATGTCATTCAGTGCAACAGAGGTAAAAAATAAAATAAAAAAGGGACATTTTAAAGCATGTATTTAATTATTACACCCTTTCAGCCTCTAGTAAACTGTGGAACAAAAACATTATGTCATTCAGTGCAACGCAGAAAACATACTTTTAATGTTATTATTAAATCAAAAGTGCCTGTTATAAATGTCCCATCATTCAGCAAAATGCTTTTGTCATTCAGCGCAACAAAGGATTCATGACAATAGCTTTGATATCCCTTGTTGTAACCTTTTTTTACAGTCTATGGTTGTGACTAGTTAACAACATTTAAGTAAAAATGAATTGTAAGCAATTATATTTAATTGTTGTAAGAACACTATGATAACTGTAAAATGATCATTTTAAACTATTATGGCATTTTAAGGTATTATAATGTAGATGACTTACACTGAATAAAATGCTAAAATCTATGAAACTATCTTTAACTTCAACAATTTCATTTTAACATATAATACTGGTGTTTTACTGGTGTTACTCTGAATGATGTATCACTACAGCCCACAGATATTGATTTAATGTGATTTATTCAGAGAGAATAATAAGGATTCCATGAACAATTATTACTAGCAGTGATAATATTTCCCATTTAGCTATTTTAAAGTAATACATCTGTGTAAATTAAGCATGCACATTTTGAACGTCTTATGCTGTTATTATGCATAGTTTTTATAACGGTAAAAACTGGTAATAATAGTTCATAGGGCCATAATTGTTATTGCTGCAGGAATCATATTTAATCAGTATGGGCGGTATGTGTCATTCAGGGTAACAAGATCATTCAGTGTAATGCCAATATTTAAATAATAATAATACATTAAAATACAATAACTTTGTTTTGTTGACTAAGATGGACAAAAACAAATCTCAAGGGATGAGGTAAAAAATATTGTCATAGCTCTTTCCTTTATTTGTGTAAGGGAGGACATTTCTGTAAAAAAAACTTTCGATAACTTGTGTGTACCAGTGACACATCAAATGTGGTATTTCAAATAAAATAATGTAATTTCTCCAAAGTAATAACATTTCTGACAGTCTAAGACTCTAAGCATACAACCTTGTGATTGTGAAAAAAGGGCATAATTTTATTTAATTCATTTTAAGCACACTGAATGACATTTTATGCGGTACACTTATAAGAATGACAATGCAATAGAATTACTGGGTTTATTCATGAATATAAATATTATATAAGTGAATAAGTGACACATAATGAACATTAAAAAAAACTGTGTTAGGAAATTGAATTGCTGTTTAAAGTCTTTGATAACTAGAAAACCTTATATACGTCTTTGACCCATCAATTTAAATTAATGTTAATATAATTCATATAAAATAGAATTAGGTAATTAATAAAAGACAATCTTTGTACATTGTTGTGTAGGCTACAGCCTTCATGGAAATATGAATAATGGCAATTTTACCTTTTCTAAAGTTTGGGTCACTTTAGGAAAAGTCATCAAATATCAAGTTGAAAAAAGATCATTTAAGGTTTTTTTCTGCTGTTAAACATGCTGGCGGGTAATTTTTGACCCGAAGACAACACAAGGGTTAACCCTATATGAAGTATGCACTCAGCTCAGCAGGTAACCAGAAGAGTGGGCACCTAAACATTGTGGGCACCTCAATGTTAAATGTATATGTAAATAAAAATGTATAATAAAAAATGTTCCACACTGGGGGCTCTGAGTTAATAATTGGATTTTTTTTTGCCAACTCCTCTTCATGGGCTTTTCTTTTCTCTTTCCTTTTTAGCTCCACCTTTTATCTTTTTCTTATTGGAATGGGATCCATTGATAACATAACGTTACACTACTTGTCAAAATCTGATGCTCTGACCAACATCCACCTGCTTACACACCTGCTCAGAGTCTACATTTACTTATGTTTACAAAAAAAGTGTTCTCGGGTAGGTGGAAAGTGAAAACCAATCACGTCTTGAATTCAAACAAAAAAAGATTAGTTGACATTTTGACCAATTGCTATTCATGACAACTATTCTTTAACAACGAGCAGGTAGTTCTCGACTCCGCTCAGAGCGACTGAAAAAAAAAGAACTCTTTCATGGCCTGCAGTGTTCACTGATGTGGCCGACAGTCATAGTGTTTCTGGGCTCGAATGGAACCAAATGGACCCTTTGGTCCCTTTGTACACTCTGAGTTAAAGACCTGTAATGGTCCATTTGGAACCCCCCCAATCAACCCTGAGGGTCCCTGGACCCCACTTTGACCCGTAAGGGTCCATTAGGTTCCATTTGTACATTCTCAGAGTTACAGACCTGTAAGGATCCATTTGGTACTCCCTCAATGAACCCAGAGCGGCCCACCTGGACCCCACTTTGAAAATACTGTATATCATCAGAACTACCCAGCTCTACCTACCAGTAACAGTATCCAGAATTAAATCAATGACTGATTCTCTGACATGCGTCAACCTTCTGTTGTTCTCAGACAGAGAACTCTCACTCTGTTTGCAGTGTTCAGGTACAGTTCACACAGCATGATAAGAAGAACTTCCTTAGTATTTTCAGTTCTCAAAGTCTTCATTATCCCTCCCCCCCAGAAGTGCCACAACTGATCCTGGTTCTTGCCTACCCTTTTCCTCTGTATCAAATTGAAATGAACAGCAGAACAGACACTGAACAGATCTGTAGGTGATAGATATCTCTTCTCTGGTAGGCCTCAAAGCGTGGGGGCTTGACTTAATATCTTATCGGGCATCCTTCCAGAGAGATAACGTCTGTACCGCCAAGCTTTTCAGCGAGCGTATTCAGATCTTTGATGTCTTCCAAACTGTTGACCTGCCACTCATGCTTGAGACCTGTGAATATCTGCCTAAAGGCATCTACCGTGCTTGCGTAAATCATCTTACTTTTCAGGGATGCACTTTCCGGAGCCCAGAAGATGAAGACCATCTCTTCCTTCCTTGTCTCTATTTCTCCTTGTCTGGTGTCGTACGTCACGTCGTACAGAGCATAGCGGCAGTCGTCTGAAGGCAGCATCTCAAGAAAGTGTTTGTAGGGGTCCTGGACGGTGGTCCCTATGTCTCCCTGCAGGATTTCTTTGCCGTCCTCAAGGATGATGTTCTGTTTGTCCTTACTGAGGCAGAACATCACAGCCTTCTTCCTCTTATTCTTCTCGTCCTTGGTGGCCTGAGCCTTACGGACCTTCATGTCGTTAAATATAGCAAGTACTTCATCTGTCACTTTGATTCCAGAGGCCATTTCAATTCCGGCGTATTGACAAGAGTCTACAGTTGGAAATTGAAAGGACACGTTTATTTATATTCCCACACTCTGCAATGTTGGTGTGTCACAATTGCTGATTGGACGGAATATTCTGATGTCATTACGGTTACTATAGGCAGAGGTAAATTAATTTGTGTGAAACGGTGAGTACCAATTTGGGGTTGCAATGTCAATAGGCCTATACTCTAACATCAGTATGACATCAGTCATCTCCATATTTGAGCATACAAAGAGAGACACAAACAGACAAGACAGACAATACAGACAGAGCACCTAAAACTGGAGCATTAAGGGAACTTTAGTCAGAAGGTCCCCGGTTCGAACATCGGCTTATACAGGTTTAATTTAAATTGCTTCACAGAAAAAAATAACCTCATTAATTAATGTCGACTTGAACAACATGAAATGACATTTTGACAGTATTTAATTTCAGTATTGTGACATATTTCCTGGTGAAACAGGGGCATGGCGCATGACAGAAGGCAAAACTGTATGATTTGCAGCAAACATAGCTGCATGGGTAGAGAAGTCACATGGGAAACAGAAGGTTGCAGGTCCGATTCCTGGACCTGCGATTAAACTGACAACCACAAGGAACAGCTTACTGTAGTTCTTCTTCTTTTCGTGTCTTCGAAGTATGTATTTATATGAGTTTCACATTTCTTTACACAGTCCTTTGCATTATTATTGAACCCTGCGAGATCTTTTAAGCTGCACTGGTTGGGTAGTAGAGGGCAGACAAGGCAGTGCTGCATCGTATGGTCTTCTTCTCCACATTCACAGATGGTTGGGCCGGTTGTGTAGCCCCATCTGGCCATAGCCGCTTTTGATCGCCCCATTCCTATTCTCAGGCGGTTGAGTGTCTTCCACTGGACCCATGGTGCATCTGAGCCAGAAGCTAGGTTTTCAGAAGGGGGATTCCCATGCCAATAGGAGGGGGGTCATTCTCAAGCTTTTTTGTTGGAGTCTGGTTTCTTCACGAGATGTTGTTAGTGGCTGGGGGGTTCACGTCCATGAAGAAGGTGGCGTTCATCACTGGTAGCTTTTGTGATCTCTACTCGGCTGGCGGCTTCCCGTCTCATATCTGCAGGCTCAATGCCAGCGAGGAGGTGCAGGTTGTTCAAGTTGGTAGGCTTCAAGCAACCAGTGATCAAGCGGCAGGTGTTGTTCGATGCTGAGTCTAATTTCTTGGCATGGGTTGATCTCTCCCAAACAGGACATGTGTACTGTAGTTAGAATATTACTATATGTCTGTTGTGTAGATGAAATACAAAAATTGGCTAGCATTTGTCTTGATAACAGCATTTTTAACATGAAATCTGCCATTATAAGCAACATAATAAAGAGATACATTGTGATATCCATAATCCCTCAGAACTCTGCTCAGCTGTTTCATTTTTTAATTGCATGTGATACTTTCTCTCAAATTCAGTCTATGCTGCTTCTATAGCCATATCGCATATTGTGTTTTGCACATTACATGTAGCTGACGGGCTGAAACCTCTTTTCTCCATATGTTTTACTTTTTATGATTAAATCTACTTAATCATACTACAGAGTCACACAAAAATAACAACAATAGCAGATCTACAAGCAAAACAGTTTTGGACATATAAGGTCCCCACTCGACAGCGACAATATATTGCATATTGCATTGCTTGGCCCCTGGTATTGATGCTTGCAGATATATTTATTATTATTATTATTATTATTATTATTATTATTATTATTATTATTATTATTATTATTATTATTATCATTATTATTATTATTATTATTATCATTATTAGTATTTTAACTCATGCCATGAGTTACACATAATCTTCAAAGAGCCAGCATAGTTAATAGTGTGTCTTTATGAATTCAAAGTCTTGTTGAAAAGGGATCTTTACATGCATTGGTGCTTTTCAATTAAACAGCTTGCACACAGCATTTGGATAATCGACACATTTGAGAATGTTTAAATATCTAACAAAATCTTGCCTGTTGGATAAGGTACCTGTGTGATTCAAGCAGTTTTTATTTAATTTGATCTTATTTGATACACTGTAATTGTGTGATATTTTAAAATACATGAATTGGTTTTATTTATTTTAGATATGCCTCTCACCATATGTGGATTATCACCTTTTTGTTTTGTTTGTGAGAGGACCACAATGGAAATAAGTCCTGGACTTCACAGTGTTTATCCTTGAATGTCCTTGAACAGCATGTACAGTATGATTTGTGGGTTATTTGCAATTCAAATAAACTAAACTAAACAAAACAAAAGCATTGAAGTGTACACTACGGCACATTTCCATTTGATTATTTGATTCTGTGCGGTCCCTTTGTGTTTGTTTTTGTTTGTGCCAGCTGGCCTAATAATAACAAAGGTGTGTACAGGGCTGAAATTGGAACTCCTATGTTGTCACTTCCATAATAAATAGTGAACCATTAAGAACATGAGCTTAAGAAGCTCAAGAACAGATTAAAATCAATTTGCTGCTTTACAATTTGCTGCATTTGTTTTGTTGTTTTGTTGTGTGATGAACCCTAGCTTCACTATTCTGAACATCCATCCATCTTCAACCACTTCAGGTCGGGTCGGGTCGCGGGGACAACAGTTCCAGCAGAGAGCTCCAAACGTCCCTTTCCTGGGCAAGATTAGCCACTTCAGCATGGGGGATCCAGAGGCGTTCCAAGGCCAAGGCTAGAAAAGTCTTCTAAGCTTGACACCCATTTTTCAAGTTTTCAAATGTATAAAATGATTTATTTAAATCCTTTGAAAATAGCAGACCTACAAGCTCACAATGTTTTCAAATTGCCAAAGTATTAAGTACTGTATAGGTCTGAAGTGGTTTTGTAATAATAATACAAATTTAGTTTTCAAATAATTGCAGTGGAGTAAAAGTACGATATTTTCCTCTGAGATGTAGTGGAGTAGAAGTACAGGCACTGAAAATTGGAAATACTCCAATAAAGTAAAAATACCTCAAAATTGTGCTTACAGTGCTTGAGTAAATGTACTTACCTTACACCACTGTCTGATTCTCCAGCTGATCTCCCGGTCTGTCCTCCCCTCATTCGTGAACAAGACCCAGTGATAGGCTACTTGAACTCCTTCACTCAGGGCAAGGTCTCCCTGGTCTCTGAGACTCCCAGGTCTCCCTGACCCCTGTCCAGGAGTTTGGTTCCAGAGCCCCTGCTGTGTGTGGAGGCAAGCCCCACCTGGTCTAATCGGTAGCGATCCACCTCCTGCTATTCCGGTGAAAATAGATGTTCTACAAGCTTACAGCGCGTTGAAACGCGGGGTGTTGTGAGCTTGTAGATCAGCTATTTCTGCTAGTGTCGACAGAAAAAGAAGGGGACCAGGAATAGACCCCTAATAATAATAAAAATAATAATAATACGCACAATTTATATAGCGCTTTTCTGAGTACTCAAAGTCCCTTTACAAAACCGAAAAATTAGGAAAAAGTTTGATAAACAAAAAAAAGTTAAAAACTACGTAAAGGTAAAAAAAAGCGAGATTAGGTAAGGAATGCGAGCCTGAAAAGGTGGGTTTTGAGTGTGGTTTTAAACGTGGTGAGGGTGTAGGCAGCTTTGAGTGAGCTGGGAGTGAGTTCCATAATGAGGGGGCGGCCTCTGAGAGGGCCCTGTCACCCCAGGTGACCCCAAAGCACATACGGTTTAAATGGTTAACTGCCAATTCTCTGTGGATTCTGGGTGTGCTGCATCTAAATAATCAGGACTTGCGAGAATGTTTGACCAAAATCTGAATGTGGAAGTCTCCAATAACATTTAAAACTGCCCAGAATCTCATCAGTTCCAGTTACCAGATCAACTTGATTTCTGCAGAAAATAAAGACCATTATCAATCACTTCTGCTGTCACTTTCAACATAGCCTCGATCTCCAGGCTTTTATTTTCCTTCGCGTTTTACTTTCAACATGACTGTGTCTAAGTTGGTTAAATGTATGTTCAATATCATATATTTTGTTTTAATTGACATGAACATACTAAATTGCTTACGATCTAGTCTCCCCCGCTTATTTGCTGTTCAAGTGCTTGATCTGTATAAGTGCTGCTACTTCCACCCCAACCTAAGACATACTCTACACACTCAAGTACAAATAAGTCTATATAAATTCAAGACTTTCCATTTCTAATTGTTTTGAATTACATCTACACATTCACTGATTCAATTCTTCTCAGTTGTTCTCCACTTACAAATTATTCTTGTGAAATTTGTTTAAACTCATCATCATGGGGCGACTGCCTGCTTCGTGACCGGGATAATATATTGTAATTGTTTGTGCTGAGGTTTCACATAGTGTGTTGAACTCTTTGCATATCATGCCACTGCAGGACATTAAAAGGTGGTACATTGCATGTGTGGACAGCAGAATACACAGAAGAGAGGACTACAAGGTCAGACTGCAAATACTATACTGTATGTAACATTATGTGTGTACCAGTGTTTTGATTAGTATTATGTTGTAGAGGTGTTTTGATTAGTATTATGTTGTAGAGGTGTTTTACTATTCAAAGTGTCTCTTACGATTATGTTCTTCTCTCTCTGTCTCTGTCTCTTATTTGTCTGTTGATTTGTCCATCTATTCAAAAGACTTGAATTGTGAAAAGAAACATTCAAATCAAAGCTGCCAGGAAAATGAACACATCAAATGAGGCCTCCATCGATAGCATCGTGGACATTTTACGCATCACCAGCGCAACAATCAACCTGGTCCTGGGAGTCCCCATCAACAGCTGGGTTCTGTGGCTGGTATTAACCGGACCAGCTGGTAAAATGGCCTCAGACATCTTCACACTCAATCTGAGTGTATGTGAGATCCTCTACAGCTTGTTAGGTATTCTCCTTATTATCAAGAACCTTGTCGCCTTCGCCTATCACTTCGTCATTGGCGGTCTCATGTTCACTGGACGTCCCGTCTTCCAGAGCTGTATCTGCGTAGAGAGATTCATGGCAGTGGTTCACCCAGTGCTCTTCCTCAAGTACAAACCTCTCAGGTACCGGGTGGCTTGCTCTGTGTTGGCCTGGTTGTTTATAATTGGGGCATCACTATCATACATGCTGAGTAAGGAGATGTCATATTATTTTTACCTTGGCCAATGTCTATTTTTCATGTCAGTGATGCTGTTGTGCAGCCTTGCCATTCTCAGGGTTCTGAAGCAGCCCATGCCAGGGGAGATGGGGAGGGAGAGGGACAACAGCATGAAGAAGAGAGCATTATCATCTGTCTGATCATGGTGTCATTTTTGGGAACTAACTTCATTTGGAGCATTGCTGTTGTCATTTTTGCCAGTCAAGGACGCTTATTGTCAGACGAAATGGATTTGGATTCAAGTATATTTCTGGTCATTACTGTGCTCACTCGGTTGGTTCAGCCTCTGCTGTACCTCTGCCAAAAGACTGGCAAACTGCCCTGTGTTAAACCTGTACAAGGTACATAGATAAACAGTGAACTCAATGAATGATATCTGTAGTTACATGTATTTGTACCAAGGCTATTTTAATTTGGGGGTTTTCATTGGTTTTCCTTTTTTATTTCCTATTATTTCGTCATGTTTTATTTTATTTATCTGTTTTCAATTTATTTTTGTGTTACTTTTAGTTACTTTTTGGTTGTAATAATAATAATTATACATTTTATTTGAAACGCATTTTATATTTGAACCAAATCTCAAAGTGCTACAAACAATAATAATAAATCAGTGAAATGAATAAAATTCAGATCAAAGGTCAGCTAAGAAGTTTAAAAAGTTAAACAAAACTATGCAAATGCCTTGTTAAAAAGAAAGGTTTTAGTCCCCTTTTAAAGGTGTCCACGAACTGTGGGGTATTTGTCAGGGGTGAGATTCAAAAAGGTAATGAAAAAAGTAGTGTGTAACAAAAAAACAAAAATAAACATTCATAGTTAAAACTAGCACAGCTGAAAAAATTGAAAATTGGCGGATATGTAATCTACTGCCAAAAATAATATAGTAGGCTCATATCGTCTCTGTCGGGTGGAAACCTCATTATGTCCAAAACTGTTACTTTTCAGGATTCAAATTCAAAAGTAGCAGATGTAGCCGCGTTTCGAGCATGCAGGTCTATACTTTTGATACTTTTGTGTGATGCTGTAGTATGATCAAGTAGGGCGTTAATTCACAAACAAATTAAATATGATAAGAGGTTTCTCCCCGACAGCAACGATATATTATGAAATATTGACTAAAGCCCTATTCACACAGGATTAGTATTATCTAGATAATTCAGAAATTACCCCCTGACGTCTGTGTTTTCTTTGGCGCATTCGCACTGGATAAGCAAAGTCTGTGTTTTACTTGAAAATACGGACATTATCCATGATCATAACAAAAGACCGTTCATTTGTAGACTCTCTGAGTTAACGTTTATATTAACAGTATTTATTTCATATTAAAGTATTTATTCACTCTGATTGAGATTATTCTGATTCTGATTGAGAGTCCAACAAGCCAATTAAACAAATGATCAATGTCGCAGAGGCATGCATTTCAGGCAGCACCACGGCAGCGACTCACTCACTCACTCACTCACTCACTCTCACGATAGCCACACGCCAAACGCACTGCCTAATAATAATCAATGCCAAATTCTGAATTATTTTGTAAAAAGGCTAATATGAACTTGCGAGACTTTTTTGGTCTACTGTGGGTTTATGGATGTCCATAACTCTGGTCCATAGAGTTAGAAGGAGTTCTCCTTAAGGCTATGGTAGGCTACTTTTGATCCTTTCCCCTCGCACCCGCGGTAGCGCAGGCTGCGCAGCCTCTCGTCTTTAATAAAAAATAAAAATACACTTTAGCTACTGACCAAAAAAAAGACGGTTTTAAAATGCTGAAAGCCTACTCTACTTAGTGGGACCACTCTGCGCCCCCACCTCACGTCTAAAATACACTTTTTGGCCAGAAAATAAAATATTTCACCGGAAGGACAGTTGCTATGGGCCTGGTCTTCAAGATACACCACAACATTGGGATCCCCCTGTATTTGTCAAAATACTTCCAAAATGTTAATGAAGTCCATGATCATAACACCAGAGGCAGCTCCACAAATCATGTTCAACCCAGATTTGGCTCAACTAAGGGAATGAACTCGTTCTCATGCTATTCATCAAAAATGTGGAATGCCCTACCAAAAGGAGTAAAGGAATGAAACCCTACTCACTTTCAAAACTGCCCTAAAGATACACCTTCAGGAGGCTGCAATTCGAAAATGGCCCCTGTCTAAGTCTTAACCTACCCCCCCCCTACCCCCCCCCCCCCTCTTTCATTTTCTCCTTTTGTATATATTTTTTTCTCTCTTCATACCAGTAACCTGAAAGCTGATTGTATGACATTCTGTATAGTAGTGTGTATATCTGTCTGTCTCTTATATGTCATCATGATTTGTGTGCATGGGGTTCTCATCTTAAAAAAGCTACGTGCTTAATGAGTCTTCCAGTTTAGTAGACCTTGTATTGTGAATTTGTACTTCCATGTACTGTGATTCTCATGTCTTACTAAATAAAAGTACATCAATCAATCAATCAAGGAAAAAAATGTTTTGTTACTCCACTGCGCCCCCTACAGAGCTGGTCATTGGAATTCTTCCATTGACCAGATTTTCCTTCCGGTGGAATATTTTCTTTTCTGGCCAAAAAGTTTATTTTAGACGTGAGGTGGGGGGCTCAGAGTGTTCCCACTAAGTAGAGTAGGTTTTCAACTCCATAAAACCATCTTTGTTTTGGTGAGTAGCAAAATTGTTTAATATCCGTTGTTTTTTATATCATTACAACAGAGACCACATAAAGGTGTCGTATTAAAATAGCCTATTGTATCAATGCCACATAGCGGCCAATAACATAGTTTTGCTCACTATATCAAGCTATAACTGTTCTTCAATTTAACTGTTAATCAATACAGTATGCTATCCAGTGAAGAGCCACAGTGGCAGGTTTAGGCCATTGACTGTGACTGTGTCAGGACTTCTGACCATTTATTTACAAAAAGCAAATCATAATGTTTTAAGCCGTGGCTATGAATTAAATAAAGTTCGACTGACAATGAAGTAAAAGGAAATATGCTAAATCTAAAAATAAAGCCATTCATGGGAAATGGTCTATATTCATGTAGAATATGCGGACGCTTCAATGATACAAAAATGACACAGATGCGGTCCAGGTGTTAATGGGTTAACCCATTTAGACCTGGAAAGCCTATATTATATAGGCTACATTTCAATCCGGGGAAGCGTCTGTGTAATTTTAGATGTTGCTATATTAGATAGCAGGTTAACCTCGTTGCTACACGGATTTGTTGTTATAAATCTGTGCATAAATGATACCCCAACCTTGGTTGCCCAGGAAACGGAGCCATTCAAGACATAACTGATGGCTGACGTGAGGACGAAAGGCGTAACCCCACGTTATGTGTATAATGACTCTGTATCTCTGTTTTACGGGCAGAAGAATATCTGGAACCATGCATTTCCGACGCTTGTAAGATCTCTTCTCTGGAATAAACCCAAATACTATTATTAACACTTTTCCTTCCTCCGGTTATTGATGTAATTAATTCTTATCTGACCGATAGATATGGACCGGTATTTACAAGGAAAAATAAAGCTATCACAACCTTTTGTGGACTAACTTGACACTTGCTGATACTCTGCACCTTAATCTCATGTACTGTACACAACGCACTGACACTCTTCTTGCACTAATGTCATGAACAGTAGGCCTATATACCAGCTGCTATGCTCACACACTTTATTTCTAAACCGCATACACAATATGTTTGGATGGATATGCTATGTGTCGCTATGTAGAAACCTTCTTGTCTATTTTTTATCCCCCCCCCTTCTTTCTTTTCTTTCTCTTTCTGGAAACAATCGAAAATGATGGAACTTACAATGCTACTCCCTGTTAGCGTGCTAGCTAGGTAGCCAACTGTTCTTTTCTTGCTTCACAGACTTAACATTTGATGACGTTTTTATTGTTTATTTTTTTTCTCTTTCTAGAAACAATCAAATATGATGGAACTTGCACAAAAGAACAAATTTCACCCCATTTTTACACCTGTAAACCTGAGATGTGACAATATAACAATATAATCTGATTCTGAACAGTGTTGCAGAGGCCCAGCTACCGTTGGAAATGAATGACTGGCCACTTTGGTGCTTTGGTTGCCACTGCCAGTGAGAGAGCAGGGTGAGAGTGGAATAATCTACCCAAATGGACCCTTGCGGGTACACTCTCACAGTTAAATTAAGACTAATTAATCTATATTGAATATTGATATTATTTATATATTAATTAATATATTTGTTTGTTTATTTGTTTAAATATTTATTTATTCATTCATTTATTGTCCATTATTTTATTTTATTGTCATGCACAAAAAGTGCTCAAACCTTAATATGTATTTTCATGCAAGACACCAAGAACAGCTGTAATGGTCAAACCTTTCTCATTTTATTATAACATTACAGGTTATTCTTCTTTCAAACAAATAAACAATTATGGTACATTTGTTTTCTCTTCATGAATCATAACATGCAATTTTCGACTTGGATATACAGTGGTTGGCATATCTCACTGAACCTTTGTCATTCATAGGATACTGCATTTTTTTTCTTTCATTTCTGCTCCTTTATCTTTCTCCACCACATTTGCTTCAAGCTCCCTTACTGCATTAAATACGCTATTTATAGTTTTATAGTCTATTTTATAGTTTAAAATGAAGGAGTTATGTTTTTCAGCAGCGTCTCTTGCTTTTCGTTGTTGTTCTGCAGTCAACTTTGTCTCTGCTTGTTTCAGAGTCCCCGGTCCATGTATTTTCTTCAGTTTTTCCAACGCGTCAAATCTCGCCTTTTCATTCGCTTCAAGAATCCTTTTCTTCTCTTTCTCTATTGCTATCTCTGCTTCTTGGAACATCTTAGTGTTGGTGTAGGGCTTTCCATCATTATCCTTCACCATCTCCACGATTTTCTCCAGCAGCTCAGTGACCTGAGAGCGATCCTTGGTGTTGTTGTTGTTGAAGACATGATAGCGACCGTAACATTTTTTGATCAGTTCTAGTAGTTTCGGACTCTTTTCCAAAAAGTCTTCAACTGGTACACCTTGAAGCAGGTCACCACCAGTGAAGAGAAGCATGGTGTGTTTGTTTGACCCTTCACCAAATACCGCCTGAATAATTTTCACCGATGTCTGCTCCTCAACTGTGAATTTTCCCAGTCTGATCACAACCAGGAACACATGGGGACCAGGAGCAGCAAAACATATAGACTTTTTGATCTCATGAATGACTTCTTTTTCAGAATATTTGGTGTCAAACAATCCTGGCGTGTCAACAACAGATACATATCTTTCCCCCCACAAAAAGCTGACCTTCTTACAGTCTACTGTCACAGATTCAGCTAAGAATAAAGATTCAAATGCATAAGAACCCAGGATGGTGTTTCCAACAGCGCTCTTTCCAGCTCCAGTCTTTCCAACACACACTATCCGAAGGTCTTCTATGATATGAAAAAAAAAAGGATATGATTAATGATGATAAACATTCTTACTGTGTGTGTGTGTGTGTGTGTGTGTGTGTGTGTGTGTGTGTGTGTTTGCGCGCGTGTGTGTGTGTGTGTGTGTGTGTGTGTGTGTGTGTGTGTGTGTGTGTGTGTGTGTGTGTGTCTGTGTGTGTGTGTGTGTGTGTGTGTGTGTGTGTGTGTGTGTGTGTGTGTGTGTGTGTGTGTGTGTGTGTGTGTGTGTGTGTGTGTGTGTGTGTGTGTGTGTGTGAGAGGGAGTACGTACCACTTGAACTCATTTTTGTCTTGTGTCTTTGTTACTCTGTAAGAGGAGGGGGTATCATTAAAATGATATTCAGATATTCATATGAGACAGACGATGTTCTAAACTCAATCAGCAACAGTTTTTCATCATGTAATCAAATGGGCTGTAATATACTGTAAACAGGGGAGTCGTTTTATAAGAGTGGTACTTCTTAAAAGTTACAAATGCTCCATATAAAAAATATTAACAGATCGGCCTGTAGACTTTTTTCCGTAATAATAAATTGTGTTATTTAGCGTATTGGCAATTTTGTTCATGTTAGCCTCGACAGACAACTGTTGCAGGACATTTGACATGCATGATGAAGTAGGCAGGGTATACGTAACTTGACTGAGATTCCATCACTCACCTGAAGACTGGAAAATGATTAGACGGCCCTCCTGATCGTTGTGGTGTTTCTTTAACTGTGGGTTGATTGCAGGGAGAACCTATCAGTGGAAATAAGTGTAATAAGTAGGTTATTGAGTAATAGTAAAAACCCTCAAATTTAGGCTTCTTTAAGACAGCACCATGCTTCTGATTGGTTTGTGTGGAAACAAATAGTATCTTGTGTTTAGTTACTGTGTCTTAAATGGACAATACTTGAACTGAGTTTAGGATAACTATACATCACGCAACTTCATGCCTCTAGGAAATTACATGACTGTTGACATTACTCACTGATATTGCAAACCCTTATTTTAATTTGATTTGATACATACGTTTTTCCTGTTTGACATTTCTCAATTGTGGATATAACATTCTATTTATACTGTATTGAATTGAGTTAGGTCATGGAATCTAAAGCTAGTTATGAATTTGAATGATTTGTGTGGTAATGAAGCATAATGTACATGAATTGCTGAATGCTGTTCATGAAAGTTTTTGTAAGAGCTTGTTTAATTAGAACTTTGTTGCCCAATAGATTTTCTCATAAAATCAACACTGCCATACGTTGGTTGTCAATGGCAATCATAGACAAACTACAATTGCACAGTTCCTTTTTTGTCAAAGTAGAGTCCCCCCAGTTTGACATTCTCATCATGAATACATGATACTTGATTAACTAACTGCAACAAATCAGTGTCAGTCTGATCTAGTAGATGGAAAATGTAGGTCAATTGACTACCATGCATCTAGAATCTGCATCTATAGATTTGTGATCTCATCATGAATTCTATAAGACCGTAAGGTAAGTACAATTTAACAATTTGTTCCACACAGGTGATTCAACTTCAAAGGGGACACACACCCATGTCTACATTTGTCCCCAGTCTGTAGGATGCTGATTTTTTGTGTCTATAAGTGACCAGTAAATGTGATACTTGAAAAAGTCTATATTCAATTATTTATAATGTGCTATGATTATTCTTATATACATTATGCATATTTATGAGTTCTCATACAGTGTTATAAGCAGATTATAATGCATTTTAAAGTATGTTTACTGTATAAGGTATTATAGACAGGATTCATAGGAAGTGTCACCGGTTAGGTCACACTTTCCCATCTACATGTCAGTAAAAGAGGTCTCAGTGTCTTACCTGTTTCAATGTTGAAATCCTGATGAAGGTCTGGAGAGACAGAGGAAGTATAAAGACAGGCTATGAAGGTTCATCAACAAGGACCAGCTCACTGACACATCTCTGGTGTCTCCCTGTCATTTTATATATTTTCAGTGTGCAACTCCTTCAATGGGGGAAGTCAGAGATCTATCTCTATTGTTTACATGAAGAGATTATAAATGCTGTGAAGGGATCATGTGACCTGATTAAGCAAGGTTACATTTGCATCACTGAGAGAAGAAAGACAACAGCAAAGCAGGAATGACACAATCTAGGATTGATTGATCCAATCAAGGTCCAGGAGTTAACTACTGTATCTTCATAGTTCAATTTTTTGGGAATTTATATTATATATATACATATATATATATATATATATATATACAATTTTAAGATTCATGGTAAATTCACAAATCCGGTACCATTTGAGATCTCAACAAATATGATCATATTGGACCTTAAGGTCTCTTTGTCTCTCAGGTTCTCGTAGGATCTAAGATCAAAAGTTCTTCTTCATGAGTCTTAATCTCTGGAGTCGGCCATACCAGCCCTGACGAACAAGGACAGTCATTTTGTATTTTAAAACAAATTCATACACAACATTGGCATGGACTGTAAACTTTTAAACTAATTTATTTGGGAATTATGTCTGATTCCCCAGGAAGAGAATAAATCACTTGATTATTATGGTGGTATATGGGTTGGTGCTTTGTAGACACACACAACCATAGACATAACATAGATGACAGAATCAATAGGCCAACTTATAGAATTTAAGTATCATCTGCTGTTGACAACTGGTGGGTCAGGAATTGAAAGACCCTTGTTCCAGGCAACAAAAACAAACTGTTAATGATAATATTTTAGGTTAGAAAAAGGCCATGTTGTTGCACTGTATTGAATCATTTCATATGTACAATGGCTACCGTAGTTTAAAAGTTTGTTATCAGAATTCAGGAGCTCCCTTGCAGTAATGGAAGTCTTCGGTTGAACACTGATGCTAGTAACCCTCATGGTACTAAACAAGCACTGAACCTTGATTATGTCAATTGTTGATTGTGTTATTCTCTGATAAACTAAATAACACAATTCATGATTAAGGAAATATGTCTGCAGGCTGATTTTGTCATTATTTTTATTTGGAGCATTGACAAGGTGTTGATAATTGTAACCTTTAAGAAGTGCCACTCTTATAACACGACTCCCCTGTTTACAGTATAAAGAGTCTAAGGCAGCCCATGTGATTACGTGATGAAAAGCTGTTGCTATAGACAAGGGGTCAGCAAGCTTAAAAGTCAAAAGAGCCATTTTGGATCAAATCATAAATACAAAATCTGTCTGGAGCCGCAAAACATATTTAAGCCTTATAATAAAGGCAATGTGGGCTATTAAGTGTATATTAGCCTATCAGATTTAATACAAATACATGTAAACAAGCATTCATCAAATATATTTTCATCAAAATATTCCCGCAGCAGGATGGCGTCATATCAACCGGGAGGTTTGTGCCCATTTGAACGGCACCAATTGGTGCTGGGTGCAAATTCACTGGCGCTCCTGAAGAAACCAGTGGTGCTATTTATTTATTTATTTATTTTTTTCTGTGGTCCAAGACATCCACCACTTCAGTTTCTACAGTTCTGCACTGCTGGTCAAAATATTCTCCTTTTGATACACTCTTATAGTTCCAGTTTTGAGCCACGATTGCATCATTTTAATGCTGCTGTTCATTATCGTACCACCGTTTAGCTTGTTGTGATCCGTTGTGATTGCGGCCGCATCGCCGACACGTTTGTCCAACATAAACACGAAGTTCGATAGTAGCCTATTATGTTTTTATATTATTATTTAATATTTCATTCCACTTTATTTCTTTTTTGGGGAGATTCCTCTGCGTACCACCAGAGGGGGCCTCACGTACCACTTGTTGAGAACAACTGGTCTAGAAGTTGGGTAGGTGGTCCCCTTGGTTTCACAGGCACATTGTAAACAGAGGGGAGACACAGAACAGAGCCCAGCAGATAGTAAACGGACATCACCCAACTATGAGCGCCTATCAAAATCACCATATAGGTGAAAACCTTTTCACCTAAAAGGTGAAAGGGTTATCACCTAAAATGGTAGCATGCAGCCACCTTAAAGAGACACATCCCAGGTAGCAAGGGGCCGCTACTGCCGGTGTCACGCTGGTATTTTAATAGAGTGTTGGCGGAAGTGGACCCCAGCCCACGCTGTGCTATCCTCACGACGTACGGTCTCGCTCAGTTAGATTTTAGCCCCTCCATGAAGTTGGCAAGCAGGTCCCATCTTGCCATAGACTACATTAGCATGAGAAAAGTGTCAGAGTGTCATGTCTCTTCTAGAATTGTTTATCTAAGTTAAGACTCTCTGTCTGACGGAGTTGACAAAATGTTATATATTTTCATTTAACAGCAACAGCACAATGGGCAGACAATTAATTTTTTTTGTTTTTTTTATGCTAATAGAATTACACATTTTAAACCATAATTTGTATTTAGTTTGTATTAGAAGGATTTACGGAGTTGACCTTTTATGGTTGAGACGCATCTGATAGCAATAATGTTTGAAATTGTGAATGCTTGCCTGAGACGAGGGTGTTTACACTAGAAGTTCGATTTTTTTTTGCTTAGAGTCAACGTGTTGTTCTTAGCATGAGTTCTAGTCAACACAACAGTGGAATGCTTATGGTGTTGCAGGGCAAGTACGCTGTGACGATACACACACACACATTGCGAGAGATCCGAACCAAATCCATTGCGCAGGGAATAAACGACCGATTCCAATAATTTTACATTGTCTAGAATTAGTAACATGTTGGTGATACGTATGTCTATCAAATAGGGTTTTGTTGAAAGGCAAGCAAAAGGTTTGAGCTCATGAAATAAGCTTCGGGTTGCTGGTGTGAGATCAGCCGGCCAGGGTGATGGAATTTGATGGTAACCAGAATACTCGCCCCAAAACACGCTCGTCCCCAATGTTTTCGCGGAGCAGCGGCTCTTGCATTCTTGTATTTGTTTAACTGAGGATAAGGTTAGAAAGAAGTGTAGGGTTAGCCATAGTTTCACTGAGGTTAAGTTTAGGAATAAGGTTTGGTTTTGGCACCGTTTTACTGAGGTTACGTTTAGGAATAAGGTTCGGTTTAGGCATAGTTTACTGAGGTTACGTTTAGGAATACCATGTGAATACCGCCGGATTTGCCCCGGGGCGACTGTGTTTTGGGGCGAGCGCTTTGGTATTCCCTGTGTTGACGCCGGCATTAAGGCGAGGCGCGCGCGCGCAAACACACACACACACACACACACGCACACACAGACACACACACACACACACACACACACACACACACACACACACACACACACACACACACACACACACACACACACACACACACACACACAGACACACACAGACACACACACACATACAGTAGGCGATATTAATTTAAAATAAATCAGTTAGGCTACATAATGGTTTTAATAGTTTGCCATCCTTTCTGTCTGTGCAATTCCTCTCCAATAAACAGCGCCCCCGAGTGATGTGGAATTATTTAGCCTCCCCCCTCCCTGTTGAGTCTTTATTTCTCGTGTGTCTCTCTCTGTCTCTCTCTCTCTCTCTGTCTATCTCTCTCTCCCGTGTCTCTCACTCCCGTGTTTCTCTCTCCCGTGTCTCTCTCTCTGTCTCTCGCTCGTGTCTCTCTCTCTGTCTCTCTCGTGTCTCTCTGTGTCTGTCTCTCTCTCTTTGTTTGTCGCACATGATGGGCTTAGCCTGCTTTGCCAGTCTGCTTATTTTGTAAGCGATTTTGGGCTTATTTGGTCGCTTGTTTTGTGCTCGTTTTCATAGACGCCAGCGCTTCTTTCTCGCCCGTTTCACGGATGTGGCAAGGCCAGCACTGGTTTCTCGAACATGATTGGCTGGCCAAATTTGTGATCATTTTGACGTTGCGCACCTCCCGGAAGTAAAGTGCGAGCTGAAATATTGCAAACACTTTGTGATTATTGTAAGGGGAGACACATGTGAAGGTGGAAATTAAAGTAGATTTTATTGTCAGAAAAGCCATGAGCGATTTCTGTAGCAAGTTGGGAGAGAATTGGACCACTGCTTGAGCTGTACCTGAAGTTTTTGGTACAGAAAAGGGCATGGACGGGGTGAAGGGATCATGTGACCTGATTAAGCAAAGTTACATTTGCATCACTGAGAGAAGGCAACATGAATTGTTTTGTCTTAGGTTTGGTCTCAATGGGTTAAATAAGCTCATTTTCATGAGTGAACAGTGGTGTAAAGTGACTAAGTACATGTACAGTACTCAAGTACTATACTTAAGTACAATGTTGAGGTATTTTTACTTTACTGGATTATTTCCAATTTTCTGTACTTTTACTTCTACTCCACTACATCTCAGAGGCAAATATTGTACTTTTACTCCACTACAATTATTTGAGAACTTTAGTTACTAGTTACTTTGCAATTATCAATTATTATATTATAAAACATATCATTAACCACTTTAGCCCTATTTTATACCTAGGCTATTTGAAAATAGCCGATCTACAAGCTCACAACGCGTCGCATCACGACGCGTTGTGAGCTTGTAGATCTGCTATTTTCAAACATTTTAGTACTTTTACTTTTGGTACTTTAAGTACATTTTGATACCAATACTTTTGTACTTTTACTCAAGCAAATGTTTAATTCTGGACTTTTACTTGTAACGGAGTATTTCTATATTGCAGTATTGATACTTTTACTTAAGTAACATATCTGAGTACTTTTTCCACCACTGCATGTGAATGTCTATATAGGCCCACGACGTACAAATTTGTTTCTGGCCCAAATGAACCCGTTAAGCCAGGTCTGGGGGCTGTCAGTTGTGAAAAAAAGAAACAAGGTATATAAACAATATGATATTAAAGGTAGGGTAAGTGATTTGCGTTGGTTAAAATAATTGTTAAATAGCTCTATATTCTGATAGTACTCATTGCTATAGAGTGTTTGTTCAGTATTAGGAGTCTCCTTGTCTCTCCACCTCTTTATTAAACAGAAAATGTATTTTCGTTTCAGTTTCATTTCCAATTTTATCCAACCAGGACAGAGAACTCAATCAGGATACAGATTAAACAAGTGAAATTGGAAGTGATGACACTAAGAAATGAGCATGCAAAATTGGAACTGGAACACTATACAAATTAAGCTTAAAAATGTGTACTTTCTCCTGATTGGCTGAGATTTTGACACCTACCGAAAAATGTATTTTCTGTTTATTAAAGAGCTGGAGAGACAGGGAGCCATCTGTTACTGAAAAAACACTCTATAGCAATGATTACTATCAGAATATAGCATTTTAACCTTTTAACAAAATACTTTTTGTTTTAACCAAAAAATATCACTTACCCTAGCTTTAAATATTATTATTATTATTTAAATTCATGGTGTAGATCCTTTAATACATGAGGATTTTTTTTGGGTTGCTTTATTGATGAACTGTTTGGTTGGTGCTGCTGATGGTGGTGGTTGCTGGGAAGCTGATTTCATCAAGAGCGCAGGCTGTCAAGGACACAAGCCTCCACTCTCTTCAGTCATTGATTCACTGAAAAGTCCATCATAACCCTAAAGCCCCATTGTTGGATACCTTCTCGTCCGTGAGAGCAAAGGGAGTTCTATTTGAGCCAATAACGTCTGTAAATGATTCCTTACACTATAGTCCCACACAGTGGTGGAAAGTAACTAAGTACATTTACTTAAGTACTGTACTTAAGTAAAATGTTGAGGTATTTGTACTTTACTTGAGTATTTCCAATTTCCAATACTTTTACTTCTACTCCACTACATCTCAGAGGCAAATATTGTACTTTTACTCCACTACAATTATTTGAGAACTTTAGTTACTAGTTACTTTTCAGATATAAATTATGATATTATGAAACATACATTAACCACTTAAGCCCTATTTTATACATAGGCTACGCGTTGTGAGCTTGCAGATCTCCTTTTTTCAAACATTTAGTACTTTTACTTTTGGTACTTTAAGAACATTTTGAATTGCCAATACTTTTTACTTTTATTCAAGTACATTTTGAATACTTTTACTTGTAACAGCTACTTCTACATTACAGTATTGATACTTTTACTTAAGTAAAACATTTGAGTAGCCTACTTTTCCCACCACTGGTCCCACATGTCCGGCACACCCGTCCCCTTTACTCCCTTATAGTGTAACTTAGGGCCGTTTCACACTCAGGTCCCGGGTGCGCATTCCAGACCGCTTGGCTAGTGTGAATGTAGCGAATCGACCCGCGAAACGGATAACCGTTCCGTTCCCGAAACCACCTCGGGAGGCAGTCTCGGATCCGAATCATGCGTTTTCGGGTACGGTAGCTGCAATGTGAAAGCAAGCGTACCGTTAGACGGAAGTGGCCCGCTATTTGGAATAGGTGACGGTATATAACCTCGACAAAAACAGCCAACAAAAACACTGCTCTTCTAGCCGGTGCTACTGAATGAATGAAAACGCCCCAGAATGCATTGCGCACTTAAAGGGATACTCCACTTTCAAATAAAATAAACATTAAAAATATATATTTTAAAAAAAATGAAAGAAGTTATGGCAAAATCACGGCCCCCTCACACATTAGAGTGTGTTAAGGTGGGCTGGTGCATATTACTCTTAAGGTGGAACATAACAATTGAAATAATAATCAACTTATATTATGGGAGCCTTTCTAACAATTTTACTCATTCAATTCTGAACCGATTCTTAAAATTTAAAATTCTCTATTAGCTGTGAAGGGCCTTCTTTCATGTCTATCAGTCATGAAACATTGGCGGGTCTCCATCGCGCATTTCAGGTGCGCGAGCAGCGCATATAGTATATCTTGTGGGTATCTTGTGGAGTTTCAGCTACTATGCATCCCAGAAATATATATTTCTATAAGGCTTTGTAATTTGAAATTTGTAAGTAAATATGGTAACTCATTTAGATGTAGGCCTACGTAGGTTTATAGTTTCCCAAGGACTATAGCCGTTTCACTCATGATGCAATTTCTCCTGAATGCACAGTTTAGTTTATCCCTTCTAAATAGCTTATGTGAGCATAATAAAGAATAGCAGAATAATTACTATCCAAAATAAATGAGAAGTTTCTTTTTATTAATTCTACAGTTTCACACACAAACGTGGGCTACAAAAACGAAACATCTCTGTGCTTTATTGTCATAAATTGCACTCTTCTACCATATGAATCTGTCATTCATAATTATTGATGTAATTCACATGTATGTCTGTATTTGTTTGTTTGTTGATGTGGGCAACGAGACCAAAGTTATTTTGGTCTCATTTTAGTTTGTTTAAATGTGTTTTCTTTATTGCTTGTCAGAATTAACTTACTTGTTAACTATGGTAGGCTATTCCCTTATGCTTAAAAAAAAACGTGTATCTTTTATTTGACCTTTTCTCCAATTGTAGCATAAAATAAGGTAAAATAGGTTGTTCAGCAGCACTTTGTAACTCATGTTTTGAAAAGTGCTATATAAATAAAGTTATTGTTTTATTATTATGTAGCCTACTTAAACCCTCTATTCTCAGTAAAAACGGACCTACTTTTCTTGGACGCTTTTATCTGTCAACACAAATCTCTCTGTCAAAAATAGCAGATCTACAAGCTCACAACGCGTCGCGCGTTGTGAGCTTGTAGATTGGCTATTTTTGGCTTATGTTCCCCCCATGCTGGGGTTCATGTGGTTAATACTATTCATAATAATGTAATGGTGTTTTAATTTTGTCAAGGCACCTTGAAATAAAATATTAATATTATCCAGTGATATAAAAACATTAGCTAATGTTTTCATATCACTGGATAATATTAATATTTTATATTGCACATGCGTGATGTTTTCATGATGAGTAGTGTTATTCAGTTCTCACCGCAACTTGCTTTCAACATATTTAAACGCATATTTGTGCGAGACCAGCACTTAAACAGTGTCGCATAGTTGATGACGTCTGTGTCCACAGGGGAAACACTATGTGCATGCCGCCACCTGTAGGATCGGGGGTGTATATGCATGTGTTCTGTGGTGCGATAGGATCTATGCCCAATGTGAATGCAGGCCACTGAGGCCAGCATTCGAATTGGGAAACGTTTTCAATGAAAACGGATCCAGTGAGAAACGGCCCTTAACCAATTAACCACTGAACATTCTGAAATTGTAGAAATCGGACGATATACAAGCTTACAACGCATCATAGTGTGATGTGCTGTGCAGGCACGGACTGGCACAGAAAATCGGCCCTGGCATTTGTGATCTTCACCGGCCCATAGCGGGGGTCGGCCGCGCGCGAAGCGCACGGGCGCCAAAAAAATTCGGTTAATTGGCGAAAAATAGCTTGAAAAAATGGTTTTTGGTGACTTTATTTCAGTTTTAGGGTTGGCTGCGGCCCCAGACTGCCCGGCCGTTCTGGCATCTGCCAGAAGTGCCAGACCGTCCAATCCGGGCCTGGTGCTGTGGGCTTGTAGATCTGTAATTCCGAAATATTCAAGGTTTTTGTCTTCGGCCGTCCAGGCCTTCGGCGTGCGTGTGTGCGTGTGTGTGTGCGTGTGTGCGTGTGCGTGTGCGTGTGCGTGTGCGTGTGCGTGTGCGTGTGCGTGTGCGTGTGCGTGTGCGTGCGTGTGTGTGTGTGTGTGCGCTTTGTTTCACTGTTTCGAAATGTAAAAAAATATAATAATAAAAAAATAACGCTTTTTGACATACAAGGTTTCCACCCGACAGCAACGATATATAATACACTGTAATGAACATTTTATGTTCAAGTTGAACTCAGAGGTTAACATTTACAATTACCCACAATCCCCTGTCCTGACCCGCCAGCTTTTATCGATGATGCGTTTGGCCCTGAGATGGCCCTCACATCACAACAACACGTCAGGGCTGGCGGCGGGGTTTGTTTCCTGCCGCAGTGTAAACTGGATGAGGTCACTGCCCGTGGGGCAATGACGATGCCCCCTAGATTCATCAGTGGTGGAAAAAGTACTCAATTTCTTTACTTAAGTAAAAGTACCAATACTGCGATATAGAAATACTCTGTTACAAGTAAAAGTCCAGAATTAAAAATGTACTTGAGTAAAAGTACAAAAGTATTGGCATCAAAATGTAATTAAAGTACCAAAAGTAAAAGTACTAGAATATTTGAAAATAGCAGATCTACAAGCTCACAACGCGTCGTGCTGCGACGCGTTGTGAGCTTGTAGATCGGCCATTTTCAAATAGCCTAGGTATAAAATAGGGCTTAAGTGGTTAATGTATGTCTCATAATATCATAATTTACATCTGAAAAGTAACTAGTAACTAGTTTTCAAATAATTGTAGTGGAGTAAAAGTACAATATTTGCCTCTGAAATGTAGTGGAGTAGAAGAAAAAGTACTGAACATTGGAAATACTCCAGTAAAGTAAAAGTACTTCAAAAGTGTACTTAAGTACAGTACTTGAGTAAATGTACTTACTTTACTTTCCACCACTTCATTTATTTATTTTCATGTGCTGGTTAGCCCACGTCAGAGCCGTCGAAAGATAGAGTTATCACAATCTTTGATTTGTGACACAATCACTGATCTCACTGACCTAACAGTAGGCTACACAGTCCCAACACATAGTGTAATCATGTTCTTCTTGTTCTTGTTATCTCTGAGCACACTGAAAGAAATTCCAAATCAACTGTAGGTTGATTAAACAGTTGAATACACGTCTATATGGGAGTGTCGCAGTGTTGATTTTGTCGACTAAAACTAAGACGAAAAATGTTTGTCGACTAACTTTTTCCCACCGACGAAAACAAAATTAAAACGAAATAAAAACTAAGCTATGATGACTAAAACTATGACTAAATATATTGAAAACTTTGTCAACTAATAAAAACTAGACTAAAATGTGTAAAATGATGTCACAGACCGAAAATAGCCGATCTACAAGTTCGACGCGTTGTGAGCTTGTAGATCTGCTATTTTCGGCATGCAGCTAAGTGAAAATCAGCCATTTCGGTGGCATCACAGCCCGCCAAAATGACATTTTAGTCCACTAAAATCTTGTGATATTTATTCATCTAAAACTAGAAAGTAAAACATCTCAGGTGACTAAAAGATGACAAAAACTGAGCAGAACTTTATTCAAAAGACAAAAAAAAACCTAAGACTAAAACGAAATCAAAATTTGCTGTCAAAATCAACACTGGAGTGTCGTAATTCTTTTTTTCAGTGGCTCTGGGCCCAGGATAATGACCCCGAAGCTGAAGATGATAAATTCCTCTCAGGGCTCCTCAGCGTGTGCATGCATGTGCACACTTCACTCTCCCTCTCTCTTATCGAACGTGCCAAATTAGGCGACGCCGTGTAATTGCGTCGCCTAATTTGAAATGCAGCCAGTTACAAAGTGGGCTCGATTCTCATGCATTGTATGAAGGCCCTGGCTCAGTGGTTCTCAAACATGTTTGGCTCAGGTCACCCCTGTAAACAACTTTTTCATCCACGGCACCCCTGAAATTACATTGTTACTTTACAGCACCTTACATGTATGTCATATCACGGTACGTAAATATGTCAATCTTTCCCCCTAAGATACAGTAGCCTAAGTAACGAGGAAAACTTCAGAGAATGTCCGTTTCCATTATAATAGGACAGATTGAAAATAACTTTCTACTTAAAGGATCTACACCATGAATTTAAAAAAAATATTTGATATTTAATATCATATGGTGTATGTCCCTCAAACCTTTTTCAAAAGGTTTGAGCCTAAATCATCACTCAGATATACTCATCCCAAGTCAATTGTCTCTGGCTTATACAGCACTTTCAGCTGCAATACCAAAACGTCCTCTTGGGCAGGGGGGGGCTACTGAGCAATTCTGTCTGTTTTATTATTAAAAATTATTTAAAAATTATAATAAAAAAAAAAAAAAAAAGGAAAAATTCTGCATAAAAAGAAGCATCTAAGAAAAATACAAAATCGAAAAAAAAACACTTTGAACATTTTTGAACAATTCCACCAAGTGTTTGAGGTGCCTGTTTCACCCACTTCCGGGGGGCGGAGCCAAAATCCGAGGCCGAAGTATTTGTTCGTAGACCCACTTAGGGGGGGTAGAATAAAGTTTCGGAGCGATTCGGGCACTTTTCATTTAACATTGGGTTTGCCATCAAAAATGTTTGTGACATCATCAACATTTCCATTCTGAGATCGCCTGTTCAGACACGCCCATTCTGGAAATCCATGAAATGAGAAGGAATGACTGAATAAAAAAAAAAACATTTTTTGGGGTACAAGAGACACTGGGGACCCCAAAAAATGATTTTCATGGTGTAGACCCTTTAACGTTTAACCCCAGCATCCCCATTCCGAGGGGAAACATTCTACAACGATCTATAAGCTCCCAACGCGTCACAACATGACGTGTTGTGAGCTTGTAGATCTGCTATTTTTGGCGAAGGGATTTGGTGTAGACTGAAAAGTACAGTGCAACTCAGGTCGGTTTTTACAAAGTCAAATATGATCAAAGGATTCCGCTGCACCCCTGGACTTGCGTCACGGCACCCACTTTGAGAAACCCTGACCTAGCTCACTCTGTGAATTGTCAGCAGTGGCGGTTATAGCTTATATACTGTAGCGTGCTGGGCAAACGCCTCACTCAGTAGCCTACAACCTCCACCAACAAACAGTCTATTTCATTACATTTGATCATAAAGAGATTACAAAGCTGCAATGCTGCATACCGTTATCTTTTACACGTTTATCCTATTTTTCTTTCCTCTTTTTCCTACACTGGGCACCTGGTGGCTTAGATCAAATTGAATCTAAAACAAATCGATATAAAATGCCAGTGAATCTTTATAATCACTGTATGAATTGAGACTCATTTTAATGATAAACTGTCTGGCCCGCTCTGGCTTCCGGTGCAGTGGTTCTCAAAGTTAACATGGCATCACAATCACTTTAACTTTAACCCTGTATATATATGATCTACAAGCTACACGTGTCACATTGGCTTTTTTCATTTTCAAAGAATCTTGGATTAAGTTTTGTGTGAAAACTTCGAATACTTTTGAAACATTTTCACAACACTGTGAACGACACAAGTGTTGTTAAACCACTTACTGTTCTAGTAGGGAGACCTGAGGCGTCGTCAACCTACCCCCGCCCCCATCTCATACTTTGAAGTGGGAGACCTTATAGCTCACAAACTAGAATCAGGACATTTTTTAAATATTTTTTTACGTTAAATATACGCTTATTTGGAAGGGACAGCGCATATTGATGAACAGCACACATACAATGCATTCAAAAAGTACATTGGTTTACAGATATGTGGTCACATGAACACATGTAATAATAATGCTCTGAATAGAGTGTACTGTAGGTTCTCAGGGTTGTATAATTTATAGAAGTATATAATTTGCTTTATCAATCTTCTAAATTTTACATAAAGACAGGGACACAGATCATTGTCCACCAACTTTTTGTTTCTTTTTTTTTTGCATTTCAGCATTTATTACATCTCCATTTGATGAATTGATTATGTGGTCCTTTTGTGTTTGTTTTTGTTTGTCAGCTGGCCTAATACTCACAAAGGTGTACACAGAACATAGTCTGCAGCAGCTCCTCCACAAACTGCAGCTCCTCCACAAACGGACTATCTTTTACAATTTTACCAAGTCCTGTTTAAACCCTGTGCTTTTGTTATGCCTGTTTTATCTGTCGACTTTGTTGTAACCGACAGATTTCAACAATCGGTTGGAGGCTCTAAACCGAATGACTCGACCGACCCTGAAGTCCCGGTGGGTCCTCGACCTGCCGCGTCCAATGCAGGCGACCTGGACGACACCATTCCAGCTTGGTTGGACGCCCACATGATGCCACCCCCGGCCAGTTCCACCCCGGCCCCCTGGACACTGGTCTCCCGGTCCCTCAGCTGATCAGCCCCCCTCTCCAGTCCCAGCTGATCAGCCCACCTCTCAAGCCCCAGCTGCAGACGCGCCACAACATCACCCAGCCCTGGTGTTAACCTCCACATGGCCTTTTTTAACACGAGATCCATAAAGGAAAAAACCTTTTTACTGCAAGATTTTATCACCACTCATGACCTTGTTTTTTTATTTTTAACCGAAACCTGGGTTCCTGCTGGCAACTCGATATCTTTCTCCGAACTCCTTACCCCCGATCGCACATTCTACAGCAAACCCCGAACCACTAGCACTGGAGGGGGGGCTAGCCTCAATATTGAAAAACAATTTCCACTGCAGTCTGATTCAGCCTTTAGTTATTTACTCGAGCTTTGAGCTGCAGTCTTTTGAGTTAAAGATGTCCTCTCCTGTGCTCTGCGCACTCATATACCGCCCTCCCAAAAGCAAGGACTTTATTAACAAATTTGCTGATTTCCTGTCAAAATGTTCTTGCATGTTCTAATAATTATTTAGATGCAGCACAAACATGAAGAGTGAGTGAGGAGTTAATACAACAGAGGTAAAGCAGCAAATGTATTTGAATATGTTCGTGTTAGGCCAGCTGAAACAAACAAAAACAAACACAAAGGACCACAGAATCAAAATAAACAAATGGAGATGTGTGTAATGTATACTGAAATGCAAAAAGAAAAGGAAAACAAAGTTGGTGGACAATATTTTGTGCCCCTGTCAACTAATTTATGTAAAGCAATGAAAAGCAAGTTAAGCTCTCAACCCCTGAGAACCTACAATACACTCTATTCAGAACATTATTATTACATATGTTCACGTGACCACATATCTTTAAACCAATTTTATTTTTTGAATAAGTAAGTGATAGCGCTGCTATGCATTCAAATACTGAAGTAGGTTAACTTGAAAATAATGTGTGTATGCATGTGTATGTTTATAGCCTGCAGCATGCTACAAACAAAGCCAAACCTTTTTTGGCTTCAGCAGGGCTTCACCAAGATAATGTGTGTGGTGTGTGTAGGCCTACTACTGCAATACAACATTTTTTTATTCTTTTTTTTTGGGTTGGTTGACAATGATTTATGTCCCTGTCAACTAATGTCAACTTTATTTAAATTAACAAAAATTTACAACCTGGGAAATAACATCTGAAGGCTCCCAACCCCACTATATTCAGGTCATTATTATTACATGTGCCACCCTGGAGGAAAACATCTCACATATGAAATCATCTTCCTGCCCTTTAGATATCATCCCCACCACATTCATGAAGGAGGTATTGCAGACAGTTGGGCCAAATATTTTACCCATTACAAAAACTGTTCTCTGTCCACTGGCTTGTTTCCCTCTAGCCTTATCAGTACCCTGGTTCAACCAATAGGTCTACTGGAGCCCCTGGTTCTTAAATAATACTGATTTGTAAGCTTCCATAATTCCTTCCATTCGTGTGCTTTAAATTTATGAAAGGATTGTCTCCACTCAAAGTTTATGAATTTTAATACTGTTTTTAAGGACTTTAATCTGACTTTCGGATCTTCCAAAGCACTGGGACAACTTTGTTAAAAGTCACAAATGATTTATTACTGGCCACAGATTATGGTCACTGGGCAATTGTAATCCTCATTGATTTTAGCTCCGCTTTTGCCACTGCTGACCATTCCATTTAAGTAGACCGTTGGGAATAATGGGTTGGTATTAGCGAATCGGCACTGAACTGGTTTCTCTCACTGACTGAAGCTTTCCGATCGTAATTGGGAAGGCATGTTCATCTGGGATGCCCATTTACTGTGGTGCTCAGCGGGGATCAATTTTGGGTCCCTTATTGTTTTCTATTTATATTCTTCCCCATGGTAATATCATTCCTAATCACAACATGCAATGACAAGTAGATCCGATGTATGACTTTATTAGATCAGGGTCAAGGTCCAGGTGTTTATTGTCTAAATGTAGGAAAGAGTTCGAAATCATTGCCAACATAGTAGGCCTAAGCCAAACTAACCATGGTTTAAAGAGCTTTAATATGACACACACCTCGTAGCACCCCCCCCCCCCCCCCCCCCACTAACATATTTAAAGTCAAGAGGTACCACTTTCCATACAGTATTTATCTACATGTTCTTTCCAATTACAAGTCACTCTTTTCTGTGATATTTCAGCTCATCATCATGGGGTGACTGAAAGCAAGAACTGATTGGTGAACATTGATGGCCTGTCATCATAATTATGATGATAACTATTTGCATATGAAGCCACTGCCGAGCATTAAAAGTTGGTACACTGCATGTGTGGACAGCAGAGCACACAGACAAGAGCACGGGTCAAGGTCTGATTGCAAATATTATATCTAACATTATGTGTGTGTTTTTTGAGTAATATTATGTTGTTGGTTTAGTTTTATGTTGTAGATGTCTTTTGATTAGTATTATGTTGTAGTGGTATTTTCAGTAGTATTATCTTTTAGAGGTGTTTTGATTAGCATTATGTTAGAGGTGTTTTACTATTCAAAGTGTATCTTATCACTATGTCCTCTCTCTGTCTCTGTCTGTCTATTATTTGTCTGTTCATCTGTTGTCCGTCTCTCCAAAAGACTTTACTGAATTGTGAAAAGACAGAGCGCATTCAAAGCTGCCAGGAGAATGAACACATCAAATGAGTCCTCCATCTATAGCAATGGGGACATTGTAGTCATCACCAGCACAACAATCAACCTGGTCCTGGGAGTCCCCATCAACAGCTGGGTTCTGTGGCTGGTATTAACCGGACCAGCTGGTGCAATGGCCTCAGAGTTCTTCACACTCAATCTGAGTGTATGTGAGATCCTCTTCAGCTTGTTATGGCTTCCAGCTGTTAACTTGCAAATTCACCCCTTAGAATTATTCACAAGTGGTTTGCTGTTCACTGGACGTCCCGTCTTCCAGACCTGTATCTGCATAGAGAGATTCATGGCAGTGGTTCACCCAGTGCTCTTCCTCAAGTACAAACCCCTCAGGTACCGGATGGCTTGCTCTGCGTTGGCCTGGTTGGTCATCATTGGGGATTCATTATTTTACATGCTGGTGGGTTTCACCATAATATCGCGTTATGTTCATTTGGGGGAAAGCCTATTTTTCATAATAGTGATGGTGTTCTGCAGCCTCGCCGTTCTCAGGGTTCTGAAACAGCCCATGCCAGGGGAGATGGGGAGGGAGAGGGAGAGGGACAACAGCATGAAGAGGAGAGCCTTCATTATCATCTGCATGATCATGGTGTCATTTGTGGGAACTTTCTTTATTTGGAGCATTTTTGCCATTTTAATGCAAGGCCACATGATGAATCATGATTTATATTTAGTTATGGGTATATGTAAGTTCATTACTGTAGTCACTGGGTTTGTTCAGCCTTTGCTGTACCTCTGCCACAAGACTGGCAAACTGCCCTGTGTTAAACCTATACAAGGTACATAGATAAACCCACAGTGAACTTCCAATAATTATCTGTAGTTATTTTCATTCATCAAGTACAGAGTTCTTGGCTAGAAGGTGACCCTATTCAATGCTGCATATCATTTACATTACACAATTGTATTGTCTATTCTTATTCTTTTACCTCTATATTTCTGCTGTAATTGTATCTTGTTTTGTAAAGCACTTTGTTGCTTTGTGTTATAATTACGGTTATTATTGTTGTAGTAGTGGGTAGGCAGATATAATTCACATACTGTCATTGTGAACACTTTAGGTGTGTATTGTGTAATTATATGTGTTGGCTACATCAGTTAGTTGTGTTGTTTCACTAACTGTACCTTGACAACCTTCACAAGTAAAGTGGCTACAGTTTGCTGGTTTTGCCGTCTCACTCATTTGCTGCTTTTAAGTGTTGTTAACAAAAAATTAACTGCTAATAAGTGCATACAAAAGGATGTATTACCTTAAGGCATAGTTCCCACTTTTAACTGTCAAGAAATGCATAATAGGCTCTGCAGGTTTCCAGAAGCTGGCATACTCCTTTCCTGTTCCAGTTAAAGGAGGAGTTCACCCAAAAAATTACTTATTTTCTATCAATGGACCCTTCGCTAAACCCCACCCCAAAAGCGATTGTCCAATGCCAGCTTAGCAACCGTTGTTAGCCTGGCATAGGTCTGGCAAGCTTTCGTCACCTGCCATAGCTGTCAATGTTATTTCGCCCGCACACACACAATCATTTGCAACATAATAGCAAGAATAGGAATACCACGCAAACGCAATGGTGACTATGAACCACGTACCCAAACCCGTTGGAGGCTGCTTTTCCCAAGCTGAAATCTGCACTTAAACTGCAAGGCTGAATATGGCTGTGTTGTTGAACACACACAGAGCTTAACGTCAGGAAAGTTACACAACACGACTCACTCGCCCAGGTGGTGTCAATAATAGGCTACTAATCACCGTGATCGTAACAAAATTCAGAATCACAGCGCTGCCTGTTTCGGATTCCGCACGTTAAAGTATATTCATTCATTTGTTCGTCTATTTATTAACTGCTACTGTAGTCTTACCCTGCGGTACATGAAAACTCCTGTTACAGTCATGGATCAACTTCAACCTGGTGTTTGCACTTTCTCCATTTACGGTCCGTACATATATATAAACGTTCAGATTTCAAATATAAATTGCTTACCCTATGGCCACGGATGTTAAAATGATGCACGGGACTCTCAAAAGTACCCGTATATTCTGTATTGTTCAATAAAAAGCATTTTAATCCGATCGGTGGCCATTTTCTCATAGAGTTATAATGTATCAGAGTGCAATACACCTACCAACCGATAGGGTCGCTTTTTTGAAAGCATATGGAGAAAATGGCCACCGATCAGATTAAAATGCTTTTTATTGAACAATACGGATGATACGGGTACTTTTGAGAGCCCGTACATAAATCTAACATCCGTGGCCATGGGATAAGCACTTTATATTTGAAATATGAACGTTTCTGTAGATGTACGGGCTATAAATGGAGAAAGTGCAAACACCAGGTTGAAATTCATCCATGACGGTCGAGACAGACGACCGTCGTGTATCCATGGCTATTACTCCCTCTAACATTTCCCGTGTTTTTAGTTTATTGAAATAATGTCATGCACATTTGTCCAGTGCATAGCCTACTGCAGGCCTTGTTGACTATATTTAGAAGAGATTTTGAAGCTATTTCTGCTGAAATGATCGATTATTTTTAAGGGGAAAAGCCGTCATTTAACATGCAAGTCAATGGGTGAGAAGCAGAGATTGCCAGGCGCTGCCAGGCCTGGGTGTGACTAACTTCGCACCACCAGTCACAGAGTGGAGTGGGTGGGGCTTAGCGAAGGGTCCATTGCACACCCTATGAAGCCTTGAATCCATGGATTCTTTTTTGTTTTTGTCGCATTCCTAAGCTAATAATTTGATTCCCGTCTCCTACCGGCTAATGCATCCGGTAGGAGACACAAAGTAGATTATTTGTGTCTCCTACCGGAAATACACACGGTCATCAAATTATTGTCTTAGGAATGCCACAAAAACAAAAATAAATCCATGAAATCAAGGCTTCATGGGGTGTGTAATTGATAGAAAATAAGTACTTTTTTGGGTGAACTCCTCCCAGAATTATTTAATATTTTTTTCATTGGAAAAGTACTCAGGAGCCGAAATACAGCATTTTTAAGTTTTAAGTTAACAAGGAAGTGGATAGGAGTCTAGATCTTCAACTAATCATATCTCCTTGGTCTTTGGGTGAAATTGGATTTTTTTTTTTTTTTTTTTTTTTTTTTTTCACTTCACGTAGATCTACGCGATTGGCACGTGGCGGCTTTTAAGCGGTTCGCGTAGATCTACGTGATTGGCAGTCAATGTGTTAAGACCCATCTCAAAACTGTCCTTCATGTCAGAAATGTTGGAAAAGGTGATTTCCTCTGTGTTATTTCCAGTGTTGTAAGAAGTACTATTTTTTACTTAAATAAAATTAGCAAGAGCACAATGTAGAAATACTCTTATTACAAGTAAAAGTCCTGTCTTCAAAGTTTTACTTGAGTAAAAGTGCAAAGGTATTGTCATCAGTATATACTTACAGTGCCAAAGTAAAAGCACACATCTTTTTTTCCAACTTTTTTGTCCAACTTTTTTCTAAAATAGACGATCTACATGCTCACAACACGTTGCATTGTGGAGTAGAAGTTTCAACTATCAAAGAATGGAAAGTAAAAGTACCTCAAACTTGTACTTAAGTACATTGCTTGAGTAAATGTACTTACTTTACTTTCCACCACTTTATTTAGTTATTTTCATGTGCTGGTTAGCCCACGTCAGAGCCGTCGAGAGAGTAATCACAATCTTTGATTTGTGACACAATCACTGATATCACTGACCTAACAGTACACAGTCCCAACACATAGTGTAATCATGTTCTTCTTGTTCTTGTTATCTCTGAGCACACTGAAAGAAATTCCAAATCAACTGTAGGTTGATTAAACAGTTGAATACACGTCTATATGGGAATGTCGCAGTGTTGATTTTGTCGACTAAAAATAAGACGAAAAATGTTTGTCGACTACCTTTTTCCACTGACGAAAACAAAATTAAACAAAATTAAAACTAAGCTATGATGACTAAAACTATGACTAAATATACTGAAAATGTTGTCAACAAATAAAAACTAGACAAAAATGTGTAAAATGATGTCACAGACCGAAAATAGCCGATCTACAAGTTCGACGCGTTGTGAGCTTGTAGATCTGCTATTTTCGGCATGCAGCTAAGTGAAAATCTGCCATTTCGGTGGCATCACAGCCCGCCAAAATGACATTTTAGTCCACTAAAATCTTGTGATATTTATTCAACTAAAACTAGAAAGTAAAACATCCCAGGTGACTAAAAGATGACAAAAACTGAGCAGAACTTTATTCAAAAGACAAAAAAAAACCTAAGACTAAAACAAAATCAAAATATGCTGTCAAAATCAACACTGGAGTGTTGTAATTCTTTTTTTCAGTGGCTCTGGGCCCAGGATAATGACCCCGAAGCTGAAGATGATAAATTCCTCTCAGGGCTCCTCAGCGTGTGCATGCATGTGCACACTTCACTCTCCCTCTCTCTACGTGCCAAATTAGGCGACGCCGTGTAATTGCGTCGCCTAATTTGAAATGCAGCCAGTTACAAAGTGGGCTCTATTCTCATGCATTGTATGAAGGCCCTGGCTCAGTGGTTCTCAAACATGTTTGGCTCAGGTCACCCCTGTAAACAACTTTTTCATCCACGGCACCCCTGAATTACATTGTTACTTTACAGCACCTTACATGTATGTCATATCACGGTACGTAAATATGTCAATCTTTCCCCCTAAGATACAGTAGCCTAAGTAACGAGGAAAACTTCAGAGAATGTCCGTTTCCATTATAATAGGACAGATTGAAAATAACTTTCTACTTAACGTTTAACCCCAGCATCCCCATTCCGAGGGGAAACATTCTACAACGATCTACAAGCTCACAACGCGTCACAACATGACGTGTTGTGAGCTTGTAGATCTGCTATTTTTGGCGAAGGGATTTGGTGTAGACTGAAAAGTACAGTGCAACTCAGGTCGGTTTTTACAAAGTCAAATATGATCAAAGGATTCCGCTGCACCCCTGGACTTGCGTCACAGCACCCACTTTGAGAAACCCTGACCTAGCTCACTCTGTGAATTGTCAGCAGTGGCGGTTATAGCTTATATAGCGTGCTGGGCGAACGCCTCACTCAGTAGCCTACAACCTCCGCCAACAAACAGTCTATTTCATTATATTTAATCATAAAGAGATTACAAAGCTGCAATGCTGCATACCGTTATCTTTTACACGTTTATCCTATTTTTCTTTCCTCTTTTTCCTACACTGGGCACCTGGTGGCTTAGATCAAATTGAATCTAAAACAAATCGATATAAAATGCCAGTGAATCTTTATAATCACTGTATGAATTGAGACTCATTTTAATGATAAACTGTCGGTGCAGTGGTTCTCAAAGTTAACATGGCATCACAATCACTTTAACTTTAACCCTGTATATATATGATCTACAAGCTACACGTTTCACATTGGCTTTTTTCATTGGCTATTTTCAAAATAATCTTGGATTAAGTTTTGTGTGAAAACTTCGAATACTTTTGAAACATTTTCACAACACTGTGAACGACACAAGTGTTGTTAAACCACTGACTGTTCTAGTAAGGAGACCTGAGGCGACGTCAACCTACCCCCACCCCCATCTCATACTTTGAATTGGGAGACCAAATAGCTCACAAACTAGAATCAGGACTTTTATTTTTATACTAGAATCTATTTTATTTTTTTACGTTAAATATACGCTTATTTGGAAGGGACAGCGCATATTGATGAACAGCACACATACAATGCTGTGTAAATACACCGGATTTAGCAAGAATGCTAATTTCCATCCGTAGTCCTCATTCAGAAAACTAGCAATGTTACAGTCAGTCTGAGTCAGCGCCGCCTTAGGTGGCTTGGCCATGTCCACAGGATGGACCCCAGCCGGCTCCCCAGAGCTGTCCTGTACGGTGAGCTTTCAACAGGCTCCAGACCTCTTGGTCGCCCACGCTTGCGCTTCAAGGACGTCTGTAAACGTGATATGAAGCAGGCAGGCATTGACCACAACAACTGGGAGGAAGCTGCAAAAGACCGTGGTGCTTGGAGGCGGACTGTCGCTTCAGGAACTCGCCGTGCTGAGGAGAGGCACATCTCCTTGCTGCAGGCGAAGAGGCAGAAGAGGAAACTGCTTGAAGCAGCCCCCACTCCAGTACCAGACCCTTCCCCATTCGTCTGTGACAATTGCAACAGAGACTGTCACTCCAGAGTGGGGCTGTACAGCCACAGTCGCCGCTGCAAGAGAAATTTACCCCTCAGTCGCAACCCATCGTCATCACTGACGGACAGATGCCTATGATGATAAACATTACTGAAAGGGTACAAACAGAGGCCTAGTTTTGACCTAAGATACAAGATACTCAAAACAAACCCTTGACATACTGTAGATGTCATGGTGAACAGAGAGTTGGCAGTGGCTGGATGTTTGTGGGATGCAGGTTTGTGGGGGCAGGCCATATTATGGCATGTGGTGGATTGTTGGTCTGTGTGATGCGTGTGATTTCTGCTATGTACAGTAGGTGATTGATGTGGTTGGCATTGGTAGTTATAGCATAGTTTTGGAATGTATGTAAATGTGTATAATGTGTATATATATATATATATATATATCAGCCTGATCTCCAGAGAATACCGTAACATTGCACGGAACAGTGCACTTCATTCCGTGGATAGTCGCCTCGGAACTCCCAAATTGCGTGCATATGTACGGCGAGTCCCACGGTGGGCGTAACCAGTCGCAACACGGAAAAACCCGGAAGCAGAGCAGTCCCCACAATAAAATTTACGATTCTGTGCCTATCGGTACATAACTCAAACGGCGCTGAGTAGGCACAGGCGAATTGTCACCCCGTGAAGGACCACCGAGGGAGCTAAGGCGACCGAGTTGCCGTCCTGAACGGTGGGACTGCGCGCCTCCGAAATGGTTTTGTCACAAGGCAGCGCCGTACCATATGCACGCAATTCGGGAGTTCCGAGGCGGCTATCCACGGAATGAAGTGCACTCGTTCCGTGCAATGTTACGGTAATCTCTGGAGATCGGATATATATATATATATATATATATATATATATATAAATGTGGCAAATATGGCCAATGTAGGTTCACATACAAATGTAAATCTTTTGATCACCCTGTTTGTTACTGGCAAACGTAAAGTCAACGGTGTTATTACGTTGTACCACAACCAATGTCATTGTCACAAAACCTTGAGTAGAGATGGGATTTATGGCTCTTTTAAGGGAGGGATATGTTATATATTATATATATGTTATATAGTATGCATGTTATATATTATATATAGATTTATTATATCGTCGCTGTCCAGCAGGAACCAGCTAACTCCATTTTCAGCGCTATTGAACACCCTTTACGTCTGTGTAAAAAAATATTAACCAATGAAAAGTATGAAAAGCCTCTGACAAACTCGCTGGCACAGCGCAGAGCGCACTGCGCGAGCGAACACAGACGGAGGAGGAGCAGCACATAAACAAACTAAATGGCAGGGTTTTTCTCCCCGTAGTCTGTTAAAACTATGCAGTGTACCTTTTTATCAAACTTAGCACTGACGCTAATGTTATGAAAGCAAGTAATTCTATTTCTAAAATCTATGAAGTATTTAATGAGGAGAGCAATGTGACAAGAAATAAGTTCAGAGCATTTATCTCGCTAGTTCTACGCAAACTCCAACTCTGTGAACCCCTCTTTGCAAATGTTATTGTAATATTTAAAGTCCTGTTTATTATTGCATATAATAAGTTTCACGAAGCATCAGGGCATTAATTCACATCTTGTGATGCATTGTGAGCTTGGAGATCCATTGTTAGCTTTTAGGAATTTAGCCTCATTTGAAAACCTCTATTGTCAGCTGTAACTCCACTTGCACTGGATTTGTGTTCGGACAAAACTCCTAACTCCACTTGAGCTGGATTTGGGTGATAATATAATGACACATGCAAGTATCTGACAATATATAAAGTCACTATACCAACTTTGATGAGGCTGCACAGCTTTTTTGTTTTAAATATAAGGTTTTCTTCATTTCGTATATTATAAACGTATATTTTGTTGTTTCATTTCCTGAAAAATTTGCGTTTTGGAGGTAGCTGGTTGCTGCTGGACAGCAGAGATATATTAAATGTATTATTGTAATTATATATATATATATATATATATATATATATATATGTATATACTGTATCTATCTGCGCGACAGAAAATATCCGCTCTTGCGTGAATCCACGCATTTACATTGACAAAGCATTGGCAGATTCTGCCCCAGAGGTAAAATAAAAGTGCGGTGGGAGCGCGCCCTAAAGGTCCTTACACACCGGGGCGATTTTTTTCACGCGAATAATACGTATTTTTTTAAAATCTTATAAAGTCAATGCAAGCTTACATGGAGCGAAAAAGCGAAAAAGCGAAGCGAAAAAGCGTCTTTTGATTATTCGGAACGAGTCCAAATTTTGCGTATATTAGCATATTCGCCGGTGTGTAACCGCCTTAAAGGGACTACACCATGAATTTTAACTTTTTCTTCTTTTTTGTGTGTTTTTGGTCTCCCCTACCTCTCTTCTATCCCCAAAAATACCCCAGTTTGAACACTCAGGCTTTCAAAGCAAATCTGGGGTTTTCTGTAAATTGGTCTCAAAACAGGCCAAACTGATTTGGTCCCTGACGTGACGTCCCCACATATCTTCGAGACTAAAACTAAGGACGTTTATCAATGATTTTATTTAGTTTTATTTAGTTTTGTATCACAAAATACACTTATTTTTTTTGTAATGCCTCGCTTTTATTTTCATATCAGTTTAAATGTGTTTTTTGACTCTATTGTTAGCTTCATTAGTTATAACTATAATAACCTTGATTGTAAATAAAGTGTATTATTATTATTGTTGTAGTGGGTATTGGGTAGACAGACTTATAATCCTCATTGTGTTGTGTAGACGGATGTGAATGTTCACTGTACTCAATGACATTCCTAAACTAAATAAAACATAACGCTCACACTGGATGCAGTAGGCTACTTGGTCTTTGGAAAGAAGTAAACTGGAAACTGGTTACCAATGACAACGCAAAGAATCAAACACTGTGACAATTTACCGTTTAATGTAATCTGTGTGGACACTTGCTTCCAAGTGCAAATGTCAAGTTACTTATATGACACAATGGAATTGTTCTTATCTTTTACATTTAGAATAAATGCATAAATTCGATCACAATGACGTTGTGCGTTTGTGCGTGCGTGCGTGCGTGTATATATTGGTGGATAAAATCATCCCACTTTAATCAAGGAATTTGATCTAACTCACCATAATGTAAGTGACGGACAGGGAAACATACTTATAAATGCTGTAAATTAAACTAATGTGAACAGTACCTACTGTATGTATGTTATAATTTGGCATTCACATAAACAATAAATATGTTAATTTCACTATGTAAATCATATTTGAACGGCAAAATGCCAAGACTGATATCAGGAGTGGAAGTAGCATTACCTTGCTACTGCTTGACCGCACCACTCCATAAATACAGTAACACTTACCATCAATGTGATATACATTGCATGTATATTAAACAGTACACAGGCTTCCAGAGCACTGACATTATAACTGTACATTTACAGTGTACATTTATAGGCCAATATTAACAGTAACTGATATTTTTGTCAGATAGTGTGTAGTATGTAAATGTGTGAAGTTATAATTTATGTGTTGCTCTTGTTTTACTTCCAGAAGGGGAAACTTCTACACCTGTTGTTATTCTCAGGCTCACCAGTAGGTTGCAGTGTTTCTCTCTTTATTATTCAACGCTCAGATTTGGAACAAAAGGGAGACACACAGTCACACACAGGCACAATGGAAGGAATGTGAATATATCTATTAAGGATTAAACATAGGCATGAAGATCAGTGGGTACACAGGTGGCAGGTGGCTTTGCTTCCACTGAACTACAGTATGTGTCTATACGTAAACCAGTGGTTCTCAAACTTTTTCATGTCAAGGACCCTCAAAATGATATGTATTTGGCCGCGGACCCCCATCTCAAAATATTTTGTTCCAGGGACCCCCCAGAAGCAAAGATTTGAATTACAAATGTTCGCTTTAAAAAACGATATATTCAAAGGCTTGCACACATTTAGCACGGCACTCGGTGCCGTGCTCCTCGGAAAAGTGCCGTGCTCCTAGAAAAAGTGCTCCTCGGAGCACAGGTCTCCGCCAGGTCAGGTAGGTTATTGTGGGGCAGCAATGTTCGGAATTAGCCAATCAGGATGGAATATGAAAAATTGGATGGAACCATCTTGATCACTTGACTATATGTGTACCGATTTGCATGATGTTTGAATTTGTAGGAGTAATATAAAAAAGAAAAGTGTTGCAAAATTGGCCTCATGGTGGCGCTATAATAGGGCAATGTTAAAAGGGTGGCATTTGTTCTTCAATGTAGTGCGAATGTGCGTGCAAAGTGTCGCAATCGGACGCTGCATTCATGATTTGTGGCATTTTGTTCAAAACGGGCCACTCCTGCAAACTTTAGATGTCAATGTTAGCCAATCAGGATGGAATATGAACATTTTAAAAGATCCATCGTGATCACATCATCGTGATCACATGACTATAGATCAAGTGTACCGATGTGCGTGAAATTTGGATAAATTCTGAAGGCTTAATATCAAAGAATGTGTTTTACATAAGTCGGCCTCCTGGTGGCGCTATGAAAGGCAAATGTGAAAAATGCAGGTCAGTTGTTTTTCCTTGGCCTCTAGGGAGTGTGCGTGCAAAGTTTCATGCAGATCGGTGCAGTTATAGGTAAAAACATAAATCGTCCATTTATAGCGCCACCATGAGGCTGATTTGAACATTTTCAAGTGGCATTTCTTCCTCGGCCTAATGGGAATGTGCGTGTGAAATCTCACGGAAATCGCAAGCTGCGTTCATGATTTGAGGCATTTTGTTGAAAACGGAGCAATCCTGCAAACTTTGGAAGCCAACCTTAGCCAATCAGGATGAAATATGGAAAATTGGACAGATCCGTGTTGATCACATGACTATAGAGATACTGTGTACTGATTTGCGTGATGTTTGGATAAAATCTGTAGGAGTACTGTCAAGAAGTGTGTTTTGCAAAAAGCGGCCTCCTGGTGGCGCTATAAAAGGCTAATTTGAAAAATTTGGGGCAGAGGTTCTGCTCTGTCATCCAGGGAGTGTGTGTGCACAGTTTCGTTGTGATCAAGCCAACGGTGCCAGAGATTAGCTGTACACAAAATGACAGAATGACGGACACACGGACGGACACACACACACACACACACACACGGACGGACGGACGGACAAGGGGCAAAACATACTCTCTCGCCATGCCTTTCGGCCTGGCGGAGACAATTATTGTGATACTATGTTAACACATTTTGCTGGGGACCCCCTGGAACCCCCCCAAGGACCCCACTTTGAGAACCAATGATGTAAATACTGTAACTTCAAATCTAAATAGTTTTTTAGAAGCATGGACTGTACAAATGTACTGCAACAGCCTGATAAGCATGTCTTCAGAACATGATGTTCTTGTAGTGCATGTTGCCACATGTGGCTAAGAAGACTATAACTGTTGCAGCTTTGCTCTAGTCTAGTTATCCTTTTATGGAGCGTTATGCCTTGGTCTCTATTTAGATGTTACATTTCCTTGTCTTGTGTTTTAATGGGCTTTTTATCGATGTCTCCTCCAGTCTATAAGCCAGGCAGAACTACATGCTTCCAACAGTTGAGTCTGTTGTGTGTGCACTACTACTTCACAGCTTCAATGATAGATACATTTTTAGAGCAGTCTTTTTTCACACTGTGTCACAGCAACACTAAGATAATGAGTAGGCTACATTAAGACCATACTGAAATGTTTAAATGATGGTTCACACACTCACGCACACGCACACACGCACGCACGCACACATGCATGCCTATTAAGAGTGACAGGCAAAAAGAAAGCAATAAAATGCTTTATTAATGTAAACAGTTCACCAATGAGTTACACTTGTCTAGCAATGTAAAAAAAGGGTTGCAACACAGGGTGTAGATTTAACAAAATTATTTATTAGGAATACAATTATATTAAACAGAAAATACCATGTTTCAATTCAATGTAAGCATAATCTTGAAGGAAAGATGAATTAAGGACTGTGTAAAAGTAAAATGTACAGAGAACAGGCTGCTGGGGAGAGAGAGAGAGAGAGAAACAAAGAGAGCACAAAAGCCTGCCTAACCAAAGAGGCCTCTTTAAATACTGGACCCATTTTTTAAACGTAGTCAAGACCTTATTACTGATATCTTCAATGGAAAAAAAGCGTATAATTAACTATCAATAAAAAAAATGCAACTAAAAATCTAGAAATTACAATCAGCCATAATTATCTCCCCAGCCCTCAGTAGTGAGCACATGCACACGTACACAACACAGAGAAGTAACTACTGTTTCAATAGAGCTGCCCCGCATCTAACTCAAGTTGTCCTCTGACTAACAGCTCAATGCTAGTCTTCAGTGCGCCCACATGCAGCTCTGCCACCAGGCAAATGCCCAGTGGCATCCCGGCTTTCGACGCACCACAAAAAAACAAACTAAAACAAACTTACAGCATATTCAACAAGAAAAAAAAAATACATCAAAACAACAAACAGCGTTAAGCGCTTCTTCTTCCTTGCACGGGGGTTCATTTAGACACTTCAGCTCAGAAATAACCAGACCGTAATGAACCATTAACCATTTATTACCATATAGCTGTTACCATATGTGCAATGATATTGCATCCAAAGTTTGGCGGTGTGACTCTGCTCATGTGATATTACAGATTCCTGTGCAAACATGTCACAGATCATTCCATCACAACCCCCAGAGCAGAGCATTCAATTCAATTCAATTAGAGTGTCAAATCACAAAGTTGTCTCAACACTTTACATGTAGAGAAGAGACCCGACGATCCCACCCTGAGCAAGCAATTTGCGACAGTGGCAACGAAAAAACTCCCTCTTAACTGGGAGAAAACGTCAGGCAGACCCTAGGCTCTAGGGTGGCGGCCTTCTGCCTCGACCGTGTCGGGGGAAAAGAGAGAGGGAGAGACAGAGGAGAGACAGAAAGCATGAAACATAATACAGTTTAACATAACATTGAACCTTCAATGCATAATTAAACAACCACAACATAGCACAATCCAAAAACGCAGTACAATACACAGAATCATAGAACCACAGAGTACAATACACGGAATCATAGAACCACAGTACAACACAGAATCAACCTATAGAACCACGGTACAATACACAGAATCAACCAATAACAATATGAACTAAAAGCCACAGGGAGGAGGCCGGGGAGGTGGAGGGAATTTGAAAACCTACAGCTGTACAACCGGCACTGACAGCCACACACATAGAATGAACAGAGAACAGAGGCTGCTTAAATGAACCGCCTGAGATGCACTGTGGGTATGAGGGCGTGAGTGAGTTAGCTTGTAGCAAATGAGAATGACAAGGGGTTGAACGTATGCCTTAAAGGAGTACAACTGAATAAGCTTGTTAGCGAATGGGGGGGTACGGGGAGTATGAATGAAGTATATAAACATTCTGCCTTCCGTGTCTACATGAACTAACGTTTACACTGAATTTCATTTAGACACTTCAGCTCAGAAATAACCAGACCGTAATGAACCATTAACCATTTATTACCATATAGCTGTTACCATATGTGCAATGATATTGCATCCAAAGTTTGGCGGTGTGACTCTGCTCATGTGATATTACAGATTCCTGTGCAAACATGTCACAGATCATTCCATCACAACCCCCAACACGCGCTCACTTGCAGTGAGCAATACAGAGCCACACCTTAACCTATATGAGAATGTTTATCAGTTAAAGCATCAAAGTGACGCACTTCATTTAATATAAATGAATATATTACATGAATTAACTATGTGAGTGTCAGCGCTGACACGTTTCCTTTAAATGCATACGATGATGCCCTTCACATCTAAAAGCCGACATTCTGCGCCTGCAACAACTATTAGATGCACATTTGGCAAAACACAACTGTGTTCTGATGTTAAAGGAAATAAACTTTTTTAGCGCTGACACATTTCCTTTAAATGCATACGATGATGCCCTTCACATCTAAAAGCCGACATTCTGCGCCTGCAGCAACTATTAGATGCACATTTGGCAAAACACGACTGTGTTCTGATGTTAAAGGAAATAAACTATGAAAATATGAATAACTATGTGTATAGACAGACGGTACTGTCTAATTCCTTCTATATGATGGCAGCCATGCGAACCCTTTAGGCAAGTCCCGCTCGCCCGAACGGTGACCTGATATAGAAGGAATACACTACATTTCAGACAGACGGTACTGTCTAATTCCTTCTATATGATGGCAGCCATGCGAACCCTTTAGGCAAGTCCCGCTCACCCGAACGGTGTCCCGATATAGAAGGAATACACTATATTTCTAGTGACGACCAATACCTTGGTCAATGCCTACCACGTGAGGTACCTTGGTCAATGCCTACCACGTGAGTATACGTGAGACCAAAACACGACCAATACCTTGGGTTAACTGTGTCTACCACCACGTGAGGTATTCGTGAACCAGACACGACCGATACCTTGGGTTAACTGTGTCTACCAACCTAAACCACTGAGAATATGAAGACCAACTATACTATGAAGTTACCATAACATCATAATACCACACTATAGCGTACGTGAGACCATAACACGACAAAGCTATAGTGTTTTACCTGACCCCCAACCTGTGCTCTGGCAGGAGCACATACTTAACATGACATCAATTATGCAACTCCTGATTAATTTCATAATTGATCATACATTTACACTCATAGCTTTTTGAGCTGCGAGAATTTCACCCGTATTTAACGGATATAACGTTCATAAGTAGCAGATGACCAACGACCCATGGCTTTCCGTGTGAATGATGGAACCAAAGATGATGCTGAGTTGCAGCACCGATCCGAAAGGAGTGAACAACTTGGGTCCACATCTGAAGGCATCCTGCTTCCTGGCAGCGAACCAAGCCTTGACGTGGCCCTCCCAACATCCGAACAAGGTTCATCTCCCCCAGAATTTAACCGCCGTTGAAGGTAGCGAGACATAGAAGAGAACGGACAAAAGCGGTATCAGTTCTTACAATAATTGATATTCCATTAGAATAAAGCGGTATCAGTTCTTACAATAATTGATATTCCATAAGAATAATTAATCTGATTTAGAGTGCTTAAGAGGAATTGAAACATGTGACTGAAAGAGAAGACAGGAATGGAAATGTCATGCAAGGGGTTAAAGCTTTCAGTGCAAGAAAGTATTCCCCACATCTAAGAAACCCATAAGATACTGATAGAAACTGCTTCCAAATAATATCTACATTAGTTAAGATTCTTTCCTCCGCTTAGTAATTACATAACTTCTCGCAGCTAGCTGCGTTCATCGACACATGAGCCGAGTGATCCAAAGCTACTTTTGAGTCAAATCATGCATTAACTTTTCACAACATTTCACTATCACAATCCCAACACAGAATGGAGCGATTTAAACACCCATGTAATAAGTTCAATATAAAGCGACCATCCCAGAATACTTAAATGTCCGAGATCATTAAACGATCCATACCATTTGACATACGCCTGGATTTTATGGACGCCGTTCCTTTAGAACATCAGTGTGAGTGGGTTACACAGATCAAGCAGTGAGCAACCGACATGGCTTTCAGTAAGATTGAACCAGAATAAATTTAGATTTGATTAATGATGACCTGCCTCTCATGACTTCGGCAGAAATAGTTCCAGTTATACCACCAAGGTGATCTTGAGAACTGCTCGGCAATGACCATATCGCTGCAGTAGTTATGAAGACCGGCAGCAACCCACAACCTGAACCTTCCCAGCATCCATGATGGACAGAAGTTCATGCCATCGTCAGAATTGGATCACCATAATGGGCAGTTGCTCAAGAAACATAAAACAGAAGCAGAATAAGTTTAAGCAATGAATGAATATCCCTTTACAAAGACATGTTTAAGCTAAAAGTGAAGGTAACATGCAAGTTAGCTCATCAAACGATGAATCCAATCCATAATGCTGATAGGAATTGAAGCAGCAGAGAATCAGATTAACCTTTGTATGCCCTCTAAATGGCACCCCCTAGAGATAATTACAGTTAAAACAATCACCCCATTCACAAGCTTCAATCCACAATGAATACAATAGCTACCCTTATCTGCTCTTCTTCCAAACTACTTCCATTAACCCTTCTTACATATACTACAATCCTTACCTCACATTACCTGTTAAGCTTTTGACTTGAATAGCAGTACGGTGTCAATGGTACATAATGCTATACAACAGCCCCTTTTAGTAGTAGAATCAGTAGCTCGCACTTTAGAACTAACGGAAACCCAACCTGAACCTTCCCGGCATCCGTGATGGAAAGATGGTCATGCCATCAAAGCCTTGGATCACCATAATAGCAGTCAATCATGAAACGAAAACAGAAGCAGTGTGAATTCAAGCAATGAATATCCCTTTACAATGACATGGTTAGCTAAAAGAGAAGTAACGTGCAAATTAGCTTCAGTGCACTAATGAATCTACCTGCATCTGAGAATCAGATTAACCTTTGTTTGCCCTCTAAATGGCACCCCCTGGAGGACAACCCACTACAATTGAAGCAATCACCCCATTTCACAAGACTTCAAATCCACCATGAAGTAATTATCTATTTAAGCCTCTGCAAACTAATCCACCCATATTATAGTTACCTGAACTTGAGCGTTGATTAAGTGAATAGAACAGGAATGCAGAAATAACAGCTTCACTGAGTGGATTAAATTAACTTGAATATCCCATGATAGTTGTGTACCTATTTAACATGACAGTTACACTGCCATAATGCCTGCACATGACCAGTTAAAAAGAAAACACCCTTGCCCTTTCACCTTATTCTCACACAGTAGCATTGAACTGATCCCCATGATATGACTGTCAGTTGCATAGACTACAGTACCCAAGATGCATTGCTGTATTGTATGAGACTTCCTGATTACTCCCAAGGAAAAGTCACGTGACACCACCACGCCGTGTTGCCAGATTGTAAGAGAAACAAGCGGCCAAGTCTATAAAAACAAGTCGCAAAACAAATGTTTAGAATATTAAACATTTTTTGCACCGTGATTACATATGAATCTGGGGTTCCTTCACATGAACGCTGTTCAGTAATATATTTGCTGTGACATACGGAACACAATCCCAAAGTCGCTTATAATAAGCAGACATGGCAACACTGATTTGATACACATGCTGTGTTTTCCCATCCTGGTTTGAGTATATGTCTGAATTTGACTTGTCTTATATTATGCCCCGTTGCACACAGATTGTCTACGACAGCCTTAAGTATAAACATATTATAAAAGCATTTGAGCGAGCAGTAGCAATACAACTGTTGGAAACTCTGCTTGAAGCTTCAGAGCCAACTAGATGGCACTGCACCATTGTGGGTATTCCCAGAGTCAAGAGTGCCTCAGCAGAACAGCATTAGAACTTAGAAGCAGTACTTATTTTGGAAAAAAAAAAATTGGCCCAAATAACTAATAAATAAGTAAACAATAACAATAATAATAATCTAAAATAGCCAAGATTCATTACCTGATGAGGTAAAGGGGAGTAGCCTACATGGGAAGCAAGCCTGCTGTGTTAACTGTGCAGTGTTGAACAAACAATCAAAGCTTTTACATGGCAACAAACATGCTATGTTAGCTTTAAGCTACAAACAATTCGATTTTTCCATATGGGAAGCAAGCATGCTAACTGTGCAGTGCTGTATAACAAACAAAGATTCTACATGCAGCAGCATGCTATGTTAGCTTTAAGCTACAAACAATTCCAGCTTTCCACATGGTAAAAGGGAGTAGCCTACAACCAAGCTTCTACTGTACATGGGCAGCAAGCATGCTGTATTAGCTTTGAGCTATGAGCACAGTAGTGTTAGCAGCAATAATAGAAGAAGCATTGGCTGCTGTAGCAGTGTTAAAAGTCAGCATCATTAGCAAATCATCTCATATAGCACCAAAATATCGTAGAGCAGCACACAAACCGTAGATAAGTAGCAGATGACAGCTCGCAGCAGCTAGCAAAATGCATTAGTTCAGCAACCAAGAAATTTGAGAATTTGAAACCCTACAGCTGTACAACCGGCACTGACAGCCACACACATAGAATGAACAGAGAACAGAGGCTGCTTAAATGAACCGCCTGAGATGCACTGTGGGTATGAGGGCGTGAGTGAGTTAGCTTGTAGCAAATGAGAATGACAAGGGGTTGAACGTATGCCTTAAAGGAGTACAACTGAATAAGCTTGTTAGCGAATGGGGGGGTACGGGGAGTATGAATGAAGTATATTAACATTCTGCCTTCCGTGTCTACATGAACTAACGTTTACACTGAATTTCACGTAGCTCTGATGGTATCTAAACCACCCGGCCTACCTAACCTTCTCTGCTTTGTATACGCAAACATTGTACTCACCAACTCCAGCTGAAGATCACAGCCCATAACATCATTGCCAGCACAGCCGGGACGGCCAAACTCCCCCTCGTCACCGGCACCAAAGAAATACAAAAATATAAACAAAAAATAAATCCAAACCAAATCTCATTTAGCAACCAATATCATTCCATATACCTGTATGTAGGTCTCACTGAAGTTGAACACTATACTAAACGGTTTGGCCTCTTTGCAAATCTATCTTAAAGAATGGATCACATTTACAATTACAATGTGTTCTGTAGGCCTATGTCCTTTACTGACAAAGTTTTCCTTCTTTCCACTACCACAGCAGGGCACATTATCTTGACGAAAGTTATGACAATTTACAATTTATTTGATTAGATTGTACAGGCTAGTACACTCACATTTTAACAAATGGGACTATAGTAATTCATGCAAACGGAAGCACTAATTTGTTTGATTAGTGCATACAGACCACCAAAGAAAACACAATTAATTAAGTACAGTGACAATGTACGCTGTGTGGGCACTACTTTCCAGTGGAAATGTTTTTTTTTATTATACAATTTCATTTATTTATTTATTATTGTGTTTATTAGAGTGTCTGTTTGTTTGTTTGCTTTTACATTTAAAATAATTACATGCACTCAAAACAATATTGTATTGCTTGTGTTGATTTTTTTTTAAAGAAAATCATCAAATATGAATCAAGCAATATAATCTACTCAATCACCGTAATCTATGTTCAATGTTTTACTTCCAGGATAAATCAGTCAGCACTTCATAATGCATTAAATGGTTCTTTAACCACTTAAATCCTATGGACTGCCTCACATTGGAAATCTGAGAATCAAATATGTACTGACATCCTCAGAAGCTAAGTATTTAGAGAGAGGGAGTGTGTGTGTGTGTGTGTGTGTGTGTGTGTGTGTGTGTGTGTGTGTGTGTGTGTGTGTGTGTGTGTGTGTGTGCTTTTGCTATTAGAGCTCCGACACTTTGGAATGCCCTGCCTAAGGAGATAAGGCTGTGCCTTGTTTTAAATCCCTTTTATTTCCTGTGTTGGGATTTCTCTCCCTTTGTGACATTGTTCTAGCTATACAAAAAATATTTACAAATTGGCCCTATAACATATTTTATTTTATTTTCCTTAATACTGGCAAACTTGGCAGCCGCCTTATGTTAATATCCTTGATAAAAATCCGGCCCAACTTGAACCTCCTCCAAAAACTAAGATGTGTCTGAAATCACACACTACTCACTAAACTAAACAATACTTTTTCCATTTTGTGGCAGGAGGAGGTAGAGCGTCGGCTTTGGAAACGTTAGGTTCCTGGTTCAGTCCCCTTGGGTTAGTGACGTCCTTGAGAAACACACTGAACCCCTAACTGCTCCCGATGAGCAGGTTGTTGCCTTGGATACCTCTGCTGTGTGAGTGGGTTGGTGTGTGAGTGTGTGAGTGAATGGATGAATGAATGTAATGCACATTGTAAAGTGCTTTGGATAAAGGTGCAGTATACATGTGCAGTATACATGGCCAAGGATGTTTTCATCGCCTAACCGATAAGAACTTTGAGTGACTGCTCATGTGTCGCGTTAACATGAGATTCTGCCCTGAATAGCCATGTTGTCGTAATTATCCTAAGATGGGGGCAATAAAAAAGTAAAAAACAGGCATTACTGGTCGGCCACCGGGCATTTGCCCTGTATGCCTGATACCAAACCCACCACTGGTTCTCTGCCAGCCATATCGCTGCAGCGGACAATGGGAGAAAATCCCATAAATCCTGCCAACATAACACATGCGTGCGTGTCACACGCACACTCCTGATGATCTAAACAGATATACCGTAGGCCCAATTGTTCACACTACTTCCATTGTTAGAAAAAAGGAGGAAATACATGTTGTGCCAGGAGGAGAGTGGTCAGTTTTTTCTATGTGAATATTTTTTGCAGATATAAATAAGATAAGTATGTCGATACAGTTTTATTTATGTTTGAAGTTTGTGTGTGTACACTCTCTTCAGATGTCTTAATTTTACAAACCCAAAGCAACCCAGATGTTAGTTAATATAAAACTCAATTGAGAGGCATAGTTTTACTGGCATGAGACTGTTTTTTAATTTAATATACCCCACATGTACTGTACATTCTCAATGTAACACTTATTTTGAAATTGTTGAACTACTTGAACTACAGCTGTAGTTTTACAAACTATGTTTCTCCCAGGGGTATAAATGTAGTTTACAGTTTACAATGTAGGCATTTAGCAGACCCTAAGTGACTCACCACTCCAGAGTGACTTATAAGCAAGGTAAACACACACATAGAATGCAGAGAGACAGTGTAGTGCCTCATTATACAACAGGTAGTTCCGACCAAGCAATCTGATTGGCTGAAATAGCTTTCTAGCCGTGCTTCAAACCAGCATCATAGCACGGGCCTAATCACATTAATAAATCACTCCGCACTGCAGTCCGCACCTGATTAGACCATATAGCGCACAGCTGTGCTGTGAAGTCACGCTGTCCCACGGTAGGAAAACAAACAGACAGTAGCCTGCATAGCCTGACCCACTAGCCTGGTAAACCCTCCCTCCGGAAATCTCATTCTCAAACGGCCGAGCCTATCAGCGTCGTCGCTCATTGTTCTGTGATTGACAGCTTACGTTGGCCAATCAGGTGGCGAGTTCGAGTGAGCCCAAAACACGAACGGCAGCCATCTTTTTCATGTCCGCTATATTCTCCGCTATTTTTTTACTTCAAAAAGCTCTCTAACTTCTATTTTGAGGCACGGAATTTACTTATAAGATATCGTTTGGATAGAATTTAGTTGTTTAACTTCATATATGTGGTCAATTAATCATGACAAAGCCTATTTAAAAATAAAAATTTAGAGAACCGGTAGGGGCGGGCAGTGACACCCATGTATCCGAATAAGGCAACCCATTCTGGGCACGGCCGTCTCAAAAGTCCCGTTGCGTCACATTACACTGGTGAACTGACCCACCGGAGAACAAACAGCTTTGCAAAATGGACTATGTTGTTAATTTTGACTTATTTGGTGGACTTACGGTTGATCAATGGTTAGAAGGTTATAAATATCCTCCTGTGTTAAAGTAAAATTACTCCCATTTCGTTAACAGTCCAGTGTATGTTATACTTATCGTACGAAGGTATCGCAGGGCGAAAATAGCCGATCTACAAGTTCACAACACGTCGCCATCGCGACGCGTTGTCAGCTTGTAGATCAGTTATTTTGGCCGCGTGACACGGTCGTACGACGGAGCATATAGCCCACTGGAACTTCATTCCACTGCGCACTTGATAGCTCGGCTGTGTTGATGAGACGGTGCCTCAAACTCAAAGCACTGCTACAGGGACTATTTAATGTCTCAGTGAAAAACTCTTCTCTTTACAGGGAAACGGATAACTGCGAAATTTTTTTATTATGAATTGCTCCACAATATGAATACATTTGGATGTGTTTGGATGTGTTTTGTTGGTAACTGTTGTATAATCGCAATATTACACTCGAGGGTGTGCTTTACCTTACATTATTGTCACTTCTGTGATGCGGACGCGGAACTCGGCTGCGCCTCGTTCCTGACCGCATCACAGGCGTGACAATAATGACGGTAAAGCACACCCTCTCGTGTAATATTGCTTAAGTAAACTAGGATCACAGGTAAACCAAGAACCTAGCATCAGTCTAAACCAGTGGTTCTTCAACAGGGGGTCCTCATATTCAATACAGGGGGGCCACCAAATGTTTGTGTGATAAGATTTTTTTGTTTTTACATTAACCACTTGAACCCTAGAATTTATTTTCTATGGGGTACATTAGCTGAAAATAACAGATCTACAAGCTCACAATGTCTCGCGCTGCAAGGTGTTGTGAGTTTGTAGATCGGCTATTTTCGGCAAAGAGGTTTGGTGTAGGGGAAAAAGAGCAGATCAAGTTCAAGTTTTCTAAGAATTGAGGGTTTAAGTGAGTTAACTGTCTGAAAATACACATTAACATGAATCCAACACTGACGATAATGCTGTCAAACATGTCTATGAAGCTATCTATGAAATCTATGAAATCTATGAAAACATAATGATATACAATATGTAGTGGGGGTCCCTGCTTCATCTCTCTCTCTCTCTCTCAGCTAAGGGGTCCTTGGCCTGAAACACATTGAAGACCCATGGTCTAAACAATATACTATCAACATTATAATATATGTATATTGAAACTAGGATACCAGGTAAACAATGAACAATACATCTATCTAAAGAACATGCTATCTAAATTACATTTTTAACATTGTGGTCAAGAAAAAAAAAGCCTGTAACAAAAACATGAGAACAAATGACCACAAGTTGTAGTAGCTTTTCCAACACTGGAAATGAACATGACATAAATTAAATAATACATTTAAAAGAGACATTACTCACCTTGAAAACAGCATCAGACCTTTAAAAGTCAACTGCAATGATCACCTGTTCTTTCCTTGTGAAAAACTCTTTTCAAATCCTAATATAAAACTAGAAAATATTGTTCCTGAAGAAACAATGTGGGCTCGCTTCAAGCCAAAAAATAGTAGTATAAACAGTACAAATTCAGTCAAGGTCCCAGGCAGTGCTCTCTTTGATTTGATATCTCTGGCTGCGTTGTATGTGAGTGTGTAGACACTCACATACTCCGGTTGATCAGCTGTTTTCATTCAGTGTATGGGGGGGGGGGATACGTCCCTTAACACATTGATTGCCTAGATCGAGTTAACTCGTTTTTAGAATCCATCGCTTGATTGCCTAGATCGAGTTAACTCGTTTTTAGGTCTTTTCATTGGTATAAGGTAGATTGCAATATTCCACAACTTGTGTATTAATATTAAGCTTCTACGACAAAAGAAAAGTCACATGATCGTAAAAGTCACGTGATCTGAGCAAAACACTACAAATCCGGGTGCAGAGACGCATTCCTTGTGGCATTCTAAACAAACAACCAGCAGAGACAGACAGAGAAAGAGAGCGAGAGACGGTGACTGAGACAAAGAAGGAGCGAGACAGACAGAGAACGAGGAGCGATCGAGAGAGAGAGAGAGAGAAAGTGTGAGAGGAGAGAGTAAGATATATATATATATATACATATATATACCTATATATATATATATATATTTATATAGTATAGTAGTAGGCGTACATTTGTTATAGGTGGGAGTCGGGACTAAAACGAGTCGCTCGTTTTTAGGGACTAAAACGAGTCGCTAGTTTTTAGGCGAATATGCCGGCTGTGGGAAAGAAATGCAAGGCCAAACGGCTTCGGAGGGACCCGACCCAACGAACAATTTTGGAGACCATGTCCTTCACGGCTCCCTCGGGACCACCACCACCACGACCTGTGGAGGAACCACCACGACCCATGGAGGACGAGAAGCCGTCGGCGGTGGCGTCTTTCACCGCTCCCCTGCGACCACCTTCACCACCTGGGGGATCCGCGGAGATAAAGGCGGAGATGAAGGCTCCCAATATCCCCGAGGGATCTGTGGTCGTGCAGCCATCTCTGTCGGCGAAAGACATTTATGCCTTCACGACCACAGAACCCTCGTCGCGACCACCTCCGCCATCGGAGGGATCCGAGGAGGCGAAGACTGTCCCCGAGGGATCTGAGGAGACATCGGTGTCTTCGACCGTCCCCCGGCGCCGTCGGCGACCGGCACCGGCACTGAGGGCTACAAAGCAACCACCTCCGCCACCACCGGAACCCGAGGGATCTGCGGTCGTGAAGCCATCTCTGTCGGTGAAAGACAATTATGCCTTCACGACCACAGAACCCTCGTGGCGACCACCTCCACCCCTACCACCTCCCCCACCACCTGTGGCGGTATCTGAGGCTGAGCCTGAGGACACGAACCCACCGGTACCAGACATCGATCCCGGGCACGGGTTGCGTCGTAGCGGCAGACAGAGAACCGCGTCGTATCGCCCAGACCCAGATACTACTGACGGTGAAGAGAGCTCCGATTCGGACTGCTCTGGCAGCTGGGAGCCAAGCCCAAGGAAAAGATGTCTTGATCCGTTTACCAGTGGTAAGAATATATATATATATCATTTTTTTTATCATATTTTACCTTTTGGTTGCACTCTGAAAATAGCAGATCTACAAGCTCACAACGCCTCGCGCTGCGACGCGTTGGGAGCTTGTAAATCGGCTATTTTTTGTACCTGATATTTGTATAAAGTCTGTGGGGCACTACTTATCAACCTTATATCGACATATAAAATGGTACCAAACGACTCGTTTTTAGGCGAATATGCCTATTGGAGACCATGTCCTAAACTACTCCCTCGGGACCACCACCGGTATGATCATTGAATGTTCGCCTAAAAACGACTCGTTTTTAGGCGAATATGCCTATTGGAGACCATGTCCTAAACTACTCCCTCGGGACCACCACCGGTATGATCATTGAATGTTCGCCTAAAAACGACTCGTTTTTAGGCGAATATGCCTATTGGAGACCATGTCCTAAACTACTCCCTCGGGACCACCACCGGTATGATCATTGAATGTTCGCCTAAAAACGACTCGTTTTTAGGCGAATATGCCTATTGGAGACCATGTCCTAAACTACTCCCTCGGGACCACCACCGGTATGATCATTGAATGTTCGCCTAAAAACGACTCGTTTTTAGGCGAATATGCCTATTGGAGACCATGTCCTAAACTACTCCCTCGGGACCACCACCGGTATGATCATTGAATGTTCGCCTAAAAACGACTTGTTTTTAGCGTCGCTATCCCGCACACACACACACACACAATGTAGCCCGGTGTGGATTTCTAGGATATTGCACTCTGGGTCAGCCAGTTATAAAATATGTATTTATTTTATTCTGTATCTATCTATATGCATGTGATTTATTTGATTATGTTGACGATGTAGCCTATGAATTTGTTGACTTGTAGATCTGGGGGGGGGGTTTTGGGGGGGGGGTGGTCATTTCATGACAAATGTTTTGATACAGTTATGGGTCGACATGAGGCCATGTCAACAAAGATTTTTGTAGATCAGTTTTTTTTGGGGGGGAGGCATACTTCAAAGGGAAGAGACATGGTCAACAAATGTTTTGATGCTGTTGTGGGTCGACATGAGGACATGTCAACAATGATTTTCAAATCCCTTTGATGGCTTTAGTTTTTGGGGTTGAGGCCAGGTGCACCGAGGCCCCCACCATCATAATAAAATTCATCAAAGGGGACTAAGGTCACCTTATGTCCATCAACATGTTTGATCTTGTTTACTTTCAGATGACGAATATGTGTCGGATGGTGCAGAGTCGTCATCTCACCATAGACAGTCTGCTAGTTGTAGGAGAGGTAAGACTTGAGTCTGTTTCAAACATTTTCGGTATGTAACTCTTGTGTGTACAAATGGAACCAGTGAAATCAGTGTCTAACTTCTTGGTTCGTTGGTTTTTATAGATGGCATTTTCTTCATAACGGGTCCATTTGGTTCCATTCTAAATGACCATTACAGTACAATGTTATTTCTGCCAGTAATGTCACACACACAATGATATGTTGTGCCATGTTGTACTTATTTGCATTCAGATTTACCACAGTAATACAAAATGGCTACAACCCCACTCTGCAATGATAAATGTTCCACAAAGTAATGCACCACCACATGCTGGCAGTGAAGATCATTGTACATCGTATTTACCAAACTATTTGATGTTTTACTTTGATTTCAGACATGATGGATTTGGAGGAAGCAGGGCCATCGCGTTCAACCGCAGTACCACCTGTCGGCCGTGAAAGAGGTAAGACCGTTTTCACAGCTGGTACCACACAACATGATTTTGACAACACATTTTGTTTCAAACATTTTCTGTTGACTGTTGGTTTTTATAGATGGCATTTTCTTCATAACGGGTCCATTTGGTTCCATTCTAAATGACCATTACAGTACAATGTTATTTCTGCCAGTAATGTCACACACACAATGATATGTTGTGCCATGTAGTACTTATTTGCATTCAGATTTACCACAGTAATACAAAATGGCTACAACCCCACTCTGCAATGATAAATGTCATTCATTCTAAGTTCCACAAAGTAATGCACCACCACATGCTGGCAGTGAAGATCATTGTACATCGTATTTACCAAACTATTTGATGTTTTACTTTGATTTCAGACATGATGGATTTGGAGGAAGCAGGGTCATCGCGTTCAACCGCAGTACCACCTGTCGGCCGTAAAAGAGGTAAGACCGTTTTCACAGCTGTACCACACATGATTTTGACAACACATTTTGATTCAGTTTTAGTCATAGTCTGTTGAATAAAATTCCATTTAGTTTTAGTCATATTTTCATATAAATATATCCTATGGCTGTCTCTCTGTATTCTATGATCCTATAGTTTACAGAGACACTATACAGTCTCTCTTTATTCTATGATCCTATAGTTCACAGAGACACTACACTGTCTCTCTGTATTCTTCAATGATTCTATAGTTTACTGAGACACTACACATGTATTCAAAAGTAACTGTTTTTGACATAGGCTTCCATTTGACAACAATATTATTGATATGTATGATTTGATGATCAGTCTTTCTGGGGGTTGACTTGGCGTTGTGTTCCATCCCGCTAAATCCTGTTTTGGATTGGAAGATCTTATTTTGACCACAACACCCAGTCCTCCATTTGGTTCCATTTGTACTGTAATGGTAACTTAGGGCTAGCTATTTATGTGTATGTCTAGGTTTTCTTCAGATTAGGACACTGATTTCACTGGTTCCATTTGTACACACAAGAGTTACATACGTTTGCAATTGTATATCTATGATCATTATGATCCTAGTTTACTGGGACACTACACTGTCCCTCTGTATTCTACATGATCCTATAGCCACACAAATAAAAAAGATGTATTTTATGGTAATTGTGTATTTCTGTAATTCACAGGACGTGGTGGTAGGCCCCCAGCTGTAGCGACTGTGTGGAAGGACACCGATTGGGAACCTAGGGCAGACATCCCCTTCACCGCTAGTCCAGGTCCTCGAAATGCTGCAGCTGAGTTGCAGTCGACCATTCCTGTGGACTTTCTGGCGCTTTTCCTCACTGATGAGCTGCTAGGGATGATCGTTGAGCAAAATAACATTTATGCTCTAGCGTTCATCCAGGCCAGGTCTGATGAAGAAGTGGCGCAGCATCCACATAGCAGAGTGAAGCTCTGGAAACCGGTTTCAGTGGGAGAACTGAAAAACTTTTTCGCCCTGTTGTTCCTCACTGGCCTTGTGCGAAAGCCTGATCTAGCGCACTATTGGTCGACCGATGACCCTCTACTCACACCGTTCTTCGGCCAAAACATGCCACTCAACAGGTGCCAGATTATCTGGCGGTTTCTTCACTTCACAAACAATGAGGCTGACGCTGCTGCTGCTGCCGCTGCTGCTGCTGCTGCGGAAGCTGCTGGCGAGGTTGCTGTTGTTGACAGGCTTTGTAAAATCAACCCGGTCTTGCTGTACCTAACGGACAAATTCAAGGAGATGTTTGTTCCAGGTCTCAACATCAGCATCGATGAGGGGATGCTTCTGTGGAGGGGACGCCTAGCATTCCGAGTGTACAACCCACAGAAGCCCACCAAGTATGGAATAAAGTCATACATTCTGTGTGATTCTGGAACGGGGTACTGCTACGCATTGAAGCCATATTCTGGACAGTACTCCTCACTAACAGACACAGTCACTTTTCTGTTGCAGGGTCTTACAGGGTACGGGTTTTCTTTGTTTATGGACAACTACTATAACTCAGTGGCCCTGTATGAACTCCTCCTTCAGAACAACACGCATGCCTGTGGTACTATGAGGCTCAACAGAGGTGAACCACAAGCCATGAAGGATGTGACGATGTCCAGCCTGAGAGTGGGAGAACGGAAGATGCTTCACAATGGCAAAGTGATGTTATTGGCCTGGCGAGACAAACGCATCGTTCGATTGATCACAACCCAGCACAAGGATGAGATGGGGACCCAGCTTGTGAGGCAGAAACACCACAGAGACAAAGTGCCACAGGAGAAACCAGTTTGTGTCCTGGCATACAATAAGAGCATGAACGCTGTTGATCGGCTAGACCAAAACCTAAGCTACTATCCCTTCATCAGGAAGACAGCCAAGTGGAGCAACAAGTTTGTGGTCTACCTATTCCAGATCAGCATGTATAACGCATTCATACTCCACAAGGCAAGGAATCCAGGTAGCAACTGTAAATGCATGTTCGACTTCATCCTCAGTGTTGTCAAATCTTGGACCGCTGTGAGATATGCCCCAGTGGAAGCAGATTATACCCCCCCACAAGATGTCCCAGCAGACCCGCCTGTCCCCCCCCGGCCGCCTGTCAGCAGCAACCTCGCCAGCAGCAACCTCGCCAGCAGCAACCTCGCCAGCAGCCTCACCAGCAGCCTCATCCTGCACCCCCCCTGCCCCCCCCCTGCCCGCACCCGCCGTCAGGGGCCCCCTCCGCCCCCCCCTGCCCCCCGCCTGCGTCCTTATGCACCAAGATCGCGCGAACCTCGTGACCGATTGAGTGGCAATATGAAAGTCCATAAGCTTGTCGATGCCCCCCCCACCGCCAAAAAAGAGGGCCCAACAAAATGGTGCAGAGTTTGTAAGAGGAGAGGGACTCGGAGTGAGTCAAGGTTACAGTGCAAAAGCTGTTTGGTACCCCTCCATGCTAAATGCTTCCATGATTACCACACTATGGAGAAGTATTTTTGAATCATTTTGATTGTATTTGTTTGTTTTACTTACTAAAATGCACTTTTGTTTTAGTTTTATTTTGTATTTATTTTTACTCTGATTTACGACGTGAAGCCATCTCTGTCGGTGAAAGACATCTATGCCTTCACGTCTTATATCGATTATGCTCTGAGCCAGCCAACAGTTGGCACATTTATTTTGATTTATGATTAGTACGTGAAGCCATCTCTGTCGGTGAAAGACATCTATGCCTTCACGTCTTATATCGATTATGCTTATGCTAAAATGCACTTTTGTTTTATTTTCATTTTGTATTTATTTTGACTTTGATTTATGATTTATTATGCTCTGAGCCAGCCAACAGTTGGCAGTAAATGTGCTGCTAATGTCTCTCACTGCCCCAGAGGGATCTGAGGACGTGGAGCCATCTCTGTCGGTACAAGACATCTATGCCTTCACGTTCTCAGAACCCTCACGGGGACCACCTCTGCCTCTGAGGAGACATCGATGTGCTGGCCAGGCAAAACACACAATGATGATATATTGTCATTTTGTATATAAAATTGAAAGGTACTTGAAAAAGTTGTACTTGAAAATGTGAAAGCCATATAAAGTGTGTTCAAATGTGTCTGCCTGAGTCGTTTCAAACATTTTCTGTAGACGGTAGACTGTTGGTTTTATATCATAGAAATACAATTGCAAACTACCAGGTATGTAACTCTTGTGTGTACAAATGGAACCAGTGAAAACATTGTCCTAATCTGAAGAAAACCTGGACATAGACATACACATAAATAGCTAGCCCTAAATTAGAATTACAGTACAAATGGAACCAAATGGACAATACGGGTCCATTTGGTTCCATTTGCACACACTCAAGAGTTATGGGGGACTGGGTGTTGTGGTCAAAATAAGGCTGTATAAAAGACTGTTGGTGAAAGCAAGCTATATTCAACTACCAATAGCTAAAGAACAGAGCATGCTAGGAACTCACTTTTTATCATAGATATACAATTGCAAACTTGCAGGTATGTACTCTTGTGTGTACAAATGGAACCAGTGAAATCACTGTCCTAATCTGAAGGAAACCAAATGGACCCATTTAGTCAAAATAAGGCTGTATATACTGTAAGACTGTTTCACTCTAAAAAGTCAAACATTTTCTAATTTGATTGTTTTATGTCATAGATGCTATCTGGATCTCAGTGCTGTATGCATGGGATTCACAGAAAGCACGGTGTGTATTGAGGGAGGCCTCACTTACCGTTCATACAGTCTATATGTCTATATATGGTTTCTATCAGGGGTCATCAATGTCTACTGGATTAGATGAATCCAATACAGATGTAAGGATTTAATTTGACCACCAGAGGGATCCACCTAACCTAAATTATAAGAGGACTTCATTTATTCATATAAGAAGAAGTCATTTAGGAGGTTAGGAGGGTCCCCCTCTGGTGGTCAAATTAAATCCTTACATCTCCTAAAACTGTTCCATCTTGAAAGATGAGTCAGCCAAAACCTCTCCCTGTGTGTGTGTGTGAAAAATGATAATGGTGTGTAAACAAACTCAAACATTTGGCACATATAATGCCAAGTCTTGAGACACACACACACACACACACACACACACACACACACACACACACACACACACACACACACACACACACACACACACACACAGGCAAAGATTTTATTTGTATTTATTTATTTTTGCACTAATTGCACCATTTATTGATGTTGAACTTGGAATGATTATTTATTTTATCATATAGTAAAAAAAAAAAAAAAGACTGAAAATAGTCACTTCAGTGTTCATGTTCATTCACTTTGGAGTGCAACAGAGCGATAAATGTACAATCTAAAGCATATTTATTTTATAAACAAATATTGTTTACATGACTGATGTCAATGAAGGCGCAAAATATATGTCAAAGACTTTTGAAATCATTTTATGCATCTAAAGTGTGTCCTTTTACTAAAACGGCCATAACTCTGAATCTAAAAAAAAAGGTCTGTTTTTGGTGAAACCAAGCTGTATTCAACTACCTCTAGCTAAAGAACGGAACATGCTATCAACTCACTTTTTTTTTCAGATGAAAGAAGAGATTCTAAGCTTCGTTTTGATATTCCATTTGTTTATAGTCATAACACAAAAAATTCTGTGAGTCCTCAAATATGAGTCAGAATGGTCAAAATTCCTGGCACAGGCTGATCCTGTTATAGAAAAACCTCTGGCAGTCAATGTGTTAAGGTCCTGAAACCAAACGTGATCTCAAAGAAATAAGACATACCAATATTGATGTGGTTTTGGCCATTTGGTAACAAATTTGATCTGGGTTGCAATGAATTCGATATGGAAGGATGTACAAAAGTATTGGAATCAAAATATACTTTAAGTACCAAAGTAAAAGTACTTTCCAAAGATTGTCAAGCTTTTTCCAAAATATCAGATCCACAAGCTCACAACGCATCACATTGTATATCGGCTTTTTTAGGGTGGCGGTGGAGTATGGGTTGTGGGGGTGGGAGTTTTGCAGCTTGAAATGTACTAACGTTTTAGCATCAAAATATACTTTAAGTACCAAAAGTACTCAAATCATAAAATAGCAGATCTACAAGCTTATAACGTGTCACAATGTAGATTAGGGGTGGGACGATATGGGTATCTCACAATACGACATCTGTGGCGATATTAGGCCCTCGATAACAATAATATCACGATATCTATTGCGATATCACGATATATTGCATGAAATTTCACCGACGATATATCACGATAGTCCTTGTATTCAATTCATAAACACATAAAATAGCACCAAACAGTTCAAAATCATCATCACAAAAATACAGAGTCGAAAAAAAACGTATCACAAAAGAAAAGAAAAAAAAAAACGGCAGTAAATCAATTATTTATCGCGGGAGGAAGTATCGCGATATAACGCGATATTGATAATTATTAATCTACAAAGTAACTAGTAATTAAAGTTTTCATGTAATTGTAGTGGAGTAAAAGTACAACATTTTCCTCTTGAGCTATTGGAGTAGAAATAAAATACAGAAAATTAGAAATACTCCAGTAAAGTAAAAAATACTTCAAAATTGTACTTAAGTACAGTACTTGAGTAAATGTACTTAGCTAATTTACACCACTGGTATTTAGATATTTGATATTAATTTTAACAGACACGCCCCCTTCCCATACAAACCCATTGTAAGTTCGAACTCCATTTTAACTATGATAGATTCAATGAAAACACGTCCTTGGTTCTGGTGACTGTTATTGTTCTTCTAATACGTGAGGGATATGGTAGTCCCTGCTGAATGTGTTTAGTTTCTACAGTAATACTAAGACAGTTACAAAGCAACATGAGGCAAACTGTCCATGTAGATTTATTTATTATATTATATTCCATGTGGTGTAATGTTAAAGACAGGTACTGCATGGCAACTAATAACATTACATCAATCTTCATATCATCTGTACAACGTAAAGGCAAAACGTTTGTTTTCCAAATCCACCAAGTCCACCTCTCTTTCAGGGGACATAACATAACTTCACATTACAATATGATCTCTTCTTCTAAAATAATAATAATACATACGATTTATATAGCGCTTTTCTAGGTATTCAAAGTCGCTTTACAGAGCAGATAACAAACTAAACTAAACTCTAATCTAATTTTAATGTACAATGTTATATTTACAGACACGCACAAAAAGGGGGGAAAAATAATAAAAAGCAGAAGCAATATTCTCTCAACATTAAACAGATCCAGTCATGACAGATGGCTCTAAAGTGATGTGTGGATGGATTCTTTGAAGTCTCTACAATGTGCTTCCCTCCTTTCTGTTAAGCATCAGACAGCAGTTATAAATGAATAAAGAAGTGTATTAATGCTGATCTGAGACCAGTGTGTTTCTGCTAAGCATCAGACAGCAGTTATTAATGAATAAAGAAGTGTTTTAATGCTGATCTGAGACCAGTGTGTTTCTGCTAAGCATCAGACAGCAGTTATTAATGCATAAAGAAGTGTTTTAATGCTGATCTGAGACCAGTGTGTTTCTGCTAAGCATCAGACAGCAGTTATAAATGAATAAATCATAGTTTTTCTGGTCATGTGACGTGTGACCAGTGATCTTTACATCATTTATTACTATGAGTTCTGATCTCAACTTCATGAAAGACAATGGATATCACACTGTATTTTACTGCAAATCTGCTAAGTTGTCCCTGGTTATAACTAAACATATGTTTTCATATGACACCTAAAGATAAATCATCATCATCATCATGAATTAGCCAATACAGAAGCTATTTACACTTGAAATTCAGATAAATATTGTTTAACTTAATGCATGATTCCTGGGGTTTAATTAAAGATTTATCAAAGAAAGGTACAGGTGAGCGTTGCTAATTAGAGCTATTCTATATGTGCTGATTAACTGTACAGAGATTAACACCACTATATTAAAAGACTTATCCAGGTGTTAATAAGTGAACCCATGAATTACATTATTTATTTTAATAAGTTGCACATAATATGTGCAACTTATTATGTATCACATTATACTCATGTTAACAAGTAGATATCTCGTAGTTCATTTCTGAACATGTTAGTACAACATCTCATCCACCATGACTCCTCTCCTTATCTCCCCACCTTTTCCAGTAAGTTCAGGATCTCTTCCTTCAACACTGAACACAGTTTGTGTCTTTCCTCTAACTCTTTCATCTCTCTGTTCTTCTCCTCCAGTTGTCTCTCAAACTCTCTCTGCATCTTCTCTTTCATCTTTCTGTTCTTCTCCTCTAGTTGTCTCTCAAACTCTCTCTGCATCTTCTCTTTCATCTCTCTGTTCTTCTCCTCCAGTTGTCTCTCAAACTCTCTCTGCATCTTCTCTTTCATCTTTCTGTTCTTCTCCTCTAGTTGTCTCTCAAACTCTCTCTGCATCTTCTCTTTCATCTCTCTGTTCTTCTCCTCTAGTTGTCTCTCAAACTCTCTCTGCATCTTCTCTTTCATCTCTCTGTTCTTTTCCTCCGGTTGTCTCTCAAACTCTCTCTGCATCTTCTCTTTCATCTCTCTGTTCTTCTCCTCCAGTTGTCTCTCAAACTCTCTCTGCATATTTGTCTTTGAGGTCATGATGTTGCTGACGATCTCAGGCAGGATTATCTTCATCAGGTGTCTCTCTGCTTCCACCCTGTTGTCTCTTTCATAGATCTCTCTCATTCTTTCCTGTCTGTGTCTCTCCTCCATCTCTCTCTTCTCGTTCTCTCTCTCCTCTTTAAACTTCTCCAGTTCTCTCTCCATCTTCTCTTTTCTCTCAGACTTATTCCTCAGCTCTTGTTCCAGCTCTCTTTTCTTCACTTCATCCCTCTCCTCCCTCATTTGTATCTCTAGTTTTGCCAGTTTATTCTTAAGGTCACTGATGTTTGCCTTAAGCTCTTGGATGGTTTCCACTTTCTCCCTCTGAGATTGCTCAAGCTCCTTCTCAAACCTCTTCCTCATCTCCTGCTCTTCCTTGTGTTTCCTATCCTCACTGTCCCTCTGAATCATCTCTTTGGCCTGGGCGTCTGTCTTCTGGTAGTTGCTGTAATATTCATGCAGGTGTTCACTAAGCTTAGGGTCCAGCTGTTGGAGGATGACGATCATCTCCGAACTTGCCTTCTTTCCCTTTTTCCTCACCATGTCAATAATTTCCCGTGCTTTTTCTGACTTTTCTAATTTCACTCTGACTGACTCCATTTCTTCATCATTGATTGCTTTCTGAGTGAAAAGTTCGTCCATTAGAGAATTCAGGGTGGGCACTGAGACTCTTTTAACGAACTCAGTCCTCACAGTCTTCAGACATTCCTCTGTTTCCTCAATCTTTATCTTTGTCAGAATTTGCTGAGTCGTGGAAGAACCTTGAAGACAAGATTGGGGTTGGTTTTATTACTTGTGGTATAATTGTGTAATAATAACATTGATAATATATATATATATATATATATATATTTTTTTATATATATATTTATATATATATATTTATATATATATATATATATTAAGGTTTCGGCTATCTTCAGAGCTGTGATGAAGGTCACTAGGTATAACTAGCATATTTATAAAAAAAAGTCCAGAATACATTAGTGACATTTAGATGAGTCAACTTTGTCCTGAAGATCTGTGTGTGTACGACTGTTTACCTTTGGGTATTAAATGTCGGAACTATATGTATTTGGTGTAGTACCTAAAATACTGTTTAGATGCATCGTTTCACACTGTTTGTCTGAACATTCACACCTACTGATGTTCATGTGTTAATTCACCCTCAACAGTAATAGTTTACAAAGGGTTGCAAGTTACTCTCCTATTTCTTATCAATAGATGTATAATCTTATCAATAAATGTATAAACCTGGTAAACCCTCCCTCCGGAAATTTCATTTCCATTTGATTTCAGGAGTGAGTCTGGCCTGATCGCCCATTCTGCAATATTGGCTGTGTACACCAAATGGACGAGCCTATCAGCGTCGTCGCACATCGTTCTGTGATTGACAGCGACAGTTGGCCAATCAGGTGGCGAGTTCGAGTGAGCCCGAATGGCACCGAGTGCAGCCTGAATGCAGCCGACAAAACACGAACGGCAGCCATCTTTTCTGTCCGCTATTTTCTCCGCTGTTTTTTTACTTCAAAAAGCTCTCAAACTTCTATTTTGAGGCACGGAATTTACTTAAAAGATATCGTTTGGATAGAATTTAGTTGTTTAACTTCATATATATGGTCAATTAATCATGAGAGAGCCTATTTAAAAATAAAAATTCAGAGAACCGGCAGGGGCGGGCAGTGACACGCATGTATCCGAATAAGGCATATTTTGGGCATGGCCGTCTCAAAAGTCCCGTTGCGTCACATTAGTCTGGTGAACTGCTGATTGGCTGAAGGGGAAAAACGATCATTGGCTGAAGTGGTTGTCAGTCAACGGTATTACTCCCGCCCAACTCCAGCCCACAGCCAATATTGCAGAATGGTCGATCAGGCCAGACTCACTCCTGAAATCAAATGGAAATGAGATTTCCGGAGGGAGGGTTTACCAGGCTAGTATAAGCATAAAAAGTGTATTTTAACTTTTTATGCCATATAACTTATGACAAAACCGAGGTAATTGAATCATAAAAACAGGGACAGTGTTAACCAGCTGATACCATACCAAGGTTAGCAGTGCCCCCTGGAGGCCAGAAATCTGGGGGTAAAATTTGACCCAGACTTCAACTTATACAAACAAATAAAGTTATTTTCTTATTCTTAAAGTTTATCATATGTTATATTCTCAGACATTTTTCAATAGAGAAAATAATATATTTGCTATCTTTTTTAAAGAAACAGACAGATCTGCTGAATCTAAAGACAGACCAATCGTGTAGTGAGATGAGGTTTTTAATCCAATTCTCACCAAGCTGTGTGTTTTCAGGGATGGCATTATCCCATTCTGTCTGCCGCATCCTCAGCTCTTCCTCTTTCTGATTCAGTCGTTTTTTTGTTTCTCTCTGTAGTTTGTTACTTTCTTTCAGTTCTTGGTCTTTCTCTTCTAGACTCTTGTCTTTCTCTGTCTTGATCTTCTCCAGTTCTTGGTCTTTCTCTTCTAGACTCTTGTCTTTCTCTGTCTTGATCTTCTCCAGTTCTTGGTCTTTCTCTTCTAGACTCTTGTCTTTCTCTATCTTGATCTTCTCCAGTTCTTGGTCTTTCTCTTCTAGACTCTTGTCTTTCTCTGTCTTGATCTTCTCCAGTTCTTGGTCTTTCTCTTCTAGACTCTTGTCTTTCTCTGTCTTGATCTTCTCCAGTTCTTGGTCTTTCTCTTCTAGACTCTTGTCTTTCTCTGTCTTGATCTTCTCCAGTTCTTGGTCTTTCCCTTTTATTTTCTTGTCGCTCTCTATCTTGATCTTCTCCAGCTTCTCTACTTGGGTTCTCTGTTCCTGCAGGTCCTGGCTCAGTTGATCTTGTTTTTTGTTGCTCAGCTCCATATTTTTCATGGTGTTATGCAGATCTTTCTCTTGCTCTCTCATGTTTTGGGTCATATCCAGGAATAGACTCGGATCCATGGTCATTTTCATGAACAATTGCTTTTGATCCTGGGTCATTTTCATGAACAATTGCCTGTGATCCTGGGTCATTTTCATGAACACTTGTCTGTGATACTGGGTCATTTTCATGAACACTTGTCTGTGATCCTGGGTCATTTTCAGGCACTGCTGCCTGTGATCCTGGGTCATTTCCAGGAACTGCTGTCTGTGATCCTGGGTCATTTTCAGGAACAGCTGTCTGTGATCCTGGGTCATTTCCAGGAACAGCGGTCTGTGATCCTGGGTCATACCCAGTGCGGTTTCTATTAGAGAACATATAGAAAATACAGATGTGTACGTAAGAGCCAATTCAGAAACTGTATTTAATTCACATTTTTTCTATTGCTGTATTGTCATGTGTGTTGGGTTTAATGTTTGGATAGAACTGTCTTCAGTAGTTTTGGTTAAAGTGCGCCCCCTACAGTTGAGTTAAATATTATGCTGAGGGCAGCTGTGACGGCTTAAGTTGACGAGTGAGTTAATGAGAGACATAGTAGAAAAGACGCTAGTTTGGAGCACAGGAATCGAACAGTTTTGACCGTACTTTCGGGTGTTTTGTGGATGTTATTACCTGTTTTGGACAAGACAAGACAAACTGTACTTGTACAGGACTTTATATTTTTTGTTTTTCGTTTTATGCATCTTTGTAACTGAGCTGGATTTCTGTCTGTGAGTACTGTGGTCCAGTTTCTACCATATGGATGTGCAATTACAGTGAGAAACCCACCTAATTTACGTGTCCTAAAAGCCTACACCAAGCTAGTGTAAGTGGCAGTTGGAATTATGATTTTTGGAAAATAATGCCACTATATCAAGTCAAAACTGTATCCTTATGGATGGAAAATGCTAAGAAAGTGCCAGAAAACAACTTCTGTACAACCAGCAGCAAGTCATACAGTTTTTTGAAACTTGTGACTGTCCTAAGAGAAGATCATTTCGATTTGTGAAGATTATTAAGCTACTCGTTCTACCGTGGCTGTTGGTGACGTCACTATGGCAGACGAGAGCATGATGCAGGAGCACGAGGAGCAGAGTGGTGCAGTGGATGAGCCTGGCCACAAGAGGGAACCAAAGTACACTCTAAAGTATGTAGAAGACAAGCTACACAGGCTCCTGAATGCAAGGAGATACAAGGTCAGAGTGATGACTGTAAAGGAGAAAGAAATTAATGTGCTTATGGAACATGACTGCAATGTGGAGGATATTGAAGAAGTACTCTTAAAAAACCTACAACAAATGCTGGAGGAGTTCATTGAAGCAAACAAAGCTGTGCTGCCTTTCCTTAAAGAGGACCATTGCAGACAACCATTGAAAACCATTGCAGACCAAGAACAATGGTTTCAACCAAAACTGGATTACTTCTCGGACTTAGTTAAAAGAACAGAGGAATGGGTAGAGGCGGCCAAACAAAGACGACTTACGATGGCACAGAAATGTGCCAAGGAAGTGACCCCCTCGGACAGTGTTTCCGTGGTCTCATCAAAACATAGAACAGACAAATCTGGTAATGGACCAGGGTCTGTCAGTGGTCTTTCCCATCTGTCCCGTGTTTTTCTTGTTGCAAGCACAGTTGCAACAAGAAATAGAAATCCAGCAAGCACAGCTAAAAGCTAAGATGGCACAGTTAGAAATGGAAACTGCTATTGCAGAGTCTGCTGCCAAAATCAAGGTTTATTCAGAGTTTGAAGCCCCACAGCATGACATCAAGCCACAGGTGAAGCCTGAAGAGGGTGCTACCTTTAATCATAGCCAGCCACAAAGAGCGATGGACTCAGTGACACGGTTAAATGTACCCAGCTTCGCTGAACAACAGACTCAGTGCCATGGTTTAATGTACCTGTCTTCCCTGATGTCAGGGAAACACCCCAGTCTGCTCCATATCTCCAAGCCAGAACATAGTTCCAGTGAGAGAATTAACAACGGTGAGACAGATCAAGCAGTCTCGAGTGCCGCGGTGGTGCGTACACTGGGGCCGGTAATGGGGGCGGTATCCTTGCTATTGTGCCTGTCCGTGTCAAATCCAAGAAAGGTCCCAAAACAGTAGAGACTTATGCCTTTATGGACCCGGGCAGCACAGGTACATTTGTACCGAAAACCTAGCCAGGCAGCTAAACCTCACTGGCAGAAAGACAGAGATTATTCTGCAAACCATGAATCTGAAGGGGAGCATTGACAGTCATGTGCTCTCTGATATGGAAGTGAGCAGTCTAGAAGAATACAACTTCATAGACTTGCCCAAAGTGTTCACACAGAAGGAGATACCAGTGAGCAGACGGAACATTCCTTTGCAGAGGGATGTAGACAGATGGTCGTACTTGAGAGATGTGAAACTGCCATACATTGATGCCGAAGTGGGACTCCTAATAGGGACCAACGCCCACAAGGCAATGGAGCCATGGACAGTAATAAACAGTCAGGGCAACGGACCCTATGCTGTGAGGACTGCCCTTGGCTGGGTCATAATTTCGACAGGAACAATGTACTACCAGGTAAGTGTACCTGATGAAGATACGGACCTCATGCGTTTTTGTGGTGGCCTCAGGGATGCCTCACTGAGAACCTTGTGGAGTACAAGATGGTGGTACATATCTTTGGCACTAAGTCGTCCCCCAGCTGTGCAACGTTTGCACTGAGAAAGACAGCCGAAGACAACAGAAGCAACTCATAGACTGAGACAGTTGACACTGTTCTCAGAAACTTCTACGTTGACGACTGCTGTTCCAAGTGAAGAGGAAGCTGTCGTGCTGGTTCAAGAACTCACTGCGCTATGTGCTACTGGAGGGTTTTGTCTAACGAAGTGGGCCAGCAACAGCCGTTTGCTGAAGTCATCGATCCCAGAAGAGGAGAGGGCAAAGGACTTCAAGAACCTAGACTTGAGTCAGGATGTTCTACCTGTGGAGAGGGCCCTTGGTGTACAATGGTGCACTGAAGACGATTCATTTAGGTTCACCATCAATACCAAAGACAAGCCAATCTCAAGGCGTGGAATCCTTACAGTCGTATGCTCAATCTTCGACCCTTTAGGCTTTCTGGCGCCACTCACCCTCCCTGCGAAGATGCTCCTCCAACAAACGTGCAAAGACAAACTAGGATGGGACGAAAATGTTCCAGAAGCACTTGCACCGAAGTGGCTGAAGTGGTTGAATGACCTCCATCAGCTGTCTGACTTCAGTGTGAGGAGGTCTATCAAGCCTAGTAGTTTTGGGTCTAACACCACAGCCCAACTACACAATTTTTCTGATGCAAGTGAGCATGGATATGAACGGTGTCGTACTTGCGACTTGTTGACGAAGATGGACAGTCCCACTGCGCTTTCTTAATGGGAAAGTCTAGGGTGGCACCGCTAAAACAGACCACTATCCCGCGCATGGAACTGACAGCAGCTGTCGTAGCTGTAAAAATGGACAAGATGATGAAAAAGGAACTTCAACTTGATTTGCTGGACTTCAAGACCTTTGTCGCTAACATAATTGCTGTCATCAGAGATAGCACAAGACCAACACAGTGGAGGTACGTCAACTCCTCACTGAATCCAGCAGACTGTGCGTCACGCGGACAAACAGCAGAGAACTTCTTGAAGAACCACAGTTGGATCAATGGACCATCTTACTTTCAGACACCAGAAGAACAGTGGCCTGAACGCCCTGACCTACAACAGGTCCAGCTTGATGATATTGAACTGAGGAAGTCAGTCACAGTGAACGTGAACCTAACTCACTCAACGGAAAGTCCTGTGAGCAGACTGATCCAGCACCATTCCAGATGGTATCGACTGAAGAAAGCCGTCGCGTGGCTGCTCAAGCTTAAACAGATTATTCAGCAGCTCAGTAAAAAACGACAGGAGCTCAGAAATACCATGAGTCAGACAACCACTGATGCAGTAACGTTGGAAGATGCAGTGGAGCAGACCATGTGTGACTACAAGAGAACACTGGAAAGAAAGTCTCTGACGGTGAAGGACTTAGCAGATGCAGAGAGAGAAATTATCCTCTTCAGTCAACGGCAAAGATTTTGCGAAGAACTAACTGCTCTGCAACAAGGAGCTAGTGTCAAAAGAAGTAGTCCAACCTACAAATTGGATCCTATCCTGCAAGACGGCATGCTCAGAGTCGGAGGCAGGCTATGCAATTCTGCAATGCCGGAAGATGCCATGCATCCGGTCATTTGTCTAAAGACATGCACATTGCTGCTCTCATCCTGCAAGACATCCATGAGAGGATTGGACACTCCGGCCGAAATTACATGCTTTCAGAATTACGGCAAAGTTTCTGGATTCCCAAAGCGAACAGGTCCAGCTTGATGATATTGAACTGAGGAAGTCAGTCACAGTGAACGTGAACCTAACTCACTCAACGGAAAGTCCTGTGAGCAGACTGATCCAGCACCATTCCAGATGGTATCGACTGAAGAAAGCCGTCGCGTGGCTGCTCAAGCTTAAACAGATTATTCAGCAGCTCAGTAAAAAACGACAGGAGCTCAGAAATACCATGAGTCAGACAACCACTGATGCAGTAACGTTGGAAGATGCAGTGGAGCAGACCATGTGTGACTACAAGAGAACACTGGAAATAAAGTCTCTGACGGTGAAGGACTTAGCAGATGCAGAGAGAGAAAATTATCCTCTTCAGTCAACGGCAAAGATTTTGCGAAGAACTAACTGCTCTGCAACAAGGAGCTAGTGTCAAAAGAAGTAGTCCAACCTACAAATTGGATCCTATCCTGCAAGACGGCATGCTCAGAGTCGGAGGCAGGCTATGCAATTCTGCAATGCCGGAAGATGCCATGCATCCGGTCATTTGTCTAAAGACATGCACATTGCTGCTCTCATCCTGCAAGACATCCATGAGAGGATTGGACACTCCGGCCGAAATTACATGCTTTCAGAATTACGGCAAAGTTTCTGGATTCCCAAAGCGAACTCTGCAATAAGAAGACTCCTTACGAAGTGTGTTGTCTGTAGCAGACACCATGGAAAAGTTGGGGAACAAAAGATGTCCAACTTGCCGCCTGACAGAGTGCTGCCTGACCAACCCCTTTACAAACGTGGGGGTCGATTACTTTGGCCCTGCTCCGAGAATCCATCCAGCAGTGGAACCAATCGAAAATTGAAGATTCCCTTATGCAGAGAGGAATCCAATGGATTTTCAATCCACCCAGCGGCTCTCACCATGGCGGAGTTTGGGAGAGGCAAATCCGTACCGTGAGAAAAGTCCTGAGCTCTGTATTGAAACAGCAGACACTTGACGATGAGTGCCTTCAGACAGTGTTACGTGAAGCTGAAGCCATCATTAACAGCAGGCCCATCACAACGTCGTCAGATGATCCCAGTGATCTTGAGCCCCTGACGCCCAATCACCTGTTGTTGTTGTAAAAACAGCCGTTGATGCCTGTAGGGCTGTTCCAGACAGCAGATCTGTACGTTCGTCGACGTTGGAGGCATACTCAGTATATTGCTGACTTGTTCTGGAAGCGGTGGGCCAAAGAGTACCTGCCCCTTCTCCAAGAATGCCAAAATGGTCTCAAGTCAAGCGAAACCTTGCACCTAACGACGTTGTGCTGATTGTGGACGACTCTGCCCCCCGCAATTCATGGGTCATGGGCAGGGTTCTAAAGACTATTCCAGACAAACACGGTCTGGTCCGCAGAGTCCTGATTAGGACAAAGACCAATACCTTGGAGAGGCCTATTGACAAGCTTTGCCTGCTTTCTGAAGCTGATTCATAAGAAGAAAATAATAAGACAATGAGTGAAGAACTTTGAACAGTATTTGATTGTTGAGTTTTCATGTGTGTTGGGTTTAATGTTTAGATAGAACTGTCTTCAGTCATTTTGGTTAAAGTGCGCCCCCTACAGTTAAGTTAAATATTATGCTGAGGGCAGCTGTGACGGCTTAAGTTGACGAGTGAGTTAATGAGAGACATAGTAGAAAAGAAGCTAGTTTGGAGCGCAGGAATCTAACAGTTTTGACCGTACTTTCGGGTGTTTTGTGGATGTTATTACCTGTTTTGGACAAGACAAGACAAACAAAGGACTTCATATTTTTTGTTTTTCGTTTTATGCATCTTTGTAACTGAGCTGGATTTCAGTAAAGCTCCACTAACATCATCCCTGTTTTTGTGGAGTCTGTGAGTACTGTGGTCCAGTTTCTACCATATGGATGTGCAATTACAGTGAGAAACCCACCTGATTTATGTGTCCTAAAAGCCTACACCAAGCTAGTGTAAGTGGCAGTTGGAATTGTGATTTTTGGAAAATAATGCCACTATAGTAACTTTAGAAACTATAGACAACATCCTCAGTTAATATTGTGTTTGTATCTCTCACTTGTATTCGTCATGATATTGTATTTTTTAATCATACCAATATACCACAAACACTGGCTCATGACACTTTGCATATTAGGACTGCAAATACAAACGCATATGCACACAATGCAAGTGTGCACACACACGCACGCGTGCGCACACACACACACACACACACACACACACACACACACACACACACACACACACACACACACAGACACAGACACAGACACACACACACACACAGACTGTGATAAACATGATCAAATTATTGTAGGCCAGTGGTTCCCAATTTTGATGAAACTCCTTTGAAAAATATCTAATTTATTTTTCATTTATTAAAAATGTAGATTTTTTTTTGGACCCCCATAACTCTGAGAGTGTACACATAGAACCACACACACACACACACACACACACACACACACACACACACACACACACACACACACACACACACACACACACACACACACACACACACACACACACACACACACAAACAAACACACGCTCTGCACAGTGCACACATGGATAATATTCAGAAGTAAGAAACTTGCACACAGCACCTTCAAACACCTCAAAGCGTACTATGTAGCCTACAGTACATATGTCGGCAGAGCAGAGGTGCTTCTGTTTGAAGTTATTATCATGTGTGAATTTGATTAATTAATTGTCAGTGTGATTAGATTTTCTTTCCTCTGAATGTGATTTTGCTCATTACTGTTTGTTGCGTGGATTGAGTTATTACTTATAGACTGGAATCCAGATGGAGGCGCTCGTTCCAGCTTTTTTTGTTTTCCCACTTTGCTTCTCAGTCTGACTATCATCCTGTTTGAGCTGCATTTCCAAATGACACCAATAATGTAGACAAGTCAGGAAGTGACTCGAATGTCACATTGGAAGGCTCTGTCCCGCCCCGGCCACGGACCTTTACATTGGAAGCCACTAACCTCGCGTCACCAGACTTTCCACGTCGGAGGAAAGCCTGGTGTTCGTTCCAAACTGGCCCGTGTGATCCGGTCTAGACCACGCCTACTAAAATAATAAAATACAAATAAAATATGATGGTTCCAGTTGCTGGTTCCGTTTTTTTCTGCGCCGCTTTGTTCTGGTTTCCCCTGTTAGTTTCCCCAATCCCCATTTAAATATGAATCGAGTATAACTAAGTTGGAATAAATATATACCTAACGAACTATTCCTATAAGCTAAACTACGCCACATCAAGGGTTATTATTGCGTAATCTCCAGTAAGATACTTACTATGGGATATCATCGCCCCCTGGCGATCACACAGAGCACACACAGACTCCCGAATTCAATTTCCTATTGGAGTAGGGTCGTGTGACGCAAAACACCAGCGACCGGTGGTGGTATAAATACCACTGCGTCATATGAGCTCGTCCTCTTCTTCCACTCTGCTTACGTGACTGCGCACGGAGCTGAACTAGCACTACGGAGAAAACTTGACGAATTCCAACACAACCCAAAGCGAGGGCATTGGCGTGCTACTCTACGGGTGTTTCGTAAATCAGTTTTCAGTTATTATAACTCTCCCGAGTTCTCCCGCATCCTCGTCCATGCGCCATGCGAGGATGCGAATACCTCGTAGCTGCGGACGATGACCACCGCCTCTGCCTGTCCTGCTTGGGGCCTAACCACGCCTGGCTCGCCCGTAACCGAGACGGAGACGAACACGGGTGTGACCCCTGCAGGAGCTTCTCTGAGGCCCAGTTGGAGCGACGCCTGGCCAGAGCCACCTTGCTAGCTGCCTCAGGTAACGGCTGTGTTAGCCCCGAAGCGCCGCCCGCCAACGCACCAAGGGCGCCGGCGGCTAGCACTAGCCTGGGGGACATGGGCCCTCCTCTCTACTCACCCCCACGTTCCAGTGGAGCCATCATTAAGGTCCGGAATGAGGAGGCCTTAAGGACCACCTCCTCATCCCCGGACCCAGACGCCGCTGTCGAGGCCGTCGGGCCGTCTCAAGACAGCGACATCCTCATCTTCTCCCCCACCACCTCCATCGCCGCCTGGGGAGACACTGCTACTCCGGACTACTGCAGTGACTTCGACAGCGCCGAGGAGGACGACGAAGGCCTCGTCGTGGTGGCGGATGAGGAGGGGGACGTAGGCCTCACATCCTACCAGCAGTCACAGGAGGTGACGATGACCAGCCCGGTTCCTCCTGTGCCTGCACGAGAGACGGCGGTGACCCCGGAGATTCCTGGCCAGGCGAGGATATCCGAGGAGGCCGTCTCCGTCGTGCTCAAACGGGCGATCGCCAGATGCGGCCTGGCGCAGCCCATGGAGCCAACGAAGCTGTCCGTCGGGGTCCCCATACCGGGGTTCCAAGGTTTGACCCCCCTCGAGCAATCGAGTCCAAGTTGCTTCCAGAAGCCTGCGGCGTCAGGGACGCGGTGCAGTTCTCCTGGGTGGTCAGGAAAGAGCCGGACAGACTGGGGTTTGTATCCGACATCCTGACCGGGTCCGACCTGGGGGTCGCGGGCCTCCCGCCGATGGACAGAGACCTCGCTGCTGCCATCGAGAGGGCCAAAGCGGGGTCGGTGAGACTGAGCCACGGGAGTGGCCCCGTCTTCGTCGACCACGGTTAGAGGTTCATCACCGCCACACACGCTGCTCTCTACAAGGCCTCTGCTACGGCTGTCAAGGCCTTGAATTTGGGTTCGCTGCTCCAGGGCTCGGCCGCGGCGAAGCTTAAAGTGCGGATAGCCCGGCCCCTGCTGGACTCAGCGGCGGATGTGCACTCCGCCTCACTCGACGATGCAGTGGAGCTCGCGAGGCTGGTCCAGCTCGCGATTCTCTGTTCCTGCAACGCGCTGATGTGGACGGGCCGAGCCATGGCTCTCAAGGCGGACCTGGAGAGACTCCAGTGGCTCGACCTAGCCGATGGGTGCAAGGCCATACTGACTACGGGTCTCCGTGGCCTACCACCCAAAGCCGGCAACCTGTTTGACACCGCAGCCGACCTGATCACCAGGACCAAGGCAGCGGAGAAACAGCTCGAGGAGACAGCCGCAGGCCTCCTCTCACTACCCACCACTGTGGCCAGGCCGCAACAGCAGGGAGCTGCGGGTGGCAAGCGCGTCTCTGGACGCAAGCGTGGCGCGTCCAAGGCATCCAGCACCAGAGCCAGCCAGCACCAGAGCCAGCTCCTGGGAGCGTCCTCAAGGCTCTTTCGGCGCTCAGGATGTCAGGCGCAAGGATGAGAAACGCGCTCCACCTCCTACACCTTCGCCTAGACCGCAACGCAAGGACAGCGGGCCTAGTCGCAGGGGGAGGCAGCCGAAGTGACACTCATCGCCCGATTATCGGGCCCCCAGCAGGCATCATGCGGGGTCAGCTTCCCACTTGGGAAAAATAACTGGCGCTTTCCTTGCCCAACCGAAGTCGAGGACCAGTCCACCGGTGCAAAGAGACTAAGAAAGACGCTAAAGACAATGAATACGGTTCAAAATCATGTGTGCCTTTATTCTCAAGTGATGAGTGTACAAAATGTGCTTCCTGTGTGTTTGGAATAAATCTATTGCCAAAATCACAAATGCCCATTTTTTCCCATGTCATGAAAAGTCAAGACAGCATATTTCCCGGAAGGAAACACTGTCCTCTGCAATCATTCATGAGCCCTCAGTGTTCACCATGTCCCCTAACCAGTCAGGACGACATCCCAAACACTGTAGGGACAAATACTGTGCATGCTGTAAACATGATGAGTCAATCGCAGGTAGAGAAACCTTTGCTAATGAATCAAATGTCTCAAATGCTTTGTGTAAAAGGGGGGTTCTCTGTGGACAAAACTTTAATTCCATCTGCATCTCTGCAGTACCTTCTTCCGTCCGGCAGAGGGCGGCAAAACGCCTCTGGGGCTCGGAAAAGGCACAAAATGGCCGCCTCTCTCAGCCGCCCCAAAATGGCGGCAGAGAGGCGGAAGTTTACGTCAAAGAGAACCCTGGTGTTACACCAGCAAAGCTCCCCAAGGGGAACACTAGTTTCGCTCCGGGTATAAACACCGCACAAAAGGTCCGTTCCCCTCGACCTCACCAACATGGCGGACGAGGTGCGACGGAACTTACATCAGCAGTTGCGGTCCGGGCAGACACAACAACGAGGTTTGGTTCCGAGGTTATGTCACGCAGAGCGACAGCGTCTCACGTTCCCATGGGAACGGACGCTCGCTCTGTGACGACACCGACATTAGCCCAGCTAGCGCTAACGAGCAATGCTACAGGGCGGATGTCGACGGTGTGTGGGATTCCCTGTCTACGTCACAGGCTTCCCCCGCTGTCGAACGGTCAGAACCCCTCGGGGCAGATGACGTCAGCAGCCCCCACCTTCCCCTTGAATCCCCTCGCTCAATGTTTTTCCAAATGGAAAGCGTGCGCACTGAATCCTTGGGTACTACGTACCGTACTAAAAGGATACAAGTTGCAATTCACGAGCAAACCTCCACTAACAACCAAAGTAGTGTTCTCCCGTGCGTCAGGCCAAGCGGCCATAACACTGAGGGAAGAGGTTCTGGCTCTCCTGAGCAAGGGCGCAATCAGGGAATTATCTCCGGATCAGAACCGACTGGGTTTTTATTCGGAGTACTTCCTGGTGAAAAAGAAGGGGGGGGGGGGGGCGTAAGACCTATTCTGAACCTCAAGGGTTTGAACAGGTTTCTAAAGGTTTTCAACTTTCTTATGCTCACAACGGCGACGTTGTTGCAAACGATACGTCAAGGGGATTGGTGGACGAGTATAGACCTCAAGGATGCCTATTTTCACGTCCCAATCTACCCGCCGCACCGCAAGTTCCTACACTTTGGCTACGAAGGGAAGGTGTACGAGTACACAGTGCTCCCTTTTGGCATGTCACTGAGCCCCCGGGTGTTCGTGAAATGCACAGAGGCGGCGATAGCTCCGCTGCGTCAGCAGGGTCTGCGTCTGGCGACGTACATAGACGATTGGCTGCTGGCAGCGGAATCGAGGGAACAGGTAGCGCGGCACACTGAGATGGCCATTGCGCACCTGCAGTCCCTAGGGTTCACAATCAACGCTCAGAAGAGCGTTTTGATTCCATCCCAACAAGCCACCTTCGTGGGGATATCCTTGGATTCCACCACGATGTTGGCGCGCCTGTCCCAGGACAGGATGGCGAGCTTCTTGGCATGTGTGCGCTCCATGCGCCTGGGGCGCAAGGTCACGTACAGAACATGCATGCAAGCCGCGGGTCTCATGGCCTCGGCCATACATCTGATCCAGCTGGGCAGATTCAATATGAGACCTTTCCAGAGATGGATGTGGTCTCTGAGGATACCGCATTCCATGGGCTCTCGGAAGGTGGTAGTGTCACCACGCTGTGTAATGTCACTCCAACCGTGGACGCAGGCGACTTTCTTGTCCGAAGGGGTCAATATAGGCGCGGTAGTGTCCTGGAAGGTGATCACCACGGACGCCAGCCTCTCCGGTTGGGGGGCTGTCTACGACGGCTACTCAGCCCGGGGGTTGTGGGACTCCTCCCAGAGGAGAGCCCACATCAACTACCTGGAGTTGCTAGGGGTCTTCCTCGCACTCAAACATTTCGAGAGCCACATCGTGGGGTGTAATGTCCTGGTCAGAACGGACAATACCACAACGATGTGTTATGTCAACAAACAAGGAGGCTTGGGTTCCCTTGTGTTGGACAAGCTAGCACACGAGCTGACGCTCTGGAGCGTGCGACGCTTGGCACGGCTGCACGCCGTCCACGTGCCGGGCCACCTGAACAGCGGGGCGGACCTGCTGTCCAGAGGGGGGCTCCGGTACGAGGATTGGTCGCTGTGCCAGAGAGCCGTGGATCTGATCTGGGCCCGGTTCGGCCGGGCTCAGGTCGATCTGTTTGCGTCCAGAGAGAACGAAAAGTGCTCACGGTTCTTCTCAATCAGGGCCAAGGACCAGTCCTTGGGAGTAGACGCTCTGGCGCACGAGTGGCCGAGCGGTCTACTTTTTGCCTTTCCGCCCCTGGATCTGATCCGTCCGACCGACGATGGAGAGGATCAGGACCCAGGGTGGGATGGTTCTGCTGGTAGCACCAGCATGGGGCACGTGGAGGACGGAGATCTCTCCCCTCCTCTACGACGAGCTGTGGCCTCTCCCCCTGTTCAGAGACCTTCTGAGACAAGGCGGAGACAAGGTTTACCACGAGCACCCCCAGACTCTGGATCTGTGGGTTTACCCCGTGAGAGGTCGAGTATGACCTCACAAGGCCTGCCCCCTGCAGTGGTAGCCACTATACAGGGGGCTAGGGCAGATTCTACCAGACGTCAGTACGACGTTAGGTAGGTGCCTGGAGCAATCACCTCCGGTGGTGGCTTTTCAGGCCCCTGTGAGAAGCGTTCTGGTCTACCTGCAGGACAGGTTGGACGAGGATTTGGCTTTCTCTACCATCGCGCATTGTGAGCTTGTAGATCTGCTATTTTCAAAATATTGTTAAACATTTTATACATTTGAAAACTTGTGAAATGGGACATTCTGCAGAATGAGTACTTTCTACTTTTGGTACTTTAAGTATATTTAGATGCCAATACTTTTGTACTTTTACTCAAGTAAATTTTGAATTCCGGACTTTCACTTGTAACAGAGTACTTCTACATTGCAGTATTGATACTTTACTTAAGTACAAAATGTGAGTACTTTTTTCCACCACTGGGGTGTGGAGTTCTTCGAACTGCCGTCTGCTCATCTCCATTTTCTGTTTTTATTGTTTGTCGTATTTTAGATTTAGCTTAGCTCGTGTTTTTATTCATTGTATTATATTGGGCTTTAGATGCCAATGTGTCAGGATTTTATCGGGTCTTAATACCATTTTAAGAAAACCTCTGCTTTCAATAATTGCTGTATTTTCTCTTTGTCCTACAAACCTGTCAGACAATAAGGACCCACAGCGGGGGGGGTTCCAGGGGGTCCCCAGCAAAATGTATAAATATCATAAAAATCTCTTTAACCATGCATGCAGTACACTGGCTATTTGAAAATAGCAGATGTACAAGCTCACAACATGTCACTAATGCGACGTGCTGTGACCGTGTAGGCCTATATCTGAAAATAGTAATCTTGAAAATAGTTGAAAAATTTGGAATCCTCAAAACTTTATAACAACACAAATTTTGTATGGGGGGTCCCTGGCTGGCACAACATATTTTTCAGATGGGGGTCTGCAGTCAAATACATATTAATTTAGGGGTCCTTGAGTGAGTTGAGCTATGCAAAACAGACATCATAATTGTGTCTGCCTTTCATTATTTTCAAGGCAAAAAAAACAAAACCTTTGTCTACTCTCTGCCTTCAATTACCGTCCTTCAAGGCAAAAATAAATTACCTCATGTCATTGCTAATGCTAAGTGAACTACTAATGCTAAACGCCAGTATATTTAGTGGTTTTACTCTCTCTAAAGGGATTTAAAATGTTCTGCTTTAAGTGTTGTTCCTATCAGCTTCCATGGATTACTACTACCTTTGTCTGAGGAGCTGGTTAGGTGGATACTTTTTTAAACGTGTTACAAACTCTGTTTACAAGGAGTGTAATGGACGTCTCATCAAGTAGGATAAACATTAATATCATTATGAAAGTTTCTTGAATTTTGACGGAGCAGTTTAATTTAGGCTACATTATTGAGCAAAGGAGGAGAAGAGTGTATATTCTATTGTCTATTGTCTGCTGCACTGTCTTAGTTAGGGAATTTTAGCAATATGTGTGGACCATCTGTGAAAAAATTTACTACCAATAGCTTTCTTCACCAATGTGTTCTTATAGGTGTCTAGAATCACCTCTCAATTAATATAAACCCAAATCCTCGTGGAAAATCCTGGAGAGCCAATCAAAGTTAAGGAGCCCAGAGGGCTTGGGTGAAAAATATGTAAGTCTAAAATGAACTTGTGAGGTGTCTAACTAGGGGTTTTCAGGGGTGCTGAATCCATTCCAACCATTATTTTTGAGTAAAAATGTCTCCCTGGCCATCTAATATTGGTATATTGGTTATTGTTAGTGTATAATCAGTGTATAATCAATGGTAGGGGATTGGGGTGTTGTTGAATTGATTCTATTCTGAAAAATAAAATAAGAAAATATTGCTAAACACTTGATAAGAGTGTACACGGGATACACTGTCTGCATGTGGGGAAGGAGCGGGAGTGTTGCATCCTGGCAAATATGTCTGGACGATTTTAAGGTACGGTAGTTTATCTACTTTTTGGCATTTATTTTCCTCTGCTGGCAAAACTTTTGATTACTGTGAATTTAGATGTCAATTTTCTCTAGCCTATTGCTTACATTGAACAACCATTAGTTAAACAATCATGACACTTGTCTTTTAGTAGACAACATGGAAGAGGATTCTGTAGCTTGTGGCTTAAGGTGCTTCATCTGTGGTGGTCTTGAGACTGAGCTCTCAAAAGTCACCCAAAAAGGCTATGCATAGATTTTGTCTTATTCTGAGAGTGTGGATGATGCAGCATTAATCAGAAGACTTCATGAGGACTGGAAAAACTGAGATGACCCCAAACTAAGATACCATTTGGAATGCAAAACTGAGCTATACAGTTGTGCAAGAAGTATATCCACTGGAAGTTTTTTTTCATTGTGATGAAAGTTGCCACTTGCAGATTTCAATCCTATTCTATGTTGTGAGTGACATCATGATTTAATAAAAACTTTAAACATAATCTATTCTTTAGAGCAAGATGAGCAAGACCAACGGCCAGACAGGAAGAAAAGACGCAGGGCATTGTCTGGGTCAAGTAGTTCAAGTGCTAGCTGGCACACTTGATCTACCATAATACTTGCATCCTTTGCAATGAAGGTATCAATGTTGGCACATTGAAAAGAAAAAAAAAGTCTTTTGTATGTAAGATTCAAATGAATTTTTATAATTGTTTTTCTTGCTCCTCATTGTAGGCTTCCACTCAAAGTCAAATAATTTAATCATGCACTTACTGTATGTGGCTACCTTTTATCCAGACAGAGCTTGGCAGTTGTATCGTGCACCTGATAATGTCTACCAGGACCGACTGAAAAGGAGTTTGATGCAGAGAGGAAAGCGACGAGGTGATGACTGGGGACTTGAAGTCGCTGGTCGCCTGGTGGCAGAAGAGGCAGTATATCATATTCGATGCAGAAGAGACTTTGAGAACCCTGTTACAAAGTCTGAAGTAACATTATATGGATACACAATACAGCTGTACAATGCAACTCACATTTCTTATCCTGAGGGAAGAAATATAATTTTCAAAATCATTTATTCTGCAAGATTGATATGGGTCCAGGAATGAGGGGGACTAATAAAGGATAAGAAATGTGAGTTGTATTGTACAGCTGTATTGTGTATCCATATAATGTTACCTCAGACTTTGTAACAGGGTTCTCAAAGTCTCTTCTTCATCGAATATGATATACTGCCTCTTCTGCCACCAAATCTATAATACCAGACAGGCGACCAGCGACTTCAAGTCCCCAGTCATCACCTCGTCGCTTTGCTCTCTGCATCAAACTCCTTTTCAGTCGGTCCTGGTAGACATTATCAGGTGCACGATACAACTGCCAAGCTCTGTCTGGATAAAAGGTAGCCACATACAGTATGTGCATGATTAAATTATTTGACTTTGAGTGGAAGCCTACAATGAGGAGCAAGAAAAACAATTATAAAAATTCATTTGAATCTTACATACAAAAGACTTACCAGGGTTTCTTTCAGCAAGTATTATGGTAGATCAAGTGTGCCAGCTAGCACTTGAACTACTTGACCCAGACAATGCCCTGCGTCTTTTCTTCCTGTCTGGCCGTTGGTCTTGCTCATCTTGCTCTAAAGAATAGATTATGTTTAAAGTTTTTATTAAATCATGATGTCACTCACAACATAGAATAGGATTGAAATCTGCAAGTGGCAACTTTCATCACAATGAAAAAAAACTTCCAGTGGATATACTTCTTGCACAACTGTATAGCTCGGTTTTGCATTCCAAATGGTATCTTAGTTTGGGGTCATCTCAGTTTTTCCAGTCCTCATGAAGTCTTCTGATTAATGCTGCATCATCCACACTCTCAGAATAAGACAAAATCTATGCATAGCCTTTTTGGGTGACTTTTGAGAGCTCAGTCTCAGGACCACCACAGATGAAGCACCTTAAGCCACAAGCTACAGAATCCTCTTCCATGTTGTCTACTAAAAGACAAGTGTCATGATTGTTTAACTAATGGTTGTTCAATGTAAGCAATAGGCTAGAGAAAATTGACATCTAAATTCACAGTAATCAAAAGTTTTGCCAGCAGAGGAAAATAAATGCCAAAAAGTAGATAAACTACCGTACCTTAAAATCGTCCAGACATATTTGCCAGGATGCAACACTCCCGCTCCTTCCCCACATGCAGACAGTGTATCCCGTGTACACTCTTATCAAGTGTTTAGCAATATTTTCTTATTTTATTTTTCAGAATAGAATCAATTCAACAACACCCCAATCCCCTACCATTGATTATACACTGATTATACACTAACAATAACCAATATACCAATATTAGATGGCCAGGGAGACATTTTTACTCAAAAATAATGGTTGGAATGGATTCAGCACCCCTGAAAACCCCTAGTTAGACACCTCACAAGTTCATTTTAGACTTACATATTTTTCACCCAAGCCCTCTGGGCTCCTTAACTTTGATTGGCTCTCCAGGATTTTCCACGAGGATTTGGGTTTATATTAATTGAGAGGTGATTCTAGACACCTATAAGAACACATTGGTGAAGAAAGCTATTGGTAGTAAATTTTTTCACAGATGGTCCACACATATTGCTAAAATTCCCTAACTATCTGCCCTGTACATAGCCTGTGCAGCCAACACACACACACACACGCACGCACGCACACACACAGACACACACACACACACACACACACACACACACACACACACACACACACACACACACACACACACACACACACACACACACACACACACACACACACACACACACAGCCTATCAATATTCATAACTGACTGACTGATCATTGATGAATGCACAGTATAATAAAGGTGAAAGTTAACATACAGTTAGTTTCTATTTGTTATCACCTCTCATACTTACCAAGCTGATGAGCTGATTCCTTTCTTGTATTATTTTCCTCTGCTGTAGCACAGCTGTACTCTTCAGCCCAACCTTTAACCACATGAAGACAGTTAAGATGTGTTTTAATAACAACTCTTCATCAGATTAACATGTCATACTGACTGGACAATATATTTGATATTAAATCACATTGAAGTCTTGGATACATGTACATGATGAAGAACAGGCAGCTTTAAAATATATTTAAAAGGGGGGGGGGGGGGGGCGGAGCAGAGGCGATGATTGACAGGCAAAATCCCTCACCAGCGACACCCGCAGGCAAAGATTTCTTTTTTCATTACAATTGAAAAGGCTTTAGAAATGTGAGAGAAAAACACCTGCCATGGATCAATGGAGTGGAATTTTTTGTTAAAACTTTCTATACACGTTTGAAGGACCATGACAAAGACTTTTAATGTGTGGTAAAACTGAACGTCATGAAAACTTTAATAATAATTGGTGGGATTTAGCAGAAAGGTCACATTTGAGGTTATGTATGCAAATTACACAAACAATCATTTTAATAACACATAAGATTTGATACTCACCAGCTAGTCATGTTCCCATTCATGTTCACAATTCATGAAAAGACAAAACACATTCATGATTAGAAAACTGATACTTCACATACAGAAAAATGACTCATCATTTACACAGTGTTAATAATGGACTCACTAAGGTGCTCTCACTCTCACAAACACACACACACACGAAAATAGCAGATCTACAAGCTCAAAACGCATCACAGTGCAACATTTTGTGAGCTTGATCTCCTATTTTCACTACTTCTTAAAAGCTCATATTTTGTATTGATGAAATTATTTTAAAAAAGTATTAGATTTTTTTTGTTAGCATTTTGTAAAATATTTTTGAAATAATTAAAAACTAAAGAAAACTAAAAACAAAAAGGGTATATTTACTCACGGCCCAAAAATGGGTCCCAACCCACTGTTTGGAAAACAGTGCATTAGACCATGGACCCCCATAACTCTGAGAGTGTACAAATGGAACCAAATGGACCCATAATGTTCCATTTGGTTCCATTTGTAAACTCTCAGAGTTACAGAGCAGTAAGGGGCCATTTGGTTCCTAAATATCAATCATTTAGCTGGGGACCCCCTGGAACCCCCTCAAGGACCTCATATTGTATTAAAACTAAAGACTAAGACATCAGTACAAGAGATGATTTGTTATCCTCATAACCTTGATAATAATTGGTGGAAATTAGCAGAAAGGTCACATTTGAGGTTATGTATGCAAATTACACAAACAATCATTTTAATAACACATTAGATTTGATACTCACCAGCTAGTCATGGTCCCATTTATGTTCATAATTCATGAAAAGATAAAACACATTCATGATTAGAAAACTGATACTTCACATACAGAAATATGACTCTTCATTTACACATTGTTAATAATGGACTCACTAAGGTGCTCTCACTCACACACATGCACACATGTCCACACACACACACACACGCACACACACGCACACACACACACACACACACACACACACACACACACACACACACACACGAGATAAATATGACAACATTATTGTAGGCCGGCGGTTCCCAGACTCTTTTTTTTATTTGAGGACCCCCAGTCTAGTATGCATTAGACCAATGGTTCCCAAAATGTTTGATTCAATGCCCAAATGAGGAATTTGATAGAGAAAATAGTGAAAATAGCAGATCTACAAGCTCACAACTCATCAAAGTGGAACACTTTGTGAGCTTGTAGATCTGCTATTTTCACTACTTCTTAAATGTTCATATTTTGTATTAATGAAATTATTTTGAAAAAGGTTTTTTTTTTTTTTTTTTTAGCATTTTTGAAAATATTTTGAAATAATTAAAAACTAAATGTAAAAAACTATAAACAAAAGGGTATATTTACTTGCGGCCAAACAATGGGTCCTGACCCACTGTTTGGGAAACAGTGCATTAGGTCATGGACCCCCATAACTCTGAGAGTGTACACATGGAACCAAATGGACCCATAATGTTCCATTTGTACACTCTCAGAGTTACAGAGCGGTAGGGGTCCATTTGGTTTCTAACTATCAATCATTTAGCTGAGGACCCCCTGGATCCCCCTCAAGGACCTCATATTGTATTAAAACTACAGACTAAGACATCAGTACAAGAGATGATTTGTTATCCTCATAACCTTAATAATAATTGGTGGGATTTAGCAGAAAGGTCACATTTCAGGTTATGTATGCAAATTACACAAACAATCATTTTAATAACACATTAGATTTGATACTCACATGCTACTCATGGTCCCATTTATGTTCATAATTCATGAAAAGATAAAACACATTCATGATTAGAAAACTGATACTTCACATACAGAAATATGACTCATCATTTACACATTGTTAATAATGACTCACTAAAGTGCTCTCACACACATGCACACATGCACACACACACGCACGCACGCACGCACGCACGCACGCACGCACGCACGCACGCACGCACGCACGCACGCACACACACACACACACACACACACACACACACACACACACACACACACACACACACACACACACACACATGAGATAAATATGACAACATTATTTTAGGCCGGCGGTTCCCAGACTAATTTTTTATTTGAGGACCCCCAGTCTAGTATGCATAGACCAATGGTTCCCAAAATGTTTGATTCAATGCCCAAATGAGAAATTGTATAGAGAAAATAGTGAAAATTGTCATGATCTATGTCCTTGTATTGTATTTTGTAGTATCGCTCCTATTGTTTCCTGTTCTCCTTGTACTTTTATTGTGTAGTTATGTTCCTAGTGTTTCCTGTCTGCTCTAGTGTTTTCTACCTGTCTTGTCTCACGTCCCTGTGATTACTTGTTTCTCCACCTGTGTCCTGTTAGTCTCCCAGCCAATCCCTGTGTTGATTGTAGTTATGTTTCACCTGTGTCTTGTTAGTCTGTCTATTTAAACCTCCCTGTGTTCAGTGTTCCCTTGTCAGATTATAGTTAATGTCATGGTGTGTCCTGCCCTTGTATGTCCTGCTTTAATGTCCGTTTGTATCCTGAGTTGATTAATAAATCTTCATTGAACCTTCTCTGCCTGCCTGGTTCTGCACTTTGGTCCAAAACTTGTCTCATATCGTGACAGTATAATCTGACCAAATGGACCCAGCAGAACAGAGACTTTTCCAGCAAAGGGTGGATGAATTTGACTCTGCAGTGACTTGCCTCATTGCCTCCACTCTCAATCAGCGTGCTGAATTTGAAAAGAGGATTTCGACCCAGCAGCTGTGGTTCCAGGAAAGACCATGGGTGAGCCACTTTGTCCCACACTTGAATGACGTCCATGAGAGGCTTTAGTTAGAACTTCATTGGCTCCACCTCAGTCACCCCTGCTTCCCAGCCTGCTCCTCCTGTCAGGATCGGGGCCCTGAACCTGCGACCTGCTAGCCCTAATCCTGCTCTACAGAAGATCCAGCCCATGGTTTTCATAAGCTATATTCAGAGCAGGGTCAAGATACCTGTTTATTCTGACCCAGATTCAGATGTCGACCCATACCTAGGCACCAGCCTGGCTTTGGGAGGTCCCCGTGGGGTAGGTGACCAGATCATCATCCTGGGTCGTGTTGCCAATTCTGCCAGTGCCCAGTCGAAGCCTCGTAAGAGGTCTGGTCGCCGCCGCTCCCGTCGCCACCGGCGCACCCCATTACCTAGTGATACAGATTCGGCCCCACCCAGCGATGACGACATGCCGCCCAGCAGCGCCAGAGAGGCTCAGCCGCCGCCCAGCAGCGCCAGAGAGGCTCAGCCGCCGCAGCCCAGCGCCACAGAGGCCACGCCGCCACAGCCCAGCGCCACAGAGGCCACGTCGCAGCAGCTCGCCGACACTAAGGCTCTGCCGCCGCAGCTCAGCACCACAGAGGCTCCACCGCCACAGCGCGCCGCCACTAAAGCTCCGCCGCCGCAGCTCAGCACTACAGAGGCTCCGCTACAGCAGCTCACTGCCACTGAGGCCCCGCTACCGCCTTCTGCTCCACCCGAACCCCTGTCAGCTTTCTCAGCTGACAAACCTGAACAATCTGAACATTAAGAACTTCCACCGGCACTCCAGAGGTCAGTCTTCGCCCCAGTCCCACCGCCTATCAGCCCTTTTGTTCCCCGGGTCTCAGGGCCTCAGTTTCCAGACTGTTACCTCTCCCCAGCCCCCTCTGCTCGGCTCTAGAGCTCCATGCCCCTCTGCAAGAGGTTCAGTTGGTCCACAGGCCAGCTCGTTGACTGCTCTTCCGATCTGTCTGTCTGTCTGCCTGTCTCTCGGTCTCTATGTCTGCTAGCGTGTATGCCAGTCTTCTTGTGCGTCTGTCTACTCCCCAGTCCTCTAGTTCCCCTTCAATCCTGTTCAACTACCTGTTATGTCAGACCGCCTGTTTGTCCGCTTGCCTGTCTGTCTGTCAGTTGGTGTGTTTGTCTTTGGGTTTGTCTCAGTTTGTGCCTGTCTGTTTGTCTGCGTGTTTGTCTGCGTGTCTTCCCACCTGTCTTTCTGTGTGAGGCCTTGCCTTGCCCCCCCATGCAGTCCAGTGTTAAGTTCGATGTTTTTTTTTTGTCTTAATTCTCTGTAGCCCCTCCTTTCCGACCCCCCTCCACCCACCCTGCTAGGTGTTCTGACGTTGTTTTTGGGAAGTCTGGAATCCATCCCTTGAGGGGGGGTTCTGTCATGATCTATGTCCTTGTATTGTATTTTGTAGTATCGCTCCTATTGTTTCCTGTTCTCCTTGTATTTTTATTGTGTAGTTATGTTCCTAGTGTTTCCTGTCTGCTCTAGTGTTTTCTACCTGTCTTGTCTCACCTCCCTGTGATTACTTGTTTCTCCACCTGTTTCCTGTTAGTCTCCCAGCCAATCCCTGTGTTGAGTGTAGTTATGTTTCACCTGTGTCTTGTTAGTCTGTCTATTTAAACCTCCCTGTATTCAGTGTTCCCTTGTCAGATTATAGTTAATGTCATGGTGTGTCCTGCCCTTGTATGTCCTGCTTTAATGTCCGTTTGTATCCTTAGTTGATTAATAAATCTTCATTGAACCTTCTCTGCCTGCCTGGTTCTGCACTTGGGTCCAAAACTTGTCTCATATCGTGACAGAAAATAGCAGATCTACAAGCTCACAACTCATCAAAGTGGAACACTTTGTGAGCTTGTAGATCTGCTATTTTCACTACTTCTTAAATGTTCATATTTTGTATTAACGAAATTATTTTGAAAAAGTATTTTTGTTAGCATTTTTGAAAATATTTTGAAATCATTAAACTAAATGTAAAAAACTAAAAACAAAAGGGTATATTTACTTGCGGCCCAACAATGGGTCCTGACCCACTGTTTGGGAAACACTTTATTAGTCCATGGACCCCCATAACTCTGAGAGTGTACAAATGGACCCATAAGGGTCCATTTGGTTATGGGTCCATTTGGTTCCATTTGTACACTCTCAGAGCGGCAAGGGTCCATCTGGTTCCTAACTATCAATCATTTAGCTGGGGACCCCCGGATTCCCCTCAATGACCTCATATTGTATTAAAACTACAGACTAAGACATCAGTACAAGAGATGATTTGTTATCCTCATAACCTTAATAATAATTGGTGGGATTTAGCAGAAAGGTCACATTTGAGGTTATGTATGCAAATTACACAAACAATCATTTTAATAACACATTAGATTTGATACTCACAGCCTAGTCATGTTCCCATTCACGTTCATAATTCATGAAAAGACAAAACACATTCATGATTAGAAAACTGATACTTCACATACAGAAATATGACTCTTCATTTACAAATTGTTAATAATGGAGTGAAATCATCATGCATACGCACACACACACACACACACACACACACACACACACACACACACACACACACACACACACACACACACACACACACACACACACACACACACACACACACACACACACACACACACACACACACACACACACACACACACACACACACACACACACACACACACACAGAAGAGATAAATATGACAAACATTATTGGCCGGTGGTTCCCAGACTCTTTTTTACTTGAGGTCCCCCAGTCTAGTATCCAAAATGTATGGCCTAATACCCAAATGAGAAATTTGATAGAGAAAATAGTTAAAATAGCAGATCTACAAGCTCACAATGCATCACAGTGCAACACTTTTTGAGCTTGTAGATCTGCTATTTCCACTACTTCTTAAAATTCATGTTTTGTATTAATGACATTCTTTTGAAAAAGTATTTGATTTCTTTTTTTTTTAAAGCATTTTTGAAAATATTTTGAAATAATTAAAAACTAAAAGTAGAAAAAAAAAAGGTATATGTACTTGTGGCCAAAAAATGGGTCCTGACCCACTGTTTGGGAAACAATGCATTAAGCCATGGACCCCCATAACTCTGAGAGTGTACAAATGGAACCAAATGGACCCTTCCATTTGGTTCCATTTGTACACTCTCAGAGTTACAGAGCAGTATAGGGTCCTTCTGGTTACTAACTATCAATCATTTAGCTGGGGACCCAGGGGCGCCGATTTATGTCCACGCTTCTGGGTAAGCAACGCACGCTTTTCCGGGTTTATTACCTTTTTTGGGGGGGTTTTGTTACTTTAATGCGGTTAATTCGGTTAATTTGGTACCAAAAATGTACTCCCTGAAGTGAAGATATCAGTGTTTTTTTATTTTTCTTTTTTTGTGATGAGTTTGTGATGGGTGCTCTTCATTTCCCCTGGGTGCTTTAGCCCCGAGGTACCCACAGTATCGGCACCCTTGCTGGGACCCCCTCAAGGACCTCATATTGTATTCAAACTGCAGGCTAAGATATCAGTACAAGAGATTATTTGTTATCCTCATAACCTTAATAATTGGTGGGATTTAGCAGAAAGGTCACGTTTGAGGTTATGTATAAAAATTACACAAAAAAAAACATTTTAATAACACATTAGATTTGATACTCACGTCCTGTTCCATTCATGTTCAAAATTCATGAAAAGACAAAACACAATCATGATTAGAAAACTGATACTTTACATACAGAAATATGACTCATCATTTACAAATTGTTAATAATGGAATGAAATCATTGTGCACACACACACACACACACACACACACACACACACACACACACACACACACACACACACACACACACACACACACACACACACACACACACACACACACACACGTGTACACACGTGTACACACACACACACACACACACACACACACACACACACACACACACACACATGCCGTGATTTTCATTGATTCCCCCCCCCCCCTAAAACATAATCATCAGTTATAATGGTTATACTAGGAGGAAGATTTTTTCAAAAAAGCGTACAGAAATTGTTAAAATTATGTTTTTATGTGGACACGCCTCCAGTTCATTAAGTATACCTGGTTCTCACCTTAGCACCTCCTCCACCACCTTAGCACCACCCACCTTTCCTAGTCCCTCCTCTTCCTCATGCCCACACCTGTTGTGTTATGATAATGAGGGGGAGGGTATGTTTTTACTGTGTCATTAAAGTGCTGTTTTTCTATTGGCACGTTTGACCCTCAAGGTTTCAGCCTCCAGGTAGAAACTCAAAATAGTCAGAAAATACATAAAACACCATAAACACACCACCAGGGGGCTTAATGAAGTTCTATCAACCTCATACACATGAAAAACTGAAAAAGTGCAAAACCATGGCACCACCTCTTTAAGCCATGGACTCCCATAACTCTGAGAGTGTACAAATGGAACCAAAGTTGGTTCCATTTGTACACTCTCAGAGTTACAGAGCAGTAAGGGTCCATCTGGTTACTAACTATCAATCATTTAGCTGGGGACCCCCTGGGACCCAGGGGCGCCGATTTATGTCCACGCTTCTGGGTGCGCAACGTATGCGCGCTGCATGCGCGGCCGGTCCGCGTGCGCACGTAGCGCGCGCGAAAAATGTGCGGTTATTTTCCCGGGTTTGTTACCTTTTTGGGGGGGTTTTGTTACTTTAATTCGGTTAATTTGGTACCAAAAATGTCTCTATAAATGTTCTTTTTTTGTGATGAGTTTGTGATGGGTGCTCTTCATTTCCCCTGGGTGCTTTAGCCCCGAGGCACCCACAGTATCGGCGCCCTTGCTGGGACCCCCTCAAGGACCTCATATTGTATTCAAACTGCAGGCTAAGATATCAGTACAAGAGATGATTTGTTATCCTCATAACCTTAATAATTGGTGGGATTTAGCAGAAAGGTCACATTTGAGGTTATGTATGCAAATTGCACAAACAATCATTTAAATAACACATTAGATTTGATACTCACGCCCTAGTCCTGTTCCCATTCATGTTCAAAATTCATGAAAAGACAAAAAAACAATCATGATTAGAAAACTGACACACACACACACACACACACACACACACACACACACACACACACACACACACACACACACACACACACACACACACACAAGAGATAAATATGACAAACATTATTGGCCGGTGGTTCCCAGACTCTTTTTTTATTTGAGGACCCCCAGTCTAGTATGCATTAGACCAGCGGTTCCCAAAATGTTTGGCTCAAGACCCAAATGAGAAATTTGATAGAGAAAATAGTGAAAATAGCAGATCTACAAGCTCACAACACATTACAGTACTACAACAACACTTTGTGAGCTTGTAGATCTGCTATTTTCACTACTTCTTAAAAGTTTATATTTTGTATTAATGAAATTATTTTGAAAAACGATTTGATTTCTTTTTTGCTACCATTTTTTTTTTTTATCTTTTGAAATAATTAAAAACTAAATGTAGAAAAAAATAAGTATATTTACTTGTGGCCCAAAAATGGATCCTGACCCACTGTTTGAGAAACAGTGCATTAGGCCATGGACCCCCATAACTCTGAGAGTGTACAAATTGAACCAAATGGACCCATAAGGGTCCATTTGGTTCCATTTGTACACTCTCAGAGTTACAGAGCGGTAAGGGTCCATCTGGTTCCTAACTATCAATCATTTAGCTGGGGACCCCCTGGAACCTCCTCGAGGACCTCATATTGTATTAAAACTACAGACTAAGACATCAGTACAAGAGATGATTTGTTATCCTCATAACCTTAATAATAATTGGTGGGATTTAGCAGAAAGGTCACATTTGAGGTTATGTATGCCAATTACACAAACAATCATTTTAAAAACACATTAGATTTGATACTCACGATCTACTCATGTTCCCATTCATGTTCATAATTCATGAAAAGACAAAACACATTCATGATTAGAAAACTGATACTTCACACACACACACACACACACACACACACACACACACATACACATACACATACACATACACATACACATACACATACACACACACACACACACACACACACACACACACACACACACAGAGAGAGAATGTACAAATGGAACCAAATGGACCCATAAAGGTCAATTTGGTTCCATTTGTACACTCAGAGTTACAGAGCGGTAAGGGTCCATTTGGTTCCTAACTATCAATCATTTAGCTTGGGACCCCCTGGAAGCCCTTCAAGGACTTCATATTGTATTAAAACTGCAGACTAAGACATCAATACAAGAGATGATTTGTTATCCTCATAACCTTAATAATAATTGGTAGGATTTAGCAGAAAGGTCACATTTGAGGTTATGTATGCAAATTACACAAACAATCATTTTAATAACACATTAGATTTAATACTCACCAGCTAGTCATGTTCCCATTCATGTTCATAATTCATGAAAAGACAAAACACATTCATGATTAGAAAACTGATACTTCACATACAGAAATATGACTCATCATTTACAAATTGTTAATAATGGACTCACTAAGGTGCTCTCACTCTCTCACACACACACACACACACACACACACACACACACACACACACACACACACACACACACACACACACACACACACACACACACACACACACACACGCGCACACATTGGCTCAAGACCCAAATGAGAATTTTTTATAGAGAAAATAGCAGATCTACAAGCTCACAACGCATCACAATGCAACACTTTGTGAGCTTGTAGATCTGCTATTTTCACTACTACTTTAAAGTTCATATTTTGTATTAATGAAATTATTTAAAAAAAAGTATTTGATTTATTATTTGTTAGCATTTTTTTTTTATCTTTGAAATAATTAAAAACAAAATGTAGAGAACAACAAAAAAGTGTATTTACTCACGGCCCAAAAATGGGTCCCGACCCACTGTTTGGGAAACAGTGCATTAGGCCATGGACCCCCATAATAATAATAATAATAATAATAATAATAAACTTTATTTGTATAGCACCTCTCATGCCATGAAATGCAACTCAAAGTGCTTTACAGAGCAAGAATACAATTACAGTTACAGCCAATTTAACAATAATGCAAAAAAAAGAAAAGCAAAAGCATAAAACAACATTAAAATAATAGCAAAAGGAAGTGAATCAGGCAATACAGTGAGGACATGGGTAACAACACAGAAATTTAAAAATCAACCAAATCAGCTAAAAGCAAGAGTGAAGAAGTAGGTCTTGAGCTGTGCTTTAAAGCTATCGACAGAGGCTGCCTGTCTTAGGTGTAATGGGAGTTTATTCCACGCTGTCTGTCCGTAGAAGCAGAATGCTGCTTCACCATATTTTTTATATGTCATTGTAGGCACCTCGAGCAGGTCAGCACTTGAAGACCTGAGGGGCCGGTTTGGAACATATCTCTCTAGGCAGTCATAGAGGTAGGAAGGTGCCAGACCATTTAGAGCTTTATAAACTAGTAAAATAAATTTAAAATCAATCCTAAAAACAACCGGGAGCCAGTGTAGTGAAGCTAGAACTGGAGTAATATTTTCTCTCATCCTAGTTTTAGTTAAAATTCTGGCTGCCGCATTTTGAACAAGTTGTAATCTGTCAGTTGTTTTCTTTGGCAGGCCAGAGTAGAGTGCATTGCAGTAATCAAGCCGAGAGAAAACAAAAGCGTGGATCAACGTTTTTGCATCGTCCAACGACAGATAGTCTCTAATTCGTGCAATATTTCTAAGATGAAAGAAAGCAATCTTGGTAACATGATTAATGTGTGTATTAAAATTCAATTCAGAATCGAGAATAACCCCCAGGTTCTTTACTGTAGTGGTACTTTCTACAGTCAGGTTGCCAAGTCTACTTATTATTGATTCTCTCTGCTCACTAGAGCCAAGTATGAGAACTTCTGTTTTATCCTCATTTAGATTAAGAAAGTTCTCACTCATCCAACATTTTATACTGGACAGACAGGTCAACAATGGGTCTAGAGCACAGGGGTCGTCTGGAGCTACTGAAAGATATAGCTGGGTATCATCAGCATAGAAATGGAAGTTCACTCCGTGATCGACGATGAGTTCTCCCAGCGGCTGTATATACAGGGAGAACAATAAAGGACCCAGAATTGAGTCCTGTGGAATACCAGAGCAGATGTCGTGTCAAAGTCAGCTAGACTGACAAAATAGCTTCTGCCTGTTAGGTAGGAGTAAAACCAAGACAGGACTGTGCCTGACAAACCAATCCAGTACTCCAAGCGTTGTATTAGAATTTTGTGATCAATCGTATCAAAAGCAGCCGTTAAATCAAGGAGTAGGAGAACGGATACATTTTTGTCGTCAGCGGACACCCTAAGATCATTAATTACTTTTACAAGTGCTGTTTCTGTGCTGTGGCCTTTTCTGAAGCCAGATTGGAATTTGGTATGAACCTTATTGTTCTGTAGGAACAGATCCAGTTGATGAAAGATTTTTCTAAGACCTTGTCCAGAAAAGGCAGGTTAGAAATTGGTCTATAATTACCAAGCAAAGAGGGATCAAGGTTGTGTTTCTTGAGTAATGACCTGACTACAGCCGTTTTCAGTGAGTCTGGAAAGACGCCTGATTTTAGAGAGCTGTTTACAATTTTTAGGATATCTCCAATCACACTGTCTAAAACCTCTTTGAGAAAGGGGGTGGGTATTGCATCCAGTGAACAAGATGATGATGTCATCTGTGATATGGTTTTGCGGAGTTCCTCTTCATTAATCGCACAGAATGATATTAGGCTTCCCCTTGAGTGATTTACACTATTACACCAGGCACCATTAGCCGCATTTGCAGTGCTAGCAGCAACATTCATAATACCAGCTCGAATGTTAAAAATGTTGTTATCAAAAAAGGATGCAAATTCATCACACTTAGCTTTAGAAGCAGGGAGCGACTCCTTGTAGGCCTGGGGAGTTGGTTGAAAAACGTTCAATGGTAGAGAATAAGACTCTGGCATTTTGCTTGTTGTCATTAATAATGCCTGAAAAATATGCCTGCCTTGCCAAACGCATTGCTTTGTTATAGGCAGCTGTTGACTTCTTAAAAATCTCAAAGTCAAAATTGTACAGTAACTGTAAAAACCCCATAGCCACAACATCTGAAACAATGTCAACATGTAGATTAGCATCTCCAGTAATCAGAGTTCTGTCATAATTAGTGGAACAGATAGATAAAAGTTCTGATATTTCTGTTAGAAATAAGGCTTTGCTGCACTTAGGAGGACGATACACACTAATCATAACCACAGACGGTTGACTCTCCAATATGGTGGCCTGGTATTCAAAGGATAGAAAACTGCCAAGGGACAGAGGTTTGAATTTTAATATAGCGGTTGGGGCTATCAGCAGTTGTTTTGAGTATGCTGCTCTTGCTCTCTGTTTTTAATTCCGAGGCTTCGCTATCTGTGAGTTCACTTACTCCTCCACCATCCTCGGTGGGGTGGGCCGTGGCTTCGCCCCCCTTCACTTCATCCGCTGCTTCAGCAGGGGCACTATCTGTTGTTTTGGATTCTTGTGTTCTGACCTTGGCAGAGGGTGGCGGAGGCACACGCAGAGTGTAGAATACGTTTGAGACGAATCATTTTACTCCTAGTTTGTTTAGGTGAAAAAAAAGGTGTTTTCGATCCCAGAAAAAAATGAAATTGTCAATAAAATGCACAGATTCGTTGGTACATGTAGTTGAAAGCCACTTGCTCAGTGCAGACAGTCTACTGAATCGTTCATCGCCACCTCTTGTAGGAGGAAGTGGGCCACTGATGCACACATCGACATCTGGTGAGCTGATTTTGTTGAATAAAGCCATGAAATGCTGTTTTAGGATTTCTGACTTTTTTCCCTCTATGTCACATGTACCGATGTGCAAAATCAGGGTTTTCACCGTTGTGTGTGCAGCGACAAGATTCAAAATTCTGTCATTCATGTCAGAGACCGTGTCTTTGGGGAAACATAGCACTTTTGCCTTTCTTTTTATCATGTTTTTGACATCTTTCACAGCGGCATCGCCCATGATCAGAAATTCAGGCACAGACATTTCATCTCCATGTAGCCTTTTTCCTTTTGTACTTGGGTTCTTACCCTGCTGGGTGAAGATGAGATGTTGTCTCTGTCATCAGACGGACATGTAGGGTCCTGTAAAAGTGGAGTGAATCTGTTTCTCAGGTGCACACTCGATTTTTTGGGAGGTTTATTCGTAGTTCTCCCTTTGGCAGTTGTCCACTGTTGAAGGGGGGTAGAAGGCGCGGTATGCGGGGTGCAGGGCCGTGTTAATGTCAGAATGCGCCCTAGGTAACGGACAGTTACGCTTACAAAGTTTTACACAGATCGGTGCAGTTCTAGGTAAAAACACGAATCGGCCTGTTATAGCGCCACCATGAGGCTGATTTGAAAAATGTCAAGTGGCATTTCTTCCTCTGCATAGTGGAAATATGCGTGCAAAATTTCAAGGAAATTGCATGCTGTGTTCATGATTTGAGGCATTTTGTTCAAAACGGAGCACTCCTGCAAACTTTGGAAGCCATTTTTAGCCAATCAGGATGGAATAAGGAAAATCCGAAAGACCTGTTTCGTTTAACCCTTCCATTGTGTTAGGGTCTTTTTTGACCCGTTTTCAAGTTTAAATAGGTAAAAAGTACCCTTTACATTTCTTTATTGGAACGAGGCTTCATGATATCCTCAGAAATAGCCATTTTAACGCAACAAAATTATTTATCATAATTTTAATTAATTCTGATGGTCTCAAAAAAAAAGTGACACTTGTGGTGTTAGGGTCCGAAATGACCCGGCAAAGAAGTGTGGCTCAATTCCCCCCCAAATTGTCAATATTCAATGTCTACATGTTTGAGAGTGAGAGAGACTTGTCCTCAATTAGCATTTGCTATCAGAAGTAAAATAAAGTTTGAGTTTATGAAAAATAAATGACTTTTTACCTTCTATGGTATACGGGTCATTTCGGACCATAACACCACTAGCGTCACTATTTTTGATAATTAAAAAAAAAATTAAAGTTAAAAAACGAAAACAAGTATATATATTAGGCCCGTAACGATACAGTAACTGCATCGATGCATCGTTAAAAAAAATAAACGATCTACTGTATCGTTTTATTAAACAGAAAATCGTCCTGTAATGCCATTATATCGATTAAAATCGGTTTGCAATGTAAATAATCGATTGTATCGATATTAAGAAATGGGGTCTTGTATTTAGTTCGAGACATGTTAATATTTGATGTATTTTTATGTGATCATCGCCTTGTTTATATCGCCGGGTCGCGCAGACGCGCACCGCTGATCTACAAACTCACAACACACGGCGTTACAACGAGATTTGAGCTTGCAGATCAGATATTACGTCATTATGAAGGCGACGCCACGCTCAGCTGAGAGGCGACGCAGCTGAGAGACGGGGCTACAAATGCTAGGCTAGCAGGCTGGGCGCATTTAAGCAGCAGCACGCCACGCCGTGCACAAACAAACAGCAAGGAGACGCGTTAGTTTAAAGTTTACACAATGGCAGAAAGTCCCAGCAGCACAGTGGACCGTGCGATATACAAGCCGTTGAAGATGAAGTCGAAAGTGTGGACACATTTTGGGTTTTGTAAAAAGGGAGAGACCAACACACTTGATAAATCTGTCGCCGTTTGCAGTAAATGCAGAGCCGAACTAAAATACAACGGCAACACAACCAATCTTTCCATGCACCTAAAAAGACGCCATGGTATTGATCCTGGACACAAAGCTTGTGCTACTAGTACGAACGACGTCATTCCCTCAGCAGCAACAGCAGCCGTGGGAGACTGCTCCGGTAAAACCTCAATCACTAACTTTTTTAATCATAAGCTTAGCCACAACTCCCCAAGAGCTAAAACCATCACTGCATCCATTGCCAGATTCATATGCAAGGATATGCGACCGTACTGTGTGGTTGAAAATTCTGGCTTCCGTGATTTGATCCAAACCTTAGAGCCAAGGTACAATATACCTAGCCGTCCACATCTTTCAGACAAATGCATCCCTGCCTTGTACGATAAGGTGAAGCTGGAAGTACAACAATCACTAGCCCAAGCTGAACGTGTGGCGATTACAACGGATGGCTGGACGTCGTGCTCAACACAGGGGTATGTGACAATCACCTCCCATCACATCAACAAAGAATGGAAATTGGAAAGTTTTGTTTTGCAAACCAGAGTTTTGAACGAAGCGCATACTGGTAAAAACATTGGCGCCTTACTGCGTGAGGCTTGCTCTGAATGGTGCATCTCAGACAAGAATCCTGCTCTCGTCACCGATAACGCCAGAAACATGACTCTCGCCGGTTCAGAAGCTAACTTCACTCCACACATTCCGTGCTTTGCACATACCCTCAACCTTGCCTCGCAAAAGGGTTTGGGGGTGGCTTCTTCAAAGTCGTTGTTGGGGAAAGTGCGACGAATTGTAGGGTATTTCCACCGTAGCCCCATGGCATGCAACGTCCTACTAGATAAACAAAATATGTTGGGGCTGGATGACCACAAACTGGTCCAAGACGTGGTCACCAGGTGGAATAGTTCATACGACATGCTTGACCGCTACTTGGAACAACAGGAGGCCATAGAGATGACTCTGGCGTCCAAGGAGTTGCGCAAGGCAGGCAAGGATGTTAACGCGCTGAGCGACACTGAAGTCATCAGTGCGGAGGAGATAGTCAAATTGATGGGTCCTGTTAAAATTGCCACAACAGTGATGTGCGAGGAAGAGCAGCCAACCGTCTCAGTCATTGCTCCTCTTCAAGCAAAACTGCTGAAACACCTGCAGGCCTGTGAGGGCGACTCAGACTTGATTACAGACATAAAGACAGTGATGAAAAATGACCTCTCCACCCGCTACAATACCATCCGTGACACTCTGAACATAGGTATGTCTCTATTAAAAGCTAAAGTGTGTGTGTGTGTGTGTGTGTGTGTGTGTGTGTGTGTGTGTGTGTTGGTTAATATTTCTGTGTGTGGGGGGGGAGAGTATCAGTGTTGGTTAATATTTTAGATAAGTTTGTGTGTGTTAAAGTTTTAGGTTAATGTGATCACCATGTGTTTGGTATATATATTATTGCTGTCAAAATTAAGGTTAATGCCTGTGATTCAAACACTGACTTGACTCTCTGGTTGCCATATCAATTGATGGCTTTGTTTTCCTTTAACAGCATCTGCGTTGGACCCACGTTTTAAGGAGCTGCCCTTCCTGGACAAAGAGGACATGGAAGTTATCTATGCAAGACTTGCTCTCAAGGCTGCAGAAGGCTATCAGGTAATAATGAGAGATAACATAACCTAGTAGATAATATATTATCATGTTCATTTATGTGGGAGCTAGTACATTACATTCTTGTATACATTTCTTTATTGTAATTATTTTATTTTAAGTGTACTGTCTCTTATTGGCACCACATTCACTACTAAAGCTGAATACAATTTCCTTTTACATTGAGCTGAAAGGGATAGTATTTTATTTATTAGTAAATCTTATAATACAGTTGAGTTTAGAGTTTGTGTTTGTGCACTGTGCAGTGTTTCACTTCAGATGTTTAAAAGAGTTCACACATTCTTATACACACTCAGATACCAGCAGAAGAGCAGGGGGAGATGCCAGAGGGAGACCAGCAGGTGGAAGAAGGAGACCAGGAGGAGATGCAAGAGGAAGACCAGGAGATGCTAGGGGAAAGCCAGGAGTCAAAAGAGGAATGTGGAACCACTGAAGAGACAACAGGTGTGCATTTAAAATAAATATTAAGTGCAGGAAAGAAAAAGTTGTTTTTCTGTGTTAATCAGACTGAGATACATGACAATATTTCAATATTTTTCTTGTCTTGCATTGTTTTGTCTTCTCCAGGCGAGTCACCTCCCTCAAAAAAGAAAAAGACAGCCTTGGATGCACTGTTGGGGGATTGCTTCGTCCCAAGACAAAGAAAGTCCTCCAGAGAGTCTGCCAGAGAAGAAGTGACGAGGTACAGAACGAAAGATGCATTGCCTTTGACCGAAAACCCCCTGAACTGGTGGAGATCAAATGAAAATGAACTACCACTGCTGTCAAGGCTAGCCAAACAATACCTGTGCATCCCAGGCACCAGCGTGCCATCCGAGCGAGTTTATAGTACTGCTGGTGACATACTGAATGCAAAGAGAAGTGTCCTACGGCCAGATCATGTAGACCAGTTGATCTTTCTGAAGAAAAATCTGAAGTAGGCTGCAAGGTTTGTTGAGGACAGACAGTCTTTTGAGATCTGAAGTGAGCTAAACCACTGTGTTGCACATATGTTAAAATATTGTGATGAACCTTGTACCTTAGAGTTTTATTTGGGTTATTTTTGGGGGGTAGAAAATAGAGAAGACATGCTCCCTACTAGCTCCCATGCACATTCATTGTACTTGATTGTATTCTATTCTACCTCATCAGTTGTTGCAAAATAACCTTATACAGAATATGCACTTTATTTTCTTGAATTTGAGTAGACTAGAGTGATCTAAAGTTGTCTAATTGTATTTATTTGCTTATTTTGCTGTGGATTTGCTGTGGATTTGTTGTGGATTTGTTGTGGATCATAGAATGATTCAAATTGAATCATTCATTTATTTCATTATATGTTGAGGTGAATTCTGGTTGGTTTGAAGGTGCAGTAAAAAACTGTTTTGAAGGTGCAATGAACAATTGTTCTGAAGGTACAATGAAATGTTTTTGAAGGTGCAGTTAAAAAACAAGTCAAATAAAATGTGCATTTGGCAATGCCATTAAATTGTTGTTTGTTTACTTATTATATTTATATCCATAATCAACCCCTACAGGAAAATAATTGAGGAATTCTGTACTATATCCACTCCAGGCATTTATTTTTCACACAGACTTTTTGGGTAAATAAATAGTTACTATATCGATTTTAAATCACTGAATCGAATCGTATCGTTCCAAATTAACCTGTCCTGTATCGTTCATGTATCGTATCGACTAAGTCATTGAATCGAAATGTATCGTATCGTTCTAAATGAACCTGTATCGTTCATGTATCGTATCGACAACCAAGTATCGTGATACATATCGAATCGTTGTTAAAACGTATCGTTACACCCCTAATATATATATATATTTTTTTTTTTTGGTGTTCTAATTATTATTCTTAATTATTCTATTCTAGCTAGATAACATAATTATCCATTGCCTTCATTATAAGAAATTTAATGAGTGAATTTTATCATTTTTATAATAGAAAACGAGATATTTTGAAAGATGAAACCCTAGCCCTCACCCAACATAATATTTTTAAAAGTGTTTACATGGATATGAATGCATTACAAGTCAGCTATGAGGTGGGAGAAAAAAATTAATGAAAATACTTATTTTTTGAGTATTTTGGGCTGATTTAAATCACGGGTTAAATTTGACCCGCTAACACCACAAGTGGATGCAGTTTTCTAACACAATGCAAGGGTTAATGACTACAGAGATACTGTGTACCGATTTGCGGGATTTTGGGACAAAATCTGTAGGAGTACTGTCAAAAAATATGTTTTGCACAAATCAGCCTCCTGGTGGCGCTATAAAAGGCCCATGTGAAAAATTTGGGGCAGAGGTTCTGCTTTGGCATCCAGGGAGTGTGTGTGCACAGTTTCACTGCGAGCAAGTCAACGGTGCCGGAGATTAGCTGTCCACAGACAGAATGAGGGATACACGGACGGACGGACGGACGGACGGACGGACGGACGGACAGGGGGCAAAACATACTCTCTCGCCATGCCTTTCGGCCTGGCGGAGACAACAACTCTGAGAGTGTACAAATGGAACCAAATGGACAGATAAGGGTCCATTTGGTTCAATTTGAACACTCTCAGAGTTACAGATCGGTAAGGATCCATTTGGTTCCTAACTATCAATCATTTAGCTGGAGACCCCCTGGAACCCCCTCAAAGACCCCTGGGGGTCCCTGTGACCCACTTTGAGAACCACTGTTGTGGGCCATTCTGTGATGAATGTATTTGTTGTCATCTAGACCAGTGGTTTTCAAACTTTGTCATGTCAAGGACCCCCAAATTGATGTATTTAGCCGCGGACCCCCATCTGAAAATGTTTTGCACCAGGGACCCCCAGAAGAGAAAATATGTTTAAAACATTTTTTTTTAATAATCTAAATCTTTCAAACATTTTCAAAAATGTTCCAAAATACCAGATGTACAAGCTTCCAGTGGTGGAAAAAGTAATCAAAAGTATCAATACTGCAATATAGAAGTACTCTGTTACAAGTGAAAGTCCGGAATTCAAAACTTACTTTAGTAAAAGTACAAAAGTATTGGTATCAAAATGTACTTAAAGTACAGAAAGTAAAACACTAAAAGGTTTGAAAATAACAGATCTACAAGCTCACAACGCATCGCATCACGACGCGTTGTGAGCTTGTAGATTGGATATTTTCAGTCAAATAGGGCTAAAGTGGTTAATGTATGTTTCATAATATAATAACTTATATCTGCAAAGTAACTAGTAACTAAAGTTTTCAAATAATTGTAGTGGAGTAAAAGTACAATATTTTCCTCTGAGATGTAGTTTTAGAAGTAAAAGTACAGACAATTGGAAATACTCCAATACAGTAAAAGTACCTCAAATTGTACTACAGTACTTGAGTAAATATACTTAGTTACTTTCCACCACTGCAAGCTTCCAACGGTGAGCTTGCAGATCTGCTATTTTTTCAATAGCCAACGTATAAATGGATAAAGTGGTTAAAATGATTGTGATGCTCTTTAAACACATTTTATTGGGACCCCCTGGAACCCCCCAAGGACCCCTCGGGGTCCCCGAACCCCAATTTTGAGAACCACTGAGCTAGACCAGTGTTTCCCAAACAGTGGGCCTGGACCCATCTTTGGGTCACGGACCAATGCTTATGGGTCACGAGTAAATATCTATTTTCTTTTTGTTTCCTACCAATCTTTACCATTATTATTTCAAAAGATTTTCAAAAATAAAATAATTGAGAAATTATTGTGACATTATTTTTTCAAAATAATGTCATAATAAAAAGTAATCAAACACTTTCTAGAGTAAAAAATAACACGTTTGAAAATAGCTGATCTACAAGCTCACAATGCGCAGCATCGTGATGCATTGTGAGCTTGTAGATCGGCTATTTTCACTAGTTTGAGTCACAGAGACAGCAAATCTCTCTTTGTAGATCAACTATTTTCGCTACCTTTGTGTTACACTATCATACAACAAAGAATAAAGCAGGACATTGATTTATGACAAAGCATGTAAAGATTAAATATGGAGATACAAGGTTTCTGCTCAACAGCCACGTTATGAAACATAATGAAGACTCTGATTACTGTAAACCAGTGGTTTTCAACCGTTTTCATGCCAAGGACCCCTAAATTGATACATTTGGCTGCGGACCCCCATCTGAAAGTGTTTTGTGCCAGGGCCCCCCAGAAGCAAATATTTGAATAAAAAAATTGCTTTAAAAATATATACATATTCAAAGATTTACACCCCTTTTCAAGATTTAAAAAAAAATAGCAGATCTACAATCTAAAACAAGCAGATCTGCTATTATTTTTGAATAGCCAAGGCTAAGTGGTTAAAATGATTGTGACGCTATGTTAACTCATTTTTTAGCTATGTTAACTCATTTTTGAGCAGTAGTCCAAGGACTACTGCTGGTCCCCGGACCTCTGGTTGAGAACCAGTGCTGTAAACAATTCTAGACATTATATGAAAGCACAATGTTATTAATACATGAAGAGATAAACATGATCACATCATTGTACAGGTCAAGGTTAATAATAATGCACTGTGACAGTACATCACTTACCATAGCCTAACGCCATAGCAGTCTCCACCTCCTGTTCTCCATGTTGGACCTGACAGATGTAATGTCCTTCATCTGTCTCTCTGTAGTCTTTCAGTATCAGAGACACGTTGCCTTTCTTCAGCTGCTGGACGTCCAGGGACAGTCTGCCCTCATAGCCCGTCCCCTCTATCACCTGACCTTTCTTATACACGTAAATGCACTCTTCATACCTAAACCACCTGATTGTCATGGAAACCGCGTTGGTCTTAGGAGAGAGGTGACAGGGGAGGGTGGTAGTACCACCTTTCCTACCCTGAACACAGCCTTTATTGATGAGTTTAAAGTCACCTGTTGGAGTAAATAAAGTAATTAGTGACATAATATGAAACTATTAGTGTTAATTTAAACAAATGTACGATTGATGATGAACATATGGAACATATGAATTGGAACAAATACAAAATAAATGTCTGTTTGCCTTTTAGACTTCGTCATCAAAATTTGCACAGGCCAGATATGACAAATAACTTAATTATGCAAAGACATTATTGACATATTTAATAATTGTATACATTTGTTAGCTTGTAGATCTGCTATTTCTGCTTTTTTTATATTTGAAAATGTGTGAACATTTTTCAACATGGAAACGATTATCTCAAATAATTGTGATCAGACGATGATGTAATAATTGTAACAGGCCTAGATGTGACACAATAACAGTTAATGGTTAATCTTTCAATAAATAAGAAACAGTGTTGTCACCTATAGGTTGACCTCTGTCCTCTGCCATGTCTCCTGTATAAAAAAACAAAAACACATTAATAAACATAACATTCATGACATTTATCTACATAATGTGTGCATTTTGACAGCAATCTTCTTTGTGTGTGTGGAGACTGCTTCAAGTTTCAATGATTAATTACCATTTCAACATTGATAAGATTAGAGTTTGTCGAACTTACTTAACAAAAACCAACAAAGACATAATAAAACCACAGAGTCATAAACAAAACAATTACATTGAAACCAAGTTTAAAGCAGATAGAAATACCCAACCCATACAATAATCATTAAAACATAAAACAAATGGGTATTAAAGCTGCAAGCAGCGATGACCGGGCCCTCGACGTTCTGTCTACGAGTGTGTGCAAAGTTGCGCAACTTTTGGAGTACGTATTGCCCCTCAAAAACGCGAACGGCCTTTTTGCGTGTGGTTGAAGGCAAGAGGGCGGGGGCCGGGTGGGGAGAGAGCCTGGCGACGCGAGCTATGTAAGTGCACTGAGTGGCAGTTGGGGCAAACGTAGTCCCCACAACATTATTTACGATTCTGTGCCTATCGGTACATAACTTGGACGGCGCTTAGTCGACTAGCAGACCATCGGCCGGTCGTCGCGGGCACTCGCGCCTGGAGGCGCTCGGGCGCGACTCCTCGGCCTCAAGGTCTGCTGAGTCGACGCGCCTCCGTCATGGTCCAAAACTATACTTTATCGACAAAAAAAAGTAGTCTGCGGTTGTGTGATAAAGTGTTGTCCTAAGTGGGAGTCGAACCCAGACTCTCAATAGTATGGATTTAGAGTCTAATGACTAGCGAGGTGCACCACTGAGGTCGGTGCTGAATTTGGGTATTCGGGCTGTATTAGAATGTGATGTCCTAACTCTTCTATTGTAGATGAAAGAAGTCCCCGCCCGCACGCCCGCCCAATAGGGGCGCATGCAAAAGGCTGTTCGCCTCAAAAACGCGATTCATTATCGGGAATAATAATAATCATTGCAGTTTCAATAGGGCTTCGCACTACTGTGCAGTGCTCGGGCCCTAATACAATCCAAGGGGTCATCCCTATGTTCCCCGGGTTCTATGTTCCCCCACTAAGGTTAGGGTTAGGGTTAGGTTTAGGTTTAGGTTAGGTCCTATGTTCCCCGCTCTCCCTAGGAAAGCGGGGAACATAGGACCCGGGGAACATAGGACCCGGAACATCACTCACACTCAAAGCTTAGTGTATAATTTGTCGTACGATGGTACCAGACCAAACATACCATAGATCTACAACCTTACAACGCAGAGTCCCCGCGACACATTGTGATCTTGTAGATCGGCAATTTTCGCTGTGCAAGCCACAGACAGCGTTGCCAAGTCTGCTTATTATAAGCTACTTTGGGCATGTTTTTTTCTGTAAAGTCGCTTGAAAATATTGGGGGTCCTTGACATGTTGAAAATGTTTGAGAACCACCGCTCTAAAACAACATTCGACAATAAAGTTTGACTGACCTGTCCTAGTCCTAAAAGTATCAATTTGTGAATGCAAATGCGTGGATTCGTGGAAAAATGCGCAAGACCATGAATCCACACATTTGCATTGACAAAGCATTGGCAGATTCCACCCCAGAGGTAAAATAAAAGTGCGGTGGGACAGCGCCCTTAAGGGATATTTCACTTTCACTGTCTGATAAAATGAATATCAAATATCTAAATACTGAATCAAGCAACTTAAAAACTGTCTGGGGGGCTCAGAAAAGCCCCCCAGACAGTAAAATGACCCAACTTTTTTTTTTAAGTGAAATATCTCTTTAAATACAGTACTTGAGTAAATGTACTTAATTACTTTCCACCACTTCTCTTAACAGGCTGGCTGGCTGCCGTCGTGCATCATGACATTGTCATGTACAACGGGCTCACGGCGTGACGGCAGCAAAAATGAAACACAGTTTGTTGACTGAAATGCAGAGCGGCTTATTTTCTTTGCTCGCTTGGCTGGCCTTGCAGCCAATGAAGAGAAACTGACAGGAAAGTGTGAATTTTGCAGAGTCTGAAGATAGATCAGCTGATAACAATCCACAGTACACACACACACACACACACACACACACACACACACACACACACACACACACACACACACACACACACACACACACACACACACGCACGCACACACACAACCCCCCCACCAGGGCCGAATCTAGGCATAGTGACCTGACTGCCCAACCAAATCAACATTCAGAAATCCCTAATTTGGAAAATAATTAACTATTTGAAATCCACCTTCTCATCTCAAAATTCAGAGAAACATGACTGTCTATCAGTCCCTTGTGTGCAGTGTTGGAAAAGTTACTAAAAAATATATTACCTATTACTCGTTACTTGTTTAAAAAGTAATATTATTACTTTACATATTACTCCTTGTCAAAATTAACTCGTTACGTATTACTTTACTTTTTTGCTCTCGCCCCCAGTAATTGCATCCTTTCTCCTCAAAAGTCTTAATTTGCATTTTTAACATTTGCAGTTGTTTTTTTTCCCTTTTCTGCAGCCTACGTTGTAAAATCCTCATTGTTGATTTAACTACAAAAAGTGTACTGTACACATGACAGGATGGGTCCATTTGGTTCCATTTGTACACTCATTTGAAGTAAATTAACAAGAAATTTACTGTGTATAAATTTATAATTTACAGACTAAATGAAAACCACACCTGGGCTCAAACTGATGAGAGACAATCTTTGAACAACTTCTGTTGTTTATTAAATAAGTTAAGCTCCAAACTAGAAAAAGTGCTCCTCGGAGCACAGGTCTCCGCCAGGTCAGCTAGGTTATTGTGGCCTCCTGGTGGCGCTATAATAGGCCAATGTTTAAAGGGTACCATTTGTTCTTAGGCCTTGCACGGCAATCGGACACTGCATTCATGGTTTGAGGCATTTTGTTCAAAACAAGCCACTACTGCACACTTTAGATGTCAATCTTAGCCAATGAGGATGGAATATGAAAAATATAAACACATCCGACTTGATCACATGACTATGGAGATCATGTGTACCGATTTGCGTGCAAAGTTTGACCGCAATCGGACGGTGCGTTCATGATTTGCGGAATTTTGTTCAAAACAAGCCACTACTGCAAACTTTAGATGTCAATCTTAGCCAATGAGGATGGAATATGAAAAATATAAACACATCCGACTTGATCACATGACTATGGAGATCATGTGTACCGATTTGCGTGAAATTTGGATAAAATCGGAAGGAGTAATATAAAGAAATGTGTTTTACATAAGTCGGCCTCCTGGTGGCGCTATAAAAGGCAGATGGGAAAAATGCAGGGCAAAGGTTTTTCCTTGACCTCTAGGGAGTGTGCATACAAAGTTTTACACAGATCGGTGCAGTTATAGGTAAAAACATGAATCGGCCTGTTATAGCGCCACCATGAGGCTGATTTGAAAAATTTCAAGGGCATTTCTTCCTCGGCATAGTGGAAATACGCGTGGAAAATTTCACCGAAATTGCATGCTGTGTTCATTATTTGAGGCATTTTGTTGAAAATGGAGCACTCCTGCAAACTTTGGAAGCCATTTTTAGCCAATCAGGATGGAATATGAAAAATCTGAAAGAGAATTTTTGTTTAATGACTATAGAGATACTGTGTACCGATTTGCGAGATTTTTGGCGAACAGCCGCGCCAGAGGACTGCAGATATGGTCGATGGATCGGAAATTGACGTTTGCCGGTGCCATGAAGACGCCGTGGCGTGACGCCGTGGCGGAGACCGACGAGTCGGTCTCCGCCACGGCGGGGTCGGTCTCCTTCAGGCCAGAGTCGGCGGAGTCGGTCTCCGCCAGGAAGGAGCGGGTGGGGTCGGTCTCCGCCGACTCCGCCGTGGTGGAGATCGACTCCGCCGTGGCAACTGCCAAGTCGGTTTGGGATCACGCTGTCTCTGTATTTGACATTTATATCCATTTGACCATTATATCAACGGACCAAAAACAACACACCATCACAGAATGAAAATAAACAAAGTCTAGACGCTCAAGCCCACAGTACCACCAAGTAAATGTAATATTTATTACTCAAAACCAGTGGTGTAAAGTAACTAAGTACATTTACTCAAGTACTGTACTTAAGTACAATTTTGAGGTACTTTTACTTTACTAGAGTATTTCCAATTGTCTATACTTTTACTTCTACTCCACCACATCTCAGAGCCAAATATTGTACTTTTACTCCACTACAATTATTTGAGAACTTTAGTTACTACCTGTTTGATGCTCTTTCCTCAGTGAAGTATCAGACAGCTCTCTGGATTAAACACCTTTAACTAAATTTTGACAATCAGCTCAGTGAAACAAACTGCTGTAACTAAATGTTGACAATCAGCTCAGTGGAACAAACAGCTGTAACAAATTTTGACAATCAGCTCAGTGGAACAAACAGCTCTGTGGTTAATACACCTTTACCTAAATGTTGACACAGCGTTGTGGAGGCTCACCCTTAAATGTTCAGAATTTGGGTTCGGTCAAATGTCTGTGATTGGCTCTAATATGGATGGTCAGTGTGTGTGTGTGTGTGTGTGTGTGTGTGTGTGTGTGTGTGTGTGTGTGTGTGTGTGTGTGTGTGTGTGTGTGTGTGTGTGTGTGTGTGGCGGGGGGGGGGGGGGGGGGGGCATGGTATCTGTGGAATTCCTGCAAGTTTTGCCAAACTAGAATGACAGAGAGAGAGGGGGGGGGGGGGGGGAGAGAGAGACAGACAGACACAAAGTTATACATAATACAGCTTTCAGTAAAAAGATGAAAATAAGTCCATCAAAGTTCACAAGTGTTTTTACCCATTAATTAGCAGAATGATTAAGATATTGAAACCATGTTTGAAATAAAACAATAATACATTTGTCCATAATAATGATTATTTGTTTACATTTAGGCACCGCGAGCGTCTATGAAGTATTGCATCGTTGTGATGACTATATGAAAAAGATAAAGTTTGTTCAAATGTTGTAATATCATACTATTGTCCAGAGTTATTATAAATATCCAGTAAACAGAGATATATGTGATTTATAATTTATAATTCATAAGATGCAGTGGTGTAGTACAGTGGTGTGTTTGATGATCAATTGAGGGTTAAGTGGTGCAGATCGAACTATTATGTTTCCTAAATTATATTGAATTGCATGATTAAAAAAATACAATGACAAACAATCAAGCAATACACGCACGCATCCATATGCGTGCGTGTTGGGGAACCCCAGTAGTGAGTCTGTGTGGTTCTGACACAGATCCTCTCAGCATCACCTGGTAGGAGCGAACCGTCAGGTAGGATGCAAACAGGGAGAGTGCAGAGCCTGAGACACCCATCCCCTCAAGGGTGGAGAGGAGGATCTGATGGTTCACTGTGTCGAACGCTGCAGACAGGTCCAGGAGTATCAGGACGGAGGAGAGAGAGTTCGCTCTAGCGGCATGGAGCGACTCCGTCACTGCCAGGAGGGCAGTCTCGTAGAGTGACCCACTTTGAACCCAGACTGGTGGGAGTCCAGGAGGTTGTTCTGGTGGAGGTACGAGGACAGTTGTTTGAACACAGCACGTTCGAGAGTTTTAGATAGGATAGAAGGGAAACCGGTCTGTAGTTCTTGATCTCAGAGGGGTCAAGTGTCGGTTTCTTCAGGAGGGGGGTGACTCTGGCAGTCTTGAAAGCAGAGGGAAAGTAGCCAGACGTCGGAGAGGTGTTAATAAGGTGGGTTAAGAAGGGAAGAAGTTCAGGTGCAGTGGACTGCAGCAGAGTGGATGGGACCGGGTCTAGGGAGCATGAGGTGGGGCGACTAGAGGTAACAAGGAGAAGGACCTCATTAGGGGAGAGGGGAGAAAGGTGGGATAGAGGGGGGGAGGGGGAGGGAAGAGGAGTTTGATTGATTGATTGATTGATTGAAATTTTTATTAGGCAAAAGAATGTAAAACAACACAGTTATAATGATAATAATTTATAATGCTTTTGTCTAAAAGGTCCGGCCAAAAAAGTCCTTGTGGGCTTGTTTCCGTTGGGGTCCTTGAATTAATTTCATAGACATATATAGTAGCAACCAAACAGTTCAAAAATCAACATAAGAATACAGAGGAAAAAATATATACCACTATGTACAAAAAAGGCATGAGAAAATAAAAAATGATATACAAAAAAAAGCATTAGGAAAAAATGAATGATGAAGATAGAGAGGGAGGGGTGGAAGGCAGACGGGTGTGGGTAGTGCGCAGGGCACCAGTCGGGAGAGGAGGGAAGGAGGATCGGATATCGTTCACCTTCTTGTCAAAGAAGTTGGCGAAGTCGTCAGGGAGGAGGGACGAGGAGGGAGGAGGGGGTGGTGGTTGCAGGAGAGAGGAGAACGTTTCAAATAGTTTTTTAGGGTTGGAAGCAGAAGCCAGAAATTTTGTGCAGAAGAAAGCAGCTTTAGCAGCAGATAGAGAGGAAGAAAAAGTAGAAATGAGAGATTGGAAGGTAAGAAGGTCCTCTGGGAGGTTGCCATTTCTCCATTTGCGCTCAGCCGCTCTCAGGCTCCGTCTCTCAGTACGCACTGAGTCCGACAACCAGGGGGCAGGTGGAGTTTGGCGTGAAGGCCTGGTGGTGAGGGGACAGAGATGGTCCAGGGAAGAGGATAGAGTAGAGAAAAGAAGATCAGTGGCGGTATCAGGGGATAGAAGAGCGAAGGATTCAGGGGCAGGGAGAGCAGAGAGAGCAGAAGAGGAAAGATCAGTGGGGGAAAGTGAGCGAAGATTGCGACGTGAGGAAACCATGTGGGTAGGGAGGGGCTGTGAGGGGGGAGAGGAGAGAGAGTAGGACATGAAGTAGTAGTTTCTTACCCTTTTCACTGGAAAGGGGAGTGACGGACAGGTTAGCAGTAGAGCAGCATCTGGTGAAGATCAGGTCCAGTTGGTTGCCAGCCTCGTGGGTAGGAGGAGATGGGGAGAGAACTAGGTCGAAGGCGGCGAGAAACGAATTACAATCATACATGATCCACTTCAGCCTTATGTATACTTTGGCTATTTGAAAATAACAGATATACAAGCTCACAACGTGTCACGATGCCACGCGTTGAGAGCTTGTAGATCTGCTAAATTTGTCTGCTAATTTATTTTAGATCTGCTAATTCTCAAAGTATTTAATACATTTTAGACATATGATAACTTGTGAACCAGGACATTCTGCCTAATGAGTACTTTTACTTTTGGAACTTTAAGTATATTTTGATGCCAATACTTTAGTAGCCTACCTTTACCCTTAGGGTCCATTTGGTCCCATGTGTACACTCTCAGAGTTATTGACCTGTAAGGGTCCATTTGGTTCCATGTGTACACTCTCAGAGTTATAGACCCTTAGGGTCCATCTGGTTCCATTTGTACACTCTCAGAGTTACAGACCTGTAAGGGTCCATTTGGTTCCATGTGTACACTCTCAGAGTTACAGACCTGTAAGGGCCCATTTGGTTCCATGTGTACACTGTCAGAGTTACAGACCTGTAAGGGTCCATTTGGAACACCCCCCCCCCCCCCACACACACACACACACACACACACACACACACACACACACACACACACACACACACACACACACACACACACACACACACACACACACACACACACACACATTATTTAAGCCTGGTCCCTGTTAGAATCTTAAAATACACACTTCAAGGATTGAGAAAATGCAGTTGAAAAATCCACCTTAAGTATTTAGTTAAAACTGAATTACATAATGTGATCTGAAAATTTTCGGCTTAGTTTTTTCCCCCCGTTTTTTGTGCTTGAATCTGAATAATAACCACTTTGTATGGGGGATAAAAAACATGTGTCTCTGTAGGTTGTTTCCTTCAACATGTGTTCTTTTTTCCATTTTCTGGTTTGGGTTCAGGATATGTGTAAATAAAGGGTTAAAATGAACCCCATGGAGCTTTTTTTCAGCCTGTCACCTGGCAGAATCTTAAAATACGTACTTCAAGGAATAAGAAAAAACAGGTGGCGTAAATGTTTTTTTCACCCTATGCGCGTGGACCCCACTTTCCATCTAGACCAGGGGTACTTAGAGAGGTACATGGGTATCTTAACGTTGTGGTGTATCTTGTAGACCAGGGGTGAAGTACTTTGACAGGTACATGGGTATCTTAAAGGGGTAGTTCACCCCCAAAATAACTTTTTTTCTATTGATTACTCACCCCATGGAGCCTTGAATTCATGGATAATTTTTTGTTTTTGTCGCATTCCTTCCTTTATTATTTGATTATAATAAATTTGTCCCCATTGATTCCGGTAGGAGACACAAATGCATTTGTGTCTCCTACCGGAATCAATGGGGACAAATTTATTATAATCAAATTATTGGCTTAGGAATGTGACAAAAACTAAAAAATATCTATGAATTCAAGGCTCCAGGTGGTGAGGAATCAATAGAAAAAAAGTTATTTTGGGGGTGAACTACCCCTTTAACGTTGTGGTGTATCTTGTAGACCAGGCCCATTGCTCTACCCTGAGACATCCGACCCTAGCAAAATTAACAGGGGTTAGATGAGTTGTAGATGTAAGGCCAAGAAGTAGCCTTACCAGTTTGTTTTGGGATGTCTGGATTCTTGTTTTTAAGTGATTGTGAAGCCGTTGGCCTTGCCGAGGTTAACATTTGACCCAAAGAGAATGCAGCTGCAGGGTCTATTGGTCATTCCTCGTACCAGGTTGGGCGGCAATAGTTGAATGGTTAGTGAGCCCGCCTGGGAAGCCTGAGGCTTGAAGTGCCCCTGGGCAAAGATACTTAACCCCTGACTGCTCCCAAAAACTAAAAGGTATGGAATTCCCCTCCACAGGTCTTCAGAGCTGCAGCCTCTGTGGACATTTTTAAGAACCACTTAAAAACACTATACTGTTTAAACAAGCATTTGTGGAATGTCTCTGATTTCTTTGGTTGTTGTTTGTGAATGCTTCGTGCTGTCTTATTTCTGTTGAACTTTGTGAGTTATCTCTGTGAGAAGTGCCATACAAATACAATGTACATATTTACTTACTTCACCACACTACACATTCATAAGAGTTGCTGAAAAAGCATAGCACTTACCCTAGCCTTGACAACCTTGCAGGCTTATGCAAAGGTTAAAATGTAAATTAAATAGCATGTTATGTAGACAGATGCCAGGTTCAGTTGTAGACCTGGCATCCTATAGTGTGTATAGTTTCAATGTACAGATTATAGATTTTTAAAAGTATTTTACTGTAGTGTTTAGACTGATGATTATGGTTATTGGTTTACCTATGATCCTAGACATGGAAACAGTACATGGAAGTACAATTCACAATGATAGGTCCTCTAAACTGGATCGCTCATAAAAAGCTTATTTAACGCTTTAAGACCGGGAAAGCATAATTTGTGTCATTTTAAGATTTCTTTGGGCTATTTTTGAAAAATCGAGAAAATGTGTGCAAATTTAATATATTTATATTCTTATAAAGCAAACATTTTGAACTCAAATCTTTGCTTCTGGGGGTCCCTGGAACAAAATATTTTGCGATGAGGGTCCGCGGCCAAATGTCTTGAGACAACTTGTTGTGATTTGACACTTTAATAAAATTGAATTGAATTGAAATGAATTATTTCCACGTACAATCGGTACATGAACGATCTGACAAGAACCTGAACTAACCAGGGCAAAGGGAAATGCTACGCTATTCAAAAACCTATTTAAATCTCTTATGTTACATAACTGACAAACAGTGTTATTTTTATTTAATAGTTATAATTTGTTATAAACATTTTGGGTGAAATGGTTAAGAAATATCATATAGTTTTGTTTTGGATCAGCTTTTTATTTTCCTGAAAAAAACGACATAGGCCATTAGTTTAGCAAGGCGACGCTATGCTGCTGCAGTGTCTGAAGGAAGCCAAACCAAAATAAGTTTTACTCTTGTCTCTGTAGGTTGTTTCCTTCAACATGTGTTCTTTTTTCCATTTTCTGGTTTGGGTTCAGGATATGTGTAAATAAAGGGTTAAAATGAACCCCATGGAGCTTTTTTTCAGCCTGTCACCTGGCAGAATCTTAAAATACGTACTTCAAGGAATAAGAAAAAACAGGTGGCGTAAATGTTTTTTTCACCCTATGCGCGTGGACCCCACTTTCCATCTAGACCAGGGGTACTTAGAGCGGTACATGGGTATCTTAACGTTGTGGTGTATCTTGTAGACCAGGGGTGAAGTACTTTGACAGGTACATGGGTATCTTAACGTTGTGGTGTATCTTGTAGACCAGGGGTGAAGTACTTTGACAGGTACATGGGTATCTTAACGTTGTGGTGTATCTTGTAGACCAGGCCCATTGCTCTACCCTGAGACATCCGACCCAAGCAAAATTAACAGGGGTTATAGATGAGTTGTAGATGTAAGGCCAAGAAGTAGCCTTACCAGTTTGTTTTGGGATGTCTGGATTCTTGTTTTTAAGTGATTGTGAAGCCGTTGGCCTTGCCGAGGTTAACATTTGACCCAAAGAGAATGCAGCTGCAGGGTCTATTGGTCATTCCTCGTACCAGGTTGGGCGGCAATAGTTGAATGGTTAGTGAGCCCGCCTGGGAAGCCTGAGGCTTGAAGTGCCCCTGGGCAAAGATACTTAACCCCTGACTGCTCCCAAAAACTAAAAGGTATGGAATTCCCCTCCACAGGTCTTCAGAGCTGCAGCCTCTGTGGACATTTTTAAGAACCACTTAAAAACACTATACTGTTTAAACAAGCATTTGTGGAATGTCTCTGATTTCTTTGGTTGTTGTTTGTGAATGCTTCGTGCTGTCTTATTTCTGTTGAACTTTGTGAGTTATCTCTGTGAGAAGTGCCATACAAATACAATGTACATATTTACTTACTTCACCACACTACACATTCATAAGAGTTGCTGAAAAAGCATAGCACTTACCCTAGCCTTGACAACCTTGCAGGCTTATGCAAAGGTTAAAATGTAAATTAAATAGCATGTTATGTAGACAGATGCCAGGTTCAGTTGTAGACCTGGCATCCTATAGTGTGTATAGTTTCAATGTACAGATTATAGATTTTTAAAAGTATTTTACTGTAGTGTTTAGACTGATGATTATGGTTATTGGTTTACCTATGATCCTAGACATGGAAACAGTACATGGAAGTACAATTCACAATGATAGGTCCTCTAAACTGGATCGCTCATAAAAAGCTTATTTAACGCTTTAAGACCGGGAAAGCATAATTTGTGTCATTTTAAGATTTCTTTGGGCTATTTTTGAAAAATCGAGAAAATGTGTGCAAATTTAATATATTTATATTCTTATAAAGCAAACATTTTGAACTCAAATCTTTGCTTCTGGGGGTCCCTGGAACAAAATATTTTGCGATGAGGGTCCGCGGCCAAATGTCTTGAGACAACTTGTTGTGATTTGACACTTTAATAAAATTGAATTGAATTGAAATGAATTATTTCCACGTACAATCGGTACATGAACGATCTGACAAGAACCTGAACTAACCAGGGCAAAGGGAAATGCTACGCTATTCAAAAACCTATTTAAATCTCTTATGTTACATAACTGACAAACAGTGTTATTTTTATTTAATAGTTATAATTTGTTATAAACATTTTGGGTGAAATGGTTAAGAAATATCATATAGTTTTGTTTTGGATCAGCTTTTTATTTTCCTGAAAAAAACGACATAGGCCATTAGTTTAGCAAGGCGACGCTATGCTGCTGCAGTGTCTGAAGGAAGCCAAACCAAAATAAGTTTTACTCTTGTCTCTGTAGGTTGTTTCCTTCAACATGTGTTCTTTTTTCCATTTTCTGGTTTGGGTTCAGGATATGTGTAAATAAAGGGTTAAAATGAACCCCATGGAGCTTTTTTTCAGCCTGTCACCTGGCAGAATCTTAAAATACGTACTTCAAGGAATAAGAAAAAACAGGTGGCGTAAATGTTTTTTTCACCCTATGCGCGTGGACCCCACTTTCCATCTAGACCAGGGGTACTTAGAGAGGTACATGGGTATCTTAACGTTGTGGTGTATCTTGTAGACCAGGGGTGAAGTACTTTGACAGGTACATGGGTATCTTAACGTTGTGGTGTATCTTGTAGACCAGGGGTGAAGTACTTTGACAGGTACATGGGTATCTTAACGTTGTGGTGTATCTTGTAGACCAGGCCCATTGCTCTACCCTGAGACATCCGACCCAAGCAAAATTAACAGGGGTTATAGATGAGTTGTAGATGTAAGGCCAAGAAGTAGCCTTACCAGTTTGTTTTGGGATGTCTGGATTCTTGTTTTTAAGTGATTGTGAAGCCGTTGGCCTTGCCGAGGTTAACATTTGACCCAAAGAGAATGCAGCTGCAGGGTCTATTGGTCATTCCTCGTACCAGGTTGGGCGGCAATAGTTGAATGGTTAGTGAGCCCGCCTGGGAAGCCTGAGGCTTGAAGTGCCCCTGGGCAAAGATACTTAACCCCTGACTGCTCCCAAAAACTAAAAGGTATGGAATTCCCCTCCACAGGTCTTCAGAGCTGCAGCCTCTGTGGACATTTTTAAGAACCACTTAAAAACACTATACTGTTTAAACAAGCATTTGTGGAATGTCTCTGATTTCTTTGGTTGTTGTTTGTGAATGCCTCGTGCTGTCTTATTTCTGTTGAACTTTGTGAGTTATCTCTGTGAGAAGTGCCATACAAATACAATGTACATATTTACTTACTTCACCACACTACACATTCATAAGAGTTGCTGAAAAAGCATAGCACTTACCCTAGCCTTGACAACCTTGCAGGCTTATGCAAAGGTTAAAATGTAAATTAAATAGCATGTTATGTAGACAGATGCCAGGTTCAGTTGTAGACCTGGCATCCTATAGTGTGTATAGTTTCAATGTACAGATTATAGATTTTTTTAAATATTTTACTGTAGTGTTTAGACTGATGATTATGGTTATTGGTTTACCTATGATCCTAGACATGGAAACAGTACATGGAAGTACAATTCACAATGATAGGTCCTCTAAACTGGATCGCTCATAAAAAGCTTATTTAACGCTTTAAGACCGGGAAAGCATCATTTGTGTCATTTTAAGATTTCTTTGGGCTATTTTTGAAAAATCGAGAAACTGTGTGCAAATTTAATATATTTATATTCTTATAAAGCAAACATTTTGAACTCAAATCTTTGCTTCTGGGGGTCCCTGGAACAAAATATTTTGCGATGAGGGTCCGCGGCCAAATGTCTTGAGACAACTTGTTGTGATTTGACACTTTAATAAAATTGAATTGAATTGAATTGAATTATTTCCACGTACAATCGGTACATGAACGATCTGACAAGAACCTGAACTAACCAGGGCAAAGGGAAATGCTACGCTATTCAAAAACCTATTTAAATCTCTTATGTTACATAACTGACAAACAGTGTTATTTTTATTTAATAGTTATAATTTGTTATAAACATTTTGGGTGAAATGGTTAAGAAATATCATATAGTTTTGTTTTGGATCAGCTTTTTATTTTCCTGAAAAAATGACATAGGCCATTAGTTTAGCAAGGCGACGCTATGCTGCTGCAGTGTCTGAAGGAAGCCAAACCAAAATAAGTTTTACTCTTATGTACCTGTCCTGTACACAAGATGTAACAATAAAGTACAACTTTGAACCTTTAATCTTGAACCTTGGATTACTTTGGAATATATTTCCTTTGGAATCGTTCAAGGAACTTTGAGGAACATTACTTTGATTGATTGATTGATTGATGTAGTTTATTTAGAAAGACATGAGAATAGTACATGACAGTACATAACAGTACATGGAAGTACAAATTCACAATATAAGGTCTACTAAACTGGAAACCCTCATTAAGCACTAAGCTTGTTTAAGATGAGAACCCCATGCACACAAATCATGATGAAATATAAGAGGCAGGCAGATATACACACTACTATACAGAATGTCATACAATCAGCTTTCAGGTTACTGTTATGACGAGAGAAAAAAAATAAAATATATATATACAAAAGAGGAAAATGAAGGAGGGGGGGGTAGGGGGGGGTAGGTTAAGACTTAGACAGGGGGCATTTTCGAATTGCAGCCTCCTGAAGGTGTATCTTTAGGGCAGTTTTGAAAGTGAGTAGGGTTTTACACTCCTTTACTCCTTTTGGTAGGGCATTCCACATTTTTGTTGAATAGCATGAGAACGAGTTCATACCCTTAGTTGAGCCAAATCTGGGTTGAACATGATCCGTGGAGCTGCCTCTGGTGTTATGATCATGGACTGCATTAACATTTTGGAAGTATTTTGACAAATACAGGGGGATCCCAATGTTGTGGTGTATCTTGAAGACCAGGCCCATAGCAAGTTGTTGTACTCTGTCCTCAACCCTAAGCCATCCAATCCTAGCAAAATGAGCAGGGGTTAGATGGGTTCTGTGATTGAGGCCAAGAAGTAGCCTTACAAGTTTGTTTTGGGATGTTTGGAGCCTTGTTTTTAAGGCCTTGGAGGTGTTATGATACCATGAAGTGCATGCATAATCATAATGACCTTGAATGAGGGCCCCTGCAAGAATCTTCAGAGTATTCTTACTGACTAGGCGATCAATCCTCCACAAATAGCGTGTTGTTTGGTTGACAATTTTGATCACTTTTTCTGCGTTTTTGTTACCACAGAGGTTTGCCTCCAAGATGGAGCCCAGGTAGGTAATTTCATCCTTTCTTTGGATGACATCATCACCCACTTTGATTGTGAAACTCTCTGCCTTGCTAAGGTTAGGACTGGACCCAAAGAGGATGGATTCTGTTTTACCCAGGTGTAATGAAAGTTTGTTGTCAGAGAGCCAGATGCAGATCTTGTTGAGTTCGGAGCTGAGAGTTTTCTCAACCTGCAGCCTGTCCCTGTCCGAGACTAGCAGGGCCGAGTCATCTGCGAACAGGAACAGCTTGCAGTCGCAGGCCGATGACATGTCATTCACATATATCAGGAACAGTAAAGGTCCTAGTATACTTCCTTGTGGGACACCACAAGTCACAGGGAGGGGGGGGGACTGGGTGCCGTTTACTTCCACCACTTGCTCCCTCCCTTCCAGGTAGGATCTCATCCAGTTCACTGACGTATCATCAAAACCTATTGCTTTGAGCTTATTGATCATAATTGGGTGATTGACGGTGTCAAAGGCCTTCTGGAGGTCCAGCATGACCATGCCGCAATATTTGCCCTTGTCGACATCTTGTTTGATAGAGTCGTTCAAATAGAGAAGGCATGTGTCAGTGGAGTGGTTTGTTCTGAAGCCAGATTGGAATTTGTAGATTAGATTTTTTTCGGCAAGATACTTATCGACCTGTTCATAGACTATTTTCTCCATGACTTTCGAAATGGAGCTAAGAATAGAAATAGGGCGGTAGTTGCCAGGGTCTAATTTGTTTCCTTTTTTGTACAGAGGGGTCACCCTTGCTTTTTTGAAATCGTTAGGGACCCGTCCCTGTATGAGGGAGAGGTTTATTATGTGGGTAATGATTGGAGCAATGGAGGCGGCTGAGTCTTTTAGAAATTTGGCGGGGATATTGTCGAGGCCTGTGGCTTTGTGTTGATGAAGAGCACTCAATTTTTTAAACACCTCTTCTGTTTTCACAGGGGAGAGTTTAAAATCATCTTTGCGTACACCCTGTTTTTTGTAAAATGAGTCAATATGCTCTTCACCATAGCACCCAGAGTGAGGGGGTAGTTTTTCAACCAAATCTGAGGTTATGGTCGTGAAGAATATCTTGAGGATTTTACTCACTTCATGTTTGGATGTGAAGAGAGTGTCATTCACCTTGAGGCTTATGTTTGTAAACCTGGTTTTCAATTTCGTGCTGCAGCCTAGTAGGTTGTTGAATAGCTTCCAAAGCTCTCGTGGTTTGCTTTTATTTTCCTCAATTTTGTCATCAATGAATGATGAACTGAAGAAGGGACAAAAGATTTTTCTATTCATTTATAATTTGGAAGTCAATGCACTCATTCAATTATTTGAATTGAATGATTAATTTCTTTGATTAATTTTGTGTTATTTAAAATATTGCCACAGTATTGTGTACTCATTTTGGTTTGCAATACAGCCTTTAATTACAGGAGAAACAAACAAATGCTCAAAGGGGATTTCTGAGCTCAGTCTCACCACATAATTACATCCACTTCCTGGAGTTAATATATGACCACCTCACAAAATAACATAAGTGACCTGGGGCTTGAACCTGCCATTCTGACTCAGCAGAGGCTGAGGTATCAGTGACCGATCCTCTCTTTTACGCGGCTCCTTTACCACTTGAACCCTAGCGTCCCTACACTGGGGTCTGTAATTATTCCATCAGAGATGAGCACTTTGGTGTTGTTTTTTTGCCCATTTTAACTGGACTCCTGTCCAATGGCAGAGGTCATTGAGATCTGGCCAATCAGAGCAGACCCCAAAGCCCATGTCTTGTGAGTCCAGTTTTCCAGAGTCTTTCCTCCTGAAACCTAATTATTCTGGTCTGTAACAGCCAGGGGGAGCTTCCTCCTGAAACCTAGGAAGTTATTCTGGTCTGTAACAGCCAGGGGGAGCTTACTCCTGAAACCTAGGAAGTTATTCTGGTCTGTAACAGCCAGGGGGAGCTTCCTCCTGCGTAAGTCCAGTAGGAGCGATGCCCTGGCCATTTCTCTGACAGTGCCATCATCATTATAAAGCACGTGAAGTAGGTGGGTTAGCCTTGTTGCTGCATAGATCCACTCTACATTTGGGACCCCCAAATGTAGTTTCATTCGCCATATGAAAGGAAGGGTATGTCTTGTGTGGAGTGTGTGTTTAGCCAACCCATTTTCTGGCCAGCTGGACAGTTCTATTTGTCATGTCTCTCAATCCCTCTTGTGGGATGTGTACGTTGGCAAATAGATGTTGTATCTTCGCCAGGGCCACTTCTCTCACAGCCTGGAGTTTCATGACTATAGGGAGGGGGGACAGATCGATCAGGTTGAGGCGATGGTGAAACCCTTTAGTGAGCTCTTCAACTTGCTCCGCCCACTCGCCAGCGATGTTAAACTTATGGCCCAGGCAGTGGCGTACCCACAGTAGAGGCAGGACAGGCGGTCGCCTGCCCAACTAAGATCTCGCCTCCCCTAGAAAACCCCAATAACCCGAAAAGGTGTCATTGCGTGCCTAATGTCCTCAAAGTCAAGCATCCAACAAGCTTTGAACTGAGCAAATTGGTCCTTCCGAGAAATAATGGCAAAAACATCTTGAAAACGGTAACTTTCGGCGGTTTTCGATCGCCGATTTCGTTGAAATTTCTGTTTTGGGGGTAATAGAGGAGGGGTGGGGGGGGGGGGGGGGGTCGGGGGGGTGGCAACTCACCTGCCCTAAATGTAATTCCTGGGGACGCCACTGGGCCCAGGTATGGTGTATTATGGAATACACCATAATGGGTTGACCTATTATTAGAGAGGAGGGAGGCTTGTCTTTCTTGGCCTTGTACCAACGGTTTGCCCCGCACGCACACGCACGCACGCACACACACGCACACAGACACACACACACACACACACACACACACACACACACACACACACACACACACACACACACACACGCATACACACGCATACACACACACACACACACACACACACACACACACACACACACACACACACACACACACACACACACACACACACACACACACACACACACACATTTTGATCACATGACAACCACCTATAGAGTGTTTGTTCAGTAACAGTGTTAAATAGCTCTATATTGTGATAGTAATCATTACTATAGAGTGTTGTTCAGTAACAGTGTTAAATAGCTCTATATTGTGATAGTAATCATTGCTATAGAGTGTTTGTTCAGTAACAGGAGTCTCCATGTCTCTCCAGCTCTTTACTAAACAAATGCATTTTCAGTTGGGGATACCATTCTTATCCAATCAGGAGAGAGAACTGACACAGGATACACATTAAACAAGTGGAATTGGAAGTGATGAAACTTAAACTGGAACACTATAACATTGAAGCTGATGAATGGGCACTCGCTCTTGATGGCTGAAATTGGCAAACAACATGCAGTGAAATTTAAGAGAACATGAGGCACAATTATGTTTTCTCATTCATTTATTGATATTGTGACATTCCATTCAAACCAAGCAAATTAAAGCCAAAATGTAACATCTGAACTTCATACCATTCATGATCAGGGGCTGCAGATCCCAGGGGGGAAGGAGGGGTGTAGCTTTTGCCATCCGTGTGTCCTGATCATCAACAACTACCAAATAAATGAATCCACAAGCTTCATCATCATCATCATCATCATCATCATCATCATCATCATCATCATCATCACTTGTCCACAGAGCTGTTAACTAGTTTAATGAGTGAAGTTCAGCCAATATGAACGGATAGAAACACAACAGTGGAGCTGAAAAACGGAAAGATAAATAATACTGACCATCTAAACTGTCAAAATTAGACACATATTTTGTTCTTTACTTTAGTAAAGTTTGCATGACCTTTCTGTTATTGTTGACTCTCATCATGTCACTGTCACACACTGAGCGCTCATTCTCCTATAATTCTACAAAGCTCTGTGCATGTGGTGAGCCCAAAATCTCTTCTGCCCGGTTCTCCTCAGTGGCTGGAGCAATTGATCTGAATTTGCACACAGCCATTGACCATTACCATGTGTACGGAACCGTTTTTCACTTTCCCCAAATGTCAGCTGTTTATTAACATTTTGTGTTCGCTGGCTCCCGGGTTGCCAAATCATGTGCGCATATCCCCCCACGCCACGGGTATGGTCTAGTTCTCCTAGTTAACAACATAATTAAAATTAATAATTAAAACCTCATGGGACGATGGGACAGGATAGACTGAATGTATGGATCATGTTATAAATTGAAGTTTATACATATAGGACACATTTAGGACACGTCACCATGTGTCTTTCAATTAGTGTTGAGTAATGAATTATTATTTATGAACTGACAGGAAGCCCTGCCCAGTTTTCTAAGCATTTTAGATATTGATCATTTACAGTAGATATTGATAATAAACAGAAGGTATTGATTACAGGATGTATTGATCATTAGTCAATTCAGGATCCAAAAATAAGAACTGAACTCTGTTCATAGACATAGTTCTTGTGAGGTTAAAGGTCAAGGTTTAGGGTTAAGGTTAGGTTTATAGACATAGTTTCTGTGAGGTTAAAGGTCAGGGTTTAGGCGCCATCTGGGCGACACACCAAAGGAAGAGGGAGTCCCAATTAGTGTGGGCGGTTCATCAAACTGATGAAGACACACACAAGCCCCCCCCCCCCCCCCCATCTGACCACATTGTCATCAGTGTTGTCTGATATAACAAATCATTTGATTATTAAATTTGATTATTAGATTCCTTATTATAAGAAATTAAGCAGAAGACACATGATAATGTAAATTCACGCGACCGGGATGGTTTACCAGGCTAGTTGTTTCACTTCTTACACAAGCATGTTGTTTTGTGTATGTTTTCTAGTTTTATACACTTGTATACATAAACAAAAAGAAAAACGTTCAGTAAAAAGAAAGAGGAAGTGAACCTGGGTGTGTGGGAGGAGTCTAAAGATTCTCATTGGTTGTCGGCACCAGAATACGACCTGATAGAAGAAGAAGAGAGACAGTTAATACACACACACACACACACACACACACACACACACACACACACACACACACACACACACACACACACACACATAAATCATATGTACTGTATTGTGTGCATTTCTCCATAAAATGCATACATTGTACACACAAAAACACAATAACACAACAACATTAGGGTTCAGTCATCAGAACTAATGTGAATATTTGACTCTTATTTAGGACTAAATGTAACACTGATGTATTAAAGCTAAATGTGACAACATAGAACACACTTTGACCTCTAACTAGGTCGTCTAAACTGGTCTAAAACGGTTAAGGTTCTAAACTAATATAAACCAGTTTAGGTTGTTGCTTTACATGTTTTTTTGTTTGTTTGCATTTCTGTGAGGGTTCCACATGTCATGTGATCCTCTGTTGATCTGACCTCATTTCTTCCACTGGTAGTATATTAATTAATTAAACATGTTAATTAAACATGCTAATCACCTCGTTTCTTCCACTGGAAGTAGATGAATCCAGACAGGAACAAGACCAGACCCAGAACCAGACCTGATGCTCCCATGGCCACCTTGTTCTTCACTGACTCTGGCATGGAGTCATCTGACAATAATCATATCATATCATATCATATCATATCATATCATATCATATCATATCATATCATATATCATATCATATCAGACTCTGACATGGAGTCATCTGACAATAAGCTACAACAACCAAACACAATAAACAATTAACAGACGACACAGTCATTGTGAGTCTGTTCAGTAATATTAAGTCCAACCCTATTGGTCCAGTCCTTGAGGAGTTTGTCACCTGATGTGATATGTCCTTCTTAGAGCTAAATACATCCAAAACAAAGGATATGATGATAGATTTTAGAAGACATGAATCAACCTTTTACTATGATGATTATAAACCAGGCTGTGGAAAGTGCAGAAAGTATCTTGGGACAGAGTCATAGACTCAGAACTGTGAGGCAGTTTGTAAAAAAGAACATCAGCGCTTGTTCTGTCTTAGAAAACGGTCTTGTTTTCACATTGATAGAACCATGATTACTCTTTGATCAGCTTTTATAAAATCAATCTGGTCTTTAATCTGTTTTTATCAAATCAATCTGATCTTTTATCTGTTTTTATCAAATCAATCTGGTCTTTTATCTGTTTTTATCAAATCAATCTGGTCTTTTATCAGCTTTTATCAAATCAATCTGGTCTTTAATCTGCTTTTATCAAATCAATAAGCTCATAGCGCGACACCGAGTGCTATGAGCTTGTAGATCTGCTATTTTTGAAAAATCTTGAACATTTGTGCAAATGTTTGAATATAATTTATATTTTTTATTTTTTAAACAACATTTTTAACTCAAACATTTTCTTCTGGAACAACATATTTTGATGGGGATCAGCGGCTAAAAACATATCAATTTGGGGGTCCTTGACAAGAAAAAGTTTGAGCACCACTGATATATGTTGACATATGTTGAGAGACATTTGACAGTTACAAATGTTTGCTTAAAAATATATATATTCAAAGATTTTTTGAATATTAAAACAAAAAATAGCAGATCTACAAGCTCATAGTGCGGCACTCGGTGCCACGCTATGAGCTTTTATCTGCTATTTTGACAGTAGATTACACTAGATTACAGTATCTGACCCCAGTCCATCTTGATAGGCGCGGTCAGGCTGGGATGTTCCACCATGCATGTGATCTTCTCTCCTGATCTGTAATACACACACACACACACACACACACACACACACACACACACACACACACACACACACACACACACACACACACACACACACACACACACACACACAGGTAGTACCAGTAGAGGTGTCTATTAGTTGTGTATTTCTATGTATAGGTGTCTGTTAGGTGTGTACCTGGGTGTGTACTCCAGGTATAGTGGTACTGGTAGTACCAGTCTCCATCAGACAGCTCATCGGTAGAGGAGAGACCGGAGGTCAAAGGTTCTTGACCTCTCCACCAGGTCACCAGGATCACTTTATGGATAGAAGTCGTAGCTGCTGCACCTCAGCATGTGAGTGTGTTCACCACGACGAGGGGGAGTCTCTGACTTCAGTCTCACTTTGGGCTCCACTGGATGAATAAGATTATTGTTATTGTTATTATTATAATAATAATAATAATAATAATAATAATAATAATAATAATTATTATTATTATTATTATTACCAGTCATAGGAACATGTCATTATCACTAATAATTGTATATCATCCAAATACGATCCAAATGATCCAGAAAGCCGCAACACGCTTGGTCTTCAACCAGCCAAAATGTTAACGTTTCCCGGCTCTCCCCCGTTCTCCTCTCCCTCCATTGGCTCCCACTTGCTGCCCTCACCGAGTACAAAACACTGATGTTGGTCTACAAAGCAACCAAAGGTATGACACCCCCAGGGGCGGCCTTAGTGATCTGGGGGCCCGTTTCAAGAGCTAATATGTGGCCCCCTATGCACCCCCCAACTCCCAGAAAAAAAAAAAAAAAAAGTTCAGATTCTTTTTTTTTTTTTTTTTTTCCAAAATATTGTTTTTGATTTTTTTTCAAATGTTATTATTATTATATATATTTTTTCAAATATTATTATATATTTTTTTTATTTGTATCCAATTATTGCATGCAATTCAAGGAAGTCAGCCAGGGGCCCCGGACTGGGATGCAATGCGATCATGCGATTAAAAGAAAATGATAATAATATTTGAAAAAATATATATAATAATAATAACATTTGAAAAAAAATCAAAAAAAATATTTTGAAAAAAAAAAAAAAACTTTTTTTTTTTTTTTTCCCCAAAAAATTCGGGGGCCCCCTGAGGTTCGGGGCCCGTTTCAATTGAAACGGGTGAAACATAGGAAAGGCCGCCCCTGGACACCCCCATATCTTCAAGCCTGATCCAACCCTACAACCCCTCCCTCTCACTCTGAATCTTCTCTAAAACACCCTGGAAAACACTCCACACGTCCTAGACTCTTCTCCCTTCTGGCTCCCAAACGGTTGAACAAACTCTCCATTGCAGTTAGAGCTGCATACTCACTCCCAATCTACCACCATAATCTGAAGACTGTAGCACTAGACCTAGCCTTGATGACCTTGCAGGCTTATGCAAAGGTTCAAATGTAATTTAGATATCATGTTATGTAGACAGATGCCAGGTTCATTGTAGACCTGGTATCCTATAGTTTGGATAGTTTCAATGTACAGATATGTTTGATATTATACTGTTTAGACTGATGATAGGTTCTTGGTTTACCTATGATCCTAGATTACTATTTCTATGCATTTGATGTATTACCTTGTGTTTTCCTTACTTACTGTAAATCACTCTGGAATAAGAGCGTCTGAAAAATGCCTACATTGCAATTGTAGTGTCAGTGTTTGGCCACCAGATGGCACCAGAGAATAACATTTCATAGAGTACTGTAGATTCTACTATAGTCTACAAAGTAGAATGCATTTATATAATATAATTTAAACATATTAAATAATTCACAGTTACACGGTGCTTTATATAAACAAAAATAAACCATTAAATATCATTTAATGAAAATAGTTCAAATGAACTAGAGTAGAAACAAACAAAACAAAATACACATTGTCCTGTAGAATATTACTAAAGTGATTAAAAAAATACAAAACAAACTAGTAAAGACAATAATTAAAGTATAAAATCAGGTGGTGAATTGAAGTGTATAGAGGTGTGTTTTAGCCTGCATGGTTCTTTTTAAAGTTCATTTAAAAACATTAATCCTGGTGTCTCTGTTTTAGGCAGGTCATTATATGAGGGTGAAAACACTCAGAAATAGATCTATATGTTTCATTTATACTCTGTGTACGATGGTGACTGACACCACATGTTGTGAGCTTGTAGATCTGCTATTTCCACTGTGTGACACCGTGTTGGGATAAAGTATAATAATTTGATGACCGGCGGTCTCTCCGGTAGGAGACTCAAAGAGTCTCCTACCGGATACATTAGCATCTTTCCACCGATAATCAAATTATTGTCTCAGGAATGAGACAAAAACTAAAAAATCTCCATGAATTCAAGGCTTCATGGGGTGTAATTGATAGAAAATAAGTCATTTTTTGGGTGAACTACTCCTTTAAGTGTTTAAGAGGATCTGAAATGTTTCTCAGCAGATTAAGTAATGTTTTATAATCATTATCAGATCAATATTAACACCATTAATCATCTCTGAATAGAATCATGTGATTTCATGTTATAGTTTATGAGGTGATGAGTGTTGAGTGCTGCTCTGAGATCAGCTCACCTCTCTTGTTCAGAACAGAGGAGTATCTGATCTCAATGTTGTGTTTGCAGAATGCCTCTCGTCCTGATCTCATATAAGCCAGTATTCCAGGATCTTTATTCATGCGCTCTGCGTTCTTCACACCAAACTCAGTGTATCCAACCCACTGATCTACTCTACTGTCCCACCTGATGATCTCATCACCATCGAAATTCAATGACTGTATTAACTGTATGTCCTTCAGCTCACTGGAGTTAAACACACAGTGGAAAGCCTGATAGAGCATATATCCATCTGGAAACAGACAATGAAAAATGTCATTAATGTTCAGTTTTATTATCATCTGTATAATATCTACACTAGGCTAACTGCCCCCTATCGGCCAAATATGTCATTACAGAAAGTCTAAAATAGGTTCAGGCATCTTTGTAGCTTAAATACAATTACAAAGTAAACAAGGACTCTGTCTGTCTGTCTGTCTGTCTGTCTGTCTGTCTGTCTGTCTGACAAGGTAAATAGTCACATAAGTAGAGAGTAGAGAGAACAATGTAGAGCCTCAAAGAAACTATAGGATACCAGGTCAATCATTATAACAATCAGCTGAGTTATATTAAACAAATAAAGGTCATTATTTATACTGTAATTAAAGCCTGCATTGCAAACCTAAATGAAAACACTAAACTGTTGCTTTTGAAATTAAATTGCAATATTTTATAAAAACCCCAAATGTATCAAATAAACCATCATTCAATTCAAATAATTGAATGAGTGCATTGACTTCTGGGGGGTCCCCAGATAACTTTTTGTTGGGGGTCCCCAGATGATTAGCTTAATAGGTAACATTGTTTTCTCACTCAACAGTAAACAAACCAACATACAGTATAAGTGGATACAGGGTATCTGCACATTTATAAAGTGTCAATTTAATGACTTTTAAGACCTTTTTAATAGCAAATTGGCCAAATTGTCAAATGAATAAGAGAGAGCAACAGTCATTTAAACTACCCGGCCCCAAACCCCTGGTCACTGCAGTCATCTACCGCCCCCCCAAACCCAACCCAGCATTCCTCTCCGATCTCTCTGAATTCCTCACTCAACTCTGCGCCATATCTCCATCTGTTTTACTTCTGGGGGACTTTAATTTGCATTTGGATTCCTCCACCTGTAAAACTGCCACCGACTTCCTGGACATTCTGAACTCGTTCAATATCACTCAACACGTCGACTTCCCTACCCATAAAAAAGGACACACCCTGGATCTGATCTGCACCACCGGAATCACCATTAGCAACCTCACCAGTTTCAACCTCACCTCCGCCATCTCAGACCACCTGGCCCTCACCCTGGACATCGACATCCCCACACCGCTCATCAAACAGCAGCGCTCCATATCATTCCGGAACCTGAAATCCATCCACCCCTCATCTCTCTCCGCCCTATTGACTGACACCACCTTCGACCACTCTCTCACCCAGAACCCCTCCCCCACTGAACTGGTATCCAGCTACAACAGCGCACTCTCCTCCTGTCTCAATCAGCTCGCCCCCATCAAAACAAAATCTGTCTCCTACACCCACTCCGCCCCCTGGTACACTGATCACCTCCGTCACCTCAAAGCCAAAGGCAGGCAACTCGAACGGCTCTCTAAGAAAACCGGTCTCACCATCCACTCTGACATCTACAAATCACACCAACAGCAATATAGGGATGCTCTCAACACCGCACGCAGCTCCCACTACTCCTCCATCATACAATCCGGCAGCAACAACCCAAAGACACTTTTCTCCACCATAAGCAAACTTCTCAAACCCCTTGACACCACCACCACCTCATTCACCACCAGCAAATGAGAAGCTTTTTAATCATTTTTTCAATCCAAAATCGACACCATCCACTCCGAACTGGCCACCTCCTCCCCTAACACCCCCCCTGCCCCCGATCATGCCTCTCCTCTACTTTCCAACCACCCACTCTCTGTCTTCACCGAAATCACCGCATCCGACCTATCCTCCATAACCTCCGGCATGAAAGCCTCCTCCTGCACCCTCGACCCAATACCATCCACCTTCGTCATAGCTTGTCTCCCCTCACACACACCACTAATCACTAACATAATAAACTCCTCCCTGTCCACTGGCTCTGTCCCTCCTGCCCTCAAGCTGGCTGCCATCACCCCCATCCTCAAGAAACCCAGTCTCGACCCCAACATCCCCAATAACTACCGGCCCATCTCCAACCTCCCCTTCCTCTCAAAAAATACTTGAACGCACAGTTGCATCACAAATCAAATCCCACCTACACTCCAATAACCTGTATCCGGCTTCCGTTCACTCCATAGCACCGAAACCACACTCCTTAAAGTCACCAACGATATCCTCCACTCCGCCGACAATGGTCTCCTCTCCATCCTCATCCTCCTTGACCTCAGTGCCGCATTCGACACCATCAGTCACTCTATCCTCATATCACGCCTCCACTCCTCCCTCGGCTTATCCGGCAATGCCCTCTCCTGGATGAAATCATACCTCTCAGACCGCCAACAATACATCTCAATCAACAACTGCACCTCCCCCACTGCCCCAGTCACTCATGGAGTCCCCCAGGGCTCAGTGCTCGGTCCTCTGCTCTTCACCATCTACATCCTTCCCCTCGGACAGATACTTCGCAACCACGGACTTCAATTCCACTGCTACGCTGACGACACACAAATCTACCTTTCCACCAAAACCATCACCGCAGCCACCCATTCCACCATCACCGCATGCCTCACAGAACTAAAAACCTGGATGCAAAACAACTTTTTAAAACTCAACTGCAATAAATCTGAAATAATCATCATCGGCCCCGACTCCCTCACCCGCTCCACCCAGGACTTCTCACTCAATATCGACGGCTCCCTCATTAAAACCTCCCCCCACATCCGCAACCTTGGTGTAATTTTTTACCCCACCCTGTCATTTCTCCCGCATATAAAAAACATCACCAAAATAGGTCACCTCCGGAACATTGCCCGTCTCCGTCCCTCCCTGACATCTTCCGCTGCCGAAACCCTCATTCATGCCTTCATCTCATCCCGGATAGACTACTGCAACAGCATCCTCCACGGTATCACTGCCAAAACCCTCAATAAACTTCAATATGTACAGAACTCAGCCGCCCGCCTGCTCACTCACACCCGCTCCAGAGACCACATCACACCAGTCCTCCGTGACCTCCACTGGCTCCCGGTCAAACACAGAATCAACTTCAAAATCCTCATCATCACCTACAAAGTCCTAAACCACCAGGCACCCCAATACATCTCCGACCTCCTTCACAACCACGTCCCCACCCGTTCCCTCAGATCCAGCGATGCCAACCTCCTCAAATTCCCCACCAAAAAAAACCAAGCACCAACCCTCTGGAACCCACTCCCACCTCACATCAAAACCGCCCCCCACCCTTGCCGTGTTCAAAACCTCCCTCAAAACCCACCTCTTCAGAACTGCTTTTCCCACCTAGCCTGATCTCCTACCACCTTTTCAACTGCCATTCAACTTTTGTTTTATTCCCTGGCCTTCTGCAGCCTTTTTAACTTTTTAACTTTATTCTCTGTATTCTATTATTAAAGTTGTTCTGTTTTTATTTTTGCTCTACTTAGTTTAACATGTAAAGCGACTTTGAGGATTTAGAAAAGCGCTATATAAATCTCAGGTATTATTATTATTATTATTACTTTACTTTCCACCACTTCATTTATTTATTTTCATGTGCTGGTTAGCCCACGTCAGAGCCGTCGAAAGATAGAGTTATCACAATCTTTGATTTGTGACACAATCACTGATCTCACTGACCTACACAGTCCCAACACATAGTGTAATCATGTTCTTCTTGTTCTTGTTATCTCTGAGCAAATTCCAAATCAACTGTAGGTTGATTATACAGTTGAATACACGTCTATATGGGAATGTCGCAGTGTTGATTTTGTCGACTAAAACTAAGACAAAAAATGTTTGTCGACTACCTTTTTCCACTGACGAAAACAAAATTAAAACGAAATAAAAACTAAGCTATGATGACTAAAACTATGACTAAATATACTGAAGGTTTTGTCAACAAATAAAAACTAGATTAAAATGTGTAAAATGATGTCACAGACCGAAAATAGCCGATACAAGTTCGACGCGTTGTGAGCTTGTAGATCTGCTATTTTCGGCATGCAGCTAAGTGAAAATCAGCCATTTCGGTGGCATCACAGCCCGCCAAAATGACATTTTAGTCCACTAAAATCTTGTGATATTTATTCAACTAAAACTAGACAGTAAAACATCTCAGGTGACTAAAAGATGACAAAAACTGAGCAGAACTTTATTCAAAAGACAAAAAAAAACCTAAGACTAAAACGAAATCAAAATTTGCTGTCAAAATCAACACTGGAGTTTTTTTCAGTGGCTCTGGGCCCAGGCTAATGACCCCGAAGCTGAAGATGATAAATTCCTCTCAGGGCTCCTCCTCAGCGTGTGCATGCATGTGCACACTTCACTCTCCCTCTCTCTTATCGAACGTGCCAAATTAGGCGACGCTGTGTAATTGCGTCGCCTAATTTGAAATGCAGCCAGTTACAAAGTGGGCTCGATTCTCATGCATTGTATGAAGGCCCTGGCTCAGTGGTTCCCAAACATGTTTGGCTCAGGTCACCCCTGTAAACAACTTTTTCATCCACGGCACCCCTGAATTACATTGTTACTTTACAGCACCTTACATGTATGTCATATCACGGTACGTAAATATGTCAATCTTTCCCCATAAGATACAGTAGCCTAAGTAACGAGGAAAACTTCAGAGAATGTCCGTTTCCATTATAATAGGACAGATTGAAAATAACTTTCTACTTATCGTTTAACCCCAGCATCCCCATTCCGAGGGGAAACATTCTACAACGATCTACAAGCTCACAACGCGTCACAACATGACGTGTTGTGAGCTTGTAGATCTGCTATTTTTGGCGAAGGGATTTGGTGTAGACTGAAAAGTACAGTGCAACTCAGGTCGGTTTTTACAAAGTCAAATATGATCAAAGGATTCCGCGGCACCCCTGGACTTGCGTCACGGCACCCACTTTGAGAAATCCTGACCTAGCTCACTCTGTGAATTGTCAGCAGTGGTGGTTATAGCTTATATAGCGTGCTGGGCGAACGCCTCACTCAGTAGCCTACAACCTCCGCCAACAAACAGTCTATTTCATTACATTTAATCATAAAGAGATTACAAAGCTGCAATGCTGCATACCGTTATCTTTTACACGTTTATCCTATTTTTCTTTCCTCTTTTTCCTACACTGGGCACCTGGTGGCTTAGATCAAATTGAATCTAAAACAAATCGATATAAAATGAATGTGAATCTTTATAATCACTGTATGAATTGAGACTCATTTTAATGGAGTTGGTACAATGTATGTTCAGGAGGAAGACTACGCCTTCAAACAATGAGATTGTTACAGTACTAACCTTGCCCCTCACTCTACTCCCATGATCTATTTCCATTCCTAGCTCACTCTCTAGGTTACAAGCTTGATCGATCACCATGGTAACCGAGCCAACTCCTCCCTCGACTTATCTGCCACGGTAACTGATCATAGCTCCACCCTTGCCACTCACAGTGGCACCGATGCCATGGTAACTAATCGCTCTTCACCCTGAACTCCACCCCTTCTACCAATAAGTGAGGGTATTTAAACCTGCCAGGTCCGCCTGCCATTCGTGCATTGTTCTTCGCACCCCTCCCTCCCTACCCTTTCTTCTGTACTCTCCGATCTGTCCTAGTCTTCAGGTTCCAGACGGGGTCTCGAGTGATGGTGCGTCCACAGATTACTGCCAAGACGGACGCCTATCTCCTCAGACCCTAAGCCAAATACTCAGGTCTCCACCCCCCCTGGAGCCACATGGTTATGCCTCCCCCCTCAGGGCTTCGCGCGCCCTTCCACCCATCAGGGCTACGCCCTTCCTCCCCCACCAGGGCTATGCCCTTCCTCCCCCACCAGGGCTTCGCCCTTCCCTCCCCCAGGGCCGCGCCCCCACTGGGCCCCGTCCTTCATCCCTCCCCAGGGCTACGACGCCCTCCGTCCCACACTCCCATTTGCGCCCCTTATCCAGGCTTCACATGCCCCTTCATCCCCACCTCCCCTTCCTCTGTTCTCACTCCCTCCAGCTCACCTCACCCTAGCCATCCTCTCACCATCCTCACACCTTACATCCTTCACTTACCCTCCTCACTAGATAAATCGTACCCCTTGTCTTCACTCCCTCATCCTTACCCCCTTCCTCATCACCTCCCTGTCTACACATCATCTCCTCCTCCATCTCCACTCCTACATCCCCACCCCTAAAGCCTCCCTTCCTTCCCACCTTCCTTCCCTTCCCTTCCTTCCCTCCATCTCCTAAGCCATGCATAACCAATTCCTTTCCTGACAGGTCCATCTCCTTCTTTTCTAAATAAAGAATGTTAAACAATGTTTGGTTTGAAGGCGTGGTCTGTACTCGTGAAATGATAAACTGTCGGGCCCGCTCTGGCTTCCGGTGCAGTGGTTCTCAAAGTTAACATGGCATCACAATCACTTTAACATTAACCCTGTATATATATGATCTACAAGCTACACGTGTCACATTGGCTTTTTTCATTGGCTATTTTCAAAGAATCTTGGATTAAGTTTTGTGTGAAAACTTCGAACACTGTGAACGACCCAAGTGTTGTTAAACCACTGACTGTTCTAGTAGGGAGACCTGAGGCGACGTCAACCTACCCCCGCCCCCATCTCATACTTTGAAGTGGGAGACCTTATAGCTCACAAACTAGAATCAGGACATTTTTTTAATTATTTTTTTACGCTAAATATACGCTTATTTGGAAGGGACAGCACATATTGATGAACAGCACACATACAATGCTGTGTAAATACACCGGATTTAGCAAGAATGCTAATTTCCATCCGTAGTCCTCATTCAGAAAACTAGCAATGTTACTGTCAGTCTGAGTCAGCGCCGCCTTAGGTGGCTTGGCCATGTCCACAGGATGGACCCCAGCCGGCTCCCCAGAGCTGTCCTGTACGGTGAGCTGTCAACAGGCTCCAGACCTCTTGGTCGCCAACGCTTGCGCTTCAAGGACGTCTGTAAACGTGATATGAAGCAGGCAGGCATTGACCACAACAACTGGGAGGAAGCTGCAAAAGACTGTGGTGCTTGGAGGCGGACTGTCGCTTCAGGAACTCGCCGTGCTGAGGAGGAGAGGCACATCTCCTTGCTGCAGGCGAAGAGGCAGAAGAGGAAACTGCTTGAAGCAGCCCCCACTCCAGTACCAGACCCTTCCCCATTCGTCTGCGACAATTGCAACAGAGACTGTCACTCCAGAGTGGGGCTGTACAGCCACAGTCGCCGCTGCAAGAGAAATTGACCCCTCAGGCGCAACCCATCGTCATCACTGACGGACGGATGCCTATGATGATAAACATTACTGAAAGGGTACAAACAGAAGAGGCCTAGTTTTGACCTAAGATACAAGATACTCAAAACAAACCCTTGACATACTGTAGATGTCATGGTGAACCAACCCGATCTCCAGAGGAAACGTTCTCTTTGAACGTTTTTGAACGTTTTTGAAATTCCGTGAATAGACACGGGAAATTCCGTGCATAGCCGCCTCGCATCTCCCCCATTGTGACTAAACCATGACGGAGGCGCGCAGTCACAGGCGAACTGTCACCCCGTGAAGGACCACCGAGGGAGCTAAGGCGACCGAGTTGCCGTCCTGAACGGTGTGACGTTCGCCTGTGCCTACTCAGCACCGTTTGAGTTATGTACCGATAGGCACAGAATCGTACATTTTGTTGTGGGGACTGCTCTGCTTCCGGGTTTTTCCGGGTTGCGACTGGTTACGCCCACCGTGGGACTCGCCGTACATATGCACGCAATTTCGGGGTTTCTAGGCGACTATCCACGGAATGAAGTGCACTGGATCCGTGCAATGTTACGGAGACCTCTGGAGATCAGGCTGGGTGAACAGAGAGTTGGCAGTGGCTGGATGTTTGTGGGATGCAGGTTTGTGGGGGCAGGCCATATTATGGCATGTGGTGGATTGTTGGTCTGTGTGATGCGTGTGATTTCTGCTATGTAGGTGATTGATGTGGTTGGCATTGGTAGTTATAGCATAGTTTTGGAATGTATGTAAATGTGTATAATGTGTATATATATATATATATATATATATATATATATATATATATATATATATATATATATATATATATATATATATATATAAATGTGGCAAATATGGCCAATGTAGGTTCACATACAAATGTAAATCTTTTGATCACCCTGTTTGTTACTGGCAAACGTAAAGTCAACGGTGTTATTACGTTGTACCACAACCAATGTCATTGTCACAAAACCTTGAGTAGAGATGGGATTTATGGCTCTTTTAAGGGAGGGATATGTTATATATTATATGTTATATATTATGCATGTTATATATTATATATACATTTATTATATCGTCGCTGTCCAGCAGGAACCAGCTAACTCCATTTTCAGCGCTATTGAACACCCTTTACGTCTGTGTAAAAAAAATTTAACCAATGAAAAGTATGAAAAGCCTCTGACAAAACCTCCCAACTCCATTGGATCCTCAAACTGTCCGTCAAAACCACGCAACTCCCCCCCTCTCCTCTCCTGCTGCTGTTGCACAGCACAGCGCAGAGCGCACTGCGCGAGCGAACACAGACAGAGGAGGAGCAGCACGTAAACAAACTAAACGGCAGGGTTTTTCTCCCCGTAGTCTGTTAAAACTATGCAGTGTACCTTTTTATCAAACTTAGCACTGACGCTAATGTTATGAAAGCAAGTAATTCTATTTCTAAAATCTATGAAGTATTTAATGAGGAGAGCAATGTGACAAGAAATAAGTTCAGAGCATTTATCTCGCTAGTTCTACGCAAACTCCAACTCTGTGAACCCCTCTTTGCAAATGTTATTGTAATATTTAAAGTCCTGTTTATTATTGCATATAATACGTTTCACGAAGCATCAGGGCATTAATTCACATGTTGTGATGCATTGTGAGCTTGGAGATCCATTGTTAGCTTTTAGGAATTTAGCCTCATTTGAATGGTTTTCTTCATTTCGTATATTATAAACGTATATTTTGTTGTTTCATTTCCTGAAAAATTACCGTTTTGGAGGTAGCTGGTTGCTGCTGGAGCAGAGATATATTAAATGTATTATTGTAATTATATATATATATATATATATATATATATATATATATATATATATATATATATATATATATATATATGTATATACTGTATCTATCTGCGCGACAGAAAATATCCGCTCTTGCGTGAATCCACGCATTTACATTGACAAAGCATTGGCAGATTCTGCCCCAGAGGTAAAATAAAAGTGCGGTGGGAGCGCGCCCTAAAGGTCCTTACACACCGGGGCGATTTTTTTCACGCGAATAATACGTATTTTTTTAAAATCTTATAAAGTCAATGCAAGCTTACATGGAGCGAAAAAGCGAAGCGAAAAAGCGTCTTTTAATTATTCGGAACGAGTCCAAATTTTGCGTATATTCGCATATTCGCCGGTGTGTAACCGCCTTAAAGGGACTACACCATGAATTTTAACTTTTTCTTCTTTTTTGTGTGTTTTTGGTCTCCCCTACCTCTCTTCTATCCCCAAAAATACCCCAGTTTGAACACTCAGGCTTTCAAAGCAAATCTGGGGTTTTCTGTAAATTGGTCTCAAAACAGGCCAAACTGATTTGGTCCCTGACGTGACGTCCCCACATATCTTCGAGACTAAAACTAAGGACGTTTTCTCTATGATTTTATTTAGTTTTATTTAGTTTTGTATCACACAATACACTTATTTTTTTTGTAAAGCCTCGCTTTCATTTTCATATCAGTTTAAATGTGTTTTTTGACTCTATTGTTAGCTTCATTAGTTATAACTATAATAACCTTGATTGTAAATAAAGTGTATTATTATTATTGTAGTAGTAGTGGGTATTGGGTAGACAGACTTATAATCCTCATTGTGTTGTGTAGACGGATGTGAATGTTCACTGTACTCAATGACATTCCTAAACTAAATAAAACGTAATGCTCACACTGGATGCAGTAGGCTACTTGGTCTTTGGAAAGAAGTGAGAAGTAAAATGTGATCAATGGAAACTGGTTACCAATGACAACGCAAAGAATCAAACACTGTGACAATTTACCGTTTAATGTAATCTGTGTGGACACTTGCTTCCAAGTGCAAATGTCAAGTTACTTATATGACACAATGGAATTGTTCTTATCTTTTACATTTTGAATAAATGCATAAATTCGATCACAATGACGTTGTGCGTTTGTGCGTGTGCGTGTATATATTGGTGGATAAAATCATCACACTTTAATCAAGGAATTTGATCTAACTCACCATAATGGACAGGGAAACATACTTATAAATGCTGTAAATTAAACTAATGTGAACAGTACCTACTGTATGTATGTTATAATTTGGCATTCACATAAACAATAAATATGTTAATTTCACTATGTAAATCATATTTGAACAGCAAAATGTCAAGGCTGTGACATCAGGAGTGGAAGTAGCATTACCTTGCTACTGCTTGACCGCACCACTCCATAAATACAGTAACACTTATACCATCAATGTGATATACATTGCATGTATATTAAACAGTACACAGGCTTCCAGAGCACTGACATTATAACTGTACATTTAGAGTGTACATTTATAGGCCAATATTATACCACGTAGGGGAGAACGGGGTAAGATGAGCCGCCGGGTAAGTTGAACCACCCCCTGTATCTTTAAAACTATACACATGAGTGGTCATGTGACCTTAAAATCAGGACACACCCATCATTTCTACCTGGCAGTGAAGGGGAGACACACATGGGCACTGTGATAAGCATATTTTTACATAAAAAAGTGTTTTGTGCTGGTCAAAGTTACATTTTTACTTTTCTGGTATAATGATGTTTATTTTAAAGCAAATGTACCCAGGCCTAAACTTATATATCATGCATGTTGGTGATATTCTTATGTATGAAACCATGTGAATCATTTAACTAAAGCTTAGCCTGAAGCATTAAGCTAGCCAGATTTGTCAAAATGGTGGCCATGGGGCAAGATGAACCAAATGCCTTGGGGTAAATTGAGCCAATTATCCTAATATGAATCACCATTCATATTTTTTATTATGTCTTTTCTTCTCAAATTATGCTGTATGACCTTTCATTTGGATGAATACACTCATTTAAGAGAAGTTTTCAATATTGTATTAACAATTGCAAATATTAAAAGGTTCTGAATAACAAACATTATTTAATTAGTTTTATATTGTTTACATACCATTAAGAACATAAATAAGACCATTTGCAAAAGGGAAATGTGTTATTAAATTATTGTTGATACGTGAATACATTATTTGTTCAAGTTTAAACTTGAAAATGCAAAATATCATATGGGTAAATTTACCCCTTGACTAGGATCAACTTACCCCTTACCTGGGGCAAATTGAACCACATGACCACTTTTTTTTGAGAACCCATATTTTTACAACCATTTGTCATAGATGCACACTCATTATTTCAATTGATGGAAGACATCTTGAAGTTTTAGTAGATGCTTAGATTTTACTTCCATCTCATTTTTCCTTGCCTAGAGGTCAACATAAGTAAAAAGTGGTTCATCTTACCCCGTTCTCCCCTACTGATAACAGTAACTGATATTTTTGTCAGATAGTGTGTAGTATGTAAATGTGTGAAGTTATAATTTATGTGTTTCTCTTGTTTTACTTCCAGAAGGGGACACTTCTACACCAGTTGTTATTCTCAGGCTCACCAGTAGGTTGCAGTGTTTCTCTCTTTATTATTCAACGCTCAGATTTGGAACAAAAGGGAGACACACAGTCACACACAGGCACAATGGAAGGAATGCAAATATATCTATTAAGGATTAAACATAGGCATGAAGATCAGTGGGTACACAGGTGGCAGGTGGCTTTGCTTCCACTGAACTACAGTATGTGTCTATACGTAAACCAGTGGTTCTCAAACTTTTTCATGTCAAGGACCGCAGTATTTGGTCCCCATCTCAAAATATTTTGTTCCAGGGACCCCCCAGAAGCAAAGATTTGAATTACAAATGTTTGCTTTAAAAAACGATATATTCAAAGGCTTGCACACATTTAGCACGGCACTCGGTGCCGCGCTATGAGCTTGTATATCTGCTATTTTTGAATAGCCAAAGTATAAAAGGTTAAAGTAGTTAAAATTATTGTGATGCTATATTAACACATTTTGCTGGGGACCCCCTGGAACCCCCCCCCAAGGACATCTGGGGGTCTGCAGACCCCACTTTGAGAACCAATGATGTAAATACTGTAACTTCAAATCTAAATCGTTTTTTAGAAGCATGGACTGTACTATATACTTACTTACTACAGCTTCAATGATAGGTCAATTTTTAGAGCAGTCTTTTTTCACACTGTGTCACAGCAACACTAAGATAATGAGTAGGCTACATTAAGACCATACTGAAATGTTTAAATGATGGTTCACACACGCACGCACACACACACACGCACGCACGTACACACGCACACGCATACCTATTTAGACAGGCAAAAAGAAAGCAATAAAATGCTTTATTAATGTAAACAGTTCACCAATGAGTTACACTTGTCTAGCGATGTAAAAAAAGGGTTGCAACACAGGGTGTAGATTTAACACAATTATTTATTAGGAATACAATTATATTCAACAGAAAATACCATGTTTCAATTCAATGTAAGCATAATCTTGAAGGAAAGTAATGAATTAAGGACTGTGTAAAAGTAAAATGTACAGAGAACAGGCTGCTGGAGAGAGAGAGAGAGAGAGAGAGAGAGAGAGAGAGAGAGAGAGAGAGAGAGAACATTGAAACCAGCCCCCTCCTTGACTATTCAGCTTGATCACACACCTGCCAGCATTCCACCTGAAAAAAGAGAGAGAGAGAGAGAGAGAGAGAGAGAGAGAGAGAGAGAGAGAGAGAGAGAGAGAGCGAGAGCGAGAGCGAGAGAGCGAGCACACACAAGCCTGCCTAAATACTGGCCCCATTTTCAAAACATAGTCAACACCTTATTACTGATATCTTCAATGGAAAAAAAGCGTATAACTATTTATAAAATGCAACTAAAACTAAAAATCTAGAAATTACAATCAGCCATAATTATCTCCCCAGCCCTCAGTAGTGAGCACATGCACACGTACACAACACAGAGAAGTAACTATACTGTTTCAAGAGAGCTGCCCCGCATCTAACTCAAGTTGTCCTCTGACTAACAGCTCAAAGCTAGTCTTCAGTGCGCCCACATGCAGCTCTGCCACCAGGCAAATGCCCAGTGGCATCCCGGCGTTCGACGCACCACAAAAAAACTAAAATAACAAACTTACAGCATATTCAACAAGAAAAAAAAAAGACATCAAAACAACAAACAGCGTTAAGCGCTTCTTCTTCCTAGCATGGGGGTTCACGTAGCTCTGATGGTATCTAAACCACCCGGCCTACCTAACCTTCTCTGCTTTGTATACGCAAACATTGTACTCACCAACTCCAGCTGAAGATCACAGCCCATAACATCAATGCCAGCACAGCCGGGACGGCCAAACTCCCCCTCGTCACCGGCACCAAAGAAATACAAAAATATAAACAAAAATTAAATCCAAACAAAATCTAAATTAGCAACCAATATCATTCCATATACCTGTATGTAGGTTTCACTGAAGTTGAACACTATACTAAACGGTTTGGCCTCTTTGCAAATCTATCTTAAAGAATGGATCACATTTACAATTACAATGTGTTCTGTATGTCCTTTACTGACAAAGTTTTCCTTCTTTCCACTACCACAGCAGGGCACATATCTTGACTTAAAGGAGCATTTCACCCCTGGAAGAAACTGCAATCACTCAATGGTAATAGTATTTGTAGTAGATAACAGTAGCGCAATTTAAAATTTGCAACCTATGGCCAGAAAAATTATGAAATCTGTGTGTTTGACTAGGGTTTGACTGGACTGCTGCATTACTACAATGACCATAATGCTTTGGTGCACTGCACCTCCTTGTGGCAGGGGAGGTCGCATGTGGGTGTGATCTCCAACAATAACATCCAAACAGCATGCCAGTGTTGCCATGTCTGCTTATTATAAGCGGCTTCTTTCTAAAATGTAGTTGATATTTGGGCTTGTTTCCAAATGTTTTGATTGCTGTTTAAACCAGTGGTTCTCAAACATGTTCATGTATTTTTCCACAGACCCCCATCTGAAATTATAATTTGTGGCAGGGAGCCCCTAACAAATATGTGTCAAAAATATTCCACATTTTGAAAAGCAAATAAAAATATTTTGCAAAAAAAAAAAATATATCCACATTTTGGACTTTTTCCCCCTCAAGATTTGTTTGTAAATAGCAGATCTACAAGCTCACAATGGGTTGCGAAGCGTTGTGAGCTTGTAGATCAGCAATTTTCAAATATATAATATCCCATGTCTAGGTAAAGTGCTCTTGGCATAGTTATTTTTCTTTTGGGCTTGTTTTCATAGACCTGGCTGCTTATTTCTCTCACAATATCTGGCAACACTGGCTGTCCTCGCACACGTTCAACTAGTTACATATATGTCCAAGGATTCGTTAGTGATGTCATATCCCTGCAAATCCTTAGTATATTTATGCAGTTTCACTTCCGTGTCGCATAGTATTGACATCACTGTCACATCCTTGGTATTATGATCCTAGCCTTTCGTGACGGTGTTTGTTTACCAGCGCTGCCACTCCACGCTGTATTTTTTTTTTCAAGCTTGAGCTTATGAAACACTACACAGGATTATTATTTCATGTCAACATTCAAGTACAACTATCAGAAGATAACTCAGGTAAAGTAATGCCTCACTCTGCAAGGGGGGTTGCCCGCTGGCCACAGCTAATGGGAGTGGCCGAGTGGGGAAAGAAGGTTGAACAAAGTGTTACGGGCACACCATTGGGTCTGTCTGTGGAGCTGGTCTGACTGAGACGCGCCGAGACATGTAGTGCGGAAAGGAATGAGACATATCTCTCATGACGTAAATAACGTCACGACGTTTGCGAAGATTACTAGATATCTAAAAACACAGATTATTCACAAAAAAAACCCAGGATCTTGTTTCTTGACTCCTAAACTTCATTAAAAGACGTCCAGGGGTGAAATGGCCCTTTAAGTTATGACAATTTACAAAGTATTTGATTAGATAGTACAGGCTAGTACACTCACATTTTAACAAATGGGACTATAGTAATTTATGCAAACGGAAGCACTAATTTGTTCGATTAATGCATACAGACCACCAAAGAAAACACAAATAATTGACAATGTGGGCACTACTTTCCAGTGGAAATGTTTTGTTTGTTTGTTTGTTTGTTTGCTTTTACATTTAAAATAATTACATGCACTCAAAACAATGGTGTTGCTTTGAAAAAAGAAAAGAAAATCATCAAATATGAATCAAGCAATATAATCTACTCAACCCTTTAATGATTAAAGGGTTCTTTAACCACTTAAAACCTATATACTTTGTTGACCGGAGTCCACCAGGGCCCTCTCCTTGGTCCCCTCCTTTTTTCTTTTTTTTTTTACCTCTACATTAAATCACAACGCATCACCACATTCTGAGCTTGTAGTTCTGCTGCTTTTTCAGAATGTTTTGCCTAATGACAGGACATCTTCCTGTTTAGCGACCTTGGATATGATCTTCGCCTGTTCTTTCATATCCTCCAAAGACTTAATTCGGCTCTTGTAGCCCTCTTTGGCTTCAGACTCCTCCTCGGCAATGAGGATGTCTATGAATTCAGGGGCAGAAAGTGGATTGGCCCTCAAAGCAATCTCATTCAATCTAGCCAAACATGCAGCTGCCTGCTGCACAAGGGACATTATCACAGCCTTAAGGTTTTCACTGTCTTCCTTTAGTCGTTCAATCAAGTCTTGATTGAACGATCTGATCTTATACTTTTCCTGCAGGTCATTCAATGTGTGCTTCTCTTTCACCGTAACAACATCCCATCTGTAATTCTGGTTCTTATGGTCTTTCCACATACATTTGTGCAGGCATACAGTACACTTTCCACTGTCGTCCATGGCGGCACAGAGTTTCGTTTGAATGTCAGTTGCTATTAGACAGGGGTAGTGACAAGTATGTTTGCATGTTTCGCAGTTGGTGCTGAACTCGCCTGCTTTAGTGATAGGTACTTGCACTGTCCTTTCGAATTGAATCTCAATCTCAAACTTTTCATTTGTGTACATGGCGGCTTCATGCTCTTTAATCTTTTGCTCCATCATCCTGATTTCTTCAAGGTTCTCTATCTCAGCTTTAACTTTTGTCTGTATGCCTTTGATAGCTGTCTCAAGCCTTTTGCGTTCTTTAAGAACCTCCTTTGTTAGCTCCAAACCGTTGGTTTCCATTTCGCCTAAAGCTGCAAAGAAATCTTTCAAGCACTTCATGCCCATGTTCCAAAACATTTGATCAAAGTTGTCCTCGTCAGAGTCTTCATCTTCATCACAGTCCCTTTCCCTGGGGGATCTTTTTTCTGCAAAAAAAGCAGAGTTGTTGAATTTGAAGTAAATGGGCAACCCCGCATCTGTTTTAGGACATGGGACATTGGAGGCAATTATCGCCCCCAGAACTGGGGGCGTCTGGCAGTCTGCAAACGTCACCAGCATCCGAATGTTCTTTGCGATGTCTTTACCAAAAATGGACAGCACAGAGTCAAACACATACTTTTGTGTGTGTGTCAGTTTTGCATGAGAGGCCTGGGTAACTAAACACACTATGTCAATCTCACTGACACCAACCTCGGAACCGAAAAGGGCCCGGATCATCCCTGTAATGTCCCTGTCTCTGTCTATTCCACGAGTATTACCAAAGCCTGGTGTGTCAACGATGGTGAGCGAATAAGGGACCTTAAAACCCTCTTGGTGGTTAATTTTGTATGCAATGACCTCAGATGTTTGGCTTTCAGCTTGAGAGCTTGACTGTCCCTCGTCAATTAATTTAAATCGGCAATCATCATTCCAGTTGATGCAGAGGAGGTAGTTGATCATCCCATTGATGAGGGCGGTTTTTCCTGCCCCAGTTGCTCCAAGCACCATTATTGTGCGATTTGGCCTCATGCTTTCCTTGCCAATAATGTAGCTCTTGCATCCATCAATGTCAATTTCATTCATTTTCAGAGGTAGCCTGTAAACTGAGGGTGGCCCCGAATTGATGAGTTCGCTTTCATGTCTGTAGATTTCAGCCAGATGCATTTCAGCTTTTGTTGTGACAGTGACTGCAATGCTTTCCTTGCTTCTGCCAGCTACGCCACAGTCACATCTGACTCTAACTACATAATCTGTCAATGGTTCTAGCCCAGTAATGATGGCTTTTTCAGCATTTGACACCACTTTGTTCCACTGTAGTTGTTCATTTTTCATTCCAGTGGATACTTTTGAGTACTCCACACTGTAGCTCTCCACGTTCACCCCGTCTCCAAACTCAGTTGGTCGCTCCCATTTAACTGATAGTTGATCTGAGTATGCTTCAACCTGAAGTTTTTCAGGTGGACTTGAGGGTAAAGTTTTCATGGAGCCACTGTCTTTACTGTCTGGCCCCCTGCCAACTGGACAAACTGCTCGGTATCTGAACGTGTACTCTGTGTTAGGAGTCAAATTTGACACTGTGACTTCATCAGCTATGGATGCTGTCTGTTGTTGCCAGCTATCTTGTCCAGTGACACAGTACTCAATACAGTAATGGCTGATGTCTTCCGCTCCAAATCTTGGTGGGTACATCTTGAGTGTCACATTGTTATGGGTTATGTCACTCGCTGTAGGTGTTTCAGGCTTTGAAGGTGGCTCGAAGTTCTCATTGACCAGAAATCCATCCTTATAAAGGTAGACACTTGCACCCTTTTGACTCTCATTTGTTATAGCTGTCGCAAGGAACTGTATATTCTTCTCGTGCTTGTTGGCCTCCACAAAATCAATGTAAAGCTTTGCTTTCTGTCTCAATTTATCAGATAACTCTTTTGAAAAGTACCACTGTTCCTCTTCTACATCACAGGTACGCAGTGCAGTATCTTCAGTGTTCACTTGTTTGGGTGTTTCTCTTAGGTAGCTTGATAAAGATGACAGATATGGTTCAGGTGTTTGCAGTGAGGTGAAAGCAAAGCATACAGCCTTTTCTGTTTTTGAACTGAGGATTATTTTGTCAAATTCACTCTCACTTGAGACAACCTTTGTGTTTTTCATCATGTTAGTGAGGGAGCTTATGAAGTTTATTTCTCTCTCTTTGCAGCGCATCCACTCACTCAGGTCTTTGTTATTGAAAGGAGATGAGTGTCTTCTTTTCAGGATCTCTGCAAGCACACTTTCCTCTTCCCCACCTCCTCTGAGTGAAGGAAGTTTCTTTGCCAAGGTTTTCTTAAAGTCTAGCTTGTACTCTTCACACAGATCTTTAAAAGCACTCAGCTTCTTGCTAATCTGTGGGAACTGTTGTGCGACAGTGCTCTTCAGTGCATCATTGCACTTCAGTTCCAGTTCACCGATGTCCTCCAGGACACTTTGAGCTTCATTCACTAATCCAATGCTAATCTCACGGACAAGCTGGGCAGCTTTAGAATCTAAAACCTTCAAAGGCATCAGCCAGACCTTCACTGGTACAGCATTCTCTCCATTTGTTCCCAACAATTGTGGAAGACTTTGGAAGACTTGTATTGCATCTGTAAAAGACACTTGGGTGGTTTCAAGAGCAAAGTCCCCATGGAACTTGCAGGAGAATTTCTGAACTTTTGCCATGTCTATGTCCTTCATTTGTAGAGAAGCTTCACCTCCTATTGACAGGCTGGGGATCTTATTGATTTCTGCCTTCAAGTTACCTTCAATTTCTTGACGATTCTCTTCATAAGACACTTCACGGTCAAGAACAAAGAAGGCTTGTGCCCCATAAAGGATACCAGTTACAACATGTGTTGCTATGCCTGATTCAAAAACATGTGGATGGTCCACATTGCCTCTTCCAAGGTGACTCATTGACAATTCTTCAAACATTGTGGTAGCTTTGTATTTGAATGTTACTCTAGCCTGATTTTGTGTAGTCTTACTATCATTGAGATATTTGGCAGAGCCTTCGACCTGTACCAGTCCACCCAAGAAACTTGCTTTCAAGGACGCTTGAACATTCAGTGATGAAGTTTTGTCCTCAATCGATTCAGATGCAACTATCTCAAATTCAGTGTTGGGCTGGGGTCTTTTTCTTGTGTCCTTTCCCAGATCTTCATAATCCCACAATGTATAGCCTGTAATTGATAGATAGAGTATGTAGCTCAGTTATGTGCCTTACCACTATTATTGATAGTTGTTTCACTGTGTTTGATAAATATAATAACAATATTTGGTGCACAGCCTTGGAATTCATCCAGAATATAATGAAAACATGTGGATTGTTTCTCCCAGACCCTGGAATGGCCGCCCTATAATAATGAATATCAGTAACTAGCTGACTGACCGGTTTCTGAATCTCTTTTTTCAACTTTTATATTTGCATCTCTGTTAATCACTCCCTCAATGGATCCCATTTCCTCATTCTGCTTTCACATTTGATGACTTATTATTACAATTGTATTTTTCAGTCAAGTGAACATAACCTTTGGGCAAGTAAAACATGACCTGTATTTGCCCGATGGGCAAGTGCTTTTGAGACTTAAGTGTCAATCCCAAAAAGACTGCTGATCTTATGTAAGTCAATAGGTAGAACACAGGACTATTACTTTTAAGTTTGTGGGTTGAATTCTCGCTGGAAGCACCCATACATAAATAATTAAACATCTCTGCTGTCGGGCAGAAACCAGCTAACTCCAAAATCTTTTTTTTTTTTTTAGGAAATGAAAAAACACAGGTAGGAGGTTTTGTTCATCATTGATAAGAACAGCTGAATGGACCTCCAAGCTCACAATGAGGTTGGAGGTCAAAAGGGTGTGGAGCCTGGAGTCAGCAAAACCAGCTAACTCCACCCCCCTTTGGTAAAAAAGTAAAAAAGTAAAGAAAATTAAAAAACTCAAAAATGGAGTTAGCTGGTTTCTGCCCGACAGCAACGATATGTAAAAATTAAAAAGAAAGTGGTACATTCAAAGCAGTTCTACATTTAAAGCTTTACCTGGGATAAGTGAGTCTTGTCGACAGTCATAGAGCATGCCGAGACTGAAGGGTCGACCAAGAGCTGCCAGCTCTATAACTTTACTGTCCATGGCTCACGCTGAACTGGAGAAAATACAGAACCTGTGTTAGTTCATTTATCCTGTTGGTAAACCATAATACTCTCTAGCCTATATCTTAATTAATATTTGTGTAATTTAAGTTATATAAATTGAAGCTTGTTCTGCAGTTGCTACCAATGAGAGTATTTGCCAAATGCCTTGTAATAGTGACAATAGGAGTATGGGAAGGCATTTAATGTAATTTGTGGAGTTTGTGTACAAATGACAGAATTACTTATTACTGAAATACCTTGTAAAATAAATATAAATACAGTAAATAATTGTCTTCTACCTAAACCAGGATCTGCTGTGACAGTCAGGATAATCAAGTCTTCATCAAGTCTTTACCAGCATCTGATTACCTAAAATAAACATTAAAGACAGATTATTTAAAACTCCCAAGCTCTGTATAAACAAAGACAAGGACACTTATATCATCAATATACATTTAATTACACAGTTAACAGTACAAAGGGTTCCAGAGCATTGCAAATATAGCTGGTTTTGAATGCATGCATATGATATTGGCCTATGAATAAATGTATTGGCCAACATTATATCAAGCACAATGTACATTAAGTACATACAGTAAAGCACAAAACTTCTAATCTGTTCCATTTTGCTGTCAGTACAGTCACATTTTCAGCAGTTATGCTGGACCTTTGTAAATGTGAGTTATTTTCATAATTATCTCCACCAGGTCGAAGACCGGGGACAGAGATTATGTTTATACCCTTGTGTGCATGCGCATGTGCATGTTCGCAGATAATCTTGCAAACCACCGGATTGATAGCACCAAACCTTCTGTGATTGCTGCCAGTAGGCCAAGGAAGAATATTATAATAATAGTAAGTTATGTCTCACCAAAAGTAACTGTAGTTACTAGTTACAAATATGTATTATTATTCAAACAATGACAATAATGAAATGTTCTCATTTGTTATTCATTTTACAACTACTTTAATCGCAAGTTTACATCCTTGTTTTTAATTTGATATAAAAATAAAAACAAGGCTACGATCTGGCTGTTAAGACTATGATCAAAATACCCTTTGCAAATACCCTAGGTCTGTGCAGCTCCCCAGTGATGATGCACAGTATAACACTCGCAATTAAATGTTGAGTTGTAGTATGGGCAATTTAATGAGTTAATTACAAATGAGAACATTTGGTGATTTACATTAGTTTGAATATGTAATATATGTACTATGATACTAGTTACTCATGGTGAGACATAACTTACTATGTACTTTTGGACATTAGTAGCTTATCCATTGCACATTTTGTAATGAGATTCTGTTGGACAAAGAGACAGAGAGTGACATATACATTCATACAGGTGTCCAGTGAGGCTTTTTGCCTGGCTGAAAAAGCCAAGGTGCTCGCCTAAATCTATTACAAACGCCCAAGTTGAAAATATTTCAGCTCTCTCAGCAAGCAGATAACTTAACGTGCGAGTGCAAAATACTGTAATCGCTCAGCGCCGCGTCACGCTGCTGGGGTTTCCAAAAATGTGGCGCTCCCATTGTAAACAATTCAAAACATACACTGCCCTTGCTGGACACAGCCTCTCAGAGTTACAGTAAATTAACACCAAGGAGTCTACTGTGTACCTCTGTGTATTGCAATAGTCATTATAATGCTCCTCTTCAGGTCCTTCTGGTTACATTGTTACTAGAGATGCACGATATAATCGGTAACGTATCGGAATCGGCCGATATCGGCCCTAAAATGCCATATCGGTATCGAACCGATCTCAAAATAAACCCGATTAAATTCACCGATATTGTATATATTGTATAATAAAATAAATAAAATAGAGAGGCGAGAGCAGTCTGTCTGCCTGTCTCTGTCTCTTTAAGAGAGCCAGCTGTAGCTCCTCCCCCCTCCACACGCTCTACATGCAGGGTGCGTTCGAAAATACAGCACTGAGCGCACTGGCCAATACAAACTAATAGGCGAGTGTGCTCCGGTGCGTAATTTTCGAACGCGCCCGCAATGTCTCTCAGGCAGTGCATTGCACTGACTGCGCAGCGCAGCAGGCTAGGCTGCACAGAGACAAGTGGTCAAACTAACAGCAAACAAACTCTTCACGTCCATAGTTCATACCCAGAACAGTCAGAGGGTTTCTTGTACATCTTAAATTAGATTAGAGTAGGGATACTGCGGAGGATATATTTTCAACACGAATGTGTACATTGCCTCGTTATTTAACATCGACGTAACAAACACTCGTTACTCGACTCGAGTGCAACCAGCGGCTGCTTTTGAACAAGCAAGCTGCTTGTGTATTTAACCACAGAGAATGAGCACAAATTAACTCTCAGCTGGTAATGTTTCTGTCTTTGACATCCTGTTGTCCTACAATCTGTAGTGTAGTGTACGAAGCAAGCTGTCCCTGTCCTAAACTCACTGTTGATGTTATAGAATGTTAGATAGTGATAAACTAAACAATGATTGTATTTATGGTAAGATTAGTTTGTATATCACACACACACACACACACACACACACACACACACACACACACACACACACACACACACACACACACACACACACACACACACACACACACACACACAGTGGTGGCTCCAGGGAGTTGTGATTGGGAGAGCTAAGGGGGGCTTTATTGTTTAGAGCAGAGGGCCAGAGGCTGATTAATTTAGGCAACAGACAATATGAATAACACTAATAACAAACTAGATTCAATGATCTTAGTTCCATAGGCCACATAACATATGGTTTTGTGTTATACAAAGATTCAAATAATTCTGTGATGGCTTATAGCATACAAAAATGGGTAGCACTTTACAATAATGACCCGTTATAAAGCATTTATAAACGTTTATAAGCAGTTTGTAGACTATTAACAAATCATTAACAACCTGTTTGTTGACATTTGTAAATGATTAATAAAACCTTTATAGCTACGGTTACAAATCATTTATAAGGTATTAGTAAGTAGTGAACTATTCAAGAATAAGCCATTTATATACATCTGTAAATGATTATTAAATCATTTGTAACTGATGTTATAATATATACAAGCTATTTGTAGATAAATAACTAATCATAGACAAACTATTTATATACATTGGTTAATGATTATGAAATCATTTATAATAACTTTGTAGAACATTTAAGAATAATTTAAACATTATTTAAAACGCATTAAAACATTATTTATACTAGATTTTGTTCATCATTAAATAATGTAATTTAAAGTGTAAGAAATCTTTTGGAAATTATTCATATAGTGGTATAAATGTAGTTTTTTAGGGATATATATATATATTTTTTTTTTTTAGCAAATGATGTGTAGGACATTCGTAAAGAGTATGTAAACCATTTGCAGACGTTATCATGGGCCTGAGCCTAGTTGCTTCTTTTGGGCTTGTTTTCATAGACCTGGCCGCTTGTTTCTTTTGCAAAATCTGGCAACACACTGATTACCTGCATTACACCTGCAGTAGCCTACTAGGGAGGAAGTGAACAGTGATGCAGTTGCAGACTGGACAGAAATATGTCTAATTCATGTTTTATGTGTTTTGACTGTCTTGTTGCAGGTGATCGAGGTAACATAAAAGGGCTAATCTTACACACATGAAGTAGCATTATGACCAGGGGGTATTTTGATGGTGGCCGTTTGTATCCACAATGTTTGTTTTGATGTGTAGGCTAGTAATGTCCTCCTAGCTTAGCAGCTAAAGCTAACTTGCACTGGGAGGTGGTGACTGCAGAGGCTCCACGCTGCTACTCTGTGATTATGTTGTGATGAATTGAACTTTGTTTAAATGTCAGTGTGTGTGCTGTGGCCAAGAGTTGCTGCATTTTATATCTTAATAAATTGTTTAATACTTTTATACTCTATAACGTTACTTCTGCCACTTTTTGATGTCACATGTTTTACTAATCATTGTTAAACATGAAATAATAATGCATAGTCTTCACTTTACAACAAGGCCCATGATAACGTTTGCAAATGGTCTACATACTCTTTACGAATGTCTTACGCCAGGTAGTTTGCAACAGGTAAGGAGAAAGGCACATTAACAGACAGTTGTAAATGATGAACTGTCTTCACTTTACTATAGGGCACATAATAACATGTACTAAGGATTTATAGATATTTTAGGAATGTTTTACAAAGCATATGTTAAACATGAACAAACACGTTAACAGACAGTTGTAAATGATGAACTGTCTTCACTTTACTATAGGGCACATAATAACATGTACTAAGGATTTATAGATATTTTAGGAATGTTTTAAAAAGCATATGTTAAACATGAACAAACACATTTCCCAAATTACCGACAAGTAAAATTGATCATGTGGAAATAATGATCTGCAGATACTTTTTAAATGTTGAATTGATACATTTAGAAAATATGTAATAATTGCTTAGAAATGGTTTGTTGTTATTGGGCTAGAACAAAGATTTAACACATGATTTATGAAGTCTTAATACATGTTTAAAGAGATGTCCTATAACCACAAAAAACTCAATTTCTACCACTTTATAAATCATTTACAAATGATTTCCTACAATTTAAATTACATTATTTACTGATGAACAAACTCGAGTCTAAATAATGTTTTAATGTGTTTTAAATAATGATTCTTAAACATTCTACAATGTTATTATAAACTATTTAATAATCATTAACCAATGTATATAAATAGTTTGTGTATGATTAGTTCTTTATCTACAAATAGCTTGTATATATTATATAACATCAGTTACAAATGATTTAATAATCATTTACAGATGTATTATACATGGCTTATTCATGAATAGTTTTACTACTTACTAATACCTTATACATGATTTGTAACCGTAGTTATAAAGGTTTTAGTAATCATTTACAAATGTTAACAAACAGGTTGTTAATGATTTGTTAATAGTCTTAATAGTCTACAAATTGCTTATAAACGTTTATAAATGCTTTATAATGGGTCATTACAAATGATTTTATAATCATTTACAGATGTATATAAATGGCTTATTAATGAATAGTTTACTACTTACTAATACCTTATAAATGATTTGTAACCATAGTTATAAAGGTTTTAGTAATCATTTACGAATGTCAACAAACAGGTTGTTAATCATTTGTTAATAGTCTACAAACTGCTTATAAACGTTTATAAATGCTTTATAACGGGTCATTATTGTAAAGTGCTACCCAAAAAGGATGTCATAGTTAAGTTTGTTACTTAGAAGAATATATATAATTATAATTAATGTATTTATTCCATAAATATTTTTCATCACAGTAGGGTTAGTGGAGAGGGGGGTTTACCATCAACTTTCACCAGTAAAACAAATAAAAAAATAAAAAATTCAGCAATGAGCTCTATATAAATATGATATATAATATATCGGTATCGGATCGGTATCGGCAGATATGACCCAGCAAATAATCGGTATCTGTATCGGTATCCAAAAAACAATATCGTGCATCTCTAATTGTTACACTCTCAGAGTTAAATTAACACAGATGATTTCACTGTCTTGGTTGGTAGTTACACCAAACTTGACCTACTGTACTTAGGTCTGTGACTCTAGCAATTTCAGGCACCATCAGGAGCATTCCCCATTCAGATGGTTCGTCAGGTGAACTGGTTGGCTTTAATGTCATAGTTTAATGGATCAATTATTCTTGAAAATTTAAACAGCTGCTGGAGTCACAGATATTGGTCACCAATGTAGTACAATGCAGTACAATACTATTGCATGGTTTGCAAAACTGAAGGTTTTAGTCCCATAGACTATCATGCTGGGGTCCTAATTTGTATTGATTTGATACACTGTATGATCAGCTGATTCATGTGCTTTGGCTCAAAAATTGCTTCTAATTGACTTCCATTGTACCATGAAACAGCTCTCTTTCATTTAGCACATAAGCAAATATATTGCTCTCTCTTTTAAAGTTCTCACAACATCACAAAACCCAGCACAGCGTTTGTTTTTAATAATAAAATATCACAAAATATCACAACTCACATTGTTGTAGCCATTTTTGATGGAAGAATGAAGGAAGAAGACCAGGACTGGATCCGTGGATCCGGATCTGGAATTGTGTTTAAAACATCAGAAATGTAGCATGCAAAAAGAAGCAAACAAACAAACACAAAACAAAATAATAAGTGTCAGAAAATATAATTAATTTACTTTACTTACTTACTCGGTCAATGCTCCTGATGCTTTGTCGATGTGGACTGTCCACTGGTCACTTAACTACTCAGCTATGACACCCCCCCAACCCCACCCCCCAACCCCACCCCTGTGCTGATGACAGCAGTTTCATGTAGAGGCAGAGATTACAGATCCTTATTTCTTATCTCAGTTCACTGTCGGCTGACAAATATCAGAAAGTGTCTCCACTGCACAGTTGTCGTTGATGAGACAAATACATTTCCCATTACAGATTTAAAAAATCTGCTATAATTATTAATATAATTCATTCTATGTGTTCTGTGTGCATATATCTTTTGTCTCATGGTGTCTGTTCCAAAACAGTAAGTGAACCGTGTTGTGGTTGGAAGATGAAGGCTGGAGTGGGGGATAGAGGGGGAGATATGTGAACGCAGCAAAACCCTGAATTTGACTTTAAAGCTACAGTACAATCCCTAAGTTTCATGTCCTACACAGGATTCAAACCCCCGTCTCCTATGAGGGTGAAAAAAGTTCTACCCCTCTGGCCAAGAGGGAATAACTGCTTGTCCAACCACAACACGGTTCACTTACTGTACAGAGACAGACTGGCCATTCAAACAAAATTTGTCCCAGAGAGAGAACCCAGCAATATGGGGCAAAGGTCCCCAAACGCCTCACTGTATAATAAGTCATACTTTTGTTGACACCTCTGGCGGCTACGTGGTCATTACAACATCCATTCATAGCTTGTTTTGTTTTGTTAGTTTGTTTGTTGGGGCGGGCGGGGTACATTTCCAGTTCCAAAGCTATTCCTGTGTCATTTTAATGTGTATGGGGCAGACACTAGCAGACAGCACAACTAAAAAGTGTATTTAGAGAAGTGGTCAAACAACACATTTAAGTGGAATGGTTATGGTGGAAAAGTATTTCAAATATAAAGGACCCATAAGAATTTTACAATAATTGCACTAACACAACGACCCGGTGAAAGAGGAGCATTGATATTCTCTCTTTTTACGTAAAATGTCTTTACTTTTTGGGTGGCCGTACTTCAGTAAGTAGAGAGGCCATCTGGTAATCTGAAGGTAACCGGTTCCCCTCCCGGCCCGCCCGCGTCTATTTGTCAAAGTGTCCCTGAGCAAGACACACCCCTAACTTGTCCCTCCCCAATCTTGACTGAGCAGCCACCAGCTGGGTGAAGCTGAAACTGAAGATCTCAGAAACAATAAAGTACGCACATCCACTCACTAAAAACCAGGTGCTGGGCTGAGGTCAGAATCCAAAAAGAATAAAGTCTGCACTCTGGGTCATGCTCCAAAGTTTAAAATGGTCTTTGGTTCCTTAAAGGCAGCTCTCCATCATTGGACGTGACGTTTCGAGCCTGCCGGCTCTTCATCAGACGGTAGGCCTCAAAACGTCACGTCCAATGATGGTGTAAAAGAAACCAACTTTGAATCGTGACCCTTGACCCAGTGTGCAGACTTTATTCTTTTTGGGAACTGAAGATCTCCCCTTCACCTGATAGCATGCATAGTGGTCATTTAAGTATAGCTGAGCGGTTAGTGAGCTTGCCTGGGGAGCCAGAGCCCTTGCGTGTCACAGGTATGATTCCAGGCCAGGCCAATAACAATGTGTCAATGTGTGTCCCTGAGCAAGACTCTTGATCCCAATTGCTCCCAGAGCGCCATAGAATGACTGCTCACTGCTCCTATAGTGGTTATAGGATGGAAAAATGTTATGTGCAAATAATATACAGTGACAAAAAAAACACCCCAAGGAGTGGGTACCAAATGTATTATTATTAACAGTGTTGGAAAGTAACTAAAGTAATATGTAACTTAAAGTAATATTATTACTTTTTTTCCAGTAACTAGTAAAGTAACTAATTACTTTCACGTTTTGAGTAATAATATTACCTTTACTTTTTTCCAAAAGTAATTTATTACTTTTTTTCACGAGCCTTGGTGGTACTCTGGGTTTGAGTGTGTTTATTTGATCCTGTGTTGTTTTTGGTCCATTGATATAATGGTAGACTGGTTGGGATCGAGTTGCTATATGCAGGCTGCTGATCCGGTCTAGAGCGGATACGGAAATGTTGCGCACTTGTCTATGTGTGAATTATCAGCTGCAGAAGGGCAGGCCTTAAACCGGATCAAACAGTGTTGCCATGTCTGCTTATTATAAGTGACTTGTTAACCGATGAAGACGCGCCGTAAGCTTGTAGGTCGGCTATATATATATATAAATTACATTATTTATATGATGCCACAACTTCCTCCATTGAGGAAAGTAGGTTGGTGCAGGGGGTTGTTAACTGGACTGGTGAATCGTGGCTTATGAGTTCAATTCCTGCTTGGGATACTGAAGTTCTCAGGCTCAGCCAGAATAGCATTATGTTTACATTGTCAAAGCAAAAGTGGAACAAAACAATGCACACTTTTGACTTTCTTTGAAATTTTCAGCAGTCATACAGAATGATTGATTTTTTTAACTTGCATTTGCTCCTACATTCTGTCAGAAACCCACGATGATATGTGTTGCTATGGGAGCCTTTTTATTTTTGTATTTTATTAGAAAACATTTTGTTTACAAAGAAATATAGCAGTTTATGAAGAGGTTTTGTTGTTTAACTGGTTGCTGCTGTATGCACACACTTTTGATTTGATTATTTTCAGTTTGAATGTGTTTTGTGTCCTGACTGAGTCCTCTTGATGCTTTCAGTTTTGATGGCCAGTCAGTCATATAGAAATGTAAGTTTTTCTATATTTTTGGAATTGAAATGCACTGGCACATGTAGCCTTATTGGCCTAGCACTGTTTGGAGCTTTAATAAACAACAGAAGTTGTTCAAAGATTGTGTCTCATGATGAGTCATTATCAGTTTGAGCCCAGGTGTTTGAATTTGAATATTTTATTAGGCAAAAAATACATTAAATACATTTAAAATACTTCCAAAAAAGTCCTTGCTGTCTTGTTTCCATTGAGGTCCTTAGTATTCAATTCATAGTCAAATGGTTTTCATTTAGTCTGTACGTTATGAATTCATACACAGTAAAAGTCTTAGTGTGTTAGTGTTAATATAATTCAAATGAGTGTACAAATGGAACCAAATGGACCGTCATGTTGCAGGGCCAGATTAAAACCCCTGGGGGCCCCTGGGCACTGAAGCTCCCGAGCCCCCCCCCCCCCCCTGACGTGTTTCTGTTTATTGAATCATTGATAGTGGTGCTAATCATGGGTGTGGTCACCTCAACCGCTCTCCTCTGCAGTTCTGGCAGTCCTAGATTGGAGGGTGCCAAGTACTATACAGGAGGAGGGGTGGGTGGTCTGTCTGTATTCAAGACAATAATTGAATGGTCTTTTGAATATAGTGATGGGTGAGAAATGTAACTTATATTATGTTGTACAACCTCGATTGGAATGTTTAGATCAGTCATAGGCTATGGGAATGTGTAGCTGGGTTAATGACAGTTGATACATTCTTAAAATAAAGAACCCCAAATTTGCATATCTGGACTTGGCCAATCGGTCACTTTTACACATTCCAAGCAATTATATGATTGCTAACAACAAATATAATAATGCAACACAGCAAAGGGGCTTACAACTAGAGCTACAGTCGTATGTATCCATGGGCTGGCGTTCATTAGAAATTGAGTTTTAATCATTTGACTGACCTCCATCCTGTACTGGAGAGTGATTTTTGTGTCAGTGCAATGTCACTGGTGTTCACTTTATTCCATCGGTGGGTGGAAGTGACTCAAAACTTTGTTTTGTGTATTTTTATATCAAAAGTCCATCACATTCGATTTTTTATTACTTCCTGAAAACGCAAACGTACTGCATGATGACGAAGATCAAAGGTTCGAAATAATCATATTTGAAAGGGTCACCCTCGTCTCTGAGCTAAATTTAGCAAAAAAAAATCAATTTTCATGACGACTTTAATTCCTATTGGATAATCATATCATGATCAAGAGAATGGGTGATATTTTCGCGGAGCAAGAAAATAAAAAAAAATCGGGCTCAGGGGCCTATTTCATGCTCAGGGGCCCCTGGGCACGTGCCCAAAGTGCCCATATGGTAGATCTGGCCCTGGTCATGTGTACAGAACACTTTTCAGAGTTAAATCAACAATGAGGAATTTACAATGTAGGCTGCAGAAAAGAGAAAAAAACAACTGCTAATGTTGAAAATGCAAAGTCAGACTTTTGGGGAGAAAGGATGCAATTACTGGGGGCGAGGGAAAAAAAGTTACTTAAAGTAATAAGTAACTAATTACTTTTGGCAGGCAGTAATAAGTAAAGTAACTATATTACTTTTTAAACAAGTAATATGTAATAAGTAATATATTACTATGTTTTAGTAACTTTTCCAACACTGATTATTAAGTATGAACCCTGAGGTAAGTCTACAAATGGATTAACAAGGATTTTACTGTTCAGTCTGATCACACAACACTAATAGAATGTCCACAACACAAAAAAACACCCAGGAAGATAAAACAGGAGAAAGGTAAAGCCTGGCTCTCAATTTAAAAAAGAAAGAAAGAAAAAAAAACAGTCTTTAGATGACACTATATGAGAGCTAGAGGGAAACACTTCCATATAAATTGACTGAGTGGAACTAAGAGGTATATCATAAAGTGTCAGCACTAGGTCCGGTCCTTTTTTACCTCTACACTAATCTCTTAACCGAAAACAGCTGATCTACAAGCTCACGTTGTGACCTATTTTTTTACGAATGTTAATTTTCGCCAAAATGACAGTGTTGTGAAAGGCAATCTGGTACAAAGATCAGACAAATTTCACAACTCATTTGGATGACATTTGCAGTAGGGAACACACACACACACACACACACACACACACACACACACACACACACACACACACACACACACACACACACACACACACACACACACACACACACACACACACACACACACACACACACACACACACACACACATGTCTCTCCAGCTCTTTAGTAAACAGAATATAGTACTGAAAATGCATTTTCTGTTTAATAAAGATAAATTACAGAGCTGGAGTGACATGGGAGACTCCTTTTACTGAACGAACACTCTATAGCAATGAGTACTATCAGAATATAGAGCTATTTGTTATTTGCTTAATGATATGAAGTCAGCCTGTGATTGTAACCTATTCCTTATTGCTGATGATTTAGCTCTCCTAAACTCTCATCATGAAAAAAATTACTTCACAACTTCAAAACATCAGCGTCTTTCCATCTGGGCAAACAGTCTATACTCTTTGGGTGTAATGAAAAAAAAGAAGAAAATAAAACATAGTAGGGGATTTTGTATACATACAGTATGTATAAATGTAATATTATTATGATCGATAATGTGTATTGCTAATATTGCATAAGACATATTATAAGATGCGTCAATTGTAAGTGATTGTGATTGACTGTGTCAAATGCTTTATGGAGGTCAAGCAACACCATCCCACATATTTCTTTGTCTTTGTCTCTTTCCTAATCTGGTCAGTTAAAAAGTTAAATAAACAAATATGTTGAATAAGACCTATAACCTTGACCTGACTGGGATTTGTACATATGGTTGTTCTTGTTCAGATACTCATTAAGATGTTAATTTATTATATTTTAAAAAGATTTTCGAAACTGTACTCAGTATAAAGACTGGTCTGTAGTTACCTAGGTCATTCTTGGTCCCTTTTTATAGAGTGGGATGCTTTGATCCCTTTTCAGGTCCTGTGGGAATACAGTCAGATCTATTGAGAGGTAAAACATGAATGGGATGGCGCTATCAGTGAACCAGCGTCTAGCTTGACCCGATTCAACACAAAAGTCCCAGAGAAGGCTGGTAACTTGGAGACCAGAACTAGAGGTGATGCGTTGTGAGCTTGTAAATCAGCTATTTTTGAAAAAAATGGAAAGAATCTTGTTTTTATTTTTATTTCTGTCTTTTCTTACCTTTATTGATAGCACAGGGCCCTGTGATTGACAGACGCTCTTCCACTTTTTTGTTTCTGCAAAACGCCCACCCAGTGCTTGGGGCCAGATCAATCTGCAGAAGAAACATGACAATGTGAATTCACGTGACGGGATGGTTTACCAGGCGATGCCATCGCAAGAAATGCTTTAGAATTACCCAGAGTGCAAAAAACTGCAGGGTTTAAAAAATGTTTTAAGGAAGCTATAGTTTCACATTTATTATGGTCTTATGTGAGACTCAAACGTACAGTATTGTGTAGCTTCACGCTTCTACTTTCCCCCACGTGAAAGGGGAAACATGCTTTCCGTGTGAAAGGGGAAACATGGAAGCTTTGTTGAAGCTCCTTTCTGTTTCTTTGTGGTGGTTCCCATCATATTCCACCTAAATCTGCATCTTTGTGGTGACTTGCAATTTTCCCTGTTGGGCGTTTAGGCAGCAAATACGCTGAGAGGTTGACCTGCACTTGACCCGTGTGTGTGCAGTTTATTTGACTGTGACTACAATTTACAATTTAGGTCAGCGATTCCCAAAGTGTGGGCTGTGAGGATATTGCATGTGATGGTAGACTGTGTTTAAAATTCTCTCATGACCGATAATGCTCTGTCCTACTGACTGTGCTGATTACTGCTTTTTAATGATTGTATGGTTGTTTTTCAATCCGCTTTATTACTTTATTATTTATAGACTTGGCATGTAGACTACTTTGTGCCGGTAGCTATTCAGATTTACAAAGAGACTCAGGTTGGTCAGCTGTCATATAGCTTGGAATAAAATAAGTATCAAGGACTATGACCTCTAATGTCACTTAGAGTATCGTTGTTAATTGCACTGTGGACACTGTCACTTTGCTTTGCCTTGCACTGATTGCACTGGGTTGACAAAGACACATGCGTTGTTTTTCTGCATAATGCAGGATAGTTGTAGGTGTATAATTTTGTATCTTTATTGATGGTGCTTCTTTTTGTTATTTCTTTCCTTTATATTGTTGTATCCAACAAGTAGGCTAATGGGATATTTACTCAAGACCCATAAAAACTGGGCCGTGATCCAAAAATGGGTCCCAAATCATTATGTGTGTGTACGTGCGTGCGTTCGTGCGTGCGTGTGTGTCTTTAAGACTGTGTCAAATGCTTTCTGGAGGTCAAGCATTTAACACAGTAAATTGGAACTGAAGATTTACAAAACACGCGCACACCCACACACACACACACACACACACACACACACACACACACACACACACACACACACACACACACACACACACACACACACACACACACACACACACGAGCTGCTTCACATTGGGTGGACTCAGATATGGTCAGAGGAGGGAGTGGTTTGCAGGGTTCATAAAGAAGGTGCAAAAAACATCCTCCTCATGTCTCTTCTTGTTAAACAACACCAACACAACACGGTAAGTCAATGAATACATATAATCCATCTGTAGAGTAAAATATATATGCTCAATTTTCTCTACTAATATTTTGACTATACTGTTCAATCCAAAGTACAGATGGATAAAACAATATATATGGATTGTGAGTAAATATTTGTTTTTAATGTTTTAAAAATAATATCAGACTTAAAAACACAACCCTTTTAAAAAGTTTGAACATAGCATAGCATAATTTTTTACCCTGCTAAAATATTGTTATTTTTTAGAAAACTAAATACCAGACTATATGATATTTCGTAATCATTTCACCCAAAATGACTATTGACATACTAATAACGCTGTCTGTCAGTTAAGTAACATAAGAGGATTTAATTACTTAAACCAACTTGTTTTGGCTTAGGCAATTGCAAACTTGACTTATTTGACTTTCTCCAGACTTTCTTTTTTGCCTAAGTCACATTAAAGGTATAGGGTAGTGATTTTCTTTGGTTACAATAATTGTTAAATAGCTCTATATTCTGCTAGTACTCATAATAAAAATAAATAATAATAATATTCGTCCCCACTCCTTGGGGTGTTTTTTTCCCACTGTATATTTGCACAGACGTGAAATTTGTCTTCTGCCTTTACCCATCCCATAATCACTAGGAGCAGTGAGCATTTTGCGGCGCGTGGAGAGATTAAGAGTTTCGAGGGGTTAAGAGTCTTGCTCAGGAATACACATCTACACGTTGTTGCCTGGCCTGTAATCTTACCTGGGACAACCAGGGGCTCTGGCTCCGCAGGTGGGCTCACTAACCTAGCTATGGCCGCCCATTGCTATAGAATGTTCAGTAACAGGAGTCTCCATGTCTCTCCAGCTCTTTAATACACAGAAAATACATTTTCAGGTCGGGATACCAATTTTAGGGACGGAATCATGTTTTGGGGTAAGCGTTCGGTACAACTGGCAATCAAAGTGACTACTGGCCAATCTCAGTGCGTCTTTTACAGGACATGTCAGAATCAAGCCCAAAAGAAGTGTCTATTTTATATATATATTTTTTTATATTTAATATTTTTTAATTAGTTAACAACACAAATCTTGTATGGGGGTCCCTGGCACAAAATATTTTCAGATGGGAGTCCACGGATAAATACATCTGGGGGTCCTTGCCATGAAAAAAATTGGGAGCAACTGGTTTAAAAAACATTAGGAAGCAAGCCCAAATAAGCAACTACACTTAAAAAACAAGCCCAGGATCGCTTATTATAAGCAGACACGGCAACGCTGGTAAAAAGGAAACCTATGTGATATGGGGATCCCCACCACTCCCCAAACAACTTACTCCCCTACCTGGCCACACCCACGGTGGGCTTGGCCAGGAATAAGCATACTCTCCGGATTGGCTGAAATTTGGTCACCTACCTGATCATTTATTATTTTCTGTTTATTAAAGAGCTGGAGAGAGACAGGGAGACCCCTGTTACTGAACAAACACTCTATAGCAATGTATATAGAATTAGAATATAGTGCTTTTAACAAAAAAAGTTTTGTTTTAACCACAAAGATCACCCTACCTTTAACGTTGACTTATGCAAAATAAAATGGCCACAGTCACACTCTTGACATAAGCCATTCTACAACTGGGGTGGGAATAGCATGATCTTTTCAATAAGGGTATAGGCAATTTTACCAGAGGTGGCCACTGTAACGAAGAGATGATTGAAATGACTTAGGGTGCAGTCACACCGAACTTTTATACGTTTGGGTCCCGAGACATCAAATGTATCTTTTGGGTCTTGAGCTGTACTACATAACTTAACACTCGCAGATGTGTTAAGTTAAGATGACTGCAATATCATTTACTGTACAGTCCCAAATGTGTGTGTGGATGGTAGAACTGTCTATCTTGTGTTCAGGTCACTTCATTCATCACTCAGTCACCAGCTGGGACCAACATCTGGATGTTGAATGACACAGAGTGAGTACCATTTCAATCATTACTATTTATACCCAGTGAATCATGAAGTAAAAATAACTTCAGTGAATGTCAAGTACTCAGGAGTAAATCATATGTACTTGAAAATAATAACAGGGATAACATTATTTATGAAATGTAGAAAAAACTGTCTTAATCTTGGTAAATATTATTTATATTTAATGAATAAAAAAACTTTGATACTGAACTCAAAACATGATATATTTTAACTCGCTGTAATCGTACCAACAGTTTCTGTTCAAATCAGCCGAAAACATTTGCTGCGATCTGTATGCATCTTCACAGAAAGCACATTTAGGCTACAGTCACACCGAACTTTAAGTCTGCCTATGCGACGGATCTTGCCAATGCTTTACAATGGGAAAGGAGCGTACCCTTAGGAAAAAAAGAAAACACTAAACAATCAAACAACATATACAGTAGGGCTATTTTTTACTAAAGAAACTAAATTATATCCTAAGCTTATTGGAGAAATTGATGTCTAATATAATTGCTAATCTACAAGCATTTGGCTTTGCGAACATTCAAGTAATTTAGTTTCTGTATGATGTCATTAAAAAGGGATTGAATTGTATTGTATTATTTAGCTTAACGTCTGGACCCCTCACAGCTTTAAAATTCCAACAGTTTGTGTTGGCTTGAACTCAGAGTTGCCACTTTGCAGATATATTTTTCAATGTTATAGGCTACAGTTTTTTGTCTGTTTTAACTTTCAGTATCTTTTAGTCCCTTAGTTCTCTACTTTTTCATGTACAGAACTAAGTTAAAGTATATGGCCTTCACAGAACTTGATAATGTGTGTGAGTTCATGGCAGGTCATTAGGTTAATTTAGGCTCTTTATTTATAAGGTCATAGCTCCCCAGCACACAGCGTCAAAAACCGGACGTTTCGGCCCAGAGGCCTTCTTCAGCGTATAATGACATCACACTGTTTTTGTGTCACTTATAAAGGGACCTTGGTGCAACGCACAGAGCGGTCCGGGTAACACCACAATAAGACAGTCATTTTTTAAACAGTCATTTTTTAACAGTCATTTTTTAACACAAAAGGGTCACCATAAAACAAAAAATAATACGTATATAGAAAAAAAGAAAGAAAGCAAAAAGAATTATTATTATTTAGCAATAAAGCGACAGGTTTTACAACCTTAGTCTATGCGAGTCCCTCAGTACTCCTTCATAAAGACAAACTCAGATTTCATTCAAGACTTGCATATTTGTGAAAAATGTAAAACACATTTTTTTAAATACCGAAGTATACACAAAGTCACTTGAGAAAGAGGCATTAATCATTCATTGTCACATCATCAATTTGTTGCTCTACAAAATAAACTTATTTCACTCTCAAGTGGTATGCTCTGTCTGTTTTACACACAATAAATACTATAAGAAACAACCTAATAACAGTTCTTCGTTTAGACCTTTAGGGTGTTCTGTTTGGAGAGAGTGTATCCACCATGCCTCTCGTTGCAATAGCAGTTTTTCACGATCCCCACCTCTTTTTAAGGGCAATAATGCCTCAATACCCTGAAACCTTAAAGCACAGACTTCATGTCCCACCGCATTAAAATGTCTAGCAACATGTGATTTTTCATCCTTGTTTCTAATATTACTTTTATGTTCTGAAATTCTAACTTTAAGTTCTCTTTTGGTTTTACCCACATAACAAAGGCCACAAGGGCATTTTAGCAGATAGACCACAAACTTAGTTTTACAGGTGATGATGCTTTTAACATCATTTTTTTTTCCTGAATGTGGATGCAATACATGCTTCCCTCTGATCATTGCATTGCAATGAACACAGTTGTAACACGGAAAGTTGCCCGTAGGCAAATCTGACATAAAATGCTGTGGTGGAACATAACAGTCTGCCCTCACTAAAGAGTCCCTCACATTTTTGGCACGTTTGTGTGCAAAGATGGGGGGCTCCTTGAAAACATGACCCACATTAGGATCACTCGATAACACATACCAGTATTTTTTCACAGAATTCTTAATATCAATGCACAAAGGGGAATAGGTAGTGGACAAAACTATCTTAGACTCCCCTGCACGAGCAGGTTTTGGAGTTAACAAACTAGACCTCTCTTTCTCTCGAGCTCTCTGTACAGTGCTGGCAACTTTGACCGAGCATGAGACCGCCATCCTTTCTAAAGGTTTGTCCTTCGTTCCATTCAAAAAAGCTGACTCGTTTCAAACGAGAGTAGAACTCTTTAAAATTTTCAGGTCTGTCAAGTTGAAAGCTTTCTTTGCTAAAGAGGCTCCGAATACGACACATGGACTACAAATTAACCGAGTGCAAGAACCTGTTCGTTCTGAAAATATACGAACTCTGAGACCGAAAAGTACTTTTATCCCTCCGAGTTTTAATCACTCTGTAGCCACTTTTTGCAGACTTGTTGAACAAAATGTTTTTTCTGTTTTTCATGATAACAAACAGTCGAAGGTTAACTCTAATGTAACTCCTCAAGAGAGGCTGGCTTTGGCCAATTTAGCTAAAGATGAGACAATTGTTATACGTAATGCTGACAAAGGTGGTGCGATAGTGTTGTTGAATAAAACGTCTTACAGAGCTGAAATTACAAGACAGTTGAGTAATAGTGACTTTTATACACCTTTAAGCAGTGACCCTACTGCAAAGTTCGCACAAGAAATAGAGTTTTTTCTTAAGAGGGCACTGGATGACCAATTCATCTAAAAAAATGAATATGACTTGATATGAAAAATGAAACATGACATGTTTCAAATACATCCTGTGCGACCTATTTTTTACTCTCTTCCTAAAATACATAAGAGTTTGGTTGAACCGATTCCGGGCCGTCCTATAGTAGCAGGAACTCAGTCTTTGACTGAACCTATGTCCAAATATATAGATCTACATATTAAACAGTTGGTTGCCAAGCTTCCTTCTTTTGTTAAAGATACTACAGACTTTCTAAACAAATTAGATTCGGTTCAGAACACTCTTAACTCAGATCTCCTGTGTACTATGGATGTGGCTAGCCTGTACACTAATGTCCCTCATAAAGAAGGGCTTGAGGCCCTGACTTATTTTTTGAACCAGAGAGAGGCTAAAACTCCCCCTACTGATTTTCTCACTGATCTGACTCGACTTGTGTTAAACAAAAATTATTTCAAATTTGAGAACTCTTATTATTTACAGTGTCAAGGGGTGAGCATGGGAAGTCCCTGCTCCCCAAATTATGCCAATTTATTTATGGGAAAATTTGAGGGTGACTTTGTGTACAATAACAATCCTTTTTCTCCTTGGTTAAGATGTTGGTTTAGATATATTGATGACGTTTTTTTCATTTTTTCTGGGTCAGTGGAACAGTTGGAGGAGTTTAAGGTTTATATTAATTCTAGAATGCCATCGATATCCTTCACTTTAGAGTTTAGTAGAGAATCCGTGTCATTCTTGGATGTATTAGTACAGAGAGAGGTAGATAAGATTTCTACTTGTGTCTACAGAAAACAAACTGATAGAAACAATTATTTACATTTTTCTAGCTATCACCCGTCAGGGTTAAAGAGAAGCTTACCTTACAGTCAACTATTGAGGACGAAAAGAATCTGTAGTACTGACAGTGCTTTCGAAAGACAAGCTAAGGACTTGTGCGATCGTTTCAAAACTAAAGGTTATAGTGATAAAGTGCTAAGTGTTAATGTACAGAGAGCTCGAGAGAAAGAGAGGTCTAGTTTGTTAACTCCAAAACCTGCTCGTGCAGGGGAGTCTAAGATAGTTTTGTCCACTACCTATTCCCCTTTGTGCATTGATATTAAGAATTCTGTGAAAAAATACTGGTATGTGTTATCGAGTGATCCTAATGTGGGTCATGTTTTCAAGGAGCCCCCCATCTTTGCACACAAACGTGCCAAAAATGTGAGGGACTCTTTAGTGAGGGCAGACTGTTATGTTCCACCACAGCATTTTATGTCAGATTTGCCTACGGGCAACTTTCCGTGTTACAACTGTGTTCATTGCAATGCAATGATCAGAGGGAAGCATGTATTGCATCCACATTCAGGAAAAAAAAATGATGTTAAAAGCATCATCACCTGTAAAACTAAGTTTGTGGTCTATCTGCTAAAATGCCCTTGTGGCCTTTGTTATGTGGGTAAAACCAAAAGAGAACTTAAAGTTAGAATTTCAGAACATAAAAGTAATATTAGAATCAAGGATGAAAAATCACATGTTGCTAGACATTTTAATGCGGTGGGACATGAAGTCTGTGCTTTAAGGTTTCAGGGTATTGAGGCATTATTGCCCTTAAAAAGAGGTGGGGATCGTGAAAAACTGCTATTGCAACGAGAGGCATGGTGGATACACTCTCTCCAAACAGAACACCCTAAAGGTCTAAACGAAGAACTGTTATTAGGTTGTTTCTTATAGTATTTATTGTGTGTAAAACAGACAGAGCATACCACTTGAGAGTGAAATAAGTTTATTTTGTAGAGCAACAAATTGATGATGTGACAATGAATGATTAATGCCTCTTTCTCAAGTGACTTTGTGTATACTTCGGTATTTTAAAAAATGTGTTTTACATTTTTCACAAATATGCAAGTCTTGAATGAAATCTGAGTTTGTCTTTATGAAGGAGTACTGAGGGACTCGCATAGACTAAGGTTGTAAAACCTGTCGCTTTATTGCTAAATAATAATAATTCTTTTTGCTTTCTTTCTTTTTTTCTATATACGTATTTTTTGTTTTATGGTGACCCTTTTGTGTTAACAACACAAAAATGACTGTTAAAAAATGACTGTTTAAAAAATGACTGTTTAAAAAATGACTGTCTTATTGTGGTGTTACCCGGACCGCTCTGTGCGTTGCACCAAGGTCCCTTTATAAGTGACACAAAAACAGTGTGATGTCATTATACGCTGAAGAAGGCCTCTGGGCCGAAACGTCCGGTTTTTGACGCTGTGTGCTGGGGAGCTATGACCTTATAAATAAAGAGCCTAAATGGACTTAAGTGAGTGCTGGCATTCCTTTCTATGAACTTTATCTGCCTGAGCCGTGCACCCTGTACTTTGGTACTTCGAAAACTCATCTTGAGTGCTTGCTTCCTTCCTCTTCAGGTCATTAGGTTACTCAGAGCCTCTAAGCAGGCTCTGACTTCCTTGTTGTGGGTTCGCTGCAGTAGCAGCGAGCACACCATACAGTAGTTCTCCTCAGTCCTTACTATTTGTGTTACCTCACAACTCCTTCATATACTTTCACCTAGAAACTCCATTCACAACTTAAAACAATCTGCTTACTGTGGACAAACATGCTTGAACTTTTTACTTTGAAATGTTTTGTAGTCTTTGAGATGTTTAATAATACTTATACTTACTACTTTACTTAATACTTATTAAACGTAAGTGATAAAACTCGCACCTCATACTTTCTTTTTTTTTTTTTTTTTTTTTTTCGCGATTTTTGTAACCCATTTTTTTCACCCGGTGCCAATTTCCTAAGTGATCCTGGGCGCTACACCCGCCCTACACCAGCACTACACCAGTCCCCCACAGTAGGGAGGCCAGGGCCGAGCTCATGCTTCCTTCAGGCATGAGAGCCAACTGACCTTCTTGTCACCTGACAGGAGGGAGTTTCCCTGATTGGACGTAGCGCGTGGAAGGAACACGTTATTCCAACCAGTTCCCTTCCCCTCCATCAGGCGCCCCGGCTGTCATGGGGGAGGCGGTATAGCGACCAGGATTACTACATGTTTTTGTGAGGGTATTAACTACCCTAGGAGACACGGGGAGAACATGCAAACTCCACACAGAGTAGGCCCTTTTGCCAACCCCACCTAGGGTATGGGCGCTGATGACGCGGAGGAGAAGACACGCCCCCAGCACCCACAGCGTCCCCCGGCGGGAATCGAACCCAGGACCTTCTAGCTGTGAGGCGACAGCGCTACCGACTGCGCCACCGTGCCTCCTATTCCTTCATACTTTAACCTTGAAACTTGATTCACCATTACTGTGTGTAGACATGCACACTTGAGATTTGTACTTTGAAATACTTAGTTAAACTGTTTGATTTCCTGTGAACACAGTTCTTTCGAGGTGGCGAACTGAGTCAGCAGCAAGGACCCATTCTCTGTCCAACACACAGGACCCATCAACTGCCCCCCCCCCCCCCCCCCCCCAGCGTGACACTGCTGCACTGTCTATATCTACACCCCTGTTAAGGTCAGTGAGATGTCAATTTGTTAGAAATACATCATTGAAATACTTAAAAAGTTAATTTGAATATGAATGAAGTTATCAGGGAGGACACCACAGCAATAATTCAGAGCTGCTTGCCCAATCTGATAGTCTCGCTATGGCCCACTACCAACCATCGAGGCACACAAACCCGACCATCTTTGTTTTCAAAATGTGCTACTTCATACAGTCCGTTCATAGAAGACACAAATGTTGACAACGGTTGAAAGGGTGTCACTGATAACCTCATCCCATTCGCTACTGTAAATGGCAATCGATTCGATATCCGTGACCTATCCTGCCCTAGCTTGCCGTTTTTACAGGAATCACGTGATATGTAGCAAAAAATATTTGATTTATAATAATAATTGATTTTTGATAACTATATATTTTTTATTCCATATTTTGAAATAATGTAGGACCAGGAGCAGTTCATACAACTGCAAGCAATATGATTTTTTAACTAATTTTAAAATATAATATATAAACATATGTAATATTTTGTTGAATTAAATTGTTATTTGCTAATTGTTGCCTTTGTTTTGTTTTATTTATTTATTTGTAACCAACAATTAACAACAGTAACAGTTCCTGTCATATGTTGGTTGTATCTTTCAGGTCGCACGTGAAAATCACTCTTACTGTAGCTGCTGAAGAATTCTTCAAAAATGGAACCATGGGAACAACCATGGGAACAAGGCAAAAACCTCAATTGCCGCAAGTGTGGCTGCGGACTTAATCGAGTCAACGGCTGGGATGATTTATTAAGAACATACGTTAATGGCCATGATGTATATGCGTTCCATGGAGGTCAATTCTACAGACCAGTTGGCTGGGCTAAGTTGTATGGCAACCCGTATGCGTGTCATCATTGCTTTGTCACCAAACCAGTGAATGAGAGAAGGGAAGCGGATAAGGCATTGAGAGCAGCGGATATAAAACTTATGGAACAACAGAAAAGGGAAAAAGAAGCTGAAGCTGAAGATACACTTTGCATGCCCTATTGAGAAACTTGATGTGTAAATGTATGTGTCGACTGAATGAGTCTCAGAATTCTATTATTATGCTGCTGTCTAACCCCGCAGCCTCAGTGTTACAAGATATCGGTCTACTTTCTGGAAACACTGGTATGATTGTCTCTTGTCAAAGCTGATGTTTTTATGGTAGGCTATAGAGGTGTTCTTTAAGTATGTATAGTAGGCTTATATGGTCTCTGTCGGGTGGAAACTGCACATGTCCAAAACTGTTACTTTTCTGGATTAAAATTCAAAAGCATCAAAAGTAGCAGATCTACAAAGCTTAAAACGTGTCGCTTCGCGCTGTGTTTCAAGCTTGTAGATCTGATACTTTTGAGTGATGCTGTAGTATGATCAAGTAGGGCATTAATTTACGAGAAAACACAAAAAGTTAAAATATGGAGATGAGAGCTTTCTCCCCGACAGCAACGATATATTATGAAATATTAACAAAACTAAAGACATTTTCTCTATGAATTTACTTTGTTTTAGTTCCTTTTGTAAACACAACAACACACACTTTCAGTTAGTTATCGTTTTATTTGTAAAGCCTTGCTTTTATTTTTATTTCAGTTGAAATGTGTTTTTTTTTTTATTATTCTTTTTAGTTTCATTAGTTTAAGACCCAAATGAGAAAAAAAATCCTAATTTTTTATTGTATTAATGAAATTATTTTTGAAAAATGTTAGTGAATGAATTAGTAAAAAAGATATATATAATACTTTAAAAAATAATAATAATAATCTTGAAATAATAACAAGAAACAAAAATGAGGGATATTTATTCGCAACCCACAAAAATTGTCCCTCGACCCACAAAGAATGTGTTTTCTTTCAAATCCTTTAAATTTTTTTGCTTGCAAATATTATTTTTTTGATTGCCGTTTTCATTTGTTTATATAAATGTTTTTGCTTGCAAATTAGGATTTTTTTATTGATGTTTTAATTAGTTTTCATGAAATAAAATAAAAGTTGCTCTGTTTTCTCTCTCAAATCTTTTCGTTTTGTTTGGTTAATAAAGACAGAAATGTAGCTCCATAACAAATGGCTACCGACTCACTGTTTGGGTGGGGGAGAGAGAGAGAGAGAGAGAGAGAGAGAGAGAGAGAGAGAGAGAGAGAGAGAGAGAGAGAGAGAGAGAGAGAGAGAGAGAGAGAGAGAGAGAGATAGTGCTTCAGCTTTGTGTTTTCTTTCAAATCCTTTATATTTTTTTGCTTGCAAATATTATTTTTTTGATTGCCGTTTTCATTTGTTTTCATTCAAAATAATTTTTGCTCTGTTTATATAAATGTTTTTGCTTGCAAATTAGGATTTTTTTATTGATGTTTTAATTAGAGAGAGAGAGAGAGAGAGAGAGAGAGAGAGAGAGAGAGAGTGTGTGAGTGAGTGTGTGCTTCAGCTTTCTTGTGTGTACCAGTTGGCCAAGGAACTCAATCCTGGAATATTCTTCGCTACTATAACGTGTATAATAGCATTACAAACACATTATTTCATTGTTCAACCTTTACTAGTCGCTTTGTTAACATTAAAACATAGTTTAGTATTCATTTATATGTATGCACACTAACATGATTTTTTCATCTGCCTAGTCTAAAGTGGGAACAATGCTTATTAAGGTTAAATAATTCATTATATTCATCATTCGTTTATTATTAACCGTTTAACTATGATGTTTGCAACTACATAATAGTCTAAAGTAGGTGCATAATTTAGGTTAATAAATCCATTATGGGTTCTCTGCATAACTGTAGTTCCTTGCTCCTTTATTTTTTACAGGGGAAAATGGAGTGAAAAATTAAAAGATACAAACATACATACAAACAAACAAACCACTGATATGCTAATACATGGTGTACATTGACAATTTAACACTCATTTCCAGACATAACATACACTACACGATACACAAACATAAATCTTACTTACAGGCATTGCATACTCAAAGAATGAAAAATCACATCAAGAGACAAAAAAAAAGTGCACTCTACAAGCCACATGTACCTTCTGCCCAGAGTCTCGACTCTCGACTAATTTTCAAAGTAACAACTTCTGTTTGATTAGTATATTAACTGCACCTGCTTTAGTTTATGTAAGGAGTGCTACAAATAATACTGTCAATAGGGGTCACTGTTTTACTTGTTTAAAATAATAAATCTGCCCTGAGGGCAGAGCAGGCATTACAAACCTGTTTTTATTTATATTTATGTGGAGGAGAATGAAGGGCTGCTACACGATGACGCTATCCCTCTATGATAAGCTGGTGGCTAGTGAGGATGAAGAGCACCTTCACCTTAGACTTACTTTCCCTTGGCACAAGTTGTCTAAAGCCATTTATGCTGCTTGTGCTAACAACAATAACCGAATAAATAATAATACTAATACAATAATAATATAATCCTATAATTTATAGGTTATTAATGTCATCATGTGTCTCGCTAGCCAATCACAGTGCTGAATAGAGTCAGCCAATAGAGTCAGCCAATCACAGTGCAGGAAAGTGGGCCAAGTGGGCCAATCACAGTGCAGGAAACTAATACTAATGAGGTGTCCCAACCCCACTTATAGGGCCGGCTACACCGCCCAAAAATCACACCCAGTGTGAAGTGGGTGGTGTGGTCATCATGTGTCTCGCTAGCCAATCACAGTGCTGAATAGAGTCAGCCAATAGAGTCAGCCAATCACAGTACAGCTAGGGGTGTACTAATGCTAGGGGTGTACTAATTATGAGCATAAATTATTACATAAAGTGTATTATTAGTGATTTACACACAATAAACAAGATTTATCTTCTTCCTGCTCCTTTTCATTTATGGAATATGTAAAAAGTTAAAAAGGAAAGTAAATGAATGGCATCATGTAAACCATTAATGAAATAAATAAAGATTAAAAAAAGATGAAACATTTTTATATTAAACAGTACAAAGGCTTCCAGAGCACTGACATTATAGCTGGTTTTGAATGCTATATGCATTTACAATGTACATGTATAGGCCAATATTATACCAAGTACATTCAACTGACATTTTAGTCAGATATTGTGTAGTATGTAAATGTGTGAAGTTATCTTGTGTTGCCCTTCCAGAAGGGAAAACCTCTACTCTTGCTGTTATTCTCAGGCTCACCAGTAAGCTGCAGTGTTTCTCTCTTTCTGGTTCAACATGTTACAAACTGGCTCAGATTTGCAACAAAAGGGAGACACACACACAGGTCAGGATGCAAATTTTAAATATGCTCTGCGTCTCATTGTATTTTCTACAAAACCATGATGCAAATGACTTCTGGAAAGTATTGAATAATTGTAAAACATCTTTGCCAACAAATATTGATGGTGTAACTGGCTCAGAGGAGATTTCTCAGTTGTGGCAGAAACATTATTATGAGCTGTTCAATTGTGTTCAAAGCAACTCCTTCATAGTGGGCAACATTGTTGACAATACAATGAGGATGTGACTATCTCCCCACAAGAAGTCCATGATGCAGTCAAGATGCTTAAAGATAATACGTTGTGTGGTATGGACAAGAGATCTGCTGAACATCTTAAGTTTGCAGGCAGAAAACTCTGTCCCTTACTTGCTGTCTGCTTTACTAGGTTTTTACATGGTGTTTGACCAAATTCCATTTTATCCGTTTTATTAGTGCCTTACTAAAGCTAAATCTGGGAAACTGAATAGTATTATCCAAGGTCTTGGAGAGGACTATACTGAACAGATTGGAGAAGTTTGTCCTGACCTCTGACAACCAGATTGGTTTTAAACCTAAACATGGCACAGATATGGGTATTTTTGCCTTAATCCTTCCATTGTTAGGGTCATTTTTGACCAGTTTTCAAGTTTAAATAGGTAAAAAGTACCCTTTACATTTCTTTATTGGAATTAGGCTTCATGATATCCTCAGAAATAGCAATTTTAACGCAACAAAATTATTTATCATCATTTTAATTAATTCTGATGGTCTCTATAAAAAAAAGTCACACTTGTGGTGTTAGGGTCCGAAATTACCCGGCAGAGAAGTGTGGCTTAATTCCCCCCAAATTGTCAATATTCAATGTTTACATGTTTGAGAGTGAGAGAGACTTGTCCTCAATTAGCATTTGCTATCAGGAGTAAAGTTTGAGTTTATGAAAAATAAATGACTTTTTACCTTCTATGGTATATGGGTCAAAAATAACCCTAACACACCAAGTGTCACTATTTTTAATAATATTAACATTTTAGTAAAAAAAAGAAAAGTATAAAAAATATATAGGCCTACATATTTTTGTAAAAAAACTTTTTTTGGAAGTGTGTTCTAATGTCTATTATAGCTAGATAACTTCATTATCCATTGTCTTCATTATAGGAAATGTAATGAGTGAATTTTAACATTTTTATAATTGAAAACGAGATATATTGAAAGATGAAACCCTAACCCTAACCCAACATAATATATTTTTTTTAAATCCATGGATATGAATGCACAACAAGTCAGCTATGAGGTGGGAGAAAAAAAGTTAATGAAAATAATATTTTTTTTAGTATTTAGGGCTGAGTTAAATCACAGGTCAAATTTGACCCACTAACACCACAAGTGGATGCAGGTTTCTAACACAATGCAAGGGTTAAAGTAAATATTTAATTTAATAACTGTCATAATACCACCATTTTTACGTGTTTTATTGGTTTGTCTAAAGCTTTTGAGCGTGTTAATCACAAAAAGTTGTTCCATAAATTACATAAAAGAGGGGTTCCTACATTTTGAATCCTGGCTTTTTGGTACGCACATCAGACAATGTGTTAGATGAGGTAACTGTGTTTCTGCTCATTTCACAGTAAATAATGGTGTTAGACAGGGAAGTATTCTGTCTCCTTTGCTTTTTAATTTATATATGGATGACCTATCTAAGCAGCTGATACAGGGTGATACAGGGTGTCGGGTTGGTAACAAAATCATCAACCACCTGATGTACGCGGATGACTTGGTGATCCTCTGTCCATAGTGCTGGCCTAATCAGTTACTGAGGGTCTGCTCTCAATATGGCTCAGACTGTGACATAATTTACAATGCAAAGAAGAGTAACATCATGATTATAAGAAGTAGGGAAGACAGTCATTTCCTGTCTTTTTTCTGTCTGGTACTAAGGTCTGTGTACGTAGGCCATTATTTAACAAATTACCTATGTGATGATAGGGACATCTACAGGCAACGTAGAATGTTATATGCACAAGCTAACGTGATTGTTCGTATGTTTAGTGTGTGTTCAGTTTCTGTTTCAAGGCATAACGCTCCTTTTATGGAGCATTATGCCTTGGTCTCTGTTTAGATGTTACATTTCCTTGTCTTGTGTTTTAATGTGCTTTTTATCGATGTCTGCTCCAGTCTATAATCCAGGCAGAACTACGTGCTTCCAACTGTATACCAACAGTTGAGTCTGTTGTGTGCATTACTACTTCACAGCTACAAGGATTTTAAGAGCTGCTTTTTGTACACTGTGCCACAGCAACACTAAGATAATGACTAGGCTACATTAAGACCGACCACACACACACACACACACACACACACACACACACACACACACACACACACACACACACACACAATATTACGACAAAAAGAAAGCAATAAAATGCTTGATTAATGTAAGCAGTTCTCCAATAATGAGTTACACAGTAAAAAAGGGTTGCACACAGGGTGTAGATTTAAGAAATGTATTTATTAGCAATACAATTATATTAAACAGAAAAAAAAATTTTTCAATGTAAGCATAATCTTGAAGTAAAATAATGAATTAAGGACTGTGTAAAAGTAAAATGTACAGAGAACAGGCTGCTGGAGACAGAGAGAGAGAGAGAGAGAGAGAGAGAGAGAGAGAGAGAGAGAGAGAGAGAGAGAGAGCACATTGAAACCAGCCCCCTCCTCCATTCAGCTTGATCACACACCTGCCAACATTCCACCTGAGAGAGAGAGAGGGGGGGGGGGGGTGCACAAGCGGCCTAACCAAAGAGGCCTCCACCTTATTACTGATATCTTCAATAGAAAAAAAGCGTAATTAACTATATCAATATAACAAATGCAATTTTTTTTTTAAATCTAGAAATTACAATCAGCCATCATTATCTCCCCAGCCCTATAGTGAGCACATGCACACGTACACAACACAGAGAAGTAACTATACTGTTTCAAGAGAGCTGCCCCGCATCTAACTCAAGTTGTCCTCTGACTAACAGCTCAAAGCTAGTCTTCAGTGCGCCCACATGCAGCTCTGCCACCAGGCAAATGCCCAGTGGCATCCCGGCGTTCGACGCACCACAAAAAAACAAACTAAAATAACAAACTTACAGCATATTCAACAAGAAAAAAAAAATACATCAAAACAACAAACAGCGTTAAGCGCTTCTTCTTCCTAGCACGGGGGTTCACGTAGCTCTGATGGTATCTAAACCACCCGGCCTACCTAACCTTCTCTGCTTTGTATACGCAAACATTGTACTCACCAACTCCAGCTGAAGATCACAGCCCATAACATCAATGCCAGCACAGCCGGGACGGCCAAACTCCCCCTCGTCACCGGCACCAAAGAAATACAAAAATATAAACAAAAATTAAATCCAAACAAAATCTAAATTAGCAACCAATATCATTCCATATACCTGTATGTAGGTTTCACTGAAGTTGAACACTATACTAAACGGTTTGGCCTCTTTGCAAATCTATCTTAAAGAATGGATCACATTTACAATTACAATGTGTTCTGTATGTCCTTTACTGACAAAGTTTTCCTTCTTTCCACTACCACAGCAGGGCACATATCTTGACTTAAGTTATGACAATTTACAAAGTATTTGATTAGATAGTACAGGCTAGTACACTCACATTTTAACAAATGGGACTATAGTAATTTATGCAAACGGAAGCACTAATTTGTTCGATTAATGCATACAGACCACCAAAGAAAACACAAATAATTGACAATGTGGGCACTACTTTCCAGTGGAAATGTTTTGTTTGTTTGTTTGTTTGCTTGCTTTTACATTTAAAATAATTACATGCACTCAAAACAATGGTGTTGCTTTGAAAAAAGAAAAGAAAATCATCAAATATGAATCAAGCAATATAATCTACTCAACCCTTTAATGATTAAAGGGTTTTTTAACCACTTAAAACCTATATACTTTGTTGACCGGAGTCCACCAGGGCCCTCTCCTTGGTCCCCTCCTCTTTTTTTTTTTTTTACCTCTACATTAAATCACAACGCATCACCAAATTCTGAGCTTGTAGTTCTGCTACTTTTTCAGAATGTTTTGCCTAATGACAGGACATCTTCCTGTTTAGCGACCTTGGATATGATCTTCGCCTGTTCTTTCATATCCTCCAAAGACTTAATTCGGCTCTTGTAGCCCTCTTTGGCTTCAGACCTCTCCCCATCAATGAGGATGTCTATGTATTCAGGGGCAGAAAGTGGATTGGCCCTCAAAGCAATCTCATTCAATCTAGCCAAACATGCAGCTGCCTGCTGCACAAGGGACATTATCACAGCCTTAAGGTTTTCACTGTCTTCCTTTAGTCGTTCAATCACGTCTTGGACAGACATCTTTGCTTGTGTGGCTATCTTATACTTTTCCTGCAGGTCATTCAATGTCTGCTTCTCTTTCACCGTAACAACATCCCATCTGTAATTCTGGTTCTTATGGTCTTTCCACATACATTTGTGCAGGCATACAGTACACTTTCCACTTTCGTCCATGGCGGCACAGAGTTTCTTTTGAATGTCATTTGCTATTAGACAGGGGTAGTGACAAGTATGTTTGCATCTTTCGCAGTTGGTGCTGAACTCGCCTGCTTTAGTGATAGGTACTTGCACTGTCCTTTCGAATTGAATCTCAACCTCAAACTTTTCATTTGTGGACATGGCGGCTTCATGCTCTTTAATCTTTTTCTCCGTCATCATGATTTCTTCAAGTTTCTCTATCCCAGCTTTAACTTGTGGCTGTATGCCTTTGATAGCTGTCTCAAGCCTTTTGCGTTCTTTAAGAACCTCCTTTGTTTGCTCCAAATCGTTGGTTTCCATTTTGCCTAAAGCTGCAAAGAAATGTTTCAAGCTCTTCATGCCCATGTTCCAAAACATTTGATCAAAGTTGTCCTCGTCAGAGTCTTCATCTTCATCACAGTCCCTTTCCCTGGGGGATCTTTTTTCTGCAAAAAAAGCAGAGTTGTTGAATTTGAAGTAAATGGGCAACCCCGCATCTGTTTTAGGACATGGGACTTTGGAGGCAATTATCGCCCCCAGAACTGGGGGCGTCTGGCTGTCTGCAAACGTCACCAGCATCCGAATGTTCTTTGCGATGTCTTTACCAAAAATGGACAGCACAGAGTCAAACACATACTTTTGTGTGTGTGTCAGTCTTGCATGAGAGGCCTGGGTAACGAAACACACTATGTCAATCTCATTGACACCAACCTCGGAACCGAAAAGGTTCCGGATCTTCTCTGTAATTTCCCTGTCTCTTTCTATTCCACGAGTATCACCAAAGCCTGGTGTGTCAACGATGGTGAGCGAATACGGGACTTTAAAACCCTCTTGATGGTTCATTTTGTATGCAATGACCTCAGATGTTTGGCTTTCAGCTTGATCAACGAGCTGTCCCTCGTCAATCAATTTAAATCGGTAATCATCATTCCAGTTGATGCAGAGGAGGTAGTTGATCATCCCATTGATGAGGGTGGTTTTTCCTGCCCCAGTTGCTCCAAGCACCATTATCGTGCGATTTGGCCTTATGCTTTCCTTGCCAATACTGTAGCTCTTGCATCCATCAATGTCAATTTCATTCATTTTCAGAGGTAGCCTGTAAACTGAGAGTGGCCCTGAATTGATGAGTTCGCTTTCATGTCTGTAGAATTCAGCCAGACGTATTTCAGCTTTTGTTGTCTGGACAGTGACTGCAATGCTTTCCTTGCTTCTGCCAGCTACGCCACAGTCACATCTGACTTTAACTACATAATCTGTCAATGGTTCTAGCCCAGTAATGATGGCATTTTCAGCATTTGACACCACTTTGTTCCACTGCAGTTGTTCATTTTTCATTCCAGTGGATACTTTTGAGTACTCCACACTGTAGCTCTCCACTTTCACCCCGTCCGCAAGCTCAGTTGGTCGCTCCCATTTAGCAAATAGTTGATCTGAGTATGCTTCAACCTGAAGTTTTTCAGGTGGACTTGAGGGTAAAGTTTTCATGGAGCCACTGTCTTTACTGTCTGGCCCCCTGCCAACTGGACAAACTGCTCGGTATCTGAACGTGTACTCTGTGTTAGGAGTCAAATTTGACACTGTGACTTCATCAGCTATGGATGCTGTCTGTTGTTGCCAGCTATCTTGTCCAGTGACACAGTACTCAATACAGTAATGGCTGATGTCTTCCGCTCCAAATCTTAGTGGGTACATCTTGAGTGTCACATTGTTATGGGTTATGTCACTCGCTGTAGGTGTTTCAGGCTTTGAAGGTGGCTCGAAGTTCTCATTGACCAGAAATCCATCCTTATAAAGGTAGACACTTGCACCCTTTTGACTCTCATTTGTTATAGCTGTCGCAAGGAACTGTATATTCTTCTCGTCCTTGTTGGCCTCCACAAAATCAATGTAAAGCTTTGCTTTCTGTCTCAATTTCTCAGATAACTCTTTTGAAAAGTACCACTGTTCCTCTTCTACATCACAGGTATGCAGTGCAGTATCTTCAGTGTTCACTTGTTTGGGTGTTTCTCTTAGGTAGCTTGATAAAGATGACAGATATGGTTCAGCCGTTTGCAGTGAGGTGAAAGCAAAGCATACAGCCTTTTCTGTTTCTGAACTGAGGATTATTTTGTCAAATTCACTCTCACTTGAGACAACCTTTGTGTTTTTCATCATGTTAGTGAGGGAGCTTATGATGTTTATTTCTCTCTCTTTGCAGCGCATCCACTCACTCAGGTCTTTGTTGTTGAAAGGAGATGAGTGTCTTCTTTTCAGGATCTCTGCAAGCACACTTTCCTCTTCCCCACCTCCTCTGAGTGAAGGAAGTTTCTTTGCCAAGGTTTTCTTAAAGTCTAGCTTGTACTCTTCACACAGATCTTTAAAAGCTCTCAGCTTCTTGCTAATCTGTGGGAACTGTTGTGCGACAGTGCTCTTCAGTGCATCATTGCACTTCAGTTCCAGTTCACCGATGTCCTCCAGGACACTTTGAGCTTCATTCACTAATCCAATGCTAATCTCACGGACAAGCTGAGCAGCTTTAGAATCTAAAACCTTCAAAGGCATCAGCCAGACCTTCACTGGTACAGCATTCTCTCCATTTGTTCCCAACAATTGTGGAAGACTTTGGTAGACTTGTATTGCATCTGTAAAAGACACTGGGGTGGTTTTAAGAGCAAAGTCCCCATGGAACTTGCAGGAGAATTTATCAACTTTTGCCATGTCTGTGCCTTTCACTTTTAGAGAAGCTTCACCTCCTATTGACACGCAGGGGATCTTCTTGATTTCTGCCTTCAAGCTGCCTTCAATTTCCTCACGATTCTCTTTATCAGACACTTCACGGTCAAATACAAAGAAGGCTTGTGCCCCATAAAGGATACCAGTTACAACATGTGTTGCTATGCCTGATTCAAAAACATGTGGATGGTCCACATTGCCTCTTCCAAGATGATTCATTGACAATTCTTCAAACATTGTGGTAGCTTTGTATTTGAATGTTACTCTAGCCTGATTTTGTGTAGTCTTACTATCATTGAGATATTTGGCAGAGCCCTCGACCTCTACCAGTCCACCCAAGAAACTTGCTTTCAAGGACGCTTGAACATTCAGTGATGTAGTTTTGTCCTCAATCGATTCAGATGCAACTATCTCAAATTCAGTGTTGTGCTGGGGTCTTTTTCTTGTGTCCTTTCCCAGATCTTCACAATCCCACAATGTATAGCCTGTAATTGATAGATAGAGTATGTAGCTCAGTTATGTACCTTACCACTATTATTGATAGTTTTTTCACTGTGTTTGATAAATATAATAACAATATTTGGTGCACAGCCTTGCAATTCATCCAGAATATAATGAAAACATGTGGATTGTTTCTCCCAGACCCTGGAATGGCCGCCCTATAATAATGAATATCAGTAACTAGCTGACTGTTTCTGAATCTCTTTTTTCACCTTATATATTTGCAACTCTGTTAATCACTCCCTCAATGGATCCCATTTCCTCATTCTGCTTTCACATTTGATGACTTATTATTACAATTTTATTTTTCAGTCAAGTGAACATAACCTTTGGGCAAGTAAAACATGACCTGTATTTGCCCGATGGGCAAGTGCTTTTGAGACTTAAGTGTCAATCCCAAAAAGACTGCTGATCTTATGTAAGTCAATAGGTAAAACACAGGACTATTACTTTTAAGTTTGTGGGTTGAATTCTCGCTGGAAGCACCCATACTTAAATAATTAAACATCTCTGCTGTCAGGCAGAAACCAGCTAACTCCAAAGTGTACATTTTTCAGGAAATGAAAAAACAAAACAAAAAGTGGAGTTAGGAGGTTTTGTTCATCATTGATAAGAACAGCTGAATGGACCTCCAAGCTCACAATGAGATTGGAAGTCAAAAGGGTGTGGAGCCTGGAGTCAGCAAAACCAGCTAACTCCACCCCCCTTTGGTGGAGTTAGCTGGTTTAGCAGAAAGTTTGAGGATCCAATGGAGTTAGCTGGTTTTGTCAGAAGCATTTTTTTATACTTTTCATTGGTTCAATAATTGTTTTAACCAACACACAGACGTAAAGGATGTTCAATAGCACTGATTTATGGGGAAAAAAATGTAAAAGCTCAAAAAATGAGTTAGCTGGTACCCGACAGCAACGATATGTAAAAATGAAAAAGAAAGTGGTACATTCAAAGCAGTTCTACATTTAAAGCTTTACCTGGGATTAGTGAGTCTTGTCGACAGTCATAGAGCATGCCGAGACTGAAGGGTCGACCAAGAGCTGCCAGCTCTATAATTTTACTGTCCATGGCTCACGCTGAACTGGAGAAAATACAGAACCTGTGTTAGTTCATTTATCCTGTTGGTAAACCATAATACTCTCTAGCCTATATTTTAATTAATATTTGTGTAATTTAAGTTATATATGAATTGAAGCTTGTTCTGCAGTTGCTACCAATGAGAGTATTTGCCAAATGCCTTGTAATAGTGACAATAGGAGTATGGGAAGGCATTTAATGTAATTTGTGGAGTTTGTGTACAAATGACAGAATTACTTATTGCTGAAATACCTTGTAAAATAAATATAAATACAGTAAATAATTGTCTTCTACCTAAACCAGGATCTGCTGTGACAGTCAGGATAATCAAGTCTTCATCAAGTCTTTACCAGCATCTGATTACCTAAAATAAACATTAAAGACAGATTATTTAAAACTCCCAAGCTCTGTATAAACAAAGACAAGGACACTAATATCATCAATATACATTTAATTACACAGTTAACAGTACAAAGGGTTCCAGAGCATTGCAAATATAGCTGGTTTTGAATGCATGCATATGATATTGGCCTATGAATAAATGTATTGGCCAATATTATATCAAGCCCAATGTACATTAAGTACATACAGTAAAGCATAAAACTTCCAATCTGTTCCATTTTGTCAGTACAGTCACATTTTCAGTAGTTATGCTGGACCTTTGTAAATGTGAGTTATTTTCATAATTATCTCCACCAGGTCGAGAGCCCGGGACAGAGATTATGTTTATACCCTTGTGTACATGCGCGTGTGCGTGTGCGTGTTCACAGATAATCTTGCAAACCACCGGATTGATAGCACCAAACCTTCTGTGATTGCTGCCAGTAGGCCAAGGAAGAATAGTATAATAATAGTAAGTTATGTCTCACCAAAAGTAACTGTAGTTACTAGTTACAAATATGTATTATTATTCAAACAATGACAATAATGAAATATTCTCATTTGTTATTCATTTTACAACTACTTTAATTGCAAGTTTATATCCTTGTTTTTAATTTGATATAAAAAATAAAAACAAGGCTACGATCTGGCCTATATCATAGTCTGGCCTAACACTATGATCAAAATACCCTTTGCAAATACCCTAGGTCTGTGCAGCTCCCCAGTGATGAGGCACAGTATAACACTTGCAATTAAATGTTGAGTTGTAGTAAGGGCAATTTAATGAGTTTAATGAACTAATGAGAACATTTGGTGATTAGTTTGAATAATGTAATAAATGTACTATGTTACTACAGTAGTTACTCATGGTGAGACATAACTTACTATATGTACTTTTGGACATTAGTATCTTATCCATTGCACATTTTGTAATGAGATTCTGTTGGACAAAGAGACAGAGAGTGACATATACATTCATACAGGTGTCCAGTGAGGCTTTTTGCCAGGCTGAAAATACTGTAATCGCTCAGTGCCGCATCACGCTGCTGGGGTTTCCAAAAATGTGGCACTCCCATTGTAAACAATTCAAAACATACACTGCCCTTGCTGGACACAGCCTCTCAGAGTTACAATAAATTAACACCAAGGATTCTACTGTGTACCTCTGTGTATTGCAATAGTCATTATAATGCTCCTCTTCAGGTCCTTCTGGTTACATTGTTACACTCTCAGAGTTAAATGAACACAGATGATTTCACTTGGTCTTGGTTGGTAGTTACACCAAACTTGACCTACTGTACTTAGGTCTGTGACTCTAGCAATTTCAGGCACCATCAGGAGCAGAATTATTCCCATTCAGATGGTTCGTCAGGTGAACTGGTTGGCTTTAATTTCATAGTTTAATGGATCAATTATTATTATTATTCTTGAAAATTGAAACAGCTGCTGGAGTCACAAATATTGGTCACCAATGTAGTACAATGCAGTACAATACTATTGCATGGTTTGCAAAACTGAAGGTTTTAGTCCCATAGACTATCATGCTGGGGTCCTAATTTGTATTGATTTGATGCACTGTATGATCAGCTGATTCATGTGCTTTGGCTCAAAAATAGCTCTCTTTAATTTAGCACATAAGCAAATATATTGCTCTCTCTTTAACAGTTCTCACAACATCACAAAACCCAGCACAGCGTTTGTTTTTAATTAAAAAAAAATCACAAAATATCACAACTCACATTGTTGTAGCCATTTTTGATGGAAGAATGAAGGAAGAAGACCAGGACTGGATCCGTGGATCCGGATCTGGAATTGTGTTTAAAACATCAGAAATTTAGCATGCAAAAAGAAGCAAACAAACAAACAAAAAACAAAATGGAAATAACAAATGGAAATAATAAGTGTCAGAAAATATAATTAATTTACTTTACTTACTCGTTCAATGCTCCTGATGCTTTGTCGATGTGGACTGTCCGCTGGTCACTTATACTACTCAGCTATGACACCCCCCAAACCCCACCCCCAACCCCACCCCTGTGCTGATGACAGCACTTTCATGTAGAGGCAGAGATTACAGATCCTTATTTCTTTATCTCAGTTCACTGTCGGCTGACAAATATCAGAAAGTGTCTCCACTGCACAGTTGTCGTTGATGAGACAAATACATCTCCCATTACAAATTAAAACAATCTGCTATAATTATTAATATAATTCATTCTATGTGTTCTGTGTGCATATATCTTTTGTCTCATGGTGTCTGTTCCAAAACTACCGGTAGGCCTAATTCTACAGATGTCTCATTAGCTGTGGTTGAAAAGTATTAGTAGCATATTACTAAACAGGTAACACACATGGACCATTGATGTGGTGCCAAGGTCATTCCTGTTTTCACTCACGCTGCATTGCTCCCCTGATATGAGTTTTCAAATTGCTCCACAATCAACCAAAAAGCCCCTCAGGATTGACCAGTCGATCGAAGCATGTGCGACTAGATACTAGACTTCCTGACGTACCGCCAACAGGTGGTGAGAATGGACAACATCACATCTGACCTTTAAAAAAGAAAGACCTGATGAAGATCACACGTTGATCGAAACCAGTGTTAATTTCGTCGACTAAAACTGTTATGAAAAATGTTCGTCGACTACCTTTTTTCATTGACGAACACAAAATAAAAACTAAGCTATGATGACTAAAACTAATTGACAATTTCATCAGCAAATACAAACTAGACAATACAGTTAGGGAGGGACTGGAGCAGAGATCCAGTAGAACTAAAAGACAAGTCGTTTGGTTGCGCTCGTGTGTTGCGCTCTGAAAATAGCCGATCTACAAGCTAACAATGTGTCACCCTGTGACGCGTTGTGAGCTTGTAGATCGGCTATTTTCAGCATTTAACCAAATGTGAAATCTGCCAGTACGACACCATTACGAGCCGCCAAAATACATTTTGGTCGACAAAATCAACTGTAGATTTAGGTGACTAAAATTAGACTAGAAACTTTTCAGATGAAAAAATATGACTAAAACTAAATTACATTTTATTCAAAAGACTATGACTTAACTAAATAAAACATTTCTGTCAAGTTAACACTGATCGAAACAGCAATAAATAAATACAGCGGAGCTTCTGCATTACCGGTGTGCAGACGTTGTTTCCTTTCGTTGAATTGCTGTTTATCCTGTATTGCCAACAATGTTGCCACAGAATGCCATAGAATGAACAACAGTGTACCAAGAGTATCTTGACCCAAAATAGATCATTAAATACAAATTAGGCTACTTTCATTTTGAATTTGTTTTCTTGCAGGCTTCCATGGCAGGCTTGCTTCTGAGTGACAGTTCATGGATGGATTTACTTAAGTATATTTTGATACCCATACTTTTGTACATTTACTAAAGTACATTTTTAATACCGCAGCAACGGTCCATCCGGCCTGGGAATAGAACCATGGACTCGCTGTCAGGCATCAGAGGCTATGTGTTGTGCAGCGTAACCACGCATCAGAGGCTATTTGTTGTGCAGCGTAACCACGCACGCACGCACGCACGCACGCACGCACGCACGCACGCACGCACGCACGCACGCACGCACACACACACACACACACACACACACACACACACACACACAAATCTGAATAGCTACAGGTACAAAGTACATGCCAAGTCTAATACAGTTTCACCCAGGAACTTAAACACAACCATAAAGTCATTAAGAAGATTGAAAAACAACCATACAGTCATGAAAAAGCAATGATCAGCACAGTCAGTAGGACAGAGCATTATAATAATAATAATAAACTTTATTTGTATAGCACCTTTCATGACATGAAATGCAGCTCAAAGTGGGTCATGAGATAATGCAGCTCAGTACCAGTCAGTAATCAGTAACATTATGATAAAGGTTTAATATTGATTGCCACTCATTGCCAAGCCTGGCTATGGCATTGAAGATAACAGTATTCACATGCCGTGCAACTCTTTCATTTAAAGGTAGGGTAAGCGATTTATCTTTTTTTCCTTTTTTTTTGTTAAAAAAGGTTAAAGTACTCTGATAGTAATTATTGCTACAGAGCGTTTGTTCAGTCACAGGGGTCTCTCCAGCTCTTTAGTAAACAGAATATAGTATATTTTCAGGTAGGTGACACATTTTAAGCCAATCAGGAGACAGCACTGAAAATGCATTTTCTGTTTAATAAAGAGCTGGAGTGACATGGGAGACTCCTTTTACTGAACAAACACTGCAGGCTTGCATGGCAGGCTTTCTTCTGAGTGACAGTTCATGGATGGTTTTACTTAAGTATATTTTGATACCCATACTTTTGTACATTTACTCAAGTACATTTTTAATACCGCAGCAACGGTCCATCCGGCCTGGGAATAGAACGCACGCACGCACGCACGCACGCACGCACGCACGCACGCACGCACGCACGCACGCACGCACGCACACACGCACACACACACACACACACACACACACACACACACACACACACACACACACACACACAGGATTTAGGTCCTATTCTCTTCTTAATGATATGCAGTCAGCCTGTGATTGTAACCTATTCCTTATTGCTGATGATTCAGCTCTCCCAGACTCTCACCATCTCACACGTACAGTATATTGTGTAGCTTCACGTTTCTCTTCCACCCATGTGAAAGGGGAAACATAGAAGCTTCCTGTGTGAAAGGGGAAACGTGGAAGCTTTGTTGAAGCTTTCTGTTTCTTTGTGGTGGTTCCCACCATATTCCACCTAAATCTGCATCTTTGTGGTGACTTACAATTTTCCCTGTTGGGCGTTTAGGCAGCAAATACGCTGAGAGGTTGACCTGCACTTGACCTCTGTGTATGCAGTTTCACACCGGCAGATACAAAAGGTACAAAGATACAAAGCTACACAGCATATTTAGCTTTGTATCTTGTTTTTTTCCCCGAATGTATCTTTGTATCTTCATGTCGCTGGCTTCCTTTGAAAATGAATTGTAGACTGTGTTTTAAAATATACAAATTTTTTTTTGTTAAAAATGGCATGGTATTTCTGTCTTTAAACCTTCATTCCACTGATCCAGGGTGGAACACAATAAATTAATTGATCATTAAAATCTGAATAGCTGCCGGTACAAAGTACATGCCAAGTCTCATACAGTTTCACCCAGGAACTTAAACACAACCATAAAGTCATTAAGAAGATTGAAAAACAACCATACAGTCATGAAAAAGCAATGATCAGCACAGTCAGTAGGACAGAGCATTATGGGTCATGAGATAATGCAGCTCAGTACCAGTCAGTAATCAGTAACATTATGATAAAGGTTTAATATTGATTGCCACTCATTGCCAAGCCTGGCTATGGCATTGAAGATAACAGTAATCACATGCCGTGCCACTCTTTCATTTAAAGGTAGGGTAAGTGATTTAGCTTATTTTTTGTTTGTTAAAAAGGTTAAAGTACTCTTTAGTAAACAGAATATAGTACTGAAAATGCATTTTCTGTTTAATAAAGAGCTGGAGTGACATGGGAGACTCCTTTTACTGAACAAACACTCTATAGCAATGAGTACTATCAGAATATAGAGCTATTTGTTATTTGCTTAATGATATGAAGTCAGCCTGTGATTGTAACCTATTCCTTATTGCTGATGATTTAGCTCTCCTAAACTCTCATCATGAAAAAAATTACTTCACAACTTCAAAACATCAGCGTCTTTCCATCTGGGCAAACAGTCTATACTCTTTGGGTGTAATGAAAAAAAAGAAGAAAATAAAACACAGGGGATTTTGTATACATACAGTATGTATAAATGTAATATTATTATGATCGATAATGTGTATTGCTAAATATATTGCATAAGACATATTATAAGATGCGTCAATTGTAAGTAATTGATTGACTGTGTCAAATGCTTTATGGAGGTCAAGCAACACCAAAACCCTACTCACTTTCAAAACTGCCCTAAAGATACACCTTCAGGAGGCTCGAAAATGGCCCCTGTCTAAGTCTTAACCTACCCCCCCCCCCTACCCCTTTTTTTCTTCTCTTGTACATATTTTTCACTCCTCATACCAGTAACCTGTAAGCTGATTGTATGACGTTCTGTATAGTAGTGTGTATATCTGTCTGTCTCTTATATGTCATCATGATTTGTGTGCATGGGGATCTCATCTTAAACAAGCTCAGTGCTTAATGAGTCTTCCAGTTTAGTAGACCTTGTATTGTGAATTTGTACTTCCATGTACTGTTGTTCTCATGTCTTACTAAATAAAGTACATCAATCAATCAAAAAAACATCCCACATATTTCTTTGTCTTTGTCTCTTTCCAAATCTGGTCAGTTAAAAAGTTAAATAAACAAATATGTTGAATAAGACCTATAACCTTGACCTGACTGGGATTTGTTCAGATACTCATTAAGATGTTAATTATATTTTAAAAATATTTTCGAAACTGTACTCAGTACAAACACTGGTCTGTAGTTACCTAGGTCATTCTTGGTCCCTTTTTATAGAGTGGGATGATTTGATCCTTTTTCAGGTCCTGTGGGAATACAGCCAGATCTATTGAGAGGTAAAACATGAATGGGATGGCGCCAGTGATGAGCTGTGGATTTTTGAACTAGGGGGGCTATATTTTCTGACGTCACGTGCACGCGCACGTGCACGCATGTGCACATAGCCAATCAGCTCAGTGCTAGTTGAAATACTGTATTCAACATGTGATTTTTAATGTAATTATATCTTATTATTTAGTTGCATTGTTAATTTGTTGTTTTTTATTTTTGTTTCAATTAATTAATTATTTTATTTTCCTTTTAGTTTTATATAAAAGCCCTTTACATAGACTCACCCACACACATAAGTACTTAAAATAATCAGACAACTTGTCTTTGTCTTGTCTCAGAGAACTGGGTCCTCTTCTAAGCGATCCCCTTCACACTCTGCAGTGCAGAGACTGTTGTCTCTCATTGTGAGAGGAATGTACACATTCAATTCAAGTCCATGGCTTTTTTCGAGTAGCCTAATGTTATGCAAAGTAGCCAGGGAGACGCTATTGAGAACGGCTCGCCGCTGACGGCGCGAACCTTGAGAGGCTATTGTTTAAACTTTAAGGTGTTAAGACCGCAGCTGACTGGCGCGTGCATGTGGAGCTCCCAGCCCCCCAGCCAGCGCCAGAACTAAGGGGTCGCCGACCCCCCATAGCACCCCCTACAGCTCATCCCTGGATGGTGCTATCAGTGAACCAGCGTCTAGCTTGACCCGATTCAATACAAAGGTCCCAGAGAAGGCCGGTAACTTGGAGACCAGAACTAGATTTGACGCGTTGTGAAATCAGCTATTTTCGCAAAAAAATGTAAAAATCTTGTTTTTATATTTATTTCTGTCTTTTCTTATCTTTATTGATAGCACAGGGCCCTGCGATTGACAGACGCTCTTTTTTGTTTCTGCAAAACGCCCACCCAGTGCTTGGGGCCAGATCAATCTGCAGAAGAAACATGACAATGTGAATTCACGCGGCGGGATGGTTTACCAGGCGATACCATCGCAAGAAATGCTTTAGAATTACCCAGAGTGCAACAAACTGCAGGGTTTGTATGGATAAGCTTCAAAAACATATTAACCACACACACATACACACATACGCACACAAAAAGCATAAAAGGAAGCTATAGTTTCACATTTATTATGGTCTTTTATGTGAGACTCACACGTACAGTATTGTGTAGCTTCAAGCTTCTCCTTTCCCCCGTGTGAAAGGGGAAACATGCTTTCCGTGTGAAAGGGGAAACATGCTTTCCGTGTGAAAGGGGAAACATGGAAGCTTTGTTGAAGCTCCTTTCTGTTTCTTTGTGGTGGTTCCCACCATATTCCACCTAAATCTGCATCTTTGTGGTGACTTGCAATTTTCCCTGTTGGGCGTTTAGGCAGCAAATACGCTGAGAGGTTGACCTGCACTTGACCCGTGTGTGTGCAATTTATTTGACTGTGACTACAATTTACAATTTAGGCCAGCGATTCCCAAAGTGTGGGCTGTGAGGATATTGCATGTGATGGTAGACTGTGTTTTAAATTCTCTCATGACCGATAATGCTCTGTCCTACAGACTGTGCTGATTACTGCTTTTTAATGATTGTATGGTTGTTTTTCAATCCGCTTTATTACTTTATGATTGTGTTTAAGTTCCTGGGTGAAACTATGTGAGACTTGGCATGTAGAATACTTTGTGCCGGTAGCTATTCAGATTTACAAAGAGACTAAGGTTGGTCAGCTGTCATATAGCTTGGAATAAAATAAGTATCAAGGACTATGACCTCTAATGTCACTTAGAGTATCGTTGTTAATTGCACTGTGGACACTGTCACTTTGCTTTGCCTTGCACTGATTGCACTGGGTTGACAAAGACACATGCGTTGTTTTTCTACATAATGCAGGATAGTTGTAGGTGTATAATTTTGTATCTTTATTGATGGTGCTTCTTTTTGTTATTTCTTTCCTTTATATTGTTGTATCCAACAAGTAGGCTAATGGGATATTTACTCAAGACCCATAAAAACTGGGCCGTGATCCAAAAATGGGTCCCAAATCATTATGTGTGTGTGTGTGCGTGCGTGCGTGCGTGCGTGCGTGCGTGCGCGCTTGCGTGCGCGCTTGCGTGCGCGCTTGTTGCGTGCGCGCTTGCGTGCGCGCTTGCGTGCGCGCTTGCGTGCGCGCTTGCGTGCGTGTGTGTCTTTAAGACTGTGTCAAATGCTTTCTGGAGGTCAAGCATTTAACACAGTAAATTGGAACTGAAGATTTACACAACACGCGCGCACACCCACACCCACACCCACACCCACACACACACACACACACACACACACACACACACACACACACACACACACACACACGCACACACACACGAGCTGCTTCACATTGGGTGGACTCAGATATGGTCAGAGGAGGGAGTGGTTTGCAGGGTTCATAAAGAAGGTGCAAAAAACATCCTCCTCATGTCTCTTCTTGTTACACAACACCAACACAACACGGTAAGTCAATGAATATATATAATCCATCTGTAGAGTAAAATATATATGCTAAATTTTCTCTACTAATATTTTGACTATACTGTTCAATCCAAAGTACAGATGGATAAAAAATATATATGGATTGTGAGTAAATATTTGTTTTTAATGTTTTAAAAATAATATCAGACTTAAAAACACAACCCTTTTAAAAAGTTTGAACATAGCACAGCATAATTTTTTACCCTGCTAAAATGTTATTTTTTAGAAAACTAAATACCAGACTATATGATATTTCGTAATCATTTCACCCAAAATGACTATTGACATACTAATAACGCTGTCTGTCAGTTAAGTAACATAAGAGGATTTAATTACTTAAACCAACTTGTTTTGATTTAGGCAATTGCAAACTTGACTTATTTGACTTTCTCCAGACTTTCTTTTTTGCCTAAGTCACATAAAGGTATAGGGTAGTGATTTTCTTTGGTTACAATAATTGTTAAATAGCTCTATATTCTGCTAGTACTCATAATAAAAATAAAAACAAATATTCGTCCCCACTCCTTGGGGTGTTTTTTTCCCACTGTATATTTGCACATCCGTGAAATTTATCTTCTGCATTTACCCATCCCATAATCACTAGTAGCAGTGAGCAGTCATTTTGCGGCGTGTGGAGAGATTAAGAGTCTTGCTCAGGGATACACATCTACACGTTGTTGCCTGGCCTGTAATCTTACCTGGGACAACCAGGGGCTCTGGCTCCGCAGGCGGGCTCACTAACCACTCAGCTATGGCCGCCCATTGCTATAGAATGTTCAGTAACAGGAGTCTCCATGTCTTTCCAGCTTTTTAATAAACAGAAAATACATTTTCAGGTCGGGATACCAATTTTACGGACAGAATCATGTTTTGGGGTAAGCGTTCGGTACAACTGGCAATCAAAGTGACTACTGGCCAATCTCAATGCGTCTTTTACAGGACATGTCAGAATCAGGCCCAAAAGAAGTGTCTAGGCTAAGTTTTACCACTTTACATCAGCTATTTGAAAATAGCAGATCTACAAGCTCATAACGTGTCATGTGGATCTACTATTTTCAATATATATATATTTTCTAATATTTGAATATTTTTTAAATATGTTACAACACAAATCTTGTATGGGGGTCCCTGGCACAAAATATTTTCAGATGGGAGTCCATGGATAAATACATCTGGGGGTCCTTGCCATGGAAAAAATTGGGAGCAACTGGTTTAAAAGACATTAGGAAGCAAGCCCAAATAAGCAACTACACTTAAAAAACAAGCCCAGGATCGCTTATTATAAGCAGACATGGCAACACTGGTAAAAAGGAAACCTATGTGATATGGGGCTCCCCACCATAGACATATAAAGGTAGACGCCTCCTCTGGCTCTGAATGGTCTGCATGGCGGACGCGCTTCTGCTTCCGGGGGGGCAGCTGGAAATGTCTGCGTGCGCCACAGAAGGGGGCGTTCAGTAGGCCAATCAGAGGCAGGTGGGGGCGGGACAACTAGATTCTGACAAGTCCTGGAAAAGACGTGCTGTGGTTGGCCAGTAGTCAACACGCTGTGATTGGCCTGTGCCCGTTCTCCCCGGAAATATGGCGGCCACCATACCAAACAGGTCGCTCCAACAAACTGCAGAGGCCAATGAGGTATCTAGGTTTCTATATCTATGCTCCCCACCACTCCCCAAACAACTTACTCCCCTACCTGGCCACACCCACGGTGGGCTTGGCCAGGAATAAGGTGAATACTCTTCTGATTGCCTGAAATGTGGTCACCTACCTGATCATTTATTATTTTCTGTTTATTAAAGAGCTGGAGAGAGACAGGGAGACCCCTGTTACTGAACAAACACTCTATAGCAATGTATATAGAATATAGTGCTTTTAACAAAAAACGTTTTGTTTTAACCACAAAATATCACCCTACCTTTAACGTTGACTTATGCAAAATAAAATGGCCACAGTCGCAACTGGGGTGGGAATAGCATGATCTTTTCAATAAGGGTATAGGCAATTTTACCAGAGGTGGCCACTGTAACGAAGAGATGATTGAAATGACTTAGGGTGCAGTCACACCGAACTTTTATAAGTTTGGGTCCCGAGACATCAAATGTATCTTTTGGGTCTTGAGCTGAAAAGTGGGAACCCCTGTACTACATAACTTAACACTCACAGATGTGTTAAGTTAAGATGACTGCAATACAGTTTACTGTACAGTCATCTTTAGTCCCAAATGTGTGTGTGGATGGTAGAACTCTGTCTATCTTGTGTTCAGGTCACTTCATTCATCACTCAGTCACCAGCTGGGACCAACATCTGGATGTTGAATGACACAGAGTGAGTACCATTTCAATCATTACTATTTATACCCAGTGAATCATGAAGTAAAAATAACGTCAGTGAATGTAGTACTCAGTACTCAGGAGTAAATTATATGCACTTAAAAATAATAACATGGGTAACATTATTTATGAAATGTAGAAAAAAACTGTCTTGATCTTGGTATATATTATTTATATTTAATGAATAAAAAAACGTCCATAATTATCAAAACATGATATATTTTAACTCGCTGTAATCGTACCAACAGTTTCTGTTCAAATCAGGCAAAAACATTTGGTGCGATCTGTATGCATCTTCACAGAAAGCACATTTAGGCTACATTCACACCGAACTTTAAGTCTGCCTATGCGACGGATCTTGCCAATGCTTTTCAATGGGAACGGAGCGGTTTGTTGCCATTTGCGGATTTAAAAAGAAAACGGTGACCGTACCCTTAGGAAAAAAAGAAAAAAACTAAACAATCAAACAACATATACAGTAGGGCTATTTTTTACTAAAGAAACTAAATTATATCCTAAGCTTATTGGAGAAATTGATGTCTAATATAATTGCTAATCTACAAGCATTTGGCTTTGCGAACATTCAAGTAATTTAGTTTCTGTATGATGTCATTAAAAAGGGATTGAATTGTATTGTATTATTTAGCTTAACGTCTGGACCCCTCACAGCTTTAAAATTCCAACAGTTTGTGTTGGCTTGAACTCGGAGTTGCCACTTTGCAGATATATTTTTCAATATTATAGGCTACAGTTTTTTGTCTGTTTTAACTTTCAGTATCTTTTAGTCCCTTAGTTCTCTACTTTTTCATGTACAGAACTAAGTTAAAGTATATGGCCTTCACAGAACTTGATGTGTGTGAGTTCATGACAGGTCATTAGGTTACTCAGAGCCTCTAAGCAGGCTCTGACTTCCTTGTTGTGGGTTCGCTGCAGCAGCAGCGAGCACACCATAGTTCTCCTCAGTCCTCCTCACTATTTGTGGTACCTCACAACTCCTTCATATACTTTCACCTAGAAACTCAATTCACAACTTAAAACAATCTGCTTACTGTGGACAAACATGCTTGAACTTTTTACTTTGAAATGTTTTGTAGTGTTTGAGATGTTTAATAATACTTATACTTACTACTTTACTTAATACTTATTAAACGTAAGTGATAAAACTCGCACCTCGCTATTCCTTCATACTTTAACCTTGAAACTTGATTCACCATTACTGTGTGTAGACATGCACACTTGAGATTTGTACTTTGAAATACTTAGTTACACTGTTTGATTTCCTGTGAACACAGTTCTTTCGAGGTGGCGAACTGAGTCAGCAGCAAGGACCCGTTCTCTGTCCAACACACAGGACCCATCAACTGCCCCCCCCCCCCCCCAGTGTGACACTGCTGCACTGTCTATATCTACACCCCTGTTAAGGTCAGTGAGATGTCAATTTGTTAGAAATTCATCATTGAAATACTTAATTAGTTAATTTGAATATGAATGAAGTTATCAGAGAGGACACCACAGCAATTTTCTTTTTGTGTAAAATGTAAAAGTGCCACAATCTAAATAGGATGGATTAACGTGTTATGGTTGCTAAAACTAAGCTCATATGTACTACGTAGATATTAATCTGAAATCTCTGTGTGGAACCTGCATTTCCAAGGGGTGGATTAAAAAAATGTCTCAGGTGATAAACCCGCCCCATATTTGCATACTGGGCTCTGATTGGTGCCCCACAACTTCGGGGGCAGCAAAATCCAATCACGACCGAGCGGGGCCAGACCAAATCTGCTGAGGACAATATTTTTTGAGATGGCAGATTTGTCTGGTTTCCAGGCTACCTTATCTTCTACCCGGCGCAAGATGAAGCTAAGTGGAGACACGACAGACACAGTTGTAATTTGTATGCCCTGTGCCCACATTGTGCAGATCTAGTATAGGGGCCCTATTTTGGGCCAAAGTTGCCATAGCCTACCCACTATTTGGGGATTTAGCATGGCGCAAAGGGCGTTCCTGTGCAAAAGTTGCTATCTTCCAACACCAGCCTTATCCCTAAAACACCTGCTCTACCTGCTCTATATCTTTTATCAGTTGTCCAATCATGGACTGTACACAAATTCAGAGCTGCTTGCCCAATCTGATAGTCTCGCTATGGCCCACTACCAACCATCGAGGCACACAAACCCGACCATCTTTGTTTTCAAAATGTGCTACTTCATACAGTCCGTTCATAGAAGACACAAATGTTGACAACGGTTGAAAGGGTGTCACTGATAACCTCATCCCATTCGCTACTGTAAATGGCAATCGATTCGATATCCGTGACCTATCCTGCCCTAGCTTGCCGTTTTTACAGGAATCATGTGATATGTAGCAAAGAATATTTGATTTATAATAATAATTGATTTTTGGCCATGCCATTTTGGCCATGCCATGTTGTCTTTAAAGATAAGTTGTCCCATTGTGTCTATGGTATTGATGGACTAGTTTCATATTTTGATAACTATATATTTTTTATTCCATATTTTGAAATAATGTAGGACCAGGAGCAGTTCATACAACTGCAAGCAATATGATTTTTTAACTAATTTTAAATATAATATATAAATATTATGTAATCTTTTGTTGAATTAAATTGTTATTTGCTAATTGTTGCCTTTGTTTTGTTTTATTTATTTATTTGTAACCAACAATTAAACAGCTGCAACAGTTCCTGTCATATGTTGGTTGTATCTTTCAGGTCGCATGTGAAAATCACTCTTACTGTAGCTGCTGAAGAATTCTTCAAAAATGGGACCATGGGAACAAGGCAAAAACCTCAATTGCTGCCAGTGTGGCTGCGGACTTCAACGAGTGAACGGCTGGGATGATTTTGTAACAAGATATGTTAATGGCGAAGAAGTATATGCGTTCCATGGAGGTAACTTCTACAGACCAGTTGGCTGGGATAAGATGTATGTGTGTCATCATTGCTTTGTCACCAAACCAGAACAGGAAAGACAGAGGCTAGAAAATGCGAGAAGGGAAGCGGAGATAGAAAATGCGAGAAGGGAAGCGGAGATAGAAAATGCGAGAAGGGAAGCGGAGAGGAAAGAAAATGAGAGAAGGGAAGCAGAGAGGAAAGAAAATGAGAGAAGGGAAGCGGATAAGGCATTGAGAGCAGCGGATATAAAACTTATGGAACAACAGAAAAGGGAAAAAGAAGCTGGAGAGACACTTTGCATGCCCTATTGAGAAACTTGATGTGTAAATGTATGTGTCGACTGAATGAGTCTCAGAATTCTATTATTATGCTGCTGTCTAACCCCAGCCTCAGTGTTACAAGTTATCGGTCTACTTTCTGGAAACACTGGTATGATTGTCTCTTGTCAAAGCTGATGTTTTTATGGTATAGAGGTGTTCTTTAAGTAGGTATAGTAGGCTTATATGGTCTCTGTCAGGTGGAAACTGCACATGTCCAAAACTGTTACTTTTCTGGATTCAAATTCAAAAGCATCAAAAGTAGCAGATCTACAAGCTTAAAACGTGTCGCTTCGCGCCGTGTTTCAAGCTTGTAGATCTGCTACTTTTGAGTGATGCTGTAGTATGATCAAGTAGGGCGTTAATTTACGAGAAAACACAAAGTTAAAATATGGAGATGAGAGCTTTCTCCCCGACAGCAACGATATATTATGAAATATTGACAAAACTAAGGACATTTTCTCTATGAATTTATTTTGTTTTAGTTCCTTTTGTAAACACAACAACACACACTTTCAGTTAGTTATCGTTTTATTTGTAAAGCCTCGCTTTTATTTTTATTTCAGTTGAAATGTGTTTTTTTTTTTTTTAATTCTTTTGTTAGTTTCATTAGTTTAAGACCCAAATGAAGAAAAAATATCCTAATTTTTTATTGTATTAATGAAATTATTTTGAAAAATGTTAGTGAATGAATTAGTAAAAAAAAAAAAAAAAAATCTTGAAATAATAACAAGAAACAAAAATTAGGGATATTTATTCGCAACCCACAAAAATTGTCCCTCGACCCACAAAGAATGTGTTTTCTTTCAAATCCTTTTTATTTTTTTGCTTGCAAATATTATTTTTTTGATTGCCGTTTTCATTCAAAATAATTTTTGCTCTGTTTATATAAATGTCTTTGCTTGCAAATTAGGATTTTTTTATTGATGTTTTAATTAGTTTTCATGAAATAAAATAAAAGTTGCTCTGTTTTCTCTCTCAAATCTTTTCCTTTTGTTTGGTTAATAAAGACAGAAATGTAGCTCCATAACAAATGGCTACCGACTCACTGTTTGGGTGTGCGAGAGAGAGAGAGAGAGAGAGAGAGAGAGAGAGAGAGAGAGAGAGAGAGAGAGAGAGAGTGTGTGTGTGTGTGTGTGCTTCAGCTTTCTTGTGTACCAGTTGGCCAAGGAACTCAATCCTGGAATATTCTTCGCTACTATAACGTGTATAATAGCATTACAAACACATTATGTCATTGTTCAACCTTTACTAGTCGCTTTGTTAACATTAAAACATTTAGTATTCATTTATATGTATGCACTAACATGATTTTTTCATCTACCTAGTCTAAAGTGGGAACAATGCTTATTAAGGTTAAATAATTCATTATGTTTATTATTAACCGTTTAACTATGATGTTTGCAACTACATAATAGTTGTGGTATATGGACAGTGTGCAAGTCAAAACATATTAAGAAATGATACTAGGTCAGTTTACTAAAGTAGGAGAATCATGAATGTGTTGTGAGCCAGCCTGCCATCTGCTACTCAGAGTGTGACTGGTGAAATTGCTATATTCTAACGCAGCAACAGCTGCAGCTGAGCCAAATGGCCATTGTGCTGCTCTTATTTTAAGTACATACCTTATATGGCTATTTAGACAACTATAAGAACGTTGTGAGATGTTTGTTTGGGATGATGGTTGTGCCCAGAGGAGGCTGTGTGGAGTCAGGGCTCTGCCCTGGCTCTCTGGATTCCATGATGCTGTTTGTTGCTGAATCTGAATAAATGACCATGGAACTTTGGAAACCCTGACGTCTGCTTCTCTTCTCTATTCTCCTCCATTTTATTACATCTAAAGCCTGCTAACCTGCAGTTAATGACTCAAATACACGACATATTTGGCGGGCCAGCTCCATCGTTGTGCATACTTTTGCGGGTGTGTGCTTCGATTAAAGAACCTGTGTATTTTGGGGGGACCGCGGGAGCGGGCCTGGCTGTGAGGAGACTCGGCCCCGTGGGTGTCTTCCTACGGCGAGGAGGACCACCGCCATGGGGACGTCGGCGCGACCTGGATTTCTACTATGATGAAGGACCTCGCAGCGGCGGCGACGTTGTGATGACTACCACCGCTCGTGACCTGATCTCAGTTGGCTACTCGACTGACTACTCTTCTCTGCGGGGCGCCTGGCTGGGTGGACGGCGGTGCGAAGAACTTGCTGGTCGAAGTTCTCCGTGGGGGGATGTGTTGGTGAGGAGCGGCTATCATTTTGGCTGGAACGATGATATCACCTGGAACTGCGCTCGGCTATTCTGCTGGGTGCGTGGACATTGAGCTAGAGACTACAACAGCAGCATTATCGGAGGGAACACTGAACAATGCAGGAGAGAGGTTGTATTTTAGTGATAAAGTGATTTGAACCACGGAGCGTTATTTTTGTTGCCGTGCGTAAAAGTGTGACGTGAGGATTTTGTTGTTTCACTTTCTGGTCCCTAGGGTTTAATGTGGAGTTTTTTATTTTCGTTGTATGCGCTGAAAGACTGAGATTGATGATGATCGATGCGCTGATGCTAGTCCGGAAAGCACAGGGTTGCATCCGGCACCTGAAAAGTGTGAACTCACTCACATTCAGTGTATAGATATAGGTAACATTGTATCCCAGGGTTTAAAGACAACAGAGAGACCTGCGCACTGATTAGGGAATGAGAATGCATTTTGACTGGTGTTTTTATTTTCGAGACATGGTTATGATGAAGTGAAGAAGTGGTATAAAGAGAAAGTTCAGCACCGTATTGATGTATTTTCTTTTATTTTGAAATTTGATGTAAACCACTGTATGGCTATTGTGTAATTTTGGTGCCTGTATCTAAGTTGTTCTGTCTCATGTGATGTTTGTGTTGAATCTGCTGAATGTCCTTTTGTTAAACTTCCAGTCATTGGCCATGGGGGGTGTAAGTGGAAAGAAGGTTATTTTTTGATGTTTTCTCTTGCAGACTGTTTATTCAATATACCTGGTTGCGAAAGAAATTAAATTATTTCGTGGGGGGAAGTTGTGTGGTATATGGACAGTGTGCAAGTCAAAACATATTAAGAAATGATACTAGGTCAGTTTACTAAAGTAGGAGAATCATGAATGTGTTGTGAGCCAGCCTGCCATCTGCTACTCAGAGTGTGACTGGTGAAATTGCTATATTCTAACGCAGCAACAGCTGCAGCTGAGCCAAATGGCCATTGTGCTGCTCTTATTTTAAGTACATACCTTATATGGCTATTTAGACAACTATAAGAACGTTGTGAGATGTTTGTTTGGGATGATGGTTGTGCCCAGAGGAGGCTGTGTGGAGTCAGGGCTCTGCCCTGGCTCTCTGGATTCCATGATGCTGTTTGTTGCTGAATCTGAATAAATGACCATGGAACTTTGGAAACCCTGACGTCTGCTTCTCTTCTCTATTCTCCTCCATTTTATTACATCTAAAGCCTGCTAACCTGCAGTTAATGACTCAAATACACAACATAGTCTAAAGTAGGAGCAATGCATAATTTAGGTTAATAAATCCATTATGGGTTCTCTGCATAACTGTAGTTCCTTGCTCCTTTATTTTTTACAGGGGAAAATGGAGTGAAAAATTAAAAGATACAAACATACATACAAACAAACAAATCACTGATATGCTAATACATGGTGTACATTGACAATTTAACACACATTTCCAGACATAACATACTACTCAATACACAAACATAAATCTTACTTACAGGCATTGCATACTCAAAGAATGAAAAATCACATCAAGAGACAAAAAAAAAGTGTACTCTACAAGCCACATGTACCTTCTGCCCAGAGTCTCGACTCTCGACTAATTTGCAAAGTAACAACGCCTGTTTGATTAGTATATTAACTGCACCTGCTTTAGGTTCATGTAAGGAGTGCTACAAATTATCCTGTCAATAGGGGTCACTGTTTTACTTGTTTAAAATAATAAATCTGCCCTGAGGGCAGAGCAGGCATTACAAACCTGTTTTTATTTATATTTATGTGGAGGAGAATGAAGGGCTGCTACACGATGACGCTATCCCTCTATGATAAGCTGGTGGCTAGTGAGGATGAAGAGCACCTTCACCTTAGACTGTCCCTCGGCACAAGTTGTCTAAAGCCAAATGCTGCTTGTGCTAACAACAATAACCGAATAAATAATAATACTAATACTTTAGAATAACTAGGCTCATTTTATGACTCACATAAGGCTGGCATCTGTGTATACTGTATCCACTTTAAACCAGACCAAACATCAAGGCCACCAACTATTACACCCCAGATGGAGCCTGTATTAAAAGGACTTAACCCTGATTTATAATCAAATCAGGTATAAGTTGTGTGACGGTGTCCCACAGCTAAAATAGCCAATCTACAAGCCCACAATGTGCTGTGATGCAACGCCTTGTTGTGTGCTTGTTAGTGACTTTTTTCACCTATAGGCCTGGGTTGTTTTAATTATTTTAGTATTTGAATAGATTTTTTACACTTTTGTTTTTACAGCCCGAAGGGGGCGGCTGACACAGAACAACACAAAGTAACAAATAACCAAATAAAAACAGGTACCAACACAACAACACAATCAATACAATAAACAAAGGAGAACAAAGCAAAGAAACAAAAAAAAAGGGAGTGAGGGAGGCTATTTGCTATCCATATACATAGAACCACCTGAGAACAAGCAAGGATATACAGTATACCTATAACTGGTATACAATAGGGGGGCAGGCGGCAGCCAGTAGTCTGTCATTACAATCCATTAACGTAGTGAAGAAATCTTTCCTACTTCAGGTGGAACGGGTCTATTCTGCCCTTCATAGAGAAGGATACGCGTTCATATGATGCTGTCCTAATAAGTAAGTTATGCCAATCTATGATTGATGGTACATGGGCTGACTTCCATAGTTGGACTAGCAGTCTCTTTCCCAGCATTATGGCTCTTTGGACCCATTCCACATATGTAGAAGGGGTTATGTCTTTCAAAATGGAAGGATCTCCCAGTATGAATAAGCGGATATCAAAAGGAATGCCTTGATTAACAATTCTCTGAATACAAATGTGCTGCTATCCCAAAGTCCTGTACCTTGGGGCATTCTTATCTTATCCAAAAAAAACTAGCTTGTCATGCCAAGATATTTTGAGAGTTGTCCCATCTGGTCGTGGAAAACACGGTCAAGGCCCAATTCTGAGAATCGGAAACTGCTCCTGCCTGTAGGGGCCTAATATGGTGAGCAGAATCATCTGGCAACTGCACAGGTAGCTTTTGAAAGAAAATAATGACTTGCTTTACTTAACTGATAATTAAAACCATAGCACTTAATAATGCATGCATAGAAATGTATACTTATTTAGATCTGCTTGGTTAAAAAAAAGAACATTGAGAAGAAAATGTCTGTGCTGAGGAAGTATTTATCAATCATTTCAAAATTATAAATAGGTTTATATTATAGATTGCATCCTTTTTTATCTACGTGAAATTAACTTTTACAGTGGTCAGCAGATATAGTAATTTGAGTGAAAATCTATTGAAATAATCAATGTATTGTTATGTTGGTGGTATTGGTCTGCACAGTCAATATATACAATATGTATCACATTAAGGCCAACTTACAGTACAGCACCTGTTAGGAGAAGTACATTAAAGTTGTAAAAGCGGATATAGCGTAAATAGTATGAAGTCCCTCATCCATCCGCCTAATACACACACATACACACACGCACGCACGCACGCGCACAAACACACACACACACACACACACACACACACACACACACACACACACACACACACACACACACACACACACACACACACACACACACACAGAGCCCCTCCCAGTACCTAGTTTAGACAGATGCTCGGTTTTATGTAGCCCCTTTCGGGACCCTGTTTACCTTTTTTATATTTGGGAAGGCGGTATCCAGGGTCCCTTGTCGCTCAAACCACTCTCTCTCGTAGTCGCGGCTACCACTGTCTGGTCTCGGGCTAATAGCTCGTCGCTTAGAAGTTGCAGATATTTCTCAAAGGTACCCACAAGAGCTTAATACTTATTAAACGTAAGTGATAAAACTCGCACCTCGCTATTCCTTCATACTTTAACCTTGAAACTTGATTCACCATTACTGTGTGTAGACATGCACACTTGAGATTTGTACTTTGAAATACTTAGTTACACTGTTTGATTTCCTGTGAACACAGTTCTTTCGAGGTGGCGAACTGAGTCAGCAGCAAGGACCCGTTCTCTGTCCAACACACAGGACCCATCAACTGCCCCCCCCCCCCCAGTGTGACACTGCTGCACTGTCTATATCTACACCCCTGTTAAGGTCAGTGAGATGTCAATTTGTTAGAAATTCATCATTGAAATACTTAATTAGTTAATTTGAATATGAATGAAGTTATCAGAGAGGACACCACAGCAATTTTCTTTTTGTGTAAAATGTAAAAGTGCCACAATCTAAATAGGATGGATTAACGTGTTATGGTTGCTAAAACTAAGCTCATATGTACTACGTAGATATTAATCTGAAATCTCTGTGTGGAACCTGCATTTCCAAGGGGTGGATTAAAAAAATGTCTCAGGTGATAAACCCGCCCCATATTTGCATACTGGGCTCTGATTGGTGCCCCACAACTTCGGGGGCAGCAAAATCCAATCACGACCGAGCGGGCCAGACCAAATCTGCTGAGGACAATATTTTTTGAGATGGCAGATTTGTCTGGTTTCCAGGCTACCTTATCTTCTACCCGGCGCAAGATGAAGCTAAGTGGAGACACGACAGACACAGTTGTAATTTGTATGCCCTGCGCCCACATTGTGCAGATCTAGTATAGGGGCCCTATTTTGGGCCAAAGTTGCCATAGCCTACCCACTATTTGGGGATTTAGCATGGCGCAAAGGGCGTTCCTGTGCAAAAGTTGCTATCTTCCAACACCAGCCTTATCCCTAAAACACCTGCTCTACCTGCTCTATATCTTTTATCAGTTGTCCAATCATGGACTGTACACAAATTCAGAGCTGCTTGCCCAATCTGATAGTCTCGCTATGGCCCACTACCAACCATCGAGGCACACAAACCCGACCATCTTTGTTTTCAAAATGTGCTACTTCATACAGTCCGTTCATAGAAGACACAAATGTTGACAACGGTTGAAAGGGTGTCACTGATAACCTCATCCCATTCGCTACTGTAAATGGCAATCGATTCGATATCCGTGACCTATCCTGCCCTAGCTTGCCGTTTTTACAGGAATCATGTGATATGTAGCAAAGAATATTTGATTTATAATAATAATTGATTTTTGGCCATGCCATTTTGGCCATGCCATGTTGTCTTTAAAGATAAGTTGTCCCATTGTGTCTATGGTATTGATGGACTAGTTTCATATTTTGATAACTATATATTTTTTATTCCATATTTTGAAATAATGTAGGACCAGGAGCAGTTCATACAACTGCAAGCAATATGATTTTTTAACTAATTTTAAATATAATATATAAACATTATGTAATCTTTTGTTGAATTAAATTGTTATTTGCTAATTGTTGCCTTTGTTTTGTTTTATTTATTTATTTGTAACCAACAATTAAACAGCTGCAACAGTTCCTGTCATATGTTGGTTGTATCTTTCAGGTCGCACGTGAAAATCACTCTTACTGTAGCTGCTGAAGAATTCTTCAAAAATGGGACCATGGGAACAAGGCAAAAACCTCAATTGCTGCCAGTGTGGCTGCGGACTTCAACGAGTGAACGGCTGGGATGATTTTGTAACAAGATATGTTAATGGCCAAGAAGTATATGCGTTCCATGGAGGTAACTTCTACAGACCAGTTGGCTGGGATAAGATGTATGTGTGTCATCATTGCTTTGTCACCAAACCAGAACAGGAAAGACAGAGGCTAGAAAATGCGAGAAGGGAAGCGGAGATAGAAAATGCGAGAAGGGAAGCGGAGATAGAAAATGCGAGAAGGGAAGCGGAGAGGAAAGAAAATGAGAGAAGGGAAGCAGAGAGGAAAGAAAATGAGAGAAGGGAAGCGGATAAGGCATTGAGAGCAGCGGATATAAAACTTATGGAACAACAGAAAAGGGAAAAAGAAGCTGGAGAGACACTTTGCATGCCCTATTGAGAAACTTGATGTGTAAATGTATGTGTCGACTGAATGAGTCTCAGAATTCTATTATTATGCTGCTGTCTAACCCCAGCCTCAGTGTTACAAGTTATCGGTCTACTTTCTGGAAACACTGGTATGATTGTCTCTTGTCAAAGCTGATGTTTTTATGGTATAGAGGTGTTCTTTAAGTAGGTATAGTAGGCTTATATGGTCTCTGTCGGGTGGAAACTGCACATGTCCAAAACTGTTACTTTTCTGGATTCAAATTCAAAAGCATCAAAAGTAGCAGATCTACAAGCTTAAAACGTGTCGCTTCGCGCCGTGTTTCAAGCTTGTAGATCTGCTACTTTTGAGTGATGCTGTAGTATGATCAAGTAGGGCGTTAATTTACGAGAAAACACAAAGTTAAAATATGGAGATGAGAGCTTTCTCCCCGACAGCAACGATATATTATGAAATATTGACAAAACTAAGGACATTTTCTCTATGAATTTATTTTGTTTTAGTTCCTTTTGTAAACACAACAACACACACTTTCAGTTAGTTATCGTTTTATTTGTAAAGCCTCGCTTTTATTTGTATTTCAGTTGAAATGTGTTTTTTTTATTTTTTATTCTTTTGTTAGTTTCATTAGTTTAAGACCCAAATGAAGAAAAAAAATCCTAATTTTTTATTGTATTAATGAAATTATTTTGAAAAATGTTAGTGAATGAATTAGTAAAAAAAAAAATATATATATAGGTACTTAAAAAATAAAAATAAAAATCTTGAAATAATAACAAGAAACAAAAATTAGGGATATTTATTCGCAACCCACAAAAATTGTCCCTCGACCCACAAAGAATGTGTTTTCTTTCAAATCCTTTTTATTTTTTTGCTTGCAAATATTATTTTTTTGATTGCCGTTTTCATTCAAAATAATTTTTGCTCTGTTTATATAAATGTCTTTGCTTGCAAATTAGGATTTTTTTATTGATGTTTTAATTAGTTTTCATGAAATAAAATAAAAGTTGCTCTGTTTTCTCTCTCAAATCTTTTCCTTTTGTTTGGTTAATAAAGACAGAAATGTAGCTCCATAACAAATGGCTACCGACTCACTGTTTGGGTGTGCGAGAGAGAGAGAGAGAGAGAGAGAGAGAGAGAGAGAGAGAGAGAGAGAGAGAGTGAGTGTGTGTGTGTGTGTGTGCTTCAGCTTTCTTGTGTACCAGTTGGCCAAGGAACTCAATCCTGGAATATTCTTCGCTACTATAACGTGTATAATAGCATTACAAACACATTATGTCATTGTTCAACCTTTACTAGTCGCTTTGTTAACATTAAAACATTTAGTATTCATTTATATGTATGCACTAACATGATTTTTTCATCTACCTAGTCTAAAGTGGGAACAATGCTTATTAAGGTTAAATAATTCATTATGTTTATTATTAACCGTTTAACTATGATGTTTGCAACTACATAATAGTCTAAAGTAGGAGCAATGCATAATTTAGGTTAATAAATCCATTATGGGTTCTCTGCATAACTGTAGTTCCTTGCTCCTTTATTTTTTACAGGGGAAAATGGAGTGAAAAATTAAAAGATACAAACATACATACAAACAAACAAATCACTGATATGCTAATACATGGTGTACATTGACAATTTAACACACATTTCCAGACATAACATACTACTCAATACACAAACATAAATCTTACTTACAGGCATTGCATACTCAAAGAATGAAAAATCACATCAAGAGACAAAAAAAAAGTGTACTCTACAAGCCACATGTACCTTCTGCCCAGAGTCTCGACTCTCGACTAATTTGCAAAGTAACAACGCCTGTTTGATTAGTATATTAACTGCACCTGCTTTAGGTTCATGTAAGGAGTGCTACAAATTATCCTGTCAATAGGGGTCACTGTTTTACTTGTTTAAAATAATAAATCTGCCCTGAGGGCAGAGCAGGCATTACAAACCTGTTTTTATTTATATTTATGTGGAGGAGAATGAAGGGCTGCTACACAATGACGCTATCCCTCTATGATAAGCTGGTGGCTAGTGAGGATGAAGAGCACCTTCACCTTAGACTGTCCCTCGGCACAAGTTGTCTAAAGCCAAATGCTGCTTGTGCTAACAACAATAACCGAATAAATAATAATACTAATACTTTAGAATTACTAGGCTCATTTTATGACTCACATAAGGCTGGCATCTGTGTATACTGTATCCACTTTAAACCAGACCAAACATCAAGGCCACCAACTATTACACCCCAGATGGAGCCTGTATTAAAAGGACTTAACCCTGATTTATAATCAAATCAGGTATAAGTTGTGTGATGGTGTCCCACAGCTAAAATAGCCAATCTACAAGCCCACAATGTGCTGTGATGCAACGCCTTGTTGTGTGCTTGTTAGTGACTTTTTTCACCTATAGGCCTGGGTTGTTTTAATTATTTTAGTATTTGAATAGATTTTTTACACTTTTGTTTTTACAGCCCGAAGGGGGCGGCTGACACAGAACAACACAAAGTAACAAATAACCAAATAAAAACAGGTACCAACACAACAACACAATCAATACAATAAACAAAGGAGAACAAAGCAAAGAAACAAAAAAAAAGGGAGTGAGGGAGGCTATTTGCTATCCATATACATAGAACCACCTGAGAACAAGCAAGGATATACAGTATACCTATAACTGGTATACAATAGGGGGGCAGGCGGCAGCCAGTAGTCTGTCATTACAATCCATTAACGTAGTGAAGAAATCTTTCCTACTTCAGGTGGAACGGGTCTATTCTGCCCTTCATAGAGAAGGATACGCGTTCATATGATGCTGTCCTAATAAGTAAGTTATGCCAATCTATGATTGATGGTACATGGGCTGACTTCCATAGTTGGACTAGCAGTCTCTTTCCCAGCATTATGGCTCTTTGGACCCATTCCACATATGTAGAAGGGGTTATGTCTTTCAAAATGGAAGGATCTCCCAGTATGAATAAGCGGATATCAAAAGGAATGCCTTGATTAACAATTCTCTGAATACAAATGTGCTGCTATCCCAAAGTCCTGTACTTTGGGGCATTCTTATCTTATCCAAAAAAAACTAGCTTGTCATGCCAAGATATTTTGAGAGTTGTCCCATCTGGTCGTGGAAAACACGGTCAAGGCCCAATTCTGAGAATCGGAAACTGCTCCTGCCTGTAGGGGCCTAATATGGTGAGCAGAATCATCTGGCAACTGCACAGGTAGCTTTTGAAAGAAAATAATGACTTGCTTTACTTAACTGATAATTAAAACCATAGCACTTAATAATGCATACATAGAAATGTATACTTATTTAGATCTGCTTGGTTAAAAAAAGAACATTGAGAAGAAAATGTCTGTGCTGAGGAAGTATTTATCAATCATTTCAAAATTATAAATAGGTTTATATTATAGATTGCATCCTTTTTTATCTACGTGAAATTAACTTTTACAGTGGTCAGCAGATATAGTAATTTGAGTGAAATAATCTATGTATGTTATGTTGGTGGTATTGGTCTGCACAGTCAATATATACAATATGTATCACATTAAGGCCAACTTACAGTACAGCACCTGTTAGGAGAAGTACATTAAAGTTGTAAAAGAGGATATAGCGTAAATAGTATGAAGTCCCTCATCCATCCGCCTTATACACACACATACACGCACGCATGCACACACGCATGCACACAGGCGCACACACACACACACACACAGAGCCCCTCCCAGTACCTAGTTTAGACAGATGCTGGGTTTTATGTAGCCCCTTTCGGGACCCTGTTTACCTTTTTTATATGCAGTGGAGCAGAGTGTGAGAGAGGAGCTTAAGTTTTACTAAATTATTAAAAATGTTAAACGGCATCGCCGATCCGTGCGGATTAATGCAGCTTTCTGGCGCGCTACTATTGCTCTTTAGTCCACTTGCCAGAATGTAAACCCGGAAATGTTGAGTACACCAAGGTTTTATGTTAGAAATGTTGAGTATGGGTCCCCAGCATGTGGAAACTGCCGGATGCTAACTTGCATAGGTTGAGCAATTTTCAGAATTAGCATAATTAGCTTTTATTAGCATAATCACCTATATGGCCAATATTTCAGCAATTGTCCCGGGTCTTAGGGATATTTTCGCGCTAATCAGTCTTTAATGCACCAAATTTGGCCCAGATGTAGCCCAGGGCATGCTCTAATGATTTAGCTAGGGCGCCCGAGCGGGCGACCTTTGGGGTCGCCATAGCGGCCAAATCCAAAATGGCCGCCATGTAAAACGGTTTTGGCTGTAACTTTTGAACCAGATGAGCTACAAATACAAACTTGGTGTCTATTTCATGTTTTCTGACCATTGCAAACACATTGGAATGCTTATCATTACGATTGGGTGTGTCTGAAACCCTAATATGCATATTTCCAAGATGGTGGCTATGTGAAAACGAGTTATAACTTAACCTTTGACACTTTTGGAAAACTTGGTGTCGATTTTATGTTTTTTTTTAAGCATTAGAAACACATTGGAATGCTCCAATTAATGATTAAATCTATCTAGAACACTCTAATTAGCTTATTACCAATATGACCACTATCAACAACCAAAAAAAAGCAACCTATGTATGTTACACATACAATTTTATTGAAACAATAGAAAAATGGAGTGGAGCACATCCCTATTGATACAGATAATAAGCCAGTAGGCTAGAGTATATTAAACAATACAAATACAAATGGAAATGCGGTGCGTGGAGGGGGGGGGGGGGGGGGGGCGGGGGGCACCACACAACAAGGTTTGTTGTGTAGAACCTCAATGTTCCTCACAACCACATGATGAGGTGTAACAAGCTCCGGCTTTTCCTCTCTTCCATGCGCTAGCAGGATGTGATACTACATCAGCCTTCCTTGGCCATGGGAAAAGAGTGCATGGGCAGCTTGGGAGGCAACACTGGATCTCACAGTAGCACCTGATTATGTGGATGTGAGGATGCATCACCAACAATGAGGGGTCCAGATGACAACATATAAGCACAATGGATAGATAGATACCTTTATTGATCGCACAGGGGAATTTCAGTCACCCAGAGGCAGCACAGCAGTCAGAGTTACAGATACAGAGTAAGGAATGTATACAGCAATACAAAGGTAAGACATAACAATAAGAAAACCGTGCAACCAGTACAATCACTGCAATGCAAAGAAAAGTGACAAAGTGTCCACAGTGCAATCAGTACAATAACTATCTAAGTGTAATTAGAGGTCAGAGTCCTTGGTCCTTATTCCAAGTTATATGACCGGGAGCAGTATGGGTTAGCGCCCCCAGCCTGTGTCTTCCTTGAGGAAGAAGCCCAACAAACCCACAGTGAGGCCTTTAGGAGGGCCATTCAAGCAAACCGGCCCAAGGAACCATCACGCCAGAAGGAAATGTTTGGATCGGGGTGTTGCAGCGGATCTGGTGCAGCGGATCTGGTGCAGCGGATCTGGTGCAGCGGATCTGGTGCAGCGGATCTGGTACAGTGCTCAGGTCCTGGACCTGGTGAGACGAAGGAGGAGCCCGGCCAGGAGGCCACCCACAGAGCTTAGTCCCTCCACGTGCCAGAGCCTCCTCGAGTTCCGGCAGAGTAGTTCCGGAGAAGCGGACTGAGTGGCCCTGTCTTTCCCTATAGGACTGACCGTGGGTCCTGGGACGTAAGTTGGGGCTTGATCAACCCCGGCTGGGTCACCTGGGCGAGGGTGTATGTTGCGAGACCCGAAACACCGTATGACCCCAGGCTACAACACTGATGATACGTCCCAGGTGCATCCATGTGATGTATTCTTTATAGACAGTTGACCTGGCAGAGCGACCAACGTGTGTCTCGTTGTAAATCCTCATAGCTACCTGCACAAAAGACATGCCAAGTCTCAAACAGTTCCACCCGGGGTAGGTGAATCTACCCCGGGATGCCCCACTATATCCTTGTGAAGGGAGAGGGACGTGTTTGCCATGATGGCGTCCAGCCTCCTCACTGTACGCACCTTAGCCACCCCCTCCAGTGAGGTCTCCACGACGGAGCCCACCTTCCTCACCAGCCATTTACAGCATCCTGTTGCACACGCCAAAACATCGGAGTCTTCTCAGGAAGAACAGCCTGCTCCTACATTAGAGTATGTCAGACCAGTCCAACAACCTGTTCAGGTGCACTCCTAGAAACTTGTAGTTGGCTAAAATCTCCACCACCTCAGCATTTATGGTGCTGGGGACCGGAGGTACCCTCTTGGTCGTGCCATAGTCCACCACCATCATCCTTGGTCTTGCTAGCATTGGGCCGGAGGCGGCTTGCCTCGCTCCAGTCCACAAAGTCCTTCGCCATGCTATCGTGCTCAACAGTGTTGTCACCTGAGATGCAGCTGACCACTGCAGTGTCATCTGAGAACTTTTGTAGGGGCCATGTCTTGGAGTTGATCGGAAGTCAGATGTGTATAGTGTGAACAGGAAAGGTGACAGCACTGTGCCCTGGGGACAGCCGTGTTGTTCACCAGCACCTCCGACTGACAACCCTGCAGTCTCACATACTGCGGTCTGCCCGAGAGGTAGTCTTTGATCCATGCCACCAAGCCGTGATCACATCATCAACGCAAGCTTCTCAGCAAGCAGTTGTGGCTGGATAGTGTTGAAGTAAAAACACATGATTCTGACTGTGTTGCCCAGGGTGTCAATGTGTGTGAATGCCCTGTTTAGCATGTAGATGATGGCATCATCAAATGTCCGCCTGGTATGCAAACTGAAGGGGGTTGAGGTATTCACTCACCATCGGTCTCAGTTGATTCAGTACCAGACGCTCAAAGGTCTTCATGCTCTTTGATGTCAGAGCCACTGGCCTGTAGTCACAAGGTGCGACTTTTCTTAGGCACCGGGACAATGCAGGAAGATTGCCACAGGAAGATTGCCTGCCACCCCCACCACCCACCCCCCCCCCCCCCCCCCCGTCTTCAGAGAGAGGCATATCGTTTGGATCAGCGGTTCTGGACAACCGGATCTCCATATATGCCTATACTATACTGATACGCCCAGCCCACGTATGCAGTATGCACGTACCAAGTTTTTGTGCATTCATTGTAAGATTGTTTCAAATACTCCTATCTATATCAATAGGAATGTGCTGCACTCCATTGTTCTATCTTTCAAATACATTATATGTGTAACATATAAAGGTTGCTTATTAAGGTTGTTCCTAAAAGTGTTCTGGGTGAAAATGTTGAATACCTTTTTGGGGATAGTGTTGATATTGTTAATAAGTAAATTAGAGTGCTCTAGATGCATGCAATCATAAAATCGGAGCATTTATAATGTTTAAAAAACATAAAATAGACACTAAGTTTGCCAAAACTGTCAAAAGTTCACGTTTTCACATAGCCGCCATATTGGAAATATGCAAATTAGGGTTCCAGACACACCCAATCATAATGATAAGCATTCCAATGTGTTTGCAATGGTCAAAAAACATGAAATATACACCAAGTTTGTATTTGTAGCTCATCTGGTTCAAAAGTTACAGCCAAAACCGTTTTACATGGCGGCCATTTTGGATTTGGCCGCTATGGCGACCCCAAAGGTCGCCCGCTCGGGCGCCCTAGCTAAATCATTAGAGCATGCCCTGGGCTACATCTGGACCAAATTTGGTGCATTTAAGACTGATTAGTGCGAAAATATCCCTAAGGCCCGGGACTATTGCTGAAATATTGTCCATAAAGGTGATTATGCTAATAAAAGCTAATTACGCTAATTCTGAAAATTGCTCAACATATCCAAGTTAGCATCCGGCAGTTTCTACATGCTGGGGACCCATACTCAACATTTCTAACATAAAACCTTGGTGTACTCAACATTTCCGGGTTCACAATGGGGCTCTATGGGCTGGCAAGTAGACTACTTGTGGGTACCTTTGAGAAATCTCTGCAACTTCTAAGCGACGAGCTATTAGCCCGAGAGCAGACAGTGGTAGCCGCGACTACGAGAGAGAGTGGTTTGAGCGACAAGGGACCCTGGATACCACCTTCCCAAATATAAAAAAGGTAAACAGAGTCCCGAAAGGGGCTAGGTTTTATATATACCTGGTATAATACTAGAACTTTGTAATCTGAGTTCTTAGAAGTTCTCGCCAGCACTCGCATACAAACGGGAGGGGCGAGAAACTTCTGGGCCGGAGCCTACATATCTGTGGACAGGAAATCATTTCTCAATTTTATTCAGTCCATACGTTCCCGGTGAAACAGGACTCCGACGGTTCTATTTTACATGTAGTGCCCACTCCATGTGGATCCCGCCCCCTTTTCTTGATTGGCTGTTCATTTGAAACACAATGCATTGGCCACGCCCCTGCTGTCCCTGATCTGAGGCGATGTCTCCTAGACTATAAGTACTTTGTAATTTTAGCACTGAATTGTTTTATTTGCACTCTATTTGCATAACCATATCTTCTTCTTTTTACTTTGATCTTGCTCTTGTAAGACACCCTGGATAAGAGCATTGTGCTAAATGTCTAAACTGTAATAATTGATATTAACTATATTAACACCATTTTTATTACTCATACCTATTCCTCGCAATGCCATTAGTAAATGCGTTTATAGTTCCGGCCCTGTGGCTATGAACTCACACAATATGCAAACACACATTTTCCAAATGACACAAAATGTGCAGGGCAGGTGCATGATGGGATATTCGAGGAAATAGTTTGAGAAAAGCTAAAGGATTGGTCAAACATTTGAATATGAAATTATAACTTCTATTATAAATACACATTTAATTAGAGGCCTCCTACAAAAACATAAAAATGCTCATTTACTTGTAAATCTGTTCCCCAGATTAAAGATCTCCCGACCTGCCTCAGAGTAGAACCTAGGTGTGGTCTCCACATGTAGTGTGGAGCTTGACCCTGTATGGCCCAGAATTTAAATTCTGTGACCATATGTCTGAATAGCATGGACAGACCTGTTTGCATGAACATACTGTGAGAGGGTGAACAAAATGTAATAAAAATAGCTCAGATTTATATAGCGCTTTTCTAAGTACCCAAAGTCTTTTACATAAAGAAATGGAAGGAACCAACTCTATTAAGAAAGAAAAAAACTAAACAATAAAAGATAAGTTAAAATGATAAAAGGTTAAGCATGGGTTGGGGAGACATCTTAACTAGACCTCAGCTGGGAAAAGCTATCCTGAAGAGGTGGGTTTTGAGTGAGGAGGGAGGGGGCATTTTTTAGGTGGTTGGGGAGTGCATTCCAGAGGGAGGGGGCAGCAACAGAGAAAGCCCTGTGTACCCCAAGGTACGGTACTTGTCCTTTGGGACCTCCAGGACACAGGTGGTTGGCTTCACTAGACCTGAGGGAACGGGAGAGGACATAATGTTCGAGTTTAATTCTCTGAAAAAGCAGTTTAATTCTCTGAAAAACGTTTTGAAAATTTGTGTCAGTTCTGATGCCAAAACAGTAGCAGGGGAGTGGTAACCATGCACTGATAACAGAAAAACTATTTACACACAAGACACGCTGTCCTGTTGGTACATGTATTAACCACTCGAACACCAGTATCCCTATTCTGGAGGGTTTAACCCATTAAAACCGGGAATTTTAGATTTGAGCTTTGGCTATTCAAAGATGCACTGCAAGCTTGTATTTGATTCAACATTTGAAAAATGTTGAATCATTTTGATTTGTTTTAACCCAAATCTTCTCTTCTGGGGGTCCCTGGCACAAAACATTTTCAGATGGGGGGTCCTTGGCACGAAAAAGGTTTGAGAACTACTGACTTAGAAGGCATTTGTAGAATCGGCCTCATGGTCTTAATGGGTTACGTGGTTAATTTAGTGTGCTAGTATTGCAGATACCCAGGAGGAAAAGTGCAAGTCCAATCAGTGTGCTGGTCAGACGTATTTGGGAGGAGCCTCCTGTATAAAGCCTGAAGGAACAGCAATCCCTGGGCTTCACACGTTGGTCACCATGAAGATACTGGGGATAGTGGCTGTTCTCACTCTGGTCCACCTGGAGACCACCTCTGCCACTTCTGTAAGTTGGACCTTTCTACCGTTATATGAAGTGTTATTGGTGCATTTAACCACTTTGTCATACGACGAATAGCAAAAATAGCTGATCTGCAAGTTCACAACATAGATTTTTGGAGAATCTTTGACATTTTTAGTGTGGTTAAGTCTGCCTGTGGGTTTTATAGATATTGAACAAATGAAAAGTTTTATCAAGAGCTTGTGACTAAAAAATAACAACATGGGTTAATGGGTTAATATAGTATTTATATGTCTGAGTACATCTTCCTTCTCTGTTTGACTCCATGTGTAGCTGGGAGTGGTGTACACAGAGGGAGGCATGGTGGAAGGGGAGAACATTCGTCTGGGACTTGGTCGTCACATGGACATATTCAAAGGAATTCCCTTTGCCGACATCCCTGGGAGGTTTGAGAAGCCCAAGCCTCACCCCGGCTGGGACGGTGAGTAGAAACCTATTCATTCAACATCAATAGATTTGTGGATTCAGTTGGGTATGTATTGTGCGGTTGTACTCATTGTAAGCCTAGGGCTGCTGTAGTGTAATGATTAGAGCACACGCCTTTCGCAAATTCTGAAACAAGTCTCCTAAGTCGGCGCGCTTGAATCCTGGCATGGACAGGAGTCTCCAGTCGTAAAAACGGATGATGATGATGATGTAATTGTAAACCCACAGTGTATGTGTCCGGAGCTAATGTCACAAACAACATTTATTGTGCACACAGCCATTAGGCCAGAGAAGTACATCCACTATTTTTTTTTTTTTTCTCATAGGCCTACATTACATTTTGATATATTTGATTGCGTCGTTTGCCTGGCACCCAAACTAGTGAAAATTGCAATGCGTCGCTTTGCGCAGCATTGTGAGCTTGTAGATCTGCTTCACCACTTCTTGAGAGAGAGAGAGAGAGAGAGAGAGAGAGAGAGAGAGAGAGAGAGAGAGAGAGAGAGCCTTCATCTCACAAGCTTGTTCATTGATTCTTTAGCCACTTAAAACCCTATACTTTCACCGTCTTCCCAAGGGCTCTATACTAGATCCCCTACTGTTTTCACTATAGCTACACTAAGCTTGTAGATCTGCTATTTTCACTGAAAGTTCACCCAGCTTGGGTTCAAGTGGTTAAGCTACTGTACCACTGACCCTGATTTCTCGCCTCAGGTGTTCTTAGGGTCAGACGGTACAAGAACAGATGCCTTCAGATCAACCTGACCGGACGTTCATCAGAGGATTGTCTTTACCTTAACATCTGGGTTCCTCAAGGCTATAAAGGTATAACAACACTGCTTTTATTCCGTAAGAGATAAATATACATTTTGAATAATTGCTCAGTACATTACAGTGAAATGTTATCAAGGTTCATAAACAAATGTAGCACATTTTAAAACATGTAATTCAGTTGGTTCTTCTCTTACCAGTATCTACTAAGCTGGCAGTCATGGTTTGGATCTTTGGAGGAGGATACCTGAACGGAGCAGCGGAGGGAGCAAATTTCCTGAATAACTATCTGTACGATGGCCAGGAGATCGCTGACAGGGGAGATGTCATTGTAGTGACATTGGGCTATCGGTTGGGACCACTGGGCTTTCTCAGTACGGGAGATTCTAGCTTACCTGGTAGGTTTCAATACATTTTCTATTTTACAGTACTAGACCGGTGCCCAACTCTGGAACAGTCAAGAACAATGCAAGTTGGGAATGCATCTCCACCTGGATATCGTTTCTGTCGGGCAGAAACCTCTTATTTCCATATTTTTACTTTTTGTGTTTTTCATAAATGAATGCCCTACTTGATCATACTAGAGGGTCACTCAAAGCATCAAAAGCAGCAGATCCACAAGCTGGAAACGCAGCATAAAGTGGACTCCAGGGACTCTCTGGGTTTGTTTAGGGTTTCTAAATGGACTGGTTTGTAACTCTGACCGTGTGCAAATGGAACCAAATGGATCCTGATGGGACCATTTGGTTCCATTTGTACACTGTTAGAGTTTAGGGGAGACCTTGAAATGTAAAAGTTTGAGAACCACTGGTGTAAGAGTATAGGGTGTTCCTTTGAAGAAATATGCTTCTAGCTCACAGCACTGTTTCTGGATCAACAGGAAACTATGGACTGTGGGATCAACACGCTGCCATTGCCTGGGTAAACAGGAATATCCGTGCCTTTGGAGGAGACTCTGACAACATCACAGTCTTTGGCGAGTCTGCTGGTGGAGCAAGTGTCAGCTTCCAGGTCCGCTGGACATTTGGCTCGATCTATACATTACCCTATAATCAAATGTCATGATGCAAATAATAAGCTATAAATATACTTGCATACTCACTGTCTGTCTGTCTGTCTGTCTGTCTGTCTGTCTGTCTGTCTGTCTGTCTGTCTGTCTGTCTGTCTGTCTGTCTGTCTGTCTGTCTGTCTGTCCGTACGTCCGTCCACAAACAAGACTCTCACCCCTTACAACAAAGGGCTGTTCAAGAGAGCTATCAGCCAGAGTGGAACACCCTTTTGCCCATGGGCCATTAACAAGAACCCTCGAAAGTTGGCAGAGAAGGTATAGCTAACGGATCCTCTCACCTGTGTAACTGTTCTGACTATTAATTAATTTGCCATGCTTTATATTACATCCATTTAAATTTAAATATCTATATTAATTTGTCATGCTTTATATTAGTTTTTATTCATATGATATGAATTTGTCACGTTTTGCCTTCTATCTATATTATTTATTGATATGATATCTAGAGTATTTATTGATATATCTAAAGTAATGTATCATGCTTTACAGAGTACTACCCTACATCAGTGTAGTTAGATAGTGGAACCACCGGATCTTATGCTACTCACCAGGGGGGTCATTCTCATTCCACTGAATATCTTCTGATCTTGTTGGATTTGATTGTCAAGAAAACCTGGAACATCTAATAGGGGTGAAACAGTGTTTAATCCCTCTTTCGTGTAGTGGTGGACGTTTTGGTAATAGTAGTAATAACGTTTTTTTTTATAGATTGCTCTGAAGGTCAATTGTCCTACTGATGACAACATGGTGGCCTGTTTGAAAAGGACTGATCCTGTGGTGCTCACCAAGGCTGGAAATCTACCCGTTGAGTGCTCACCCGATAGTAAGTACCCCATTAGACAGCCACCTGCCACCTGCACAAAGCAAAGTAGCAAAGTAGTAAAGTGGGGACATTTATAGAACTCATTGGATGTCACAGGTTCCCCCTAAGTCTCTGGAGTTTAGCTATTTGCATATATAAGAAATAAATATTTTGCTCTGGACATGTGAGATAAAAGAAAGCAATCTTGGTACTCAAGGTCCTTGAAATTGAATGGTGTGCAATACAGTATGTCACTGGTTCTCCATGGGGTTCCAGGGGGTCCCAAGCTAAGCGATTGACGGTTAATTATGGGTTTATGGGTCTGAGAGAGTGTACACTTTCAGAGTTTAATTAAAATTGATGATTTGACAGCAGAGGTCTTCAACAGGGGGTCCGGGACTCCGGCCTAGGGGCCGAGTTACTAGGGGGGCCACCAAATCTTTGTGTGATAGGATTATTATTATTATTTTACATTAACCATCTGAACCCTATAGCATCCTTAATCTGAGGAGAAAAAAAATAGCAGATCTACCTGCTCACAATGCCTCGCAAGAGGTTTGATAGAGGGGGAAAAAGAGCAGACCAAGTACAGAGCCAAAGGTCAATTTTACTAAGTATTAAGGGTTTAAATGTCTGGAAGTGCAAATTAAACATGAATTCAACACAACACTGATGATAGTGCTGTCATTATAGACTATGAAGCTGGGCGATCAACAAATTGGGGTCCATGGACTAATTCATATCCAACTAGGGGTCCTTGAAATGAAAAAAATAAAATAAAATGCATATTATTCTCCTTTTCTTCAGAACCCATTGTAACCGCCCTGGACTTCGCTCCTGTGATTGATGGAGACTTCATTCCTGATGAGCCTGCCAACCTGTACCACAACGCGGCTGACATTGACTACATGGCTGGGGTCAATGACATGGACGGACATCTCTTCACTGGCTTAGATATCCCCTCCATCAATCGACCCCTGATAGACACCCCTTTGTGAGTCTTACAGTAGGCCCATATAAACGTACATATTTGATTTTCTGACAGAAAGAGAACCGTAAAGAACATAATATGGTACTACATCACCCTCCGCATTTTTGCCAATAAACCAAAGGTTCAAACATTGTGTTCCACGATTGCAGAAAGGACCTTCAGAGACTCCTGGCTGCTTACACCAAGGAGAAGGGGCAGGCTGGTTCGGACGAAGCCTATCTCACTTACACCTCAGACTGGGGCTCAAATCCTAGTCAAGAAGTCATCAAGAAAACGATCGTGGAAATCGGGACAGACTACATCTTCCTGGTTCCCACACAGGCTGCCCTCTACCTTCATGCTCTCAACGCCACGTGAGAACATCTTTCTGCTATGCTAAATTGAAAAGACCTTCATCATGTATAACCTAATGAAGGTCTGTGTACTGAACATTGAACTCCTCCCACTAAATTGATTTTGTATTAAATAATATAAATTTGCCTCTAGTGCCAACTTAATCCACATTCTGTTAACCCATTTAGACCTGAGGCCGATTCTAAATCAGTCGTTTTCAAACATTTTCATGTCAAGGACCCCCAAAAGGATATGTAATTGGCCGTGGACCCCCATCTGAAAAGGTTTTATGCCAGGGACCCCCAGGAGGGAAGATTTGTGTTAAAAAATTATAAATTATTCACAATTTTCAAGACATTAAAAAAAAAATCAAAAATAGCCAATGTACAAGCTCACAGTGCAGCACGAAGTGACGCGCTGTGAGCTTGTAGATCTGCTATTTTGGAATAGCAAACGCCAAAATACAAAATGACACAGATGCTTTCCTGGTTTTAATGGGTTAAATCAGTGATTCTAAACCTGTGGGCCGTGGACCACTGTTGGGCCATGAGGGTATTGCAAGTGGGCCCCCAAATAATATTATATTGATATAAAAAAAAGAAACACTGTAAAAAACGTTTTTTTTTTAAAATATATCCTTGCTCCCTTCTTGTCCCATCAAAGAACCGGCCGTACCTACTCGTACCTGTTCACTGAGCCTAACCGCGCGGGTGGCTTGTTGTTGCCCTACCCAAGCTGGATGGGTGCTGACCATATTGATGACCTGCAGTATACGTTCGGGAAGCCTTTCAGCACACCCCTGGGCTACCGGTCCCGCCATCGTGATCTTGCCGGATACATGATCGCCTACTGGACCAACTTTGCCAAGACTGGGTATAACTACAACCAGGGTTCCATTTGCGTCTTCTTATACTTACACCCTACTTAAAATAGGGTGGGAAAAATAGCGAATAGCAAAATATACTAATCTTCAAGTTGCATCGTTGTGAGCTTTGGATATCAAAAGCAGATGGCACGGAGGACCCCTCACACCCCCATATTACTGACGCTGCTCTAGTGACTGAAACGTTTGTCCTATCACTTTACTTTTGAGCTGAGAATGTAAAATATTTAAGAAAATGTCATGTATTATCTCTGTCTAAGGAGTATCCTTATTTTTTTGTGCGAAGAACCTCTTCGGTTCTTTCCACATTGTGGTATTGCAACGATTAGATTGAAAAAATCAGAGTACTTCTTCCACCACTGGTTAAATCCTATGGCAGATCTGAACCTTGATAAGACTAGACTGGAATGTTTCTGTTTAAAGCCTTTAACGTTTTAACTTTCCCCGCTTTTGTCCAACTTGTCGTCTATACAGAGACCCCAACAAAGGAGGGCTTCATGTGCCATGTGCCTGGCCTGAATTCAACAGCAACACTCAACAATTCCTGGACATCAATGCCAAAATGAACAGGAACTCTGTCAAACAGCAACTGAGGCTGCGCTACGTCCATTTCTGGACCAGCGTCTTGCCCAGCCTTCCATAACTGAAGGGTTAGATAATTATTCATTAACAAGCTTGTGCTGGTAGTCAAACACTGCACTCTCTGTTCTGTCATTAATGGACAAAATAAACAGCTGACAAATGTATTAGCAAATGTTCTTGTTTTCATTTAAAGCACCATACTGTTTCCATATACGCCATGCCGCGTACAATAGTCTGTAAGCAAAGTACTTAAAGTTTCACTATGTAACTTTTTATAATGAATAAAATGTAATTGTGTCCAATCTGTACGGTAGAGTATGTTAATACAATATAACTTATATAATTGCGGTGGTTGTATTTTGTCCCCCTTCTCTTCTATTGAGACATTTACATCGTGTCAAAGGACATGTCTCTCCTAGACACATGATGAGAATTTTATCCTGATAGTCAAGATTCAATTTATCTCAAGCAGGCAGGATCTGTTAGCTCAACTAGGCTACGTGAAAGCCCACTGAGCAGGGTTAAGCAAGTAAATTAGAAGTCATTATTAGACCAAAAGGTACTCTGAAACCTTTTGTTTATCCCCACAATGACTGGGTATCACAGGTTTTGTTGCAATTTGAAGCGTTTGTAGAAATATGGGGCTGTAAATGTAATAATTGAAATTATATGTATTTGGCCCCTCATTTATAGAATAAAATTCTCAAAAGTTCTCAAAAGGCCCTGTTCCAGTACCCGAGTCATTATACAAATGTGTTGTCTGTGTGTTCCTGCATGCAGTGAAAAGAGCAGAGAGAGCAGACTGGGATCGAAAGAATGGGAGGGATACCTAGAAGGGACACCTAGAAGCTGACACTTGCTCCACTAGCAGACTAAAATCTTTTGTATACTCTTAGTTTACACCCAGGATATTACAGTGTACCATGGATGTATTACATTGCCATCCGTAACGGTGTACATCACATTCAGATGGAGGCATCTCCTCCGGGACTCTTTGGCCGTCAGAATATCTGAGGTCGGGAGATGATTAAATGTTTTATCAGCTAAAGTAAATCTAATTATGTTGACAATAGAAGTCAGCTCAGTATTTAAGGCCTGAATTACACATCATATACGATGGAGCATAGATTTGGCATAAGCCTGCACTGAATCATCATATCGTTGCTGTCGGGCAGAAACCTCCTATCTCCATATTCTAACTTTTTGTGTTATTTCGTAAAGTAATGCCCTACTTGATCATACTACATCAGCGTCACACAAAAGCATTCTAAAGTAGCAGATCCACAAGCTCGAAACACGGCGAGGAGCAACGCGTTTTGAGCTTGTAGATCTGCTACGTTTGATGCTTTTGAATTTAAATCCTGAAAAGTTACAGTTTTGGACATATATGAGGTTTTCACCTGACAGAGAAGATATAATGTTTCCAAACTCCACTTATGGTCTTTCTCATGTCATTCTGGGTCGGCATTTATGAGAGTAGACTATTGGATCGAATGCAAAAAAAACAAAAACAAAAGAAAACAAAAAACTAAACAAAAGAAAAGAAAAAAATGCAACCCCATATTAACCACATGAACCCTAGTGTCCATTTTCTTGGAATGATATTATAGGCAAACATTTGGCTAAAATAGCAGATTTACAACACATACACACGCACACACAATTCAAGACATTCTGACATACTTACAAACCTTACTTTGACCTTTATATGGCAGTAGTAGTATTTATTTATTTTTCCTCCGGACAGACCACCCCATATCTTCTAAGTTTGCACAGCTGTCAACTGGACTCAAAATCACACTGGACGTAACCGTTCTCTCTGTCTGTGTGTGTGTGTGTGTGTGTGTGTGTGTGTGTGTGTGTGTGTGTGTGTGTGTGTGTGTGTGTGTGTGCGTGTGTGCGTGCGTGCGTGCGTGCGTGCGTGCGTGCGTGCGTGCGTGCGTGCGTGCGTGCGTGCGTGCGTGCGTGCGTGCGTGTGTGGGGCACAGCTTTCAGTACAATAGTTATAGGTTCAGTCCAGTTCAGCAATAAATAATTCTATAGCTCTCACAACATGTGTATGTGTGTGTGTGTGTGTGTGTGTGTGTGTGTGTGTGTGTGTGTGTGTGTGTGTGTGTGTTTGTGTGTGTGTGTGTGTGTGTGTGTGTGTGTGTGTGTGTGTGTGTATACTTTCGCGCACTCTATCAATACTAATTTCAAATAAGGACATGAGGAATAAATAAATATGTGCTATATTTATTAACCAAAGCTAAAGAACACAGTATAGACTCACATGTCGCAGATGCTATGTCCATGCACTACAAACAGACTCCCCAATGTCCTCATGTTGTCTGGTCAGGAGAACCTGTTCGTTTAAACCAGTACAGTCTATACGTTTCACCACAGGCCTTACAATATACAGTACAGGTTAGCACTCCTCCCATATGTTTGACTGGTTGTTAGAGACCCCTCCCCAGGTCTCTATGGTAAACAGACATACTGTACCTTGCTATAGCTAATAGCTAGTACAAGCGTGAGGTATAGAGACCATTATCAGTTAGTGTGACTCAAGTTACTTGTTTCTAAATGTTGGTAAAACTGAAGAATGAATCATTGGTTTTAGGAAAAATATGGAGGAGGTCACCCCTATTTGTAATTCATGGTAAGAAATGTTGTTGTTAAGTGGTTGATATTGTTCAGTCTTACAAACACTTAGGTGTCCTTGGTGAGACATTTACATCGTGTCAAAGGACATGTCTCTCCTAGACACATGATGAGAATTTTATCCTGATAGTCAAGATTCAATTTATCTCAAGCAGGCAGGATCTGTTAGCTCAACTAGACGTGGGGGCTACGTGAAAGCCCACTGAGCAGGGTTAAGCAAGTAAATTAGAAGTCATTATCAGACCAAAAGGTACTCTGAAACCTTTTGTTTATCCCCACAATGACTGGGTATCACAGGTTTTGTTGCAATTTGAAGCGTTTGTAGAAATATGGGGCTGTAAATGTAATGATTGAAATTATATGTATTTGGCCCCTCATTTATAGAATAAAATTCTCAAAAGTTCTCAAAAGGCCCTGTTCCAGTACCCGAGTCATTATACAAATGTGTTGTCTGTGTGTTCCTGCATGCAGTGAAAAGAGCAGAGAGAGCAGACTGGGATCGAATGAATGGGAGGGATTGGAGAAGTGAATGAGAGGGGGCGGGGTGAGGGGGTCTTGGGAGCAGAAGTTATGTTTCTGTTTGCCTACTGCACAGGCGCGCCACCTACTGGAGAAAATATGGGGTAAAAAAACTAAACAAAAAGTTAAGCTGTACAATGTGTAATAAAGTCCATTCAAGGTGGGGAAAGAAGCCAACCCAATAACCACTGAGGGATATTCACGCACGCAGACACACACAGCACTTCCCAGTACCCTCGCTCTACCATAATGCTGACACACTATAACAGGACAGTGAGCTTCACCTGGCTGGCTTCTTCAGCACTAATCTGCGGGGTTCCCAGGGGCCATGGCCACCATGTGAGGTGGATGTCATCTCTATTGCCACTGCCATCAAGCATTTCAGCCTCTATAATATCATTCAGTCGGACAGACATGGCTATAAATGAATCCTCACAGACACTTGCCCCCAGCTCAAGGCGGTTGTCAAGCAGTGCTTTTTATGCTCTTGAATTAGAAACAGGAAAAATATTTGAATGTCCAGATTCCCTTGGGTGGTGATGCCTAGGTCGCTGCACAGCACCGGCAGCATCTTGTTAACCGCCTTCTCAGCGAACGCTTAAAGATCACCACACTTGACGTGGGTGACCTGGTCTACCTCCAGTCTGACAGGAACAAGACCCGGGCACAAGACCGGTACCTGGTTGTCTCTGTGGACCTCCTGCAATATCAGGACGTTTGTGGGGTCCCAACTGCGTACAGTGCGTAGCACCTTGTATCGTGTGAGGATGTCCGACGGTTCTACTTGACATGTCTGACGTTATCCTTCTCAAGACCCTTGTCCAGATGCTGACAGTGCAGAGGATGACGATATGGTCCTGAGTCCATGGCCTTCAGAGATTCAGGAGTCCCGAGTTAGTGTTGGCTAGACCGCACTCTCGCATCGCAAATCTGCAAAGATGAACTACTATAGTAACTAAAGCTGTGAAATAAATGCAGTGGAGTAAAAAGTACACGGTTAGAGTAGATGAAATAGAAGTCAAGTAAAGTACAAGTACCTCTAATCGCACTTATAGGTACAGTACTTGAGTAAATGCACTTAGCTAGTTTACATTCCACCACTGCTACACATAGAATCTTCCATCTATCATCAACAGACAGGAATTTTCTGAGAAAGAACAACCTGGACTGAACATTCTGTCTCTGTCGGGTGGAAACCTCATATGTCCAAAACTTTTCAGGATTCAAGTAGCAGATCTACAAGCTCGAAGCGCGTCACTTCACACCGCGTTTCGAGCTTGTAGATCTGCTACTTTTGATGCTTTTGTGTGACAGTGTAGTATGATCAAGTCGGGTGTTAATGTAGAAAAAACACAAAAAATACAAATATGGAGATAAGAGGTTTCTGCCCGACAGCGACGATATGGCAGGTCAGATTATCGACACCAAGGACACCTAAGTGTTTGTAAGACTGAACAATATCAACCACTTAACAACAACATTTCTTACCATGAATTACAAATAGGGGTGACCTCCTCCATATTTTTCCTAAAACCAATGATTCATTCTTCAGTTTTACCAACATTTAGAAACAAGTAACTTGAGTCACACTAACTGATAATGGTCTCTATACCTCACGCTTGTACTAGCTATTAGCTATAGCTAGGTACAGTATGTCTGTTTACCATAGAGACCTGGGGAGGGGTCTCTAACAACCAGTCAAACATATGGGAGGAGTGCTAACCTGTACTGTATATTGTAAGGCCTGTGGTGAAACGTATAGACTGTACAGGTTTGAACGAACAGGTTCTCCTGACCAGACAACATGAGGACATTGGGGAGTCTGTTTGTGGTGCATGGACATAGCATCTGCGACATGTGAGTCTATACTGTGTTCTTTAGCTTTGGTTAATAAATATAGCACATATTTATTTATTCCTCATTTCCTTATTTGAAATTAGTATTGATAGAGTGCGCGGAAGTATACACACACACACACACACACACACACACACACACACACACACACACACACACACACACACACACACACATACACATGTTGTGAGAGCTATAGAATTATTTATTGCACTGTATAATACACATTGACAGTAAAGTTGAACTGGACTGAACCTATAACTATTGTACTGAAAGCTGTGCCCCACACACGCACGCACGCATGCACGCACACGCACGCACACACACACACACACACACACACACACACACACACACACACACACACACACACACACACACACACACACACACACACACACACACACACACACACACACACACACACACACACACACACAATGCAGCCACAGAGAACGGTTACATCCAGTGGGATTTTGAGTCCAGTTGACAGCTGTGCAAACTTAGAAGATATGGGGTGGTCTGTCCGGAGGAAAAATAAATAAATACTACTACTGCCATATAAAGGTCAAAGTAAGTTTTGTAAGTATGTCAGAATGTCTTGAATTGTGTGTGCGTGTGTATGTGTTGTAAATCTGCTATTTTTGCCAAATGTTTGCCTATAATATCATTCCTAGAAAATGGACACTAGGGTTCATGTGGTTAATATGGGGTTACATTTTTTTCTTTTCTTTTGTTTAGTTTTTAGTTTTCTTTTGTTTTTGTTTTTTTTTGCATTTGATCCAATAGTCTACTCTCATAAATGCCGACCCAGAATGACATGAGAAAGACCATAAGTGGCAAAAATCTTCTCTGTGAGGTGAAAACCTCATATATGTCCAAAACTATAACTTTTCAAATTCAAAAGCATCAAACGTAGCAGATCTACAAGCTCAAAACGTATTGCTCCTCGCCGTGTTTCGAGCTTGTGGATCTGCTACTTTAGATGCTTTTGTGTGACGCTGATGTAGTATGATCAAGTAGGGCATTACTTTACGAAATAACACAAAAAGTTAGAATATGGAGATAGGAGGTTTCTGCCCGACAGCAACGATATGATGATTCAGTGCAGGCTTATGCCAAATCTATGCTCCATCGTATATGATGTGTAATTCAGGCCTTAAATACTGAGCTGACTTCTATTGTCAACCTAATTAGATTTACTTTAGCTGATAAAAAATGTTATCACCTCCCGACCTCAGATATTCTGACGGCCAAAGAGTCCCGGAGGAGATGCCTCCATCTGAATGTGATGTACACCGTTACGGATGGCACTGTAATACATCCATGGTACACTGTAATATCCTGGGTGTAAACTAAGAGCATACAAAAGATTTTAGTCTGCTGGTGGAGCAAGTGTCAGCTTCTAGGTGGGTGTGTGCGTGTGCGCGCGTGTGTGGGGGTGTGTGTGCTTGTGATGTGGATATTTTCTCTGTTTGTTGTACAACAAAGTACAGGTTAATCAAGAGAGCTATCGCTAGATATTGTTATACTCAGATGTATTTTGGTTACTTTAGGACATTATAATTTGCTTGTATAAATAGCATGTGGTTTAGACAGATGCTGGGTTTTATGTTTACCTGGTATCCTAGTACTTTGTACTGAATTGTTTTCTTTGAACTCTATTTGCATAACCATTTATGCTGTCTTTTGTTGACTAGAGTTCATGACATTTACTTTGATCTAAGTCACCCTGGATAAGAGCTAATGAGCTAAATTGTAATCATTGATATTAACTTATACACCATTGTTATTCAGTGGGTCCTATTCCTCGCAATGCCATTGGATAGTAAATGTGTTTTATAGTTCCGGCCCTGTGGCCATGAACTCACACAATATGCAAACACACATTTTTCTAATTATACAAAATTTGCAGGGCAGGTGCATGGGATATTTGAGGAAATAGTTTGAGAAAAGCTAAAGGATTGGTCATTAGAATATAAAATTATAACTATCACATTATATTCTATTATAAATACACATTTAATTAGAGACCTCCTACAAAAACATAACAATGCTCATTTACATGCTCATGTAAATCTGTTTCTTATAGGTCCGGTGGTCCCCAGATTAAAGATCTCCCGACCTGCCTCAGAGTAGAACCTGGGTGTGGTCTCCACATGTAGTGTGGGGCTTGACCCTGTATGGCCCAGAATTTAAATTCTGTGACCATATGTCTCTGAAAAATGTGTCAAAATTGTAGCAGGGGAGTGGCAACCATGCACTGATAAACAGAAAAACTATCTACACACAAGAAATGCTGTCCATTTATGTATTAACCACTTGAACACCAGTATCCCTAAGGATACACCAGTATCCCTATTCTGGGGGGAAAACTTTCACCAAAAAGAAGGGATTTGGTGCAGACGGAAAAGGCGGTATACTGTAGATGCAACTCAGGTCAGTTTACAAAGATGGAGGGTTTACAGGGATATTTCACTTTCAAACATGTTTGGGGTCATGTTTTGGGGTCATTTTAATCTACTCGGGCTATTGTGAGCACCCCAGACAGTTTTTATGTTTTTATGCTGAATGACTGATTCAGTATTTAGATATTTGATATCAATTTTATCAGACATGCCCCATTCCTATACAAACCCATTGTAACTTAAGCAACTTAAAAACTGTCTGGGGTGCACACAAAAGCCTGAGTAGACGTAATGACCACAAACATGTTTGAAAGTGAAATATCCGTTTAAGTGGTTAATTTACTGTACTAGATTTGCAGATACAGGATGAAAAGTGCAAGTCCAATCAGTGTGCTGGTCAGACGTATTTGGGAGGAGCCTCCTGTATAAAGCCTGAAGGAACATCGATCCCTGGGTTTCACACGTTGGTCACCATGAAGATTCTGGTGATAGCGGTTGTTCTCACTCTGGTCCACCTGGAGACCACCTCTGCCACTTCTGTAAGTTTGACCTTTCTACGGTATTATTAAGTGTTATTGGTGCATTTAACCATTTTAAGCTATATCTAACATAGATTTTTGGAGAATCTTTGCAATTTTTTGTGTGTAATGACATGCCCAAAATAGGTGGTTAAGTCTGCCCTGCCTGTGGGTTTTATAATATTATAAGTATATTATCAAGAGCCTGTAGCTAAATAATAACTATATTGGATCCATTGGAACACAAGTTTTTTTTTAATTATTTTGTATTATTATTTCCTGAAAAGTGGCGGTTTTGGACATAGAGTTATCACCAGACACCATGATATAAAATATTGAAGAAAACTAAACTAAGCAGCTATTACAAATGGTACCAGCATCCAGTCTCAGACCAACAGCTTCTATACCTCCAAGAACCTTTTATTACAAATGATTTAGTCTATATCAGCGATTGTTGGAGTGATTCTCATAATGCTAAATTACATATATACAAAACATACATTAACTTAACTTAACACGTAACTTTTTTGAATTAATAAAATAAAACTTGTATGTTAATACAATTTAACTTATACAATTGGGTTGGTTGTATTTTGTTTTAGATCGTGTCAAAGTCATGTCTCACCTAGACACAGGATCTGACACAGATTTTGACCTGATAGTCAAGAGGAAAGTTAGATAGTGCAGCTTTAAGCAACACAGCAGCACATAAGTTATTAAAACCTGCCCTATCTTTACCAGGTGCAACGTTAAATTGATGAACACCTTAATGCATTATTAATTATGATCCAATAATATGATTGTGAAATGATCTGTATACTGAGTATACTTTCATGTTTTAGTATATTTTAACAGCAACACTTTTGTACATTTACTCAAGTAAACATTTTTTAATGCAGGACTTTAACTTTAACCTATTAAAACCGAGAAAGCATCTTTGTTATTTTTTCGTTAGCTATTCAAAAATAGCAGCTGTACAAGCTCACAGCGCCACTTCATGCCACACTGTGAGCTTGTACATCTGCTATTTTTTGAACATTTAAAAAAAAACTTGAATGTGTTTGAAAAACTTTTAATATATATATATTTTTTAACCCAAATCTTCTCTTCTAGGGATCCCTGGCACAAAAAAAAAATCAGATCGAGGGTCTGCGACCAAATATATATATATATATAAATTTGGGTCCCCTTGCCACGAAAAAGTTTGAGAACTACCGATTTAGAAGGCATTTGTAGAATCGGCCTCAGGTCTTAATGGGTTACTAGAGTATTTCTATGTCTGAGTACATCTTCCATCACTGTTTGATTCCATGTGTAGCTGGGAGTGGTGTACACGGAGGGAGGCATGGTGGAAGGGGAGAACATTCGTCTGGGAATTGGTCGTGACATGGACATATTCAAAGGAATTCCCTTCGCCGACATCCCTGGGAGCTTTGAGAAGCCAAAGCCTCACCCCGGTTGGGACGGTGAGTAGAAACCCAGATGCAGTTGGATATATATTCATCAATCAGGGTCAGTGGTACAGTAGCTTAACCACTGACCCTGATTTCTTGCCTCAGGTGTTCTTAGGGCCAGAGAATACAGGCAGAGATGTCTTCAGATCAACCTCCTCATGTCCTCAAGCCGTGGCTCAGAGGATTGTCTTTACCTTAACATCTGGGTTCCTCATGGCCGTAGAGGTATAACAACACCGCTATTATTTCTTCCGTAAGAGATAAATATAATTTCTGAATAACTGCTAAGTACAGTACAGTGAAATGTTATCAAGGTTCATAAACAAATTTAGCACATTTTTAAACATGAAATTCAATTGGTTCTTCTCTTACCAGTGTCTACTAACCTGCCAGTCATGGTTTGGATCTTTGGAGGAGGATACCTGGCTGGAGGTTCTATGGGAGCTAATTTCCTGGATAACTATCTGTACGATGGCCAGGAGATCGCTGACAGGGGAGATGTCATTATAGTGACATTGGGATATCGGTTAGGACCACTGGGGTTTCTCAGTACGGGAGATTCTAGCTTACCTGGTAGGTTTCAATTAATTTTCTATTTTACAGTACTAGACCGGTGCCCAACTCGGGAACAATGCAAGTCGAGAACGATGCAAGTTGGGAATGCATTGTTCAGCCATTGTTCCAATAGTCAGAGTACCATGTTGTACCTGTCTGCCTGTGTGTGTCCATTTTATGTCCACATATGGAGATTTCTGTATCTGTCTTATTGTGTCCCTTTATGCCCATATATGGAGTTCCGTGTCAGGCATGCTAGGTGTAAGGGTATAATGTGGGTGTTCCTTTGAAGAGAGCTGGCTCTTGCTCACAGCACCGTTTCTGCATCAACAGGAAACTATGGACTGTGGGATCAACATGCCGCCATTGCCTGGGTACACAGGAATATCCGCGCCTTTGGAGGAGACACTGACAACATCACAGTATTTGGCGAGTCTGCTGGTGGAGCAAGTGTCAGCTTCCAGGTCCGCTGGACATTTGGTTCGATCTATACATCACCCTAAAATAATGTCAATAATAGGAATATAGTGTGTCGATGCAAATATCAGCTATAAATGTATACTCATTCTGTCTGTCTGTCTGTCTGTCTGTCTGTCTGTCTGTCTGTCTGTCTGTCTGTCTGTCTGTCTGTCTGTCTGTCTGTCTGTCTGTCTGTCTGTCTGTCTGTCTGTCTGTCTGTCTGTCTGTCTGTCTGTCTGTCTGTCTGTCTCTCTCTCTCCCTCTCTCTGTCCACAAGACTCTCACCCCTTACAACAAAGGGCTGTTCAAGAGAGCTCTCAGCCAGAGTGGTGTTGCCCTTTGCCCATGGGCCATTAACAGGAACCCTCGAAAGTTGGCAGAGACGGTAGCTAACAGATCCTCTCACCTGTGTACCTGTTCTGACTATTAATTAATTTGCCATGCTTTATATTACATCTATTTCAATTATTAATTTGTCATGCTTTATATTTGTTTTTATTCATATGATATGAATTTGTCATGTGTTGCATTATATCTATATTATTTATTGATATTATATCTATTGATATATCTAAAGTAATGTATCATGCTTTACAGAGTACTGCCCTACGTCAGTGCAGTTAGATAGTAGAACCACTGGATCTTATGCTACTCACCAGGGGGGTCATTCCCATCTTGTTGGATTTGATTTGATTGATGTCAAGAAAACCTGAAACATCTAATGGGGTGTAACAGTGTTTAGACATTTTTGTAATAGTAGCCTAGTAGTAGTAGTAGTTTTTTAAAATCCTGCATTTTGTGAACATTCATGTTTTGTTTTAATAGATTGCTCGGAAGGTCAATTGTCCTACAGATGCCAACATGGTAGCCTGTTTGAAAATGACTGATCCTGTGGTGCTCACCGAGGCTGGAGTTCTGGAAATTGCAAACTCACCCGATCGTAAGTACTCCACTAGACAGCCACCTGACACCTGTACAAAGCAAAGTATTAAAGTGAGGACGTTTATAGAACCTCATTGTCTATGGAGTTCAGTTATTTGCATAAGAAATACAAATTATGCTCTGGACATGGTGAGATAAAAGAAAGCAATCTCAAGGTCCTTGAAATTGAACGGTGTGCAATACACGGTATATGCCACTGGTTCTCCACATGGGGTCCTTGAGGGGGTTCCTCCAGGGGGTCCCCAGCTAAGTGATTGACAGTTAATTATGGGTCTATGGGGGGGGGTCCCCTGCTTCATCTTGCTCTCAGCTAAGGGGTCCTTGGCCTGAAAAACATTGAAGACTAGGGGTCCTAGTAAATTAATGAAAAATAAATAAAAAATGTAAAGAGCATATATTCTCCTTTTCTTCAGAACCCATTGTAAGCAACCTGGACTTCTCTCCTGTGATTGATGGAGACTTCATTCCTGATGATCCTGCCAACCTGTTCCACAACAATGCTGATCGTGACTACATGGCTGGGGTCAATGACATGGACGGACATCTCTTCACTGGCTTAGATATCCCCTCCATCAATCGACCCCTGATAGACACCCCTGTGTGAGTCTTTATATATATATATAGCCTATATATAGGCCTGGCCTACACACACGCGCACACACGCGCGCGCACACACGCGCACACACACACACACACACACACACACACACGCACACACACACACACACACACACACACACACTTTCATGAATATAAATGAATCTTGATTTAGTTCACCTGTGTGATTCCCATAGCTGCACGTTCCTCCAAACACAGCTGATTTTAATTACAGAGCTACTCCGTTTTGAATCTCATTCAAGATGACATCCAGACGGTGTAGTATTACTCATACTTAATCAGCACACTAAAATATGTATGTACAAGCTATAACACAATCAGCACACTAAAATATGTATCTACAAGCTATAACACTGTGCACCGTGAGTGAGGTTCTACCGTGCCATAGCCTGAAGTGATGGAACCTTCTGATTGGTTGCGAGGCCGTTTCAGGCTGAAACTTAAAAATAAAATGACCGAAAATGTTGCAGTGATTAGATTTGATTAGATTTTCTGACAGAAAGAGAACCATAGTGAACATAATATTTAATGTTTGAATGTTCCATAAGATGATGATGTGTTTTTGAACACTGAAGTGGTACTATATCACCCTCCACATTTTTGCCAATAAACCAAAGGTTCAAACATTGTGTTCCATGATTGCAGAAAGGACCTTCAGAGACTCCTGGCTTCTTACACCAAGGAGAAGGGGCAGGCTGGTTTGGATAATGCCTATCTCACTTACACCTCAAGTTGGGGCTCAAATCCTACTCAAGAAGACATCAAGAAAACGATCGTGGCTATCGGGACAGACTACATCTTCCTGGTTCCTACACAGGCTGCTCTCCACCTCCATGCTCTCAACGCCACGTGAGAATATCTTTCTGCTATGCTAAATTGAAAAGACATTCATCCTACACAGACAATTTTTTTCTCTTCCCAATACATGTATTTTGATTTAAATATCAATTCACCTCTAGCGCCAGTTAAATCCCCCTCTGAGATCTGCCAGTGCTGTTTCTTGTTTTTCAACGTACTATTTGGGGGGGAAAGTCATGGTTATATCCTTGCTCCCTTCTTGTCCCATCAAAGAACCGGCCGTACCTACTCGTACCTGTTCTCTGAGCCTAACCGCATGGCTGGCTTGGTGATGCCCTACCCAACCTGGATGGGTGCTGACCATGCTGATGACCTGCAGTATATGTTCGGGAAGCCTTTCACCACACCCCTGGGCTACTGGCCCAGCCATCGTGATGTCGCCGGATACATGATCGCCTACTGGACCAACTTCGCCAAGACCGGGTATAACTACAACCAGGGTTCCTTTGTAGGAAAAAAAAACTAAAAACAAAACTATAACAACAGAAAGGTGTAGGGGGCATCTTCTTAAATTATGCCCTACTTAAAATAGGGTGGGACAAATAGCAAATAGCAAAATATCTTCAAGTTCACAAAGCGTTGCATCGTTGTGAGCTTGGGATATCAAAAGCAGAGGCATGGAACCTTGATAAGACTAGACTGGAATTTTTCTGTTCAAAGCCTTTAACGTTGTCTTTAACTTTCCCCGCTTTTGTCCAACTTGTCATCTATACAGAGACCCCAACAAAGGAGGGCTTCGTGTGCCTGTTACCTGGCCTGAATTCAAGAGCGACACTCAACAATTCCTGGACATCAATGCCAATATGAACAGGAACTCTGTTAAACAGAAAATGAGGGTGCGCTATGTCCATTTCTGGACTAGTCTCTTGCCCAACCTTCCATAACTAAAGAATTAGATAACAAGCTTGTGCCATCTCTGGTAGTCAAACACTGCTCTCTGTTTTGTCATTAATGGACAAAATAAACTGCTGCCAAATGCATAAGCAAATGTTCTTGTTTTCATTTAAAGCACCATACTGTTCCATATACGCCATGCCTCGTGCAATAGTCTCTAAGCAAAGTACCGATGTACTTAAAGCAGCACTATGTAACTTTCTTTTTAATGAATAAAATGTCATTTTGTCCAATCTGTTTGGTAGAGTATGTTAATACAATCTAACTTATATAATTGGGGTGGTTGTATTTTGACTCCCTGCTCTTCTATTGAGACATTTAGATCGTGTCAAAGGTCATGTCTCACCTAGACACAGGATCTGAATTTTGACCTGATGGTCAAGATTAAATTTATCTCCTGAGCAAGCAGGCAGGCTCTATTAGCTCAATGGTAACATTTTCAGGACTTGGTCAGGAAACCGGGTTCAAATCCGGTGCAGAAGATGAAAGTTAAATAGTGGAGCTTTAATATAATTTAATATATTGTATTATTACATTTATATTGATGTTATATAATAATAATAATAATAATAATAATAATAATAATAATAATAATAATAATAATAATAATAATATTGATAACACACAATAAGGTACATTATAACAAATGTAGAGAAACTAATACAGGATCCAAGACAAAAGCCTTGTGGTGCACTGCATGTTAAGTGTAATCACCCCTGTTATGTGTGTTGTTTTAATAATATATAATTCAAATGAAATGGATCGATGTGTAAAGAAAAGACAGTAATAATTCATAATGTTATGAATAGTTATTTCACTCATGTCCCTTTACTAGGCTACTACTACTAAAAGAAAAACCTAATGACAAATAAAGTTAGTATTTATTTCTGGGCCTTTATCTTATCTCTACTGCTTGTTTTTGTTGGTTCTTTTGAGAATCTGTCCACCTGTTCCCATGTGGACTCATTCAAGGTCGTTGTGGTTTGATCTCTAAACTGAATGAGTCAGAACGAGCTACACAAAATCCTGTAATCATTTAACCACTTAATACAACGGACCTAACTTGGCTCTGTGCTTTGACCGCTTTTTTCCCTCTACACATCTCTTCGCCAAATATAGCCGATCTACAAGGTCACAACGCATGCTGTATTGTGCAAATAGCAACAAATATGATACAAACAATTCTACGCATACACACACACACACACACACACACACACACACACACACACACACACACACACACACACACACACACACACACACACACACACACACACACACACACACACACACACACACACACACACACCATACAGTATATGTATAGGTCTGTAGGTGTGTCCTCTATGTTGTGTTGTGTTGTGTTGTGTTGTGTTGTGTTGTGTTGTGTTGTGTTGTGTTGTGTTGTGTTGTGTTGTGTTGTGTTGTGTTGTGTTGTGTTGTGTTGTGTTGTGTTGTGTTGTGTATCTATAGCACAATTATTTATTGCACTGTATAATACACACTTGACAGTAAAGTTGAACTGAACTGAACTTATAACTATTGTACTGAAGGATGTGCTACTGTATTATTATATTGTGTCTTGTGCTGTCTTCATGTGCGATCTTTTTCTATTGCATTTGTCCTGCCAGTAAAGCTATGTTCTAGTCTAAAAGACTAGGCATTGATGCCTTTTATCCAGCAGATGTCAGCAGATGCCTAGTTTATTCTATCTATTGAGATCCTTGTAATGACATTGTACTCACCTTGTTGACAATGTAACTAGCCTTTTCATTTTACTGTTCAGCCAGTGGGAATGTATAACTGATCTTCATACGGGAGATGAGACCCTGTTATGCTGTAGTCAGTGGGACGGACGGACAGACGGACGGACAGATGACGCATAGATAGATAGATAGATAGATAGATAGATAGATAGATAGATAGATAGATAGATAGATAGATAGATAGATAGATAGATAGATAGATAGATAGATAGAGAGAGACCAATCAGGTTACACTGCGCTGAACTGTCACCGTTAGTGGCCTACTGTAGCTGTTGAAAGAACTTTCCCCTGTCAAACATGAACAAAACTCAGCTGCCAAACAGAGGAGCAAAGAAACCTTCGGTGGTTGACAGAACAGCATGTGTGAGATCCATCAACAACACCTGACATGCTCTCAGCCAACTCCATCCACACACTGTCAGGAAATCCCAGCATGACTATCGTTGCCAGGGCAGTTCCCAGTTGAAAACAATCCATTCATCCACTTCATGTTGATAAAATTATATTATATTGTGAATAAATAAGGCTATGAGAAAATGACAAACAAATTCGGGGTTCATGTTTTTGTCGTTGCCCTAACGGATGCCTGGGTGATCATGTAAATCAATCTGTCTTTACTAAAGACCACATGCAACAGTCTGGAGAGATGGCGAGATTCAGAAATACTGTACAAGAGGGTTCGAAATTATAATGATTAACCCTAGCCATTCATTAGAATCATTGGA